>NC_064638.1:1026432673-1027057673 GCF_023864345.2 Schistocerca serialis cubense
CTGTAATCCATCAGAGTCTTTTCTTCTTCCTCATCTTTTCCTTCTTCTTTCACACGCATTCACGCTCTATTCTAGGCTACTACTTCTGGAATCTTAACTTGTCGCAATTTCGCCACGTATTTCTACAGGAAGATCCCCATGTCATACCATTTTCATTATAGGGAAACAAGGTATGTACTCATACATCAGTCAACGATCCGAGGATTTTTGTTGTTTGAAATATTTGTGTCTTGACTTCACCCAGCTGATGTGAAGAAGCCGTCAGGTACAAGCCTAAATGGATATGCAAAGCCGTCTAAAACCCAAATAGCATGGACAGTCTATCGCGCAAACGCTCGTTAATACACCCTGCATATTCGATTCAGGGATTGTTCATTCGCCTCCCACCTCTCGCATCCGAGGTAGATATTGCGATTTTATGAGTTGTTCTTGACGTTGTGGGTTTGAAATGCTGTTGTTATATTGTGCTTGTGTATGCGGATTCCATAACCTGTGGAATCGAGTATATTGAGATCTGCTTTGTACTGCTCAAGCACAGCTGACCCCCGCCTATACCTATATGGTTCAAATGGCTCTGAGCATTATGGGACTTAACATCTGTGGTCATCAGTCCCCTAGAACTTAGAACTGCTTAAACCTAACTAACCTAAGGACATCACATACATCCATGCCCGAGGCAGGATTCGAACCTGCGACCGTAGCGGTCACTCGGTTCCAGACTAGAACCGCACGGCCACACCGGCCGGCCTATACCTATACTTCTGTTCCCTGTCGCACAACGGATGTACTCCACATGCTGCGTACAGCGTGTGCAACAACAACAGAAGGAACTTATGAAAACATCAACGTTGCCACTGGCTTCCGAACCAGGTATAAACAAGCCCTAGGCAGGATGAGACAGTTTCTCATTACAATTGCCACACATCAACGACAATACATTATTGATTTACTTTTCAGAAGCACTGTTTATATTTTGTGCTCATTATTTGTACTACATCATTAAAGCCACGAACTGTTCCCGGACAGGGAAAACCACCATCATTGGAGCAAGGCAACTTATTCACAACATCTCACCAGTGTTGTGTACCGCTATACTTAAAACTACCTACCAGCTCACGAGCGTCGATGAAGAAGTCTTGTGTATTCCCCGCTCACGAGTGCCCAAGACGATGTGTTCTTTATGAATGCCTGTGCCAACCAATCAAGGGCCTGTACCTCTTAGAGTAACTGCTGCTCTGAAAAGTAACTGATCTTTCCTGATGACTAGGTGGGAGATACACCCTCTTTGCCTATTTATCTTGAGTTGACGAATTAATTTTTATAGTAAAGAGGACATACACAATTTCAATACGGGGCTGTGAGTCATTGAATGTCTGTTGGTGGACACCAGTAAGTTTAACGCACGCAAGGCCTTCTGGCCCGTTGATATCCCCCCCCCCCCGTTCCGCCCCTCCCCCCCCCTCCCGGCCCTTCCTCGGGTGGTCAATGGATATGACTGGTGCCTTCCAATCGGCGAAATCCGACCTGTAGCATTTCATCTGTTCTTTCACGAAGGACTACTGTCTCTCTTCGTACTACCGGCAAGCTTTATTGACATCTTTCCACTTCAGCATCCACCCTCACAATATTTTTCATCCTCTAATAGCACGTAAAAGTAAGCTGCTGCTTTTCTGCGTTTGGCCTTCATGTGAGTAGTTTGAGCGTTTCAAATGTACGCTTCAGGCAGGGATGCAGCTCATTTTAATGTATGGAGTTCTACTTATTATCAAGTTTGATTTGAGACCAAATTTCTCTAAACCGACCTTGTGAGCAGTATATCTATGATGATGATTCCAGCTCACTTTGCACTTAAATGACCTTGAAAAACGCAAGCGGGATAAAAACCCTGTAGGTATACTACCCATTACGTCACAAGCCGTGTCCTCCTTATCTATGATGTCATCATGATCATCACTTGACAAGCCAAAACCCTTTCTGCGACGTCGTCATAACCACTACTAACCCAGTTGGGCTAGCAAGAAATTAAAAAGCATTCAAAATTTTTTTAAAAAACGAAAAAATTCCAATTGGCGTAACCAGTTCACTTGTGCTGGCAATCTTTGACTCCATGTTCAAGTACCCAATAACCTGATATTTGTATTAAGTTGAAAAGTGTGTTATATTGACTATAGTACAGGATTTCCATGCCAAAACATGCAAACTACACTTAAATTCTGTATAAACTGACATCATGTTTGAAAGCATTTGATTATTTATAAAAAATACGTAAAGGTGTTGACAATACTGGTGTAATTTGGCAGCGGCGATTTTAGTTGTGCGTCAAGCAGCACTTGCGAACGCCTGTAGTTCTATCTCTGTACCATACTTCGTGTAAGGTCTCACAAACCCTCAAATTAAAATTTTCCACGTCTGATTTGTTGTAGAAGAGGGTGCTGTAGAAGAGGGCGTTGATTCTCTACCAGAGATGGCTGTGGATACAGCAGAAGAACACATATTTGTTGAAATAATATGCTAAGTAGACAAATGCAAAACAAATAGGCAGCCTGATTTACTGTTAACTACTCAGAGGATGCAAATAATACCATTTCTAAGCCTACAGCTAATAAAAGGCATGTTTGGCTCCCAAATTAAATATTTTGATATCCAAATTGTTGAACATTTACCAATATGGTGCCAAGGCTCTGTCAAATATTTACAGACTGTATTTCCAAGATAAACTACTAAATAATATTAAAATTGTATTGTATAGCTCCAAAATACATGGTGTAAAAACACACAACATAGCCAAAAGAAAACTGAATTGACTCAGCACAACTTTAGGATGGGAAGAAAGTGTTATGACGACATGTTTATTGTGGTACAGTACTGAAACTGGGTATTTCGTAATACGCAAGGAGACCTACGTAATGTATGCAATACGAAATGTTTACAAACCCTAAAATTAAATATTTCCATATCTAAATTTACTGTATAACTTATCAAAAAACAAAGTTACTTATTGGCACCACTGAAATAAATTATATGCCAGTTGATATGCAAGCTTCGATCTTTGAACCATGCATTACAAAAGACAATACAAATAAAAATTTGTTCTATAACATTACAAAACTCACATGGACGCTGCTCCTGATCTGACTCATAGTTTAAAGTGTACTTATCGACGAGCTTCAGCAAAGGAAACAATTTTATTCCCATATTTAAATTTATCGAAAACTCCTCCCTGAAAGTGATTTCAGTGTCAGCCAGGAATTTCAGTGACCCGCATGCACATTCAACTTGCAGTAAAAATGTTTGTTATCTTCTCCTGATAGTGCTAAATCATGCTGTCACATAGTGGAAGCCACATTATACTTCGGTGAGGTAACATGCTGAATAGTAGTACTAAACTCATACAGGTAAGAACAACTATGCTTTCAACTGCCCTCTTTCAAAATAAGTCTAATATTATAGTGTCTCCATGCTAGGTATTAACTTTATCATACATTAAAATGTTTGTCATTTTCTGCTATCGCACAGTGCAGACTACATGACGTTTCAGCCCATACATAACCATTTTACAACAAAACAGTAACAAACTGCGCTACATTACAGCAAAAATGTAACAACTGTAACAAATTTCATTTACATCACCATCGTTACGAGAAAATCGCAAAAAACTGCTCCGTACATCACTAAGTTAACAAAACACACGTGAGTTTCACATACTGTGTTTAAAGTAATCTGTAAGTCTGCTTTATTCTTTTTCCAATTGGGGAGATCGGAAGTGAATAAACGACTACTTTCTCCCAAAAATAATTTGCTGAAGCATTCATACACACTTATAAAGACGCAAAATTATATATTTTGAACATTTTTCATATATTCTGCATTTTTTTACCAAACACATTAGTATAAGTAGCAGCAGCAGTGCATCTCTCTCTCTCTCCATGATGTTCTATGCAAGCTCTTGATGTCACAAAATATGGTTCATGCACCCTCCTTCGACTTTTAACAGGAGCATTGCATGTTGATGACATCATTGCCTCTGGAGTTCTTTATGTAACTTCTGCACGTCTTTCGAAAAACAATTTATTCACTTCTTGCCATGTTTCCCATCTTTGAATGAAGTATTCCGATTCAACTCTGCAGCTAGTCTGTGGGCACTTTCTATTAGTTGGCTTCTGTTAATAGAAGTACTTTCAAGTTTACAAGATATCCTTGGCAAAACAAGAGTTGTTTTGGAAGCTTTGTACAGACTACTAGTACCTGCTATGGACAACCTGTTCTTTTACATCTTTCAGAGCTTGAAGCTGTGCGATCACCATATGTATCATATTTTACCGAGTTGACATAAATGCACATGTGGTTTCTCAGACAAATCGGAAATTGTTGGTGCCTGCACCTGCACTTTCAAGGCGTTACAAATTATTCGGGGCTAGATTTCTAATTGGTGCAACATGTCGATGTGTGGGGCAAATGGTTACGATTGTGCTGTAACACATTGGGGAGCGACTTGTTACAATTTTCATGCAATAATGGTGATGTATGGTGCAATTAGTTACAATTTTGCTGTAACATAATGGTGTATGTCCTTTTTATATTTGTGCTGTAAAAAGGCCGATTTATGACATTTTTGAAACATGTGAAAATTTGCTCCATTTTTGCTGTAACATGATGATCAAACAAGTCAGAAACACAATTAACTCGCTGTGTGACATAAACGAGGCCATGCTAAAATTTTTACTTATGCTTATTGCTAGTAACGGTAGACTCCCTGTAAAATGACCACCATTTCCCCCATCTTGTGAATTGCCCTGCAATAGTATCAACCATGCTTTCCAGGTAATGGCATTCAACCAGTATACACACTGTGAGTTATTGGTGTTACAGTACCATTTAAGGTGCAGTAGTCGTCACCTACTGCACACACACACTGTCAGCTATTGCTATTGCAGTACTGTATTAAGATACATTAGCTGACACCCACTGTCAGGTTATGGTGTTAGAATACTGTTTCAGTTCTGAATGCCTGTTTGTTTGTGTCAGCTATCACAGCTTTGTGTCCTTAGTATATTATTTTGTCTCAGTTTCCCAAATGTAACTTGAGATGGGGAAAGAAATGAAATTGCATGAAGTTCCCAGAAACATCTCTGATGGGTAAAATATCTAGAAAATATCCACTCCAAAGATAGACAGGCCTGCTACTGTATAAATCGCGAAGAATGTGAATTTCGGTTAGTTATGGGGATATTGGTGAGTCAAAATAATCCCTGTTAGTAGAAGTTAGCTAGTAGAAGGTGCCCTCAAATTAGTTGCTTAGTTGAACATGAATATTCCATTCAAAGATGGGAAACATGGCAAGAAGTGGATACAATTATTATTGCAAAGACATGCAGATGTCGCACAAAGAATTTCAAAGACAATGACTCCATCAAGATACAGTGCTACTGATAAAAGACCAAGGAGTGTGCATGTGCCATACGTTGTGGTGTAAAGAGCTTGCAAAGGGTATCATGAAAAGGATATACTGCTGCTACTACTTCTGCTAGCGTGTTTTTTTTAAAAAAATGCAGAATGTATGAAAAATGGTAAAAAGTATTGTTCTTTATTTTGCGTATATGTATAACCAAACAATAATTTTACAAAAAAGCTAGTTTTATTTCATTCGCTTCACACGTCACACAATGGAGAAAGAACAAGCCAGGATGACAAATTAATTGAAACTCAGTACATGAAACTCATATGTGTTTTGTTAACGTAGCGATGTATGAAACATTTTTTGTTATAATTTTGCTGTAATAATGTGGGGGGGGGGGGGGGGGGGGGAGGGATGCGTTTATGTTACAAATGTAACATTTCTGCTTCAACATGAGGCAATCTGCTACAATTTTGCTGTAAAGTGGTGATGTATGGGGCACAGTATCATGTAATCTCCACGGTGTGGTGGTTGAAGACAATAAACTTTTTGTAATGTAAGATAAATTTAATAGCTAGCATTATAATGTTTGACTTACTTTGACAGTGGATTTCAAATCGTAACAACCCTCGTTTTTAACTATACGAATCTTATTGATGGAATTGGAACTTTCATACCACAATATTACGCAAAGAGTTATAAGCAAATTAGAATTAAAATGAATGGAAGTCCATATGACCGCATTAGCTATTTATTTTAGGCCTTTCAAAGTTGCATGAGCGGTTTTGCACCTTAAAGGCGCATCCTTAACTGCAGTTAAGTAAACACTTCACGCCTGAGAAGAAATGCAATGTTCGAAGGTGCAGCTATAAGCAGAAGTGAATGATCCCTCGGTGCTTGTCATCAGACTAACAGGTTGATAACCACTGGTATTGGGCACCCTAAATAAAATCCGGAAGCTGATAAAATGTGGGTGTGGAAGTGCCAGTAAGCGGGAGAAGTGCTCACTAGGATTCGCACAGTAACGCATACGGTTAGTTGAACAACAACGTGTGGCCGCAATTCGATAAAAACCATCGTCACCTGGATCAGATCGGCCCACCGAGAATCATGGCTCTCAGAACTATCATTGGCATCGAGTTTTTAGTGCATGCTACAAAGATCGGTTTATCGTTATACAGGGTGGTCCGTTATTAGTGACCGGGCCAAATATCTCACGAAATAAGCATCAAACGAAAAAAACTACAAAGAACGAAACTCGTCTAGCTTGAAGGGGAAAAGCAGATGGCGCTGTGGTTGACCCGCTAGATGACGCTTCCAAAGGTCAAACGAATATCAACTGTGTTTTTAAAATAGAAACTCCCATTTTTATTACATATTCGTGTAGTACGTAAAGAAATATGAATGTTTTAGTTGAACCACTTTTTTCGCTTTGTGATAGATGGCGCTGTGATAGTCACAAACGTGTAAGTACGTGGTATCATGTAACATTCCGCCAGTGCGGACGGTATTTGCTTCGTGATACATTGTTGTTGTTGTTGTTGTGGTCCTCAGTCCTGAGACTGGTTTGATGCAGCTCTCCATGCTACTCTGTCCTGTGCAAGCTTTTTCATCTCCCCGTACCTATTGCAACCTACATCCTTCTGAATCTGCTTAGTGTATTCATCTCTTGGTCTCCCTCTACGATTTTTACCCTCCACGCTGCCCTCCAATACTAAATTGGTGATGCCTTGATGCCTCAGAACATGTCCTACCAACCGATCCCTTCTTCTGGTCAAGTTGTGCCACAAACTTCTCTTCTCCCCAATCCTATTCAATACTTCCTCATTAGTTTTGTGATCTACCCATCTAATCTTCAGCATTCTTCTGTAGCACCACATTTCAAAAGCTTCTATTCTCTTCTTGTCCAAACTAGTTATCGTCCATGTTTCACTTCCATACATGGCTACCCTCCATACGAATACTTTCAGAAATGACTTCCTGACACTTAAATCAATACTGGATGTTAACAAATTTCTCTTCTTCAGAAACGCTTTCCTTGCCATTGCCAGCCTACATTTTATATCCTCTCTACTTCGACCATCATCAGTTATTTTGCTCCCCAAATAGCAAAACTCCTTTACTACTTTAAGTGCCTCATTTCCTAACCTAATTCCCTCAGCATCACCCGACTTAATTAGACTACATTCCATTATCCTTGTTTTGCTTTTATTGATGTTCATCTTATATCCTCCTTTCAAGACACTATCTATTCCATTCAACTGCTCTTCCAAGTCCTTTGCTGTCTCTGACAGAATTACAATGTCATCGGCGAACCTCAATGTTTTTATTTCTTCTCCATGAATTTTAATACCTACTCCGAATTTTTCTTTTGTTTCCTTTACTGCTTGCTCAATATACAGATTGAACAACATCGGGGAGAGGCTACAACCCTGTCTTACTCCCTTCCCAACCACTGCTTCCCTTTCATGTCCCTCGACTCTTATAACAGCCATCTGGTTTCTGTACAAATTGTAAATAGCCTTTCGCTCCCTGTATTTTACCCCTGCCACCTTTAGAATTTGAAAGAGAGTATTCCAGTCAACATTGTCAAAAGCTTTCTCTAAGTCTACAAATGCTAGAAACGTAGGTTTGCCTTTCCTTAATCTTTCTTCTAAGATAAGTCGTAAGGTCAGTATTGCCTCACGTGTTCCAGTATTTCTACGGAATCCAAACTGATCTTCCCCAAGGTTGGCTTCTACTAGTTTTTCCATTCGTCTGTAAAGAATTCGTGTTAGTATTTTGCAGCTGTGACTTATTAGGCTGATAGTTCGGTAATTTTCACATCTGTCAACACCTGCTTTCTTTGGGATTGGAATTATTATATTCTTCTTGAAGTCTGAGGGTATTTCGCCTGTTTCATACATCTTGCTCACCAGATGGTAGAGTTTTGTCAGGACTGGCTCTCCCAAGGCCGTCAGTAGTTCCAATGGAATATTGTCTACTCCGGGGGCCTTGTTTCGACTCAGGTCTTTCAGTGCTCTGTCAAACTCTTCACGCAGTATCATATCTCCCATTTCATCTTCATCTAAATCCTCTTCCATTTCCATAATATTGTCCTCAAGTACATCGCCCTTGTATAGACCCTCTATATACTCCTTCCACCTTTCTGCTTTCCCTTCTTTGCTTAGAACTGGGTTTCCATCTGAGCTCTTGATATTCATACAAGTCGTTCTCTTACCTCCAAAGGTCTCTTTAATTTTCCTGTAGGCGGTATCTATCTTACCCCTAGTGAGATAGGCCTCTACATCCTTACATTTGTCCTCTAGCCATCCCTGCTTAGCCATTTTGCACTTCCTGTCGATCTCATTTTTGAGACGTTTGTATTCCTTTTTGCCTGTTTCACTTACTGCATTTTTATATTTTCTCCTTTCATCAATTAAATTCAATATTTCTTCTGTTACCCAAGGATTTCTACTAGCCCTCGTCTTTTTACCTACTTGGTCCTCTGCTGCCTTCACTATTTCATTCCTCAAAGCTACCCATTCTTCTTCTACTGTATTTATTTCCCCCATTCCTGTCAATTGCTCCCTTATGCTCTCCCTGAATCTCTGTACAACCTCTGGTTCTTTTAGTTTATCCAGGTCCCATCTCCTTAAATTCCCACCTTTTTGCAGTATCTTCAGTTTTAATCTACAGGTCATAACCAATAGATTGTGGTCAGAGTCCACATCTGCCCCTGGAAATGTCTTACAATTTAAAACCTGGTTCCTAAATCTCTGTCTTACCATTATATAATCTATCTGATACCTTTTAGTATCTCCAGGCTTCTTCCATGTATACAACCTTCTTTCATGATTCTTAAACCAAGTGTTAGTTATGATTATGTTGTGCTCTGTGCAAAATTCTACCAGGCGGCTTCCTCTTTCATTTCTGTCCCCCAATCCATATTCACCTACTATGTTTCCTTCTCTCCCTTTTCCTACATTACCCGTGTTAAAATGGACCGTTTACCAATTGCGGAAAAGGTCGATATCGTGTTGATGTATGGCTATTGTGATCAAAATGCCCAACGGTCGTGTGCTATGTATGCTGCTCGGTATCCTGGACGACATCATCCAAGTGTCCGGACCGTTCGCCGGATAGCTACGTTATTTAAGAGAACAGGAAGTGTTCAGCCACATGTGAATCGTCAACCACGACATGCAACAAATGATGATGCCCAAGCAGGTGTTTTAGCTGCTGTCGCGGCTAATCCGCACATCAGTAGCAGACAAATTGCGCGAGAATCGGGAATCTCAAAAACGTCGATGTTGAGAATGCTACATCAATATCGATTGCACCCGTACCATATTTCCATGCACCAGGAATTGCATGGCGACGACTTTCAACGTCGTGTACAGTTATGCCACTGGGAACAAGAGAAATTACGGGACGTTGACAGATTTTTTGTACGCCTTCTGTGGCATAATATGCACTATTGGGCAACGGAAAATCCACGATGGTTGCGACAAGTGGAACATCAGCGACCTTGGTGGGTTAATATATGGTGCGACATTATGGGAGGAAGGATAATTCGCCCCTATTTTATCTATGGCAATCTAAATGGTGCAATGTATGCTGATTTCCCACGCAATGTTCTACCGATGTTACTACAAGATATTTCACTGCATGACAGAATGGCGATGTATTTCCAACATAATGGATGTCCGGCACATAGTTCGCATGCGGTTGAAGCGGTATTGAATAGCATATTTCCTGACAGGTGGATTAGTCGTCGAAGCACCATACCATGGCCCGCACGGTTAAAAAACCTACCTGTTACCAACTGTTCGTCTAAAATTGTGAGCCATATGTTTGTGACTGTTACAGCGCCATCTATCACAAAGCGAAAAAAGTGGTCCAACTAAAACATTCCTATTTAAAAAAACGCAGTTGTTATCCGTTTGACCTACGGCAGCGCCTTATAGCGGGCCAACCATAGCGCCATCTAGTTTCCCGCTTCAAGCTAGACAAGTTTCGTTCTTTGTAGTTTTTTCGTTTGACAATTATTTTGTGAGATATTTGGCCCGGTCACGATCAATGGACCACCCTGTATATACTAATCTGAATTACTACTGTCAGTAAGCTGTTTTACTTAAGTGTCACCTAGTTGGGCAACACTGCGTGGCATCATGATTTGCCGCACGGGATTAGCCGAGCGGTCTTGGGCGATGCAGTCATGGACTGTGCGGCTGGTCCCGGCGGAGGTTCGAGTCCTCCCTCGGGCATGGGTGTGTGTGTTTGTCCTTAGGATAATTTAAGTTAAGTAGTGTGTAAGCTTAGGGACTGATGACCTTAGCAGTTAAGTCCCATAAGATTTCACACATTTTTGACATCATGATTTAACTTTATCAGCAGAACATAAGAAAAATTTTGAATTGCAAGGTGAAGATAATTCCATTACATGTGGTTCATTATAATGTTTGGCTGATTTTGATATCAGTTTTAGATACTAGTTTTTTGAAAACTTTAGACATGGAAATAACATAGTTCACTTTTGGAAATCTTGTCGATAAGTACACTTTACGCTGAAAGTTTTGTCAGCTGCAGTATCCACATGTGTTTGGTAGTGTCACACAACAAAATTTTGTGTGTTTTGGTTTCTTTAATGCATGGGACAAAGATCGGATTATCGTCGTCACCTTGCATTTAATTTAATTCAGTAGTGGCAATAAGCAAGTCACTTTTATTTTGATAAGCAATACAAACAATTTAAATATGGAAATATTTAATTTGCAGGTCTATTGTGCTTGCAAAGTGTGGCACAAATATCGAACTTCATTCGTCAACAAGTGCTGCTAAACTTTTAAGTTTTATCACTAGTGTCAATATGCAGCCATGTATATTTAATTAAAAATTTTATGGAACAGTTAAGTTATGACAGTGGTGCCACGTGTGTTTTGTACTGAGAAGTAGTACGCCTTTAATTTGGTGCAAAGTTCGGATTTCCATTCACGACCACAAAAATGTAAATGTACTTGTGTAGTAAGTAAGCAACGTCCACACACGCGCGCGCACCCGTGTGTGTGTGTGTTTGTGTGTGAGTGTGAGTGTGAGTGTGTGTGTGTTTGTGTGTGTGTGTGTGTGTGTGTGTGTTTGTAGTCGAAATTTTTACTTATTTTGATAAGTAATTTTATTTTAGTGCAAGGTCTGTATTATCAAGACATTGCTCTTTCACCTCTGTCTCTTTCCATCATTGTTTTTGGCCATGTTTCATCTATGTCTTGTTCCAGCATTATCTTTGGTCCGTACTGTATGCAAACATTTCCCACCCATGCATTATGAAGGTCTCCTTGTGTATAACGAAAACATGCAGTTTTAGTAATACATCATAATAAACATCTCGTCGAAACACCTTCCCCACTTCCTAAAATTGTGTTGGGTCAGTTCATTTCTCTTTTGGCTACGCTGTGCGTTTTCGCGTCTTTTTTTTAAGCATTACAGTACAATTTTGGTATTACCTAGAAGCAGAATATGTAAATACAGTATGTAAACATTTTAAGAGCCTTGGAATCATATCGGTAAATGTTGCAGCCTCTTTAAAAGTTTTTGTACGTAACCTGTAGCAGTCGTAGATCTTTATAATAGAAGGAAAAATTATGTCAGTAACATTGATTATATTTTTATTTTTTATTGTGTAACTTTAAAGCACAATATTAAATACAATACAAACAATAACAAGTGTTATTTATAGGCATTTTAATTTTTAATATAATCAGTTAAGCCTTTCGTTGCCAACAAGATATTGTTGAAAGTTCCACACTATGCCCTGTTACGACTTTTTGCAACAATATTACGAACCGTTTGCCTGGCTGTTCCACATTCGCAATTTTGAGGCGGAGCCTTACCCCTTCTATGAAAACAGTCCATGCTTCTGCCATGACTGGCTCGTATTCTGTTGATCGCAGCCCACGTCCTGCGTGACTGGCCAAAGTCAGGAGATTGCTCCCTGGTGTAGATCAAATTTTGGAAATGTGGAAGGCAACCTCTGTCCGGTTCAGCTCCCGTGAGACTGTTGAATCGAACTGAAACGTGTGTGGGTCCAAGGCTGTTTTTATGAATGACTGTCTTGATCTAAGACGATTTCTTTCTGAGATAACCGCGTCTTGATTGGTAGGGAGTTGCAGGTTGCCTTGTATGCGTTTATGCGTTTAAGCTCACTGGTTACCAGACAATTTTCGAATCCCCTCGGTAAAGCACATAATAGAACATTTGCTATATTGTTCTAGTGTTAAACACGATGCACTGTTTTCTTCTCCATCCCCCTCCTAAAATGATGCTTGGTGAGGTGATGCATTAGTGAAGAACTTGTGAAAGCATCAGGTGATCGTAGTTCAACCTTTGAACGACGATTAACATAGCCTCAGATCGAAATGACAACACCCATTATGTATTTTGACAGATATAAACATTGTGTTGCTGGTGCATTTTTTCGGTCATTTTAGACGCTGAATTACCGCTGCATCAGTTGAAAATTATCGTTCGTTTTGTACAACATTTTAGATGCGAGAATATTTGAGTGTCCACTGTACCTTACGCCAACTGTAGATCCCAAAATGAAATTAATTGTATTCTTCTAGTAACTAACAGTAATTCAGAATGTCGATTTGTTTGTGTATTTGCCTGTCTGGCAAAGTGTCAACTAACTGGTTACGATATTACTTTTTAGCTACAGTCTTTTGTAATAAATTAGACATGGTAATAGCTTGGGGCACTTAATTCGAGAGTCCATAATAATGTCTTAGGCATCATTTCTAACGAATCTCTCTCTCTCCCTCCCTCCATCTCTCTCTCTCTCTCTGTCTCTGTGTGTGTGTGCGTGTGTGTGTGTGTGTATGTGTGTGTGTGTGTGTGTGTGTGTGTGTGTGTGTGTGTGTGTGTATGTGTGTGTGTGTGTGTGTGTGTAAATATCATTGAGGCACTTGACATAAATATTGCATTTTTTGTGTTGAAGACGTATTTTGGCAACATTTTAGACGTCTTATTAACACTATGACATTTGGTAAGCGTGACAGAATGATTTAGGTGCCAAAAATAATTTGAGTCTGTTGTGACTTACGCCAAGTATGATACAGAGAGCTGCGTCTAACTCTACATCAGTACTAAGCAATCCACCCTCACGATGTGTGGTGGAGCGTACCTATGGTTTCGCTAATTTATCCCTCATTCTCTCTTCCATTCGTGAAAGGCGCGTGGGAAGAACAGTTATTGTCAATAAACCTCTATATTATCTCTAATCTCTTGAAGTTTGTCGTTGGGTGGGAGGAATTAATATGTTGTCCGACTCTACCCCGAACTCTCTCGGAATTTAAGTAGTAAACCTCCCCGTGATACACAGCTTCTGTCTCGTTGCGTCTGATACGGGAGTTTCTTGAGCATCACCGTGCGGACGTCACCCTGGTGTAACGCGCCACTCTTCGTTGGATCTTCTCTACCTAATGTATTAGCCCTATCTCGAAGAAATCCAGGCAGATGAACAATACTCCAGAATCGGTCGAGCACCGATCTACTTCTTTCATGGATGAGTTCCATTTCCTTAAGGTTCTTCCTATGAATCTGTCTGACATCTGTTCTTCATATTGTTTGTTTTATATTATCATTCCACAAAAGGTCGCTTTGGATGGTTAGTCCTAGATATTTTACGGTGGATACTGTTTCAAGCAATTTGTCATTAATGGAGTAGTTGTACAGTAGTGAATTTCTTCTCATACGTGTGCGTAATACGTTTCATTTACGTTCAGGTACACCTACCGGTTCCTGCACCATTCTTTAATCATTGCGCGTTCTCCTACATTCTTCTGGCGTTAGTACCTTCTTATAGACAGTAATACGGGAACAGCGACATGGAGGTTCGACATTTCTTACTAGGTCATTGAAATATAAGTTGTGAACAGTAGCAATATATTTTCAGAAGGTGAAGTAACACAGCTTGTAAATATTTGAAGAGCTTAATGATTCTCACCAAGAGCTGCTGTACAATTTCTTTATTTAACAACCAGTTTCGTGCCAAAGACCATCATCAGGTTCATAAAAGCATTTACATCATACTATGAGATGTAAAGTCAAAGGCGTCAGGTAATGAAATCCACGAATTCATCAATGTTGTCACACAGTAATATAAAATACTTCGTCAGTCAGTAAACATGCCAGACGGTGCACTCATTGATGTTGTATCAACAGTGACAAATTCATGGGTATTATTTCCTGATGCCATTGATTTTATATTGCCTACTATGAATCTGTTAATAGTTTTATGAACGTCATGATTGTCCGTGGACCGAAAGTGGTTGCTCAATAAGGAAATTTAATCAACAGCAGTTGACGGTAATCATGACATTCTTCAAGTAACCAGTAACGGCGCAGTCACGCCTCCTTGAGGTTCCCCAGTAATTACCTGTACATAAGTCGATTTTGTTACTTTACGAGCGATTGCTGAATTCTATCCGTAAAGAAATTTTGAATCCAATCGCATATCTGGCCAGATGCTCAGTAAGCTCGTATGTATTTTCACTAAACGACTTTGTGTGACTATGCCCAATACCTTCCTGGAGTCAAGGAACATGGTATCAACCTGAGCACCAATGTCCACTGCGCTGTGGATCTCATAGGGGGAATAGAACGAACAAAGTTTCTCAAGATCTCTTATTGAGGAAAAAATTTTGATTTTTTTTTTTGTCCAAAAACCATTTAATATATGACCATAAAATATCCTTCATAATTCTACGACTGACTTCAGTGCCATAGGCCTAAAATTGTGTTGATCTGTCCTACGATCCTTCTTGAAAATTGGAATGATGGTGACGAAGTCCCATACTCTTTGATAATGCGTAGGAGAACGATGCGGGAGACCCGCACCGCAGTACTAGGCAAGGTGCTAGTGAAGGTGGTTTGCCATTGTCTTCCTCCGACCGTAATGGGGATGAATGATGATGATGGAGACGACACAACAACACCCATTCATCTCGAGGCAGGCGAAAATCCCTGATGCCGCCGGGAATCGAAATCGGGACCCCGTGGTCGGGAAGAGAGAACGCTACCGCGAGACCACGAGCTGCGGACTGAAAACTGGAATTACATGCGCTATATTCCAGTCGCTAGGTACTCTTTGTTGGCGCAGCGACCTACGTTAAACTGCTGCTAGAAGCGGAGCAATTTCTTTGGCATAATATCTGTAGAATCTTACAGGAACCTTACCTGATCCAGATGCCATTCCAATGCTAAGGGATTGTTGCTGCTTTTCTATTCCATTTCGGCTTTGGTAAGATTATTGAAAGAAAGGACCGCATTTTGGTATTCCGTCGTGAAACAATTTCTTTCACCACTCTGCGCTCTTCCGTTTCGGTGTCAGTAGGTCACTGAGTGACAGAATAGATGATTTCGTACAACGCACTGATTTCACGTAAGTCCAAAACATCTTAAGGTTTTTAGGTGGCTGGTAAAATTGTACTTTCAAAGTCAGCGAAAACTTGTCTCATTGCTCTCATTGTGCTCATTTTCGCTTCTTTTAGTTTTTGTTTGTCAGCTAGTTTCTGCCTTCTCTTAACTTTGTGATGAAGCTCTTTTCGTTTACGTAGCAGTTTTCTAACATGGCTGTTAAACTATGGTGGGTGTTTCCCATCCCGTCAGATCATACTCGGAACATACATACTTAAGGGACACTGAATGATCCTTTAATATTTTTTTCAATTTTTGCTCCGTGTCACTGTGCATAGCGCTACGTATTTGATGATGACTACACCGATACTCATCAGTTTGTATCCTGTAGTACGCAAAAATATTTTCGTATCTTTCTTAACTGTCCTTTAACACCTATAGTCATTGATGCTATCACAGCCATATCATCGCTGATACCCTCTGTGCCAAGTGTGGCTCTATTTCGCCTAGATTTTCTAGACTGGCCCATGGCTAGCGTGACGTGACTAACAGAGGAAATGTTGCAGGGAGCTGAGAGAGAGAGAGAGAGAGAGAGAGAGAGAGGGGGGGGGGGGACAGGGGGGGGGGGACTGGAAGTGGAACCAAGACTGTTGACGCTCCTGGCTGGCCGTCGGTAGAAGTTAGGCCGCAAGTCGAGAGCTGGTGTGTTTATGTGAGGTCTCCCGCACCCACGGCAGCTACTGTGGACGTACAGTGCCGAGCCTGCTTCAGGTGCTGGAACCTGTTGCTTATGGATACTGCCTGCAGCGTTGTTGGTGTTCCTTGAATGTCAGGCACATGCACTTGCATTGTATCCATGATGCTTATATAGCCAAGCAACATTATGTACTTAGTAGCTGTGGTGTCACCGCCAGACACCACACTTGCTAGGTGGTAGCTTAAATCGGCCGCGGTCCATTTAGCACATGTCGGACCCGCGTGTCGCCACTGTGTGATCGCAGACCGAGCGCCACCACAAGGCAGGTCTGGAGATACGGACGAGCACTCGCCCCAGTTGTACGGACGAGATTGCTAGCGACTACACGGACGAAGCATCGCTGAATAGCCGAGCAGATAGTTAGCATGCATTGCTCATTAGCCGAGCAGTCAGCTAGAATAGCCTTCAGCTAAGTCCATGGCTACGACCTAGCAAGGCGCCATTTGTAACCTTGCATGTACCTCAAGATAGAGTCTCACTTGTATCACCCAGAGTGCTGTATACCAAAGGACTATATAAAAAGTTAAGTGTTCTCGTAGCTACATACTTTTCTTTATCACATTAATAAGTATCCTGTTTCAGACCTATATCTAGCCGACTTAAAATAACGCGTGCCTTTCGGCTACTTCAGTGTGGCGTAGCTGTCTTGTTACGCCACAACAATAGCTACTGTAATATGGTCTTTGCTAAAACTGGAATCATCTAATAACCACAGACAGTACAATGCTTTATTTTTGAGTCATCAGTCTTCTGACTGGTTTGATGCGGCCTACCACGAATTCCTCTCTTGTGTCAACCTCTTCATCTCAGAGTCGCACGTCCTCAATTATTTGCTGGATGTTTTTCAATCTCTGTCTTCCTCTACAGTTTTTGCCCTTTACAGCTCCCTCTAGTACCATGGAACTCATTCCATGATGTTTTAACCGACGTCCTGTCATCATGTCCCTTCTCCTTGTCAGTGTTTTCTACATATTCCTTTCCTTTCCGATTCTGCACAGAACCTCCTCATTCCTTTCCTTACCAGTCCACCTAATTTTCAACATTCGTCTGTAGCGCCACATCTCAATTGCTTCGATTCTCTTCTGTTCCGGTTTTCCCACAGTCCATGTTTCACTACCACACAACGCTGTGCTCGAACCGTGCATTACCAGAAATTTCTTCCTCAAATCAGGGCCTATGTTTGATACCATTGCTAGTTAGCTTGCTCCGTCCGTCATTGGTTATTTTGCTGCCTAAGTAGCAGAATTCCTTAACTTCATCTACTTCGTGACCATCAATCCTGATGTTAAGTTTCTCGCTGTTCTCGTTTCTGCTGCATCTCATTACTTTCGTCTGTCTTCGATTTACTCTCAGTCCATATTCTGTACTCATTAGATTGTTCATTCCTTTCAGAAGATCATGTAATTCTTCTTCACTTTCACTCAGGACAGCAATGTCATCGGCAAATGGTATCATTAATATCCTTTCACGTCGAATTTTAATTCCACTCCTGAACCTTTCTTTTATTTACATCATTGCTTCTTCGACGTACAAATTGAACGGAAGGGGGTAAGACTACATCCTTGTCTTACACCCTTTTTAATACGAGCACTTCGTTCTAGGTCGTCCACTCTTACTATTCACTCTTGGCTCTAGAACATGTTGTATATTATCCATTTCTCCTTATAGCTTACCCCTATTTTTCTCAGAATTTCGAACATTTTACATTGTCGAACGCTTTTTCCAGATCGACAGGTCCGCGCGTTGGAATGACACGCAGGGGGGCCCGGGTTCGATTCTCGGTTAGGGTGGGAGATTTTCTCCACCCCCATTGTCAACGCGTAAGTCGCCCAATGTGGCGTCGCACTTGGACTTGGCGGCCGAACTTCCCGCCTGGGAACTCACGGCCAATGACGAGATACGATCATTTCCATTTCCAGGTCGACAGATCGTATGACGGGTCTTGATTTTTTAGTCTTGCTTCCATTATCAACCGAAACGTCAGAATTGCCTCTCTGACGCCCTTACTGATCATCATCTAATACATCCTCAGTTGTCTTTTCCATTCTTCTGTATGTTATTCTTGTAAGCAACTTTGATGCATGAACTGTTAAGATGATTGTGCGATAATTCTCGCACTTGCCAGCTCTTTGAGTCTTCGTAATTGCGTAGATGATATTTTTCCGAAAGTCAGATGGTATGTCGTCAGACTCATACAGTCTACACACCAACGTGAACAGATGTTTTGTTGTCACTTGTCCCAGTGATTTTAGAAATTCTGAGTGAATGTTATCTATCCGTCTCTCTTGTTTGAACTTTAAGACCCCCAAAGCTCTTTTACATTCTGATTCTAATAGTGGATCCCCTACCTCTACTAAATCGACTCCTGTTTCTTCTTCTATCACATCAGACAAATCTCCCCCCCCCCCCCCCCCCCTCATATAGGGCTTCAATGTACTCTTCCCACCTATCCGTTCTCTCCTCAGCATTTAATAGTGGAATTCCTGTTGCACTCTCAATGTAACCACCCTTGCTTTTAATTTAAGCGAAGGTTTTTTTCACTTTCCAGTAAGCTGATCAGTCATACCGACAATCATTTCTTTTTTTTTTCGTTATCTACATATTTTTCATGCAGCCATTTCGTCTTAGCTTCCCTGCACTTTCTGTTTATTTTATTACTCAGCGACTTGTATTTCTGTATTTATGTATTTCTTAATTTCCCTGAACATTTTTTGCTCTTTTTTCTTTCATCGATCAACTGAATTATTTCTTCTGGTACCCTTGGTTTCTTCGCAATTACCTTCTTGGTACCTACGTTTCTCTTTCCAACTTCTGTAATTGCCCTTTTTAGAGATGTCCACTCCTCTTCAACGGTTCTGGCCACTCGGCTATTCTTTATTGCTGTATCTACAGCCTTACGTCCGCCTGCTTAGCTGGGTGGTAACGTGCTTGCCTCCCTTGCATTGGGCCCGTGTTCGATTCCCGGCCGTGTTGAGAATTTTCTCCGCTCGGGGACTGGGTGTTGTGTTGTCCTCATTATCATTTCACCATCATCACCGGCCACAAGTTGCCCAATGTGGCGCCGACTGAAATAAGACTTATTCTTGGCGACCTAAACAGCCTGGGACATCCCGCTCAACAAAGCCATACGGTCATTTTATTACAGCCTTAGAGAACTTCGGGCTTGTCTCGTAGTTACTTAGTACTTCCGTATGCCACTTCTTTGCATATTAATTCTTCCTAATTAATGTCTTAAGCTTTAGCCTACTGTTCATCACTACTACATTGTGATCTGCGTCTATATCTGCTTCTGAGTACGTCTTACAATCCAGTATCTGATTTCGGAATCTCTGCCTGGCCACGGTGTAATCTAACTGAAATCCTGCGTATCACCCGGCCTTTTCCAAGTGTACCTCCTTCTCTTGTGATTCTGGAGTAGAGTATTATTAACAGAACTCAGTTATTCTTTCTCCTCTCTTATTCCTGGTCTCAAGCTCTTATTTTCCTGTAAACCTTTCTTCTACTCCTTCCCCTACAACTGCATTCCAATCTCCCATGACTATTAGATTTTAGTCTCCCTCTACGTACAGTATTACTCTTTCAATATCCTCATATACTTTCACTATCTCTTCATCTTCAGCTTGCGACGTCGGCATGTGTACCTGAACCATCGTTATCGATGTTGGTTTGCTGTCGATTCTGATAAGAACGACTCTATGACTAAACTGTTCACAGTAACACACTCTGTCCTACCTGCACATGAGTCCTACTGCGATCGTCCTGAATCAATCTGTCAACATTTTGCTTATGAAAGTCGGTTGTTGCTGTCACAGGACGTCCGACTCTTTGTTTGTCACGCAGGTCAGATGCTCCCGCCTCAACATATTTAAACTTACTCGCCCAACGACGCACAGTACTCACATCAACACAATCACCATAAACTGCTTTGATTCTCTGATAAATTTTCTTTGGGGTGACACCTTCTGCTGTCAAGAATTCAATGCTTAAACCGCACTGACCGACCGCCTGCGCATGGTTGCATACTTTACACTGTAACAATACAACCGTTCAATGCTAGGGCTTCCGCCAACTTGAGCTGTAGAGAAGAGGGTACGAAACAAGCCAGTTACTGCCGCATACCAATGCTGCCAACTGTTGAAGAGTTACGAAGGAGGAGACATTACTTTTCAGTCAACCCTCGTATTTTCACTCGTTGCCGCTGACTCCGCATATAGTCCCAATGCAGCATATATTCCTAACCTTCCCTTTCCTTTCCTTCCCTTTCCTTTCCTTTCTCTCCTCCCCCCCCCCCCTCCCCTTGTAACCTTCAATTTACATCAAACTTACGGTCGTTTAATGGTGTATGAGACGTCCTGATCAACCCGCAGGACAGGACATATAGTTTAATTTGTGGAAAGGAGCCAAAATAAGCGGCTGTCAGTTACACTCGAACATACAACCTTTTATTTGATCAAACATTACAAGAGCCAACACAGCTTTAGTTTTGAAACTTAATTATCGGCTGAATGCGCCGTACAATCTCATGCCTTAAGGGTAAGACAACTTTGATTTGAAAAGAGGGTGAAAGCCACTAACTTAAAGCTCAACCAAAATCAGAAATTTAAAAGGCAAATCCTTACCTTAAAAAATGGTTGAAATGGCTCTGAGCTCTATGGGACTTAACATGTAAGTTCATCAGCCCCCTAGAACTTAGAACTACTTAAACCTGAGTAACTTAAGGACGTCACACACATCCATGCCCGAGGCAGGATTCAAACCTGCGACCGAAGCGGTCGCGCGGTTCCAGACTGAAGCGCCTAGAACCGCTCGGCCACCCCAGCCGGCTTATCTTAAAACAGTTCCTTAATTATGCTGAAGGCCTAAAGAATGTGACACTTTAAGAGCAAACAACTTAAATTCAAAATCGGCTGAAGGCCCAACACTTAAGGCTCATGAACATTAATTAAAAAAAAGCCAAAGGCTTAAGACATCTGAACTCCCTCCACGATCAAATAAAGTTTACAATGGAAATTGAAAAGGAGGGATGCCTTCCATTCTTGGATGTTTTGCTTCGGCGCAGAGAGGATGGCACTTTGGGACATAAAGTGCATAGGAAGCCGACGCACATCGATCTGTATTTACGTGTAAATAGCTGCCACCATCCTGCCCAGACAATGAGTGTTCTCCGAACTTTGACCCGCAAAGCGCACATTATTTCTGACGAAAGCAGTCTGCAAGATGAACTTTCCCACTTACAAAGAGTGTTTGAAGACAATGGGTACTCTCCACAACATATACAGAGGGCACTAAAAATGAAACTGAAAGAGGCCACAAAGATATCAGAAGAAGATGAAGAAACCTTTAAATCGATGGCCTTCCTGCCATATGTGGGTAGCCTCTCATCAAAAATAGGACGGATGCTCGGCAGACATAAAGTAAAAGTGATTTTTCGTCCTCCACCCAAGACAGGTGCACTCGTGGGCTCCGTCAAAGATGATTTGATGCTCCGAAAATCCTGAGTTTACAAAATTCAATGTGAATGTGGCCTGTCTTACATCGGACAAACAACTCGTACTGTCCAAGAAAGATGTACCGAACACCGGAGGTACACACGGCTTTTACAACCTAACAAGTCGTCAGTGGCAGAGCACTGTATTGATAGTGGTCACAGTATGTTGTATGACAATGTCGAAATTTTGCCAACTACATCATCCTTTTGGGACTCGATAGTGAAGGAGGCAATTGAAATTCGCTTGACGGCGAATTTGATAAATAGAGATTATGGTATAATCTTGATAAATCATGGAATCCGGCACTTGCTGTAATAAACTCACAAAGACGTCGTCACAGTGCAGCTCATAATGATACATCGATATGCCAGCACAGATCGACTGCGGAGTCATAGATACAACTCGCGCATTATGCACGTCTCTGCTGCCGACCAACGTCTCTGGCGCATTTGCATCTGTGGCCGCATGCGCAGTCGCGCGGTAGACGAGTATAAAGGGACGAAGCGAGCACTGGAGCGGCAGTCTTGCGGCTAACTCTGAAGATGGCTGAACGTTATACGGCCGAAATATTAGAAGAAGAAGGAGATTTCTTGCGGCTGCACACCCGAAACTTAATGGAAAAGCCAAAGGCTTTACGTAAAACAGTTCTTAAATTAGGCTGAAGGCCCAAACCATCTGACGCCTTAAGGGCAAAACAACCTTAATCTAAAAATCGGCTAGAAGCCATACAAGTACAAATAACAAGAACAAACAAGAAAAGGCAGTACACCCAAGGGCACTCAGAAGTTCGGAGGGTGGGCCTGGAAACGAGACGGCGGGTGTGCGCAGCAGGGACAGCGGCTAGCGCCCACGCCACGGCGTCGCGGTCGTCCGGCCGGCGGGCCGAAGCGTCGCGTCGCGCCGCGTCGTGTCCTTGGGGCGGTGCTGGACTCTTGACAGCTGGCCTCTCCTAATCCAATCTGCGGGCCGGCGGCGGCGGCGGGGCCGACGTTTATTACTCGCCACGGCAAGTGTCCGCGGGACCGCTCGCCCGCAGTCGCCGAGGTCACTGTCGGCCGGGCCTTCCTCTGTTGTGCGCGCGTCCACACCACAGCGGCTGCGCCGCAAGTGCTGCAGGCAGTGGCCTTGCTGAGGTTTACGGGGCCCCTGCTAATAAAATTTGGGAGCCCTGTCTATCCATATATGTATAGAAAAGAGTACTGGCTAAAAACAGTCTTGGCTGCAATTTTATTTTTTTATTTTTCAACTACGCGTTTCGCCTTATTTAGGCGTCTTCAGGTTATCTTAGTTTGTTATTTCTTAGAAGGATATTTTAGCCAGTGTGGCCAAAGGGCATCGTCGAATATATCAGGCCAACATCGACTTCGTTAAACTCAGTAAAAACTTTTCTAGATGAACGCGAGTGACACCAAGACCTGCATAACGCGTTCCCGTTACAGGAGCGAGTAACAGAATAAGATGGGGCTCAGCTCAGGTAGTAAGCATTATGCCACACGATTAAAAAAAAGAAAAAAAAACTGGCATGCTTTGTGGACGTTTCCAAGTCATGTAAATATACCGCCGCCACAGCGGCACACCGCGAGCAGCATAGCTGTGCTGGGAATGCGAACGGCTGAAAGCAAAGGGAAACTACAGCCGTAATTTTTCCCGAGAACATGCAGCTTTGTTGTATGATTAAATGGTGATGGCGTCCTCTTGGGTAAAACATTCCGAAGGTAAAGATAGTCCCCCATTCGGATCTATGGGCGGGAACTACTCAACAGGACGTCGTTATCAGGAGAAACAAAACTCGTTCTAAGGATCGGAGAGTGGTATGTCAGATCGCTTAATCGGGCAGGAGGGTTAGAAAATTTAAAAAGGGAAATGTGTATGTTGAAGTTAGATATAGCGGCGATTAGTGAAGTTCGTTGGCAGGAGGAACAAGACTTCTGGTCACGGGAATCCAAGGTTATAAATATAAAATGGAATATGGGTAATAAGGAGTAGGTTCCACAATGAATAAAAAAATAGGAACGCGGATAAGTTACTACGAACAACATGGCGAACGCGGTATTGTAGCCTAGATGAACACGAAGCCCGCGCCTACCTCAGCAGTACGAGTACTAGCTCCGCAGATGATGAAGAGATTGAAGAAACGTATGGTGCAATAAAAGAAATAATTCAGATAATTAAGGGAGACGAAATTTAATTGTCATGGGGGACTGAAATTCGGTAACAGGAAAAGGAAGTGAAGCAAAAGTCGTAGGTGAGTATGCACTGGGGTTAAGGAGTGCAAGAGGAAGCCACATGGTAGAATTTTGCACAGAGCGAACACTTGCTTTAAGAATCATGAAAGAAAGTTGTATACGTGGAAGAGGCCTGGAGACACTGGAAGATTTCAGATAGATTATACACTGTAACCTGGTTTTAAATTGTAAAATATTTCCAGGGGCTGATATGGATTCTGACCACAATTTATTGTTTATGAACTGTAGATTAAAACTGAAGAAACTGCAAAAAGATTGGTATAAGGAGATGGGGCCTGTATAAACTGAAAGAACTAGAGATTGCAGGGAGTTTCAGAGAGAGCATTAGGGAACAACTGGCAAGAAAATGGAAAAGGAATACTGTAGAAGAAACATGGGCAGCTTTGAGAGATGAAATAGTGAAGGCAGCAGAGGATCAAGTAGGTAAAAAGACGAGGGCTAGTAGAAATCCTTGGGCAACACAAGATACATTGAATTTAACTGATGAAGGGAGAAAATATGAAAATTCAATAAATGGGGCAGGCGAAAACGTATATAAACTTCTAAAAAATGAGACTGACAGGAAGTGAAAAATGGTTAAGCGGAATGGCCACAGGAGAAATGTAAGGATGTAGAAGCATATATCACTAGGAGAAAGGTAGATTATGCCTACAGGAAAATTAAAGAGATCTTTGGAGAGAAGAGAACCACTTGTATGAATATCAAGAGCTCAGATGGAGAACCAGTCCTAGGCAAAGAAGTGCAAGCATAAAGGTGGAAAGAGTATGTAGACGGTCTATACAAGGGCGATGTACTTCAGAGCAATATTATGGAAATGGAAGAGGACGTAGATGGGAGATATGATACGCGTGAAGAATTTGACAGAGCACTGAAAGACCTAAGTCGGAACAAGACCCCGGGAGTAGATAACATTCCGTTAGAAATATTGATAGCCTTGGGAGAGAGAGCCATGATAAAACTCTTCTAGTCAGTGCGCAAGATATGAGACAGGCGAAATACCCACAGACTTCAAGAAGAACATAATAATTCCAATTCCAAAGAAAGCAGTTGCTGACATGTGTGAAAATTACCGAACTATCAGTTTGATAAGTAACGGTTGCAAAATACTAACACGAAATCTTTACAGACGAACTCAAAAATTGGTAGATGCCGACGTCGAGGAAGATCAGTTAGGATGTCGTAGAAATGTAGGAACACGCGAGGCAATACTGACCTTACGACTTCTCATAGAAGATAGGTTAAGGAAAGGCAAACCAACGTTTATAGCATTTGGAGACTTAGAGAAAGCTTTTGACAATGATGACTGGAATACTATCTTTCAAAATCTGAAGGTAGCTGGGGTAAAATACAGGGAGCGAAAGGCTATTTACAATTTGTACAGAAACCAGAAGGCAGTCATAAGAGTCGAGGGACACGAAAGAAAAACAGTGGTTGGGAAGGGAGTGAGACAGGGTTGTAGCCTATCCCCGATGTTAAGCAGTAAAGAAAAGAAAAATTTGGAGTGGGAATTAAAGTCCAGGGGAAAGAAAGAAAAACCTTGAGGTTTGCCAATGATATTATAATTCTGTCAGAGGCAGCAAAGGACATGGAAGAGCAGTTGAACGGAATGGACAGCGTCTTGAAAGGAGGATATAAGATGAACATCAAGAAAAGTAAAACCAATTTAGTGGAATGTAATGCTGAGGGAATTAGATTTGAAAATTAGACAGTCAAAATAGTAGATGTGTTTTGCTATTTGGCAGCAAAATAAGACGATGGTCGAAGTAGAGAGGATGTAAAATGTAGAGTGGAGGGAGCAAGGAAAGCATTTCTGAAGAAGAGAAATTTGTTAACGTTGTGTATAGATGTAAGTGTCAGGAACTCTTCTCTGAAAGTATTTGTATGGAGTGTAGCCATGTATGGAAGTGAAACATGGACGATAATCAGTTTAGACAAGAAGAAAAAAGAAGCTTTTGAAATGTGGTGCCACAGAAGAATGCTGCAGATTAGATGGGTAGATCACTTAACTAATGAGGAGGTACTGAATAGTATTGGGGAGAAGAGAAATTTGTGGCACAAGTTGGCTAGAAAAAGGGATCGATTGGTTGGTAGGACACGTTCTGAGGCATCAAAGGATCACCAGTTTAGTACTGGAGGGAAACTTTGAGGGTAAAAATCGTAGACCAAGAGATGAATACAGTAAGCAGATTCAGAAGGATGTGGGTTGGAGTAGTTACTTTGTGATGAAGAGGGTTGCACAGGATAGAGTAGGACGGAGAACTGCATCAAACCAGTGTTTGGCATATATATATAATGTTGTTGTGGTCTTCAGTCCAAAGATTGGTCTGTTGCAACTCTCCATGCTATTATTTATATAAGAGAAACGTTATTACTTCTTACCAATCATCACGAAAAGTAATTGATTGATTTATTTCAAAATTCTTGGCCTATTTACTTCATTTTCTACATTCAATGAATTTTCTACATACAATGAACAAAATTAATGAAAAACTAAATGCATAACAAACGAAATACATTGTTGTAAACTGCCTGCAATTTCTATCGCGAGAGTAAGTAGCGAACATCTCGAAAAGTACTTCATCGATTTACTTTAAAGTTCTTGGCCGATTTAATTTATTTTCTACATTCAGTTGAAACAACACCGACAGCCAATGCGTATTCAGTAGTGTTCTGATCGCGCTGCTCTGAATGTCGTAGTAATGCGAGCATGAAACGTGATCGTAGCGAGTTGTTTAGTGAATTTATATTTCATTTGTTGCGAGTTGTCATCGCTGATGTTGGTGGTAAGTGATAAATTCTGCAAAAGCAACTGAGAGACGTAATTTGCAGGATATTCGCTTCTTTCGAGCGGAGAGCACGGGTATGCGCGTACCGCGATTGTCGCTTCGAATCATCAACAATATCATTCCTTTCCGTGGCTCGATATGCGCGAACCGCCATCGTTCGGCGGATCAGTTTATAGTTGTGTATGACATACACCCTAGAAGATGGAAGACTTCCTGTTGAGCACTCTATCGGTCTAATTTTGTTTCCCTTAAATTTCTGCAATATGGTCAATTCACTCGACGACCTAATAGCTAATGTGTTTCCGGAAGTTCGCAAAAATTGCAACTCTCATCGATGACTGTATGAAAGGGCCATTTTATCGCCACAAAAATAGCCAGGGAATGCTTCAAATGTTTCAAATGACTCTAAGCACTATAGGACGGGACTATATGAGGTCATCAGTCCCTTATACTTAGAAATACTTAAACCTAGCCGGCCGCGGTGGTCTCGCGGTTAAGGCGCTCAGTCCGGAACCGCGCGACTGCTACGGTCGCAGGTTCGAATCCTGCCTCGGGCATGGATGTGTGTGATGTCCTTAGGTTAGTTAGGTTTAAGTAGTTCTAAGTTCTAGGGGACTGATGACCACAGAAGTTAAGTCCCATAGTGCTCAGAGCCAACTTAAACCTAACTAACCTAAGGACATCACACACATCCATGCCCGAGGCAGGATTCGAACCTGTGACCGTAACAGTCACGCAGTTCCGGACTGGAGCGCCTAGAAACGCTCGGCCACCGCGGCCGGCCCAAAATTACAATCATTTACAATAAAGCTGTTATCAAATTACAGAACATATCCTTTCAAGATATATGTAGCAGTTAGTCAAAATAATATTTCCCAAAATGTAAGAACCATGTCAAAATAACAAACAAATACGCGTAACAAAATGCAAATGAACGGACACAGACCATACATACAGGGTGTTCAAAAAAATTGTCGAATACTTGGTGAGATGGTAGTACTCATCGAAACAAGAAAAATAAGTTCAATAAACATGGGTCCGTAAATGCATATTTTCTGCGACAAATACGTGTTCACTGGACAATGTACCCCTTTTGCCCTCTCGCGTGAGGAATGACGCACACTTTGAAGTATACACAGTTGTTGTTGTACCTGCAGGCAGTCACTGAAGACGCGACCCTTTAGTATCCGCACATACGCTGATTGGCGTGGGGTAGTTTAATTCCTTCAACTGTTCCCATAAACAGAAGCCTAATGGGATTGAGGTCTGGGGAACGAGCAGGAGTCCTGAAATATCAGCTTCAGATGTTCGTGCACATTGCACCGAAAGTTTGCTGGTGCACCTTAATGCATGAACCACATTTGTATTCGTTGCTGCAATGGCACAACCTCCAGCAAGATAGGCAAGTCCAGATATGCGCCCCAGTTAATCTTAGCGGCAGCCCGCATGTCCCTATTAATCTGTCGCCAGGTACGCCTGCCCATATGTTGATGGAGAATCTGCGTTGATGCCCCTTTCCCGAACTGCCTGAGGAGTTACATCTGGCCATACAAGCTGGTTATGGAAATTCACAACACCATCTCTAGTAAGCCCTGCCGAGTGGATCTGCGGCACACTTCCGCAACAGCTATTCACAGAACCCCCGTCTGCCATTATGATCCTATGGCCTTAGGGCCTGAGCGTCCTGTAGATGATATGAGTACAGCAATTGTTCACGAAGTATTCTCCCCCCTCCCAGATAAGACAGTGAGGAACGCCTTCTGCTGCTGCTAATGGTCGCACACTGGTCCCAGGGGTTTCCTCCACCAAACATGGCTCTCGCTTCTCCATGTTAGGCGTGCGGACTGTACGAGGCCATCCGCTGTCAGTTTTCCAAGGTGCAAGAGTACCTGCGTCCCTTAAACGGTGGAAAAGTCTGCCGAACAATTTACGAGACGGCACTCTGCGCTATGGATATTTTTCAGCGTAGAGGGCACGGGCTCGCAGGCTATGTTCATTTCCTAAACCATAGCAGAATATCGTACCCGCCATTTCACTTGTCGGGTAGTAGGATTATATTGCTAACAAGCAGTGCTAGAGAGAAAATGTAAATGCACTACACCATTTATACGAACACAGAGAGCAATAACAGTAAACACTTAAGCGTAACCGTGTTTGGAAGAACGTAAAACACCATGATACATACGCCAAGGGTTGACGGTACTGTACAATAAGGCACACAAGCACGACGAAAACTAACGTGCCCTACAGCCCACTCGAACCACACAACTGACTGCAGACGACCTAATGGTAGGTAGAATGCCGTGAGTAAGGCATCAGAATACCATGCCAACGCATTTGACGGAGCGCCAATGCAACGACTGTGCTAATATCCGCAACCAAGCGTCGCGCAGCCCTTCCTATAAACACGTGTTTATCTCGGAAAGTATGTATTTCCCGACGCATGTTTATTTCGATGAGTACTACCATTTCTCAAAGTATTGCACACAATGTTTTGAACACCTTGTATAACTGGCAGTCTACTCCTCCAGCTTCCATAAGGAAACCTCGGGAAGGGGCGCCCTATCAGGACATAGAAAACATCATTTTTATTTATGACAGTATTCTTCAATCATCAGAAATGCAACAATTTGTACAGGATGGCAGCCAGTCAAGGAATATTTTACAGAATTGTTTTAAGAAATTTATTTCAAAGGCCCAGTGGAATCTTTACAAGTTTTCTCCAAGAGTAATTCACGCCTTGTCTACGTGACACAAGTCGCTTGTCTTTCAGAACCGAGTCAGTTCTGTCCAGTTAAAGCTGGTGACAGGAGACGCCCTGAGTCCTCTGCTGAAACTGCTAGCGAATTCACGCCATTGATTTTAGACAATAGCGTGCGCGGGTTACCGATCACATGTGTGGACGCCGGAGCGACCTACGGGGCAGAACACACTTGCTTCTCTCTCTTGGAATCCAGACTTCGATTAGCACAGACGTCTTCTTGGAAGGCAGAGCCCTTGGCTCTGCTCTTCGCGACCGGCCACCAACGTAAGTTAACATGAACCGCTTCCCCTTCCGTTGCCCATTTCAGTTAATTGTTCGACCTCATAGACTGGCCTAAACCTGGTAACTCCCGACCTTACGCGCGCTCCTTGTATACCGTACCCGGAAATACATTCCTGTTTTGTCGTTTAACGGTAGCCCTGGATGCCCACTCCCTAATCCTGACCGCTGGACCTTCTGCATCCTGTCGTCGCGAGGCATATGTTATAGCCGCCGACCCCCCTTCCCAAACCCTGTATACATTTACAGTTGGTGTCAGAAGTGCCCGTATACCCTACAAATTAATACAGTAACAATGCAGGTCAACAATAAAATTAATACTTTTAAAATTTTTATCAAAAAACAATGAAAGACTTAACATCACGGAACAGTGAATCTGAACAGCACCACATAGGGCGCAAATGACTAAGGTATATGTCATAAGGGTACGTAAAAATCATTAAATGTGAACCACAACATTAGTGTTAAAAGAAAACAAATAATAGGACATCAAGGAATCTTCATCACTTCCAAACCATTGCAAGCGCAAAAATTTTACCACATCGACCCTTACAGAATTACGAAGGAAAAAAAATCTGACTTTCTCGAGGTAAGAACAGTCATTAAACCGCGAAGTTATCTTTCTCAAAGCACTCAGAATTAGGACCCTACCGGCACTAAAATTAGACGTATTCATTTAATCAGAGAGCAAGAGCAGGGTACCTGATTCGTAACGTAGGCCTTTGTGAAAGGTTATAAGTAAATGGTATTGGACATCCTAGTGGAAGGTGTAACATAACTACACTTGCGGGAGGATGGGGATGGGAGCCGAGTTGGAAGAGGTGGAGGGAGGGGTGGGAGATAGACAGGGAGGAGGATGGAGGCGCCGAATCATGAACATGAAGGAGCCCAAAAAGGGGATCAAGTGGGAAAATATAGCAAGAAAATAAATAATTTATAATCAATAGTAGTAAAATAAACTTATTAAAATTAAGCAAGTAACGACCATTTGCTATTTTTACTCCAGCACTTTTGTAGTCCTGTACATTAGTCGATAAAAACTGACCCTTACAAGATCACATTGTTGTCTGTCTGTCCGTCTGTCTGTCTCTCTCTCTCTCTTCCCGTGTCCGGCCATCCTGATTTAGGTTTTCCGTGATTTCCCTAGATCACTTCAGGCAAATGCCGGGATGGTTCCTTTGAAAGGGCACGGCCGACTTCCTTTCCCATCCTTCCCTAATCCGAGCTTGTGCTCCGTCTCTAATGACCTCGTTGTCGACGGGACGTTAAACACCAGTATCCTCCTCCTCTCTCTCTCTTTCGCTCTCTCTGTCTGGAAAATTTGGAAATTTGTCGTAAATTCCTATGGGACCAAACAGATGAGGTCATCGGTCCCTAGGCTTACACACTACTTAATCTAACTTACTTACGCCAAAGACAACACACACACCCATGCCCGAGGGAGGACTCGAACCTCCGACGGGGGGAGCTGTGATCTCTTTCTGTCTGACTGTTAAAAACTACTTTCTCAGGAACGCGTAGATGTATCAAGTTGCAATTTGTGCCACATACTAAATTAGTACAAGCAACAGATACGGATATTTATGTCACATATTTTGATATTCGCAAACTCACCCATTAAAACCTGTAGGGTACTTCCTGTTGACTTAGAATGAAGAAATTTGGCGAGGAGCGAGATTTCACAGTACAAGTAAAGGAAGAAATAATATCAACACGAAAAAAATTTCTTTTTTCATTTATTATCCGACTACAAATTAAACTTAAAACATGCTCGAAAGGCATGAAATTCCCGGAACCCTATCTTGCTAGAATCACTGCCGATAAAAGGCATTGATTGCCAGGATGTATGAACCATGTACATACATAATGAAATTTTTATGGGGCTCTCAGAGCGTGAGGTCTACTCGCATCTGTCCAGTTTTTTAGTTTAGCCTCAATATTCAAAGGAATAATCCTCTGTCACTGCTAGAAGGTACATTTTGCTTATTGGTTCAAAAATGGTTCAAATGGCTCTGAGCACTATAGGACTTAACAGCTATGGTCATCAGTCCCCTAGAACTTAGAACTACTTAAACCTAACTAACCTAAGGACATCACACAACACCCAGTCATCACGAGGCAGAGAAAATACCTGACCCCGCCGGCAATCGAACCCGGGAACCCGGGCGCGGGAAGCTAGAACGCTACCGCACGACCACGAGCTGCGGACATTTTGCTTATTATCTTGAAGACGAGAAGAAGTTTGTCGGTGGCGAATCGGCGTCTATTGCTGGTGGCGCGTTTTTCAAATTGTTCAAATGGCTCTGAGCACTATGGGAATTAACTTTTTCAAATTGTGCATCATCAAAATTTATACCTGATTATATTTTCTCAGCTGGTATCGACGTATCGTGTCTTCCATGAAGTTGCAAACTGTCAGTATCTTCTCCACTTCGCCGGTTCGTTTTTGCATCTGTATTGTTCTACTTTCAATTCTTCAATCGTCAGACTTTCCCCCAATTTCACTTCCATTACTAGTTTTAGTACATTCCTGTTCTTGGAGTGTACCTGATCGCTGGAAGATGGTATCAATGAGAGGCGATCAAAAAGTTTCCGTGTGAGGGCGTTGCTGCAGCAATTATGCAACGTAGTGCGATTCTGATGCTGTTATATAAGGACTGACATGTAGGCAAGAATTTAGTGTGGCACTCGCGTCCTTCCGACGTGTGCACGGTAAATGCGGAAACATGATCTTTGCTCTTGTTTGCACGAGTTTGGTAATAACGTCGCAAAGTGCTCTTATTCTTTTTCTTGACTGCCGGAGGACAAACACCGGCAGACATCCATTGGACAATGAAGAATGTCTATGGGGCAGCACGACTGTCGGAATGCTGCTTTCACGGATAGCTAAAAAAAAAAAAAAAAAAAAAAAAAATCGAGCAAATGACGTTAATGATTTACATTACAGTGAAGTAGATTGACAATACTTAACTTTGGTTTAGAATATCGTGTCGCAAGCAAATGGCGACATGGAAATAATAGATGTCCTTCGCTATATACAACGTCATGCAAATAATTCACACAAGTTCATATGGATCACAAGTAACGATTCTTCTTCTAGTGCCTCTCTTCTAGTGCGTGGTTTCTAGTCCGGATCTGCTAGTGTGCGTCTTCTACTGTCAGGCCGAGGCTGGTTGGAGTGCTGCTTATATTCTCTACGGATAGAAGCCTCTCCTGTCGTGGTGCGGTCCTAGTCTCCGTACTATTGGCTGACGTCGTCTCACACCCTTCTCTGCGGTTACGTTCTGGATCTTCGTGCCGGCGCTTGTAGCTACGCCAGATTATTCTTCACCCCCTCTTCCTACAGGGAGTGCGACAACGGCGGGGGAGACAGGAGTGTGGGCGCATCTCTGGACCGGAAGCTGTGGCTGCAGGGAACGTCAAGCCTCCGGTCTTACCCCGCCATCCAGCCTTCGCTCTGGAGGGAACGTCCCCTGGAAAAAGACCATAAGAGTACTTGTCCACCTCCTGATGCCATAAACCAGATGTAGAAAGCGGCGACTGCTGCGGTGTGGGTGGATCCAGTTCCATCGGTAGGACTAGAGGATGTGGAGGAGCCGAAAGCTCCTTCTCCATGGGGCCGTCCCGCGGTGTCGTGATGACACCCTCGGGCGGCAGCTGTAGCCGCGCTGTCCTCTGGATCCGTGAATCTGAGGGAAGAGACACTGAAAGATCATCTTGTACATGACAGAGGCGAAGTTGATTTTGATGGCGGCGCTGCAATTCTTCTGGACCTGAAATAAGATAAATGCAAGCGCAAAGTCGATGGGCTGTCTCGCCTCGCGCCCACCGTCTGCTGCCGCTAAAAACCCTGAGAAGCACAATACCATGCGGAGCGAAGCGATACTTGCGGCCTTCCTTGAGCTCTAGATGCTGAGGAGGGTGGAGCCGGTAGAGCAATTCTGACACTCCACTCCTTTTCACATTCGACAGACATCAGCAAAAACACCCTGTGAGTGCGCTAGCGTCTATAGAATAAGTGACTGGGGTTTGGAATGAAGCCTTATTCTATGACAGAGCACATCGGTGTTTAGCTGTAAACAATTTGTTTAATTTCTGAATTATTGTCAAAGAAGTACACGAATTTACATAGATTGTGACATGACACTTACAGGACCGTTGTCAATACAACGCCGGCCGGTGTGACCGAGCGGTTCTAGGCGCTTGAGTCTGGAACCGCGCGACCGCTACGGTTGCAGGTTCTAATCCTGCCTCGGGAATGGATGTGTCTGATGTCCTTAGGTTGATTAGGATTAAGTAGTTCTAAGTTCTAGGGGACTGATGACCTCAGATGTTGAGTTCCATAGTGCTCAGAGCCATTTGAACCATCAGTATAATACGTTACGTCCTGTTTAGCAGAAATAACCCTAAACACAATAATATCAAATTTAAATAGGAAACACAAAATTATTCTTACAACTACACCGTGAAGTTGGCCAATATTACGACAAACAATCCAATTTCGGCTCTAAGTTCTTCGGTACTATGTAGGATGACAATCAACTATACAGAGGGTGGTTAGTTTTTGTGACAAGATGAGCAAAATATTACTCAAGGTTGCTCGAGTTCACAGTGGATGCAAGCTGGTGAACCAACAAGTTTACGCCTCTGCTAGCGACATTTACCTTAGCTATGATAAGCCTCCATATGAGCCCTAATTTCTCATATCTTATGTTTGTGGTCCTTATGTGCATAGTATGTTGGCAGCAGTAGAATTGTTCGTCAGTCAGCTTCAAATGCTGGTTCTCGAAATTTTCTCAACAGTATTTCTCGAGGAGAACGTCGCCTTTACTCTAAGGATTGCCATCTGAATTCCCGAAGCATCTCCATAACACTTGTGTTGTTCAAACCTACCAGTAACAAATCTAGCAGCTGCGACATTCGCCTGCTTTATTTCTTTGTTGACTGTCCTCGGTGTCAATGTACTGCATTGTATTACTGGCTGAAAAATGGGGTGTGGAAGTTCAACGCTGTCAACTGTTAATGATGTAGCCGACAATTGCACAATGGCCTTTCACAGTTCTTTACTTTCAGTTCACAACCCGCAACATTACACAATTATGTGGCTAGTTCACTATTGGTTAACTTTTGATAAGCCTCATTAATAGTTTGCAGGCAAACATCAGCATACTGCTACAGTAGTTTGCTGTTGAACATCTATGAGCAGTAGATATCTAACCACACAGTTCACTATTTCTCAAATAAATTGAACAGACACTGTAATTATTTTAACACATGGCCTATTTATGTTACACTAATTCCACTGTTCAGTTGACGCATTACTCTGATACATATTTCCCCATCTGTAAACCGGTTGTGCACTGACTGTCTCGGGGCCAAAAATATGTCCTTTATATTTACTCTCAACAATAGGCACTGAAACTACATATTGTTTGATGTTTAAGTTACAGAAATTACAATTAAAACATAACTCATGCAATTAACTGAATACATAAAAAATTCCTCCTTTTTAACAGTTCCTTCTAACACAAATATTAGGCTGAGTTATTTGTTTAAATCATGAAATTGACAGATATGCTTACGCAAACAATACTTTTGACAAATCTGCAAATTATTTTGGAGGGGTACTTTTGTTAAAGTGTTTTCAATTGGAGCCAAATAAATACTTTAAGAATCCTGGTAGTTCTTTCAAATGTTTATAATTAGTACAGAATTTATATTTGTTTATAAGTCAACAATAGAATTTAAGTCACGAAACAAGTACTGATTTCACCCTACAACAAAAGATATTAACTAATGGCTGCTCTCGCCCTATGAAAATCCTTTAAAAAGGTAATCAAATTCTTTACTGATTTTATCAGCTGAAACTGTTCTACGTTTCTCGTTAGGTCTGAAAACATGCACTGATCCCTAGTCTGGAAAATATGGCGATATACACGTGCATAGATGGTGCAGCGTATAAACTTCAATGCGCTCTCAGTTCTCTTAAGAACTATTAACTACATGGCTGTACCGTTTCTCCACTGTCGGAGCTCAACGACTTTGGCTGAATGTCAGCGAAAGTGAACGCAGTGTTCACACAAAATTCCTCTTTTGGCGTCATACAGAGTGTGATGCGACTGGTTCAGAGGAGATTCCTCGAAGTTTTCGGTCTTGTGTGTTTCGTAGTAAACGGTCTCCACCCGTGTCCTTTCTTGCTTCACGTCACGGCTTTTTCAGACCAATGGGAGCGTTCCTTTCATCTTGTGGGAACTACCTCTGCCAACCGCAAAGGGCCACCTATTAACTGCGTTTCTCCGTTACTAGCAGCGCTGGCGCAGTATCTGCTCTCCCTGATGTATCACCCGGCGCGTTTGTTGTCCCTCCCGCTGTGGGTCGCCAACCCCTTTTTAGAAGCGTTCCGTTGTACTCGGGCCGTGATGGCGCAACTCGCGTCTGTCCCCAAACTAAAACGTTTCCTCCAGCAGCTTTTCTCACATTTTGCTCATTGACATGCAGGATTTGGGTTCAGTGTGTTAATACCATCGAATTGAGTGTCATCCCTTTGCATTACATACTGTACATTTTGATAGGCAAATCTGCTTATTGTCGCCGAAGTATGTCAGCTGACATATTCACCTACTTGTTACGACATACAAAATCTCTCATGTAAGGTGCGATATTGACATTCAATCAATCTGCCGCCTTACACAGTCTCCGATGGCAACGGCCATGAAGCAGTTCCGCCGGCGATGGTCCATTTCGTGGGTACGAACGATAGGAAGCGAGAAACAGTTGCAATGCTGGTGTTTATAGAGCGAAGTTTGGCCATCTGCTGCTTGAAGATTCTTACAAAACGTTCCGCTTCGCCGTTTTACTGTGGATGGAGTGGTGCACTAGTGAGGTGCTGTATGCCATTGCTTTCACAGGACGTTTCAAATTCATTTGACGTGAACTGAGGGCCGTTGTCTGACACTATTACTTCAGGTAAACCTTCGAGGCAAAAAATCGATGACAACACATGAATTGTGCTTCGTGATATCGTCCAGTTCATTGACACAGCAAAAGGAAACTTGCTATACGAGTAAATCACAATCAACCAGCCAGTGTTCCCAAAAGTCTCGCAAAGTTACGTGCACACGCTGCCAAGGCGATTACGCCTTAGGCCAAACCAAACAGAGAATGTTTGTGGCGGAGCGGGCTGATTTTCCGCACATGCGTGACACTGTAACGTCATCTGTTCTATTTGGGTGTCCATACCCTGCCTGTACAATGAAGCCGCGCTAACTGTTTCGTATGAACAATCCCCCAGTGTCCTTGGTGAAGTAACTGCAACACTTCTTTTTGCAAAGCTTTGGGGATCAAAACACTTGACCGTCCAGTGTCATTTTGAACAAGTATTACACCTTTCTGTACAGCGAGGCTATGCCGACGGGCAAAGTATCGGCGCACGACTAAGATCTTTATGCTATGCATGGAATGAGGCCAAGATATACGAATGTATGTTAGCAAAATGTTCTAATCTGGATCATCTTCCGTGGCCTGTGCAATTTTCCCATAGTTCAGCGGAAAGGAGTGAAGCAATTCAGAATTCTGAGCATCGATGTGACAACAAGATGTAACAGAAGCGTCAAAGTCTGTGTGAGAGCCAATCGAAAGACATGAAAGTGTGTCCGCATTACCATGTTGAGCTGTCGGACGGTACACAGTCTCGTACTGGTATTGAGAGAATAACAAATACCATCTTTGCAATTTTTGGGCAGTTCGTACAGGAACTGTTTTCGTCAGATGAAACAAGGACTGCAAAGGCTTAGGATCCGTTCCTAAGTAGAATTTTCTGCCATACAAATAGTGGTGGAATTTGGAGACACCATACACAATAGCCAAAGCCTCTTTCTCATTTTGTGAATAGTTATACTGAGCTTTGGACAACACTTTTGATGCGAAAGAAATAGGCCTGTCTTTATGACCAACTCTGCGCGAAAGCACTGCACTGATTTCGTAAGAAGAAGCGTCAAATTGCAATACAACTGGTTCGTCAGGATCAAAGTGAACAAAGCATCGATCACTGAGCAATGCATCTTTAAGCTTTTGAAAAGCTACTTGGCACTCATCTGTCCAAACAGAGGGGACATTCTTAGGACGCATGTGATGCAATGGAGCCGCTATTTGCCCAGCATTCGGTATGAAGCGAATATATAGTTAATTTTCTCTAAGACTGACTGCAATTCTGTGAAATTGCGAGGAACTGGCAAATCTCTATGGCTAACATATGCGACTGAAGAGGATGCAAACCTTGGCTATTTATGCAACTCAGGTTTTAAAAAAATCACTCTTGCCCAGTCTACACTTTATTCCTGCTGCAGATAACACACTAAATAAAGTACGTAAATTTGCAAAATGTTCTTCAGTTGTACGATCGACTACGACAATTCGTCCAAATAGTTTGAACAGTTTGGCACTTGTGCAGTCAGCTGTTCCAAATACTGTTGAAAAATTGTGGGTGTGGAAGCACTGCCAAAAGGGAAACACAAATATTTAAACAAACCCAAATGAGTGTTTCACGCACTTTTTGATATTCTTCAGAGAGTGGTATTTGAAGATACACGTGCAAATCAATTTTCGAAAAGTAGCGTCCAGTGCCTCGTCTGTCCATGAGATCCTGTGGGGGTGGCAACGGATAAGTATCAATCACAGTTTGTGGATTTACTGTAGACTTAGTCAACACAGAGGCGAATGCGACCTGAACATGTGGGGAACAAAACCAGTGGACTGGCCCTTTGACTAGCTTGTATGGGCGCATTAGCTCCGCTGTCTTGCAATTCTTTAAGTTCAGCAGCAACTTTGTCCCGCAATGCAATGGGAACAGTTCTGGCCTGGCAAAATTTCGGCTGAGCGTTGTCTTTCAGAATAATATGTGCAACGAAATTGTTAGCATTACCTAAACCTTCAGAAAAGAGTTCCGGGAATTCTTTCAGCAAGCTAGCTACACTGTCTTTTGCTTGGAATGCAAGCACTGACAATACATTGTCCTGAATGTAAAAGCCAAACAAATAAAAAGAATCAAATATATTCTCATAATCGCGTGATTGTAGCATCATAAAATTTACAGTTAGAGTATGCAAGCGATGCATGGCAGGCAAAGTACACTTTCCGAGAACGAGAATGTCTTGTACATTATAAGCTGTCATTTGCGTGCTAGTTTTAGGCTGGGGCAGCGAAACAGTTCATACAAGTGATGATTTAGCCATGTGACAGAGGCACCCGTGTCCAACTGAAATTTCCCACGTTTTCCATCCAGAAGTAAATGAAGAAAAAGTTTGACTGGCGAATGACTGAAGAAACTGCTCACGTGCCAGTTTTGCGGATGCCTGTTACAGACTTTGGATATACTGCATTAGTGACGTGGGTCTTGTGACTAGAGTTTTGTGAGCGGATCGAATTCTTACGTTAGTTCTGCTACAAACATACGGATTGTACATGTTCTTTCCTACCACAAGCATAACATTGCTCTTGTCGGGAGGGGCAGTCTTGGTGTTTGTTCCATGAACAACACCGAGGGCAAGGCTTAATTCAGTTCGACTGTGCAGCAGCCTGTTTCCCTAAACGCTTACTAGCTGTAACTAGCTCTGACGTCATAAATGTTGCGCAATACTTTAAAAATCAAGTAAATAACCTAAAACATTTCTAGCATGTCAGGAGTAATACTAAATTAATATGTGTTGAATATCAGTTCGATAACTTTAACCATTTTAGAAATTTGGACGTTTTTCTGTAAAAATCATTGGCGCAACAGAAAAGAGCTAGAGAATTAAAAATTTATATTTAGATTCCTCTTTCATAATAATTTAATAAAGACAGTACTTTGGATTTCACAAATTAAGATTTTAGTTGAAATTCATGATTTTCTGGTTTTTGTCTTAAAACTTCAGGAAGCAAGATAGACTAAGTAGGCTAATAAATAAGGCTAGGATGTTTATATTTAAGTAGAATGGAGATCCGCTACAACCATAAGGATGTGAGTGCACTATCCGAAAATTACCTCGAGCAATTAAACAGAGAACCGACTCGTGGAGATAACATCTTGGACCTACTGATAACAAACAGACCCGAACTTTTCGACTCTGTATGTACAGAACAGGGAATCAGTGATCATAAGGCCGTTGCAGCATCCCTGAATATGGAAGTTAATAGGAATATAAAAAAAGGGAGGAAGGTTTATCTGTTTAGCAAGAGTAATAGAAGGCAGATTTCAGACTACCTAACAGATCAAAACGAAAATTTCTGTTCAGACACTGACAATGTTGAGTGTTTATGGAAAAAGTTCAAGGCAATCGTAAAATGTGTTTTAGACAGGTACGTGCCGAGTAAAACTGTGAGGGACGGGAAAAACCCACCGTGGTACAACAACAAAGTTAGGAAACTACTGCGAAAGCAAAGAGAGCTCCACTCCAAGTTTAAACGCAGCCAAAACCTCTCAGACAAACAGAAGCTAAACGATGTCAAAGTTAGCGTAAGGAGGGCTATGCGTGAAGCGTTCAGTGAATTCGAAAGTAAAATTCTATGTACCGACTTGACAGAAAATCCTAGGAAGTTCTGGTTTTACGTTAAATCAGTAAGTGGCTCGAAACAGCATATCCAGACACTACGGGATGATGATGGCGTTAAAACAGAGGATGACACGCGTAAAGCTGAAATACTAAACACCTTTTTCCAAAGCTGTTTCACAGAGGAAGACCGCACTGCAGTTCTTTCTCTAAATCCTCGCACAAACGAAAAAATGGCTGACATCGAAATAAGTGTCCAAGGAATAGAAAAGCAACTGGAATCACTCAATAGAGGAAAGTCCATTGGACCTGACGGGATACCAATTCGATTCTACACAGAGTACGCGAAAGAACTTGCCCCCCTTCTAACAGCCGTGTACCGCAAGTCTCTAGAGGAACGGAGGGTTCCAAATGATTGGAAAAGAGCACAGATAGTCCCAGTCTTCAAGAAGGGTCGTCGAGCAGATGCGCAAAACTATAGACCTATATCTCTGACGTCGATCTGTTGTAGAGTTTTAGAACATGTTTTTTGCTCGAGTATCATGTCGTTTTTGGAAACCGAGAATCTACTATGTAGGAATCAACATGGATTCCGGAAACAGCGATCGTGTGAGACCCAACTCGCTTTATTTGTTCATGAGACCCAGAAAATATTAGATACAGGCTCCCAGGTAGATGCTATTTTTCTTGACTTCCGGAAGGCGTTCGATACAGTTCCGCACTGTCGCCTGATAAACAAAGTAAGAGCCTACGGAATATCAGACCAGCTGTGTGGCTGGATTGAAGAGTTTTTAGCAAACAGAACACAGCATGTTGTTATCAATGGAGAGACGTCTACAGACGTTAAAGTAACCTCTGGCGTGCAACAGGGGAGTGTTATGGGACCATTGCTTTTCACAATATATATAAATGACCTAGTAGATAGTGTCGGAAGTTCCATGTGGCTTTTCGCGGATGATGCTGTAGTATACAGAGAAGTTGCAGCATTAGAAAATTGTAGCGAAATGCAGGAAGATCTGCAGCGGATAGGCACTTGGTGCAGGGAGTGGCAACTGACCCTTAACATAGACAAATGTAATGTATTGCGAATACATAGAAAGAAGGATCCTTTATTGTATGATTATATGATAGTGGAACAAACATTGGTAGCAGTTACTTCTGTAAAATATCTGGGAGTATGCGTGCGGAACGATTTGAAGTGGAATGATCATATAAAATTAATTGTTGGTAAGGCGGGTACCAGATTGAGATTCATTGGGAGAGTGCTTAGAAAATGTAGTCCATCAACAAAGGAGGTGGCTTACAAAACACTCGTTCGACCTATACTTGAGTATTGCTCATCAGTGTGGGATCCGTACCAGATCGGTTTGACGGAGGAGATAGAGAAGATCCAAAGAAGAGCGGCACGTTTCGTCACAGGGTTATTTGGTAACCGTGATAGCGTTACAGTGATGTTTAATAAACTCAAGTGGCAGACTCTGCAAGAGAGGCGCTCTGCATCGCGGTGTAGCTTGCTCGCCAGGTTTCGAGAGGGTGCGTTTCTGGATGAGGTATCGAATATATTGCTTCCCCCTACTTATACCTCCCGAGGAGATCACGAATGTAAAATTAGAGAGATTAGAGCGCGCACGGAGGCTTTCAGACAGTCGTTCTTCCCGCGAACCATACTCGACTGGAACAGGAAAGGGAGGTAATGACAGTGGCACATAAAGTGCCCTCCGCCACACACCACTGGGTGGCTTGCGGAGTATAAATGTACATGTAGATGTAGATGTAGAAGTTTCAATTGAATACCTATAAAACTATAGCGATAGCGTATCTCCAAAGGGCCAGTTCAGAGTTCGTCTACTGCGTGCAGGGTAATTAAATTAATTCTCTCCCAAAATATTTAACTTAGCCATGTCAAAATTTTATTATGAGTACTTACCTGTGTGCTGAATGCACATTTAAATTAAGAGCTTCATCGACCATCAGCAAAAGAAGCTATGATTTATTCAATAACTTAATGTGGTGCATTACTAGCCCAGCGGCTAGTCGGGAGAGCCGATTTGATCAGGCGTTCCCTTAGCCGTCCGCACCGCGGCTTTATATATAAGAACGCTGCGAGAGGAAGCAAGGCCCCAGTTCTCTCCAGATCTGTGTCGGGAGTCGCGTCGCGGCGGTATCATTGCTACAAACAGCCTCGGATGCCGTATTAAGTTACTCGGGACACGCGTACCATGAAATCATTTTCGAGTGAAGTGTTAATTCTGGGATGACTTTAATTATCGATCTTCAGTTTGCGTATTGTCGTATTTTCACACGCCGCCACGGGACAAACATTCTACCATTATTTAGCGTGGCGTATGATGAACCTAATCATCAAATTATGGCGAGCATTCATTTAAACATTTAATTTGGACATTTATAGTTGCATCAGCGCATTAGACTCTGAACTGCTCTGTTAGTTAGATTGTGTGGATTCTTTTGTTTTCATCTGTGACTTTCAGAATACAGAATGTTTTTTCACGACCGTTTTTGATTATAAATCCCAGACAATCTCCTAATTCATCAGAGCTATAAGCTGTAACTATAAATGTATTCTCAGATGAAGTGGGCACTAGGAATTCTAATTACAGGCTTCACGTTTTGCTAATCACTTTCTGGTTGCCAATATTGTAGTTAGAGAGCCAGTGTTGAGAACCGCAAAAGACAGCATAAATAATAGGAACATTTTACATAACAATTAATTCCATCCGCCGCCCCACATATGGTGCATCGGCCGGGAAGTGTTTCAACATTCAAACATTTATGCAGTAGATAAAAATAATTTTATCAGCCGCCCCACATACTGTTCAACTGTAGTTCATACATCCCGTATGGCTGGCTAATCAATTCTACATCTTAATTTATTTCCTTTTCTTTTGTGAATATCCGCCTCATATAAGCTTTTTTGTAATGATTTGGAATCTCCAGTCGGTATGCTTCACGTGCAACTAAGTTCCTTTGTTACTCTCCTCGTGCGTCATAGAAATTCATGCCCCATTTTATGCGTGCAGTGATATTTGCGAGATTCGTTTAACTATGGGAAAGATAGTCTAGAATACAGTCGATTTATTTAGGCAGTTCAACCTCACGTTGGAAATTTTTCAGCAACCAAGTTGGCTGTTAGCTAAAAGTAGACTGCACAATAACATTTAATATTAATTACTTAATAATTAAATATGTGCCTTCAGTATGTCAGTTACAATGAAACACACAGATAAGTTCTACCAGCTGTGGGAATGCAGAATAGGTACATTACAATTATTTTTATATTTCAAAGATCATTCACTATAATCTGGCAAAATTTTAATGTGATTACCGTTCTCAGTACTTGATACACCACGATCGTAGATGTGAGCACTTGAAACGTTTCATGCTAAATTACCATTTAACATAATGACTGCTTATTTTATTTGCGATCTGAGGGTCACTTTTCGTAGACGACAAATGTTTGTAATTTTGAGACAGACTTATATCATTGAGAGGGTGAGCATTTTATTAATCTGATTGTGCCAAAACGAATCGATGTCAGGGGAGGAGTCCTAATATGCATGCGTGGTTCTGTACAGGACCCAGCGGCCTGTGGTATCACTGACAGGTGTAGCTGACACTCATCTGATGAGCACTTAACAAGAAATTCTTGAGGCAAATCTCAGACTAGTGTTCAAGCGAAAGTCTCAAATAGAAATCTTATAGTATTAAACATCGCTATTCCTCAGCAACCGTATATAATTTTCAAACATAGGGACTATACAACCAACCGCTTGCATAAAACTGTTTGATACATTGACCTAGGTTTCATTCTGAAGAAGACATCCTTAGTAGAGCGAAATTCTGATGAAGACACCCTTAGTAGGTGTCGAAAGCTAGGTCATTGTATCAATCAGTTATTTGCAACCGGTTGGCTGTATAATTCCTATGTTTGTCAAATAGAAATCTTAAAATGAATCATCCTGCATGAGAGCTCAAGCTAAAGTCTCTTTGCCTTCTCCCGAAGGTCCAGCAAAGCTCGGACTGGGCGTGACTTGGGTCCGGTTGGCCGAATTATTTTTGAGTCTCTCCAATCGATCTGTCTGTTATAAAATTTCTTCCTCTGAGTTTAAGCATGACCATAAAACACACTCCTGTAAAAAGGTTTTATAGCGACACTCTGCTACGACAGTAAATAAGGATCTGCGGGCATCCGCGGATGCTCTAAAAGTGTTTTACACCGACATTCCATTACGCCAATAACATTACCCAGGGTCTGCATGCAAAATGATTTGCGCCATTAGATCATAAAGTTTACTGCACCATGTGTCCCTTGCCTTCAGATTCCTGGTGAGTTCAACGTGGTTGTTATCGAGTGCTGTCGGTCTTCCTCAAATATGTTGCCATCTCCCATCCTCCACCCCTCCCCCCTCCCCCTTCCTCCCCCTATCTATCCTCGTAGGGAGTCACTGCAGAATTCTGTGTCTATATGAAGTCAATCTGTCTTGCCCCCTATCGGCATTGAATTAGATATTATAAAGGCCAGAATTACTAAATTATGTTTTTAAAATTATCCCTTGCAATTGGCGTGCTATGAGAGATGTGCTTGTTGTTGGTCGCAATTGATTGGCCTTCTGCTAACGTTAGCCGTGTCAGAGAGGACAAATGTTTTCCCTTAAAGTATACGGCCGCCACTGGGATGTATCCAGACTGTGAATATGTCGAACTGATCTGTTGACATATATCACGGATTCAGAAAATATTGTTTTTGTGCAACAAAAATAGCTCTTTATTGTCATGAAGAGATGAATGCTATCGGCAGGAGAACTCAGATCAAAACCGTATTTCTAGATTTCCAGAAGATTTTTGATACCGTTTCTCACAAGTGGCTTCTACTCAAATTGCGTGCCTAAGGATTATCGATTCAGTAGTGCGACTGGATTCATGATCTCCCGTCAGAAAGGTCACAGGTCGTGGTAAATGACGGGAAGTCATCGAGAAAAACGGAAGCAACATCTGGCGTTCCCCAAGGAAGTGTTACAGCCCCTTTGCTCTTTTCGACCTACATAAATTAAATAAGAGACAGCCGGCCGATGTGGCCGAGCGACTCTAGGCACTTGAGTCTGGAACCGCGCGACCGCTACGGTCGCAGGTTCGAATCCTGCCTCGGGCATGGATGTGTGTGATGTCCTTAGGTTAGTTAGGTTTAAGTAATTCTAAGTTCTAGGGGACTGATGACCTCAGATGTTACGTCCCATAGTGCTCAGAGCCATTTCAATTAAGAGACAATCTGAGCATCCGTCTTACATTGTTTGCAGATGAAGCTCGTAAAGTCTAATAAAGTCAACAGAAGATGAAAACCAACTGCAAAATGATTTAGAAAAAATACTTGCAAAAAAAAAAGATCCTCTGAATTTCAGTTATACGATAAACCATACAAATCTAAAGGCTGTCAAATAAACAAAATACGTAGGAATTAAAATTATGAACAATTTAAACTGAAACGAATCAACTAGATAAAGCTGTAGAGAAGACGAAACGAAAACTGCGTTATAGTTACAACGCTTAAAAGATGAAACAAATCCACTAAAGGGACTGCCTACACTACGCTAGTTCGTCCTCTGCTGGGGTATTGCTGTGCGTTATGCGATACTTACCAGGTAGGACTGGCACCTGGATCGGAAAGGTTCAAAGAAGGCCAGCTCCTTCAGTATTTTCGAAAAATTGGGGGTGAGCGTCACGGATATAATGCGCGAGTTGGGGTGGCAGTTTTTAACACACAGGCGTTTTTCGTTATGGTGAGATCTTTTCGTGAAATTTCAATCACCAATCCTCCGAATACGGAAATATTCCGTTGATGGTCTCCTACACGGGGAGAGTTGACCATTTTAATAAAATAAGTCAGAGCTCGCACGGAAATGTGTGGAAATAGTTTGATAAACCCACTGCCAGGCACTTAAGTGTGAATCACAGATTAGTCACACTAATATTGATGTTGACGTCACGGAATTGTGCAATTGTGGCCCATACTTCAAACTTCCGGAACACCATTAACAATTGAAGGGCTTTTTCAATAGTGGTACAAGTCCATTTTTGCTCATTCTGAGATACAGAGTCCTAAAGTTAAATGAGCGCTGAAAAATCTGGAGTTGAGATACCAGAAATATTCAAGTATACCGGGTGGTCCATTGATAGTGACAGCTTAAAGAGTACTTATCGACAAGAATTACAAAAGTAAACTATGTTATTCCCATGTATCAAGTTGTCAAAAACTCGTATCGAAAACTGATATCAAAATCAGCCAAACATTATAATGAATCAAATGTATTGGAATTATCTTCATCTTGCGATTGGAAATGTTTGTTATGTTCTGCTGATAAAGTTAAATCATTCTGTCACGCAATGTAGCCCAACTAAGTGACACTTAAGTAAAACAGCTAAATGACAGTAGTAATACAGATTCGTATATACAGGGTGGTCCATTGACCGTGACCGGGCCAAATATCTCAAGAAATAAGCGTCAAACGAAAAAACTACAAAGAACGAAATTTGTCTAGCTTGAAGGGAGAAACCAGATGGCGCTATGGTTGGCCCGCTAGATGGCGCTGCCATAGGTCAAAAGGATATCAACTGCGTTTTTTAAAATAGAAACCCCCATTTTTATTACATTTTCGTGTAGTACGTAAAGAAATATGAATGTTTTAGTTGGACCACTTTATTGCTTTGTGGTAGATGGCGCTGTAATAGTCACAAACATATGGCTCACAATTTTAGACGAACAGTTGGTAACAGGTAGGTTTTTTAAATTAAAATGCAGAATGTAGGGACGTTCGAACATTTTATATCGGTTGTTCCAATGTGATACATGTACCTTTGTGAAATTATCATTTCTGAGAACGTATGCTGTTACAGCGTGATTACCTGTAAATACCACATTAATGCAATAAATGCTAAAAATGATGTTTACGGTTTTTTCGTTTGATGCTTATTTCGTGAGATATTTGGCCCGGTCGCTACCAATGGACCACACTGTATACTTAAATATTTCTGATATCTCAACTGCAGATTTTTCAGCGCTCATTTAACTTTAGGACTCTGTATCTCAGAATGAACAAAAATGGACTTGTACCACTATTGTAAAATCCCTTCAATTAATCAATGGATGTACGATTGCATGAGACCCTTATGAATCTGGACGGCGGATTCCAGTTATACAAAACGAGGAATTTTGCCCTCCATAAACTTTGTTTTCGTCATTCTGCAATTTTACCGTGTGAATACGATCGATCTGATACCGACGAGCCTTGCTTTCACCATAATGGGCATTCGGTGGAGGTCAAGCAATGCATGCACATTAAGAACTGCGTACTCCAGACGGGACCTTAAGTAGAGTAGCTCGCTGTTCTTTCAACAGTAAGCAGGTGAAGATGGTCAGACGGCTCGGCGCCGAAATATCGTGCCTAACATCCGGAAGTTCGCAAGAAATTTCGTAGAACCTGCCATGGAAGTGACAAAAATTATTTCACTGTTTTTGGATGATACCAGATAAACCACCACTTATCTTGAACATGACAGACAGCGACAACGACAAAAAATATTTCCTGAACTATAAGTTATTCAAATGCCACTGATGGTAATACATTACTCAATATAAATTGCAAAATTCAAAAAATAACTGAGAAATCAAACCATCGCATTGTCGACTGAGTAGCGAACACATCGTTGCATTCATGGGCTGGGCAAGCAAATATGCTTGGACCTCAGAAAGATGCTTGAAACTAACCAAGCAACGAACACGGTTTCCCTATTCGGACTTATAAGCAAACTTTAATTTAATTTGTTTCGTCTACCATCTTATACTGACGATAGAGAAATGTGAACCGTATTTTCGTCGATTGCGATCTAATGTCATGCAAGTATTACTAACAGCTTTAATACTCAGGTCACCCAAGTCCATCTTATTTGGATATATCGTCTGTGCGAAGGAGAGAGAGAGAGAGAGGTTCTTAGTGACACCACAGTACAAGGGCGTAGCCAAAAGGGGGGGGGGGTGTTCAGCGGGTTCGGATCGCCCACTACACCTAAATGAAATTACACACGACGTAGCTGCCGTGCAGTAAAACTGTAAGTTTCCGTTTCAGGGATTTACTGCGTATATGCAACGTAGCGCGACTCCGATGCGAGTATATATATACATTTTCGTTTATGTCGCACAACATCAGAAAGGAGTTGAGCAACGTAAACGAAAGTTAGTAGGAGTGTTTCTACATCTGAAAGATGTTTATTCAAATTTCAGGTCGGTCGAGTGAGAGTGGCCCTAGTAGCGCCAGTATGAGAATTCAAATCAGGTTTGCTTTAAATACGCGCTGTAGCGGTCGTGAGCGTTAGTTACCTTTGAGACTGACGTGATGAGTTGATATTAGTCAAGAATACCTTTAAAGTAAGACGTTAGACTGAAATTTAGAAAAAATTAATTTACAATTTTTGTGTAATTAGACGCTTTTCTGAAGATTTATATGTATTATTTATTACTGTGCACCAATAATAACTACAGTATTTTTTTTACTGACGTCATTCTGTAATAATTTTCGCCCATTGTCGTGAAAAGTCTTATCTCCGGCTCTTTTACAGTTAGAGAGTTGGGTTTGTTTAATATTTTGTAGAGAAATATACGGTTCATATATTAGTTAACTGCTACTGCGCATTTCGATAGTAGAAAGTCTGCCGGCGAGCTTGTAAACAAAAGTTGTTTTCTTGGAAAAACGTGTCTCATTGGTTGCTGTTATTTGTGAATACCAAGTTTCTTGGAAGTTTTAGTGAGGTATACAGTTTCTGTAATGACAAAACCAAAAAATTGTTTTCAAGAAAAATAAATTCAAAGGAAATCAATACCAGAAAACTGTAGAAAATGAAGGTAAAAATCTGTGCAACAGCAGCATTCCTCTTGTACGTGAAACAGCACTAAGTGCTTCGAGAAAGAAGATAACAATTGATACGTGAACAGAAGTAGAAGAAAGTTGTGGAAGTACTAATAGATTTAGGATTATTGCAGTGTTTTCTAAGTGAAGTGGTGGTCTGTTCATCAGTCATCAGTCCCCCAGACTTAGAACTACTTAAACCTAACTAACATAAGGACATCACACACATCCATGCCCGAGGCAGGATTCGAACCTGCGACCGTAGCAGCAGAGAAGTTCCAGACTGAAGCGTCTAGAGCCGCTCGTCCACAGCGGCCGGTTACGATTTTCCAGTCGTCTAGGATGCAATCTATATGGTCACGAGGCCGTATGAGCTCTTCCCCAGCCGAAATCTGGCAGTGGTGGTGACAATATACGTCTGACCATGGCGTGGCATGTCGTTGATGTTTACTCGTCCTGCCTCATGACGCTGACACCACCGATATGTTGTGCACAATGTTGTGCACAGTGCGAGACACAGCTCTCCGTATACCTCTATCATACGACGATAAATTTGTGTAGCATGCTCTCCTTGCGCGAAATAAATAGATAACTGCTCTTTGAGATGATGGGGAGGAATCAATGATGTAACGAACTACGGAAACAACTCTCCAGAAACGAGGAAAATGCTGCGAAGTGTTTTGTGGATACTTCAATTCTAAAGAATCTACATGTGGCTTGATGACGCACTGAACCACCCTTTGTAACTAACACGATACGTAAAACGCAAGGATAAACACACGTGGGAACAATTAGTGAAGTGACCCTATAAGTGATAGTTACAAAGAGTTGCAAACATGCGATAATTTAATTACATTATAGAGCAATTAGGTTCCTTAGTAGTCATTAATTAATATGTAAGGAAATGACAGCTGAATGACGAAGAGAATAACAAAGTGATTTATTGCGCTAAGGACATATATACTATACATTACAATAAATGCTCATAGAAAGGGCACATCCATTTGAATATTGAGTAAGTTGGCCATGTACTTGAAGGGGAGTGATCCGATCAGCCAATTGAGTCCGCACTTTTAATGCTACGCCCCAACTATCTAACAATATGGCGATCGGTAATGAGAACTCTAAATAGAAAAAAAAAAATGCTGATTTTGGCGACACAGAAAACATGTGCTGCTGAGGGCTTCAGTGAAAAACTTTTACAAAGTCCCTAAAATGCCAGACAGCCCAGACAATTTACTACAAACGTCTTCAGCAGTACAAAGTCTGTGGTGACCAAGACATTGCGCTTGCTAGCTTGCGATAAAGCTGCTCCAGGAGGACTCATAGAAAAGAAAGCCAACTCGAGATTTTGCAACCAGAGGGCACCAGGGCTAGATCCAGACTCTTAAAGAACACCGCACTCACACTGTCTATCCGTGTTACCTACCACTGTCCAAAGTTCCCATTCGACAACGGCCGTGGGAACATGCACCAATCATAAGATTCAAGGTGCACTGGAAAATTCCACTAAATTGGAGAGCGACATGTACCCATCCAGTGGGGTCCCGCCCTATCAATTTCAGGACGAGGCTCTCCGACGTCCCAAAGCATCACTGTCAGCTGCCCAATCGATTTCTTGCATCTACGCTGGCGCGGGAAAACGGTCCCGCCCACGGCTACACACATAAGACCAAAAGTTTATCGATCTGCCAGCGCCAGAGAATCGCGTCCGCTTCTGGGAAGATCAGAATGTATTGGCGTCGGCCAAGATAGGCCGAGAGACCAAGTTGCACTGACGCCGCGCTGTCTCCTTCCCAATCACCTCTCAGTGTGAGCAAGAGACCAGACCACAACTTTGATTGCACGATCAGAGGGATGGGCTGGCCGCTATTGTCGCCATTGTCGCAAGAAAGCTGCCTGAGAGATTCTGGTTCTACCTTAACCCTTAGGTGTCCTCACTCTGCCGGAGACCATGTAAATGAAGCCTAATAACACCGCAAGAAAACACGCGGGGTCGCACACCTTGTGTGTTCTCAATACTCATGAACTTACTAGACCTTCTCCTTTAGGACATAATAAAAATGATGATACAGGTAGTAAAAATGATTTAGATCAATTTTGGTTAGTAATTGACTCACTTACTAGGAGTAGTGTGTCAATCACTTAAGAATGATCTGATAAATTGTACCATTGCGAGGTGCCGGGGCTATCAGTGTATTTAACACTAAATTCTTCAATAATCTTCATATGGAAATGATGCTCTAAGCCCCCCCCCCCCCTTTTCTAACTCGGACTTTTGCTGTTGCACATGGATTAAGAAGAACGCGAACTGACTGTAATCGACCCTGCAAGTGGAGTAGAAAAGAGTTTGGCACCTGCAATAATTTAATTTGATAGAAATTAATTTCATAAATAAGTTTCATTAACGTGGTGAGAAATGAGTGTTGCTCTACCGATCTACAGAATGAAAGTTCTGTCCAAAATAACAATTTGATTTATTATGATTAAACTCAAAATAATAAACACAACACAAGAAACATTTACAATACGTCAAATTGAATACTCAAATAAATGCTGTGAAGGTGCAGTTGTCCATAAACTAGCTTGTGACGTTTATGACCAAGTGGTATGTGGAGCCAATTCCTTGCAATTCAAATCTTAAGAGAAACACCCAGCCAACCCAACATTAATTGCTGAGGGGACCTGTTTTGGTCTCCTGCTGTCCCGAGGGCGTGTGCCGCCGTGAATGGGACCGCTCCAGTTTCACTCCTCAGCAGGGGTGGGCCTGTCTCTCAAAGGCGCGCGCTGCCGCCGCTCGGCCGCTCACCTGGCGGGCCACGGACCTCTCCACTTCTTGCACTTCCTCCAAGAGCGACAACTGGCTCCTCACATTAGCGTGTCCGCATTCCAGTAGTCGTTCGAAGTATTCATTCTCTGCACAGTACCACTGCGTTTCCTTGTGTATTTGCTTACCAAAGATTTTTTAAGAAATACATACATATGATATAACGTAATTATTGTTAATACTAGATCTTAAGTTATTCGTGGTGTTTAACAAGTAAATACGTTTTCAAATAAAATCATGATACATGGTAATTACAATGATGATAAGTCATTGAACATTGTAAATGATAATCGATCGTATTTTTACTAGCATTAACTACGTGTAGTGAGAAAGCAAATTTGCGGGCCCGCCTACAACCAAAGTACTGACATTAATCCTATAAAGACAGTAAGCATATATTAGAAAATTATTTCCTAAGTAAATGATTCCCCCCATAACTACGCTATGTCTCCATCTGAGCATGCATATTCACAACTGGCCATTAAAATTGCTACACCAAGAAGAAATGCAGATGATAAACGGGTATTCATTGGACAAATATATTATACTAGAACCGACATGTGATTACATTTTCACGCAATTTGGGTGCATAGATCCTGAGAAATCAGTACCCAGAACAACCACCTCTGGCCGTAATAACGGCCTTCATACGCCTGCGCAACTGAGTCAAACAGAGCTCGGATGACGTGCACAGGTACAGCTGCCCATGCAGCTTCAACACGATACCACAGTTCATCAAGAGTAGTGACTGGCTTATTGTGACGAGCCAGTTGCTCGTCCACCATTGACCAGACGTTTTCAGTTGGTGAGAAAACTGGAGAATGTGCTGGCCAGGGCAGCAGTCGAACATTTTCTGCGTCCAGAAAGGCCCGTACAGGACCTGCAACACGAGGTCGTTCATTATCCCGCTGAAATGTAGGGTTTCGCAGGGATCGAATGAAGGGTAGAGCCACGGGTCGTAACACATCTGAAATGTAACGTCCACTGTTCAAAGTGCCATCAATGCGAACTAGAGGTGACCGGGACGTGTAACCAATGGCACCCCATACCAATGACGAATACACGCTTCCAATGTGCGTTCACCGCGATGTCGGCAAACACGGATGCGACCATCATGATGCTGTAAACAGAACCTGGATTCATCCGAAAAAATGACGTTTAGCCATTCGTGCACCCAGGTTCGTCGTTGAGATTACCATCGCAGGAGCTCCTGTCTGTGATACAGCGTCAAGGGTAACCGCAACCATGGTCTCCGATCTGATAGTCCATGCTGCTGCAAACGTCGTTGAACTGTTCCTGCAGGTGGTTGTTGTCCTGCAATCGTCCCCGTCTGTTGATCCAGGGATCGAGACGTGGCTGCACGATCCGTTACACCCATGCGGATAAGATGCCTGTCATCTCGACTGCTAGTGATACGAGGCCGTTGGGATCCAGCACGGCGTTCCGTATTACCCTCCTGAACCCACCGATTCCATATTCTGCTAACAGTCATTGGATCTCGACCAACGCGAGCAGCAATGTCGCGATACGATAAACCGCAATCGCGATAGGCTACAATCCGACCTTTATCAAAGTCGGAAACGTGATGGTACGCATTTCTGCTCCTTACACGAGGCATCACAACAACGTTCCACCAGGCAACGCCGGTCAACTGCTGTTTGTGTATGAGAAATCAGTTGGAAACTTTCCTCATGTCAGCACGTTGTAGGTGTCGCCACTGGTGCCAACCTTGTGTGAATGCTCTGAAAAGCTAATCATTTGCATATCACAGCATCTTCTTCCTGTTGGTTAAATTTCGCGTCTGTACTACGTCTTCTTCGTGGTGTAGCATTTTTAATGGCCAGTAGTGTATTATATTAATCAATCTAAAAATATAATCTAACGGCGCAGCTGCTCATCTCTTTTCATTCCAACGTCCGTAGACCTCCAAAAGGTTTCCTGTGAATTTGAAAGACATTGTGTCCACGCACATTTACAACAAATACCGATTTTAATTGAATAAAAACCCTGCATTCGCAGGTGTGAATGAAAATGGTCAATTTATATCTATCTTATTGTCTAGACCCGGGTTACTCTACTGTTACCCAATTCCTGTTATGATTAGACAACTTGATGGGGTTGTTGCTACTGCTCCCAACATGGTTGAGTCACGTGAGCTGCTGCTGAATGTCGGTGGTTCTGGTTATTCTGAAACTCACAGACACCACTTCAACCGAAAGGAACTCTCCAAGCTGTGAATTTTGCAGTCAACTTGCTGCTTGATCTTACATTAATTGTTACGGCAGATGCTCTTCAACCCTTCTGCATCCGACACTCAGCCAAACTCATACTGCTGAACCTGTCGAGGACCGACAGTCGCCAACCAATACCTTGTTCTTACAACGCTTCGAGTGCGCACATTCAAAGACGTGGCGTAGAGCCCTGTGAGCCTCCCTGAACAGGGACCTTACATTTTATTGTGTATATCAATGATCTTTCATCAGTAACATTACCAGATGCCAAGTTCATTTTGTTTGCCGATGATATAAACATTGCAATAAATAGAAAATCAAATGTAGTCTTAGAAAAATCGGCTAGTAAAGTATTTGTGGACATTAATCACTGGTTCCTAGCCAATTCTTTGTCACTAAACTTTGAAAAAACGCACTACATGCAGTTCAGAACTCGTAAGGGGTGTCCCACAAGTATATGCCTAACATACGATGACAAGCAAGTAGGAGTGGATAGTGTTAATTTCTTGGGATTACAGCTTGATAATAAATTCAACTGGGAGGAGCACACTACAGAACTGCTGAAGCGTCTTAGCAAATCTGTATTTGCAATGTGAATTGTGTCAGACATAGGGGATATAAGAATGAAAAAGCTGGCATACTATGCTTTCTTTCATTTCATAATATCATATGGGATTATTTTTTGGGGGTAATTCATCAAGCCAAGCTAAAGTTTTCCGGGCAAAAAAACGTGCAGTAAGAGTTGTATGTGGTGTGAACTCAAGAACATCCTGCAGAAGCCTGTTTAGGGAACTGGGTATGCTAACTACTGCTTCCTTAATGAAATTTGTCATTAAAAATATCTCACTTTTTCAAACTAACAGCTCAGTTCTTGGAATCAGTACTAGAAATAAGAATAATTTTCACAAGGATTTAAAGTCACTTAGTCTTGTACAAAAAGGTGTGCATTATTCAGGAACACACATTTTAAATCTCTTGCCAGCAGCCATAAAAAGCTTAACAATCAATGAAATTCAGTTTAAGAGAAGTCTAAAGGATTTATTGGTGGCCAACTCCTTCTACTCCATCGTTGAATTTCACGGTAGAACCAACTGATTTGTGTGTGTGTGTGTGTGTGTGTGTGTGTGTGTGTGTGTGTGTGTGTAAGTACAATATAACTTCTGCACCATTTCAGTGCAGTAATGCGTTCATTGTAAATAAGTATTATAGTAGTTCTATTACATGTTTATTACGTTACAAATAAAACGTTTTTTATTTTAAATTCAGTGCATTAGTGTTTGTAAAATGATTCTTTCATTAGTGTTCATTAAAAAAAATGACGATCATTCCACTTGGAACCTGTGGAATGGTACATTAGCTTATTTGTTTGTATTTGTCATGTATTGTTGTTTTTCTGACATGTTCCTCATCCTGGATGACCTCTTCACTACGGATCAATTGGAGTGAAAGTAAATCTAATCTGATCTAATACAAGATGCACCCAGCAGCGGTGGCATGGACGGGCACGATGGTCACTGTAGCATATAGCACCGCGAAAAATAAAAAGGAAAAGAAAATCGCCCAAGTAGGATGTTACGACGCAGCTCTGGGGTGTCCAGTACAGGCGTGTCCACAAACACTACTGAAATTTTTCATCTTGGTTAAGTTTCTGCCAAACTTATTTCTCTGTTTATTATTTTATGGGGGTTTTAAATTTTCATTCTAATGAAGACTTCCTTAGGGAAGTAAAAACCTAGGTAAATGTGTTAAACAAATTATTTGCAACCGGTTGGATTTGTTATTTCTCCATTGAGACTATCGAAAAATGTAACAACAAAGTCGGCGCCCCGCTGGGAAAATGTGCCCAAGACAACCTCAATAAATCCACAAAAAGAACTTCTCCCCAACATAGCTACAGCCAGATATCATCTGTTACAGAAGTCTCATGCTTAGGAAAGGATGATGTCCCCTACGCAACAGAAAATCGGATGAAGCAAGTGAGAAAATGTTTCACTCTGACAATAGCAAAAAGCAGCAGGATCGCTCAGAGGCTTGGCGCGTCATGTTCCTGTCATGCATAGCCCAAGTAGTAGCAATATAAAGAAAATAATGAGAAACTACCCTACTACATAACCATACACTATGTGCAATATAAATGTACATACTAAGGAAGCTATACATTCTATCTGAAACCTTCGAGATAATCTTATTCCACAATGGGTTTTATGTGGGAGATGTGAAGCCTGATTGATTTCTTACCCTTCAGCGTTTGAAGTGAAATTAGTTGTGGTGTGCGACACGCCTTATCCTGTACGGTCCGTTGTAGGCAGAGAAAAAGTTTTAAGCTTTCTGCCTTTATTAGAGAGCCGAAAGGATTTTACCAACATTTTCTCGCCAATATGAAAACTATGATCTCGTGATCTCTTGTCGGCGCTGGTCTTCGTATCTCTGGTTATAACCTGGATTCTGTTTACGGCCAGAACAACGATGGTCCGGCGTAGTACTCGAGTTATCGGTGGAAAATCCACGTGCTTCCTGATAATGTCCTGAGGAGCCCGACTACTATGCATTGTAACAGGTGGCAACTTCGTTATCCCATGGGGTGCTCAATGATGACATCTTGAAACTCCTTCAAAAAGACGTCCCATGAAGCAAGCTGCTCCTGGCAGTACAATCGACGTAAGTTTCCAACTTCCTAAATCACGCGTTCAGCCGCAATGGAGCTTGGATGGTGTAAGGAGATGATCAGTCGATCTTGTGGAGTCTTAAAGTTTCGTTTCACTGACTCGACTTGTACTGAGGGTTATTGTTTTTTCCACATGTCCTACCACTGGAAGAAAGTTTCGAGTTAGGGCACGCGAGGTCGTTAATGCTATCGCCCTTTTGAGCGGCGTCAACGTGGCGGATTTCGAAGCTAATTCGACGCATACCAACTCGTGATTACGAGACCTTGGCAACGCGCACATCAGATCGGTCGCTGGTGATTTCTTTAATTTGGTTGACACTGTCGGGAACAGACGTGTCTGCATATTGACTGTGGTGTGTTTCGCCTTTTTGGAAATTTGTGGTAAGGTGTTATGGGACCAAACTGCTGAGGTCGTCGGTCCCTAAGCTTACGCACTACTTAATCTAACTTATACTAACTTACACTAAGGACAACACACGCACACGCACACACACACACACACACACACCCATGCCCGAGGGAGGACTCGAACCTCCGACGGGGGGAGCCGTCCCGAGCGTGACAAGACACCCAAGACCGCGCGGCTATCCCGCGGCGTTTCGCCTTCTGGCAGTCTTTACATATCGATAGCACACGCCGAAATCCTTGCTCCATATACCCGAAATGACTCATTGTCCTGAGCTTCAAGTAAAATTTGCGTGCCACACCAACTTGTTAATAAAGTGACCGGAAAGACATAGGCACCATCCTGCGTTCCCTACGTTGTATATCTTTTCTTAGATGGTAGAGCTGCCTAATGGCTCTCTGATTCCTGTCCCTCCACTTCCACTTCACTTTCACAAGGTTGGGATCTTTCTCTTGTTCCTTCTCAGTATCTTCCATGCTGCAGGTTACGAAATTTTCAGATGCCACGTTGCATATGTGTATAAGCTACAGTGGCTGTCCTTGAGTTCTTCTTTGGTACTACTCTCAAGCCCTGAAGGTGTGCATGACAAAATGTCATTCTGACATCCTTGTATGTATTTCATGGTGAAACTGTATTGCTGTATCTTATAAGTCTTCTGTGGCTGAGTTTTGCAGTAAGTAAAATCTCTAATGCTTTATGGTCCGTAAAGACCCCCTTTTCCCTACCGTACAAGCAGTACTTAAACTTCTCGAACCCGCGCACGATAGCCAATGCTTTCAACTCTGTTACAGAATAGTTTTGGGGGAGAACCCACCTACAAAGACCAATTGTTTCCCAGACCCGATACCCTGCTTCAATGTAGTCTTGGAATACTCCTGATCCGGAATACAAGCTGTCAGACACCAAACAGAAGTCTTTGGGTAAGTTTGGGTGCGAGATGATCGGCGCTTGCAGTAATGCCGACTTCAGTGACTGGAACTCCCTTACCGCGGTTTTGTTCCAGTCCCTGAGATCTTTTTGACTGTATGTTGTTTCATCTGGGGGCACCTGTGTGTCTTCACATGGATCAACCGGTTGTAAAAGTGTACGGCCCCTAGGAACACTCTCATCTATTTCTCATTCGTTGGACTAGCAAATCTTGCAATGAATTCTATTTTATCGTGATTTGGTGTTATCTCTCACTCGCAATAATTTGTCCCAGGAATTTACCCAACGGTGTCCAAAAGTTCGATTTTTCAATGTTTACCGTCACACCATATCTTTGGAAGGTGTCCAGAAGCTCTCTGAGGACAGTATTGAGTTCCCTCCACGATTTTTCAGCAATTACTAAGTTATCTACATGACTGGTGACATGTGTCTCACTCAGTATCCCGTCTGATCCTCTTATAAATGCTGCAGACGAAATGTTAGTTCCGAATGGGAGTTGGAAAAATTGGTATCACCGACCGAAAACCAGGAATACAGTGTATTGTGTGCAGTCGGTGTGCAATTCAATTTGCCAGAAGCTGGATCTCTAGTCAAAGGAGGAGAAAACTGACAGTCTATCAAAATTTTAAAGGAGCTCCTCTAACCTCTTAGAACGGTATGTTTCAGGAACCATGACTGTATTTATTTGACGAGGTGAATGCCCCCATCTGCCTTGTCAGCTATTCTTAATGGGTTGTTACATGTGGCTCTTGCAGGCTCTATTATATCCTTTTGTGCCATCCATGCTTTTTGTTTCCCTGCTCTTGCTTTATATACCAAAGGGATGGCGTATGGCAGCACAAAAAAATTTTGTGTGGTTGTACTTTAAATTCATATTGGAGATTCTTGATTGATCCTGTTTTAGGTAAAAAATCTTCCATGTGTTCCACAAGCATGTCCCTCACCTCCTTATTCTGATGGGGTTCGATTTCTTCACCACTCCTACTTTTACTCCAGTTGTCTCTTTTATTTCTTGGATCACGGCCTCCGTTTCGTCCTCCTGCATATCCAGTGGTTGATTGGTTGGTTGGTTGATTTGAGGGAGAGGACCAAACAGCGAAGTCATCGATCCCATCGGGTTAGAGAAGTATGGGGAAGGAAGTCGGCCGTGCCATTTCAAAAGAACGATCCTGGCATTTGCCTAAAGCGGTTTAGGGAAATCACGGAAAACCTAAATCAGAATGGCCAGACGCTGGTTTGAACCGTCGTCCTCCTGAATGCGAGTCCAGTGTGGTAACCACTACGCCACCTCGCTCTACATGTACAATGCCGATGAGTCAGACACATGTCCTTTTCTATCATTATAATCTCATAATTCAGCCTAATAAATTTGCTCGGTAGCTGTGGTTGTATCACATCCTCATTAAATCTGATACAAATGACCTTGTCCTTTCTTAGCACCATTTCTCTACAACCTAAATCGAGAATGGCTTGATGTTGATTTAAGAAGTCTACCCTAGTTATTAAAGCAATGACAAAATTTTGCACTGTTATGAAGTTGGTATCTATTTCGTGTCCTTGGCAGCTGAATTCAATTCTGGTTTGCTCGGAGGCCTGAGTGCATTTGGCATCCAGTGCCCCGTTTATTTCTGTCTACTCCACACACAAAGTGGGCCAACTCCTCTTTTGAGAACATCATTTGGAAGCTGATTCAGAAATTGCTGTTATGTGGCTGCCACTGCCGACAATCTCTTGGATCTCCACATCCCCTACTGTGACGGTAATTATTGGTTGGAGATCCTGTCGAGTTGATGTTTGTTGCTCCTCAAACATTATTTCCGATAGGTCTTCATAACTGAGTAAGTTCACGTGCAGATTTCCCATGGGCCATAACCGCATGAGCCTGGCGTCAGTTTCTCATGCGACTCTCATTTCTCTGATATGAACTGCTCTGGGTGGACGAATTTCGACGTGCTCATCGCTTTAATGATTTTAATTGTACTCTCACCAGTTTAGTTCGTATTAGCACTAGTTAATATGTCCTTGCCAATTTCCTCGCTTATTTGAATTATTGTTAAATCTAAAATTCTTCCCTTTTCTTCGCTCATTCACATCCTGTTTTTCAAATATTAGTTCGGGCTCATGGAGCATGCTCTTGAAAGTTGCGGTATCCGACCCACAACTTTCCCACAAGTGCTGTCTGGTATTTGCTTGGGATCTGGAAAAAGATGACGTAAAATTTTTTTGTCACTGTATGGTGTATCCAGAAAATGGTTCCTTTGAATCAACCGCTCAAACAGTTTTAACTTTTTGAAGCTTCAAGGTCTTTAAGTGATCCTGCAAATCTTTTGACCAATAGGCCTTTAGAAATGCGTCCACAAATTCCTGATAGGAACAACAAGTCGCCGCTCTCTGCAGCTGAGCCCTCGATGTGTCTGCAAAGGAACTCAAGTTTCACCTGTATTGGTCAAGATGCTGGTAACGAATTAGTGAATTGCGTCAACCACGTTTTGAGGTGGAGTGATTCTCCATTTTCTTTGAACTTTTGAAACTTTAGCACAGTTAAGAAATGCTAGTAATCAAAGTCTGCTCCCATTGTTGAGTTTGTGTTAACTTCAGTATTGCATACTCTCGTTTTCACTGTGTGGGCTGATATCTCATGACGTAAGGTGTGACTACTCAGCCCAATACCACAATTGTAATGGCACTCGTTATTTGTCCTTTAAGTAGACTGTAGTTATTCACCACGTCACTCGCCGTGTCGGCACACAAGCCCTGAATACTATTCCGTTGCGTAGACACTATGCATGACGAGCAGATGCTCGGTGACAGAACTCCTTGCATTCTTTCTGTGATATCAGAAAGTGGGTAATCCTCTATGCATGCTGTTCCAGTTGTCCTAAGCGCTGCTCCACACTTTCATTTCTTTGTGTGGTCTCGGTAAACGCTTTTTGCTCTTGTGCCTTCAGTGATACTGTGTTAATGTGTGTCGTGCGCTTCACCAGGCTGACGCACTTACTCGTACTGTCCGCTATGCTCCTGCTTTCTGCTGCTATTATTTAGTTGCATCTGCCTGCTTCCTTGTTACTAACGACATTTCTTTCACCACGCTGCAACCTCTCTTGACAACCGTCGGTTCGTTAGGGAAATTTTCTGAGAATCCCCTTTTAATTCTTCTTTATCCTTTTTTCTTTGGCTTTCAGCTTCTTCCTTTTCCCGCTTCCTATTTTGTTCTGTTTTAGAATACGTAACACTTCGCGCCCTATTCATCTCAGCTACACCAGTTGGTGATGTAACTTGCGATAGACGTGCGCTACTACTCGTCGAGGCCGAATTGGCCTCTATTTGCTTTCGTCTGTGTTCTGGCGACCATGGACTATGACTTGTATGTGTTCATTTGTTTCTGTTTCTACCTCTCCCTCACTCAAATTGCCTATCTCATTAAACTGTGCGTAGCTTGGTGCCGAATTAAAACTCTCATCTACCTCATGCTCTTCCCATCCCTCGAGAGACATCACCATCTCAAGTTTAGCAAGAGCAGATAAATGAAAGACCGTTCAGTAAAGATGCCTCAATTTAAATCAATACTGGTCATCATTAGAACTATGAACCCTTCATTAAATAAAATAACTCTTACTCACAGTAGTTATTGACAACTGAACGGAAACTTGATAAACAAGGGTAAGATTAACTACATGGAACACAGAAAATATTTTCTTAATTTAAACAAATAATAGATACAACACTTAATTAACATCAAGAAGAAGCACGTCTGAACCTGTAAGACAAACCAATATTAGAATGCAGCGCATGCACGGCATGTGGCACCTTGAGGCTTATCAATCAACCTTGAAAACAGAAATTTTAAAGGCCATGCACAACTGTCTGTCGCGTTTTACCACTCAAAGATCGCATTTAATGACACTTTTCTTTACAAACAGAAATGATCTTAGTGATGCCCTGAAATTGACAAATTGTAAATAGATAATTTGTATATCAAATGACCTGTAACAGTTGGCAATAAATGGCTTAATAACTCAATGCAAAAGTTCAGTAAAATGAAAGCAGGTCACGTGACCGAAGCGAACAGGTGAATTACATACCAAAACAACTCAACTACATTTTCAGCCACTTGCCGATTAACTGTGAATAGAACCATGAATAACATGTAATGATGCCCGGAATAAGGCAAGGTGCTCGCTACAGCTAACAGTCTAATCACTGTCCCACAATTCGGCACTAGGTGAAAATGGTTGTGAGTTATAATCCACACAGACACTTGAATTTCACCACCAAAGCCGCTCACCGTTAATTTCAAGCAGTGACATTTAGCTAAGGCGCCATCCTTGAAACGGTTGAGTGTTCAGCCCCTTTCAGATAGCAACTACCGTAGTGACACATTCTGGGCTATGTTCAACCATGGTCCAAAATAAAAATGTCCTTCACAGTCGTGGATACAATGCATCATCTCTTTCGTCAGGCAGCACGTTCCATTCTGTGCAGAACTACAACTACCTCCTCATTCGGCTCGTCCTACCTCTAAAACTGGCTCTCCGAGCCGCACCGCTGCCACCTGGCTTCAACATCTCCATTAGTTACCAAGAAGCCCGTCAGACAGGTTCCTTCTAAGAAGACTATGCCGATAGCAGAGCAAGTCACCAATATAGTCCACACACGGCACAAATACCTGATACTAGTTACATCACGGACACTGGCATTTAGGGTTCAGCAGGGCTATTCCGCTCATTTCAGCTGTAAGCCCTATATAATATGAAATGAAAGTTTTTAAGAAATCTGTCAATGTGATAGAATTATCGTATTTTAATTATGAATGCATTCCAGCGTGTAAAAGGTCGAAATTCCTTTAGATGAACAAAGTATTAAAAAATAAACGTATGAAGAAGGCAGAAATCGCTATATACAAACTTGGTGGGGCTATTCCGTCCAGTCAGTGTATTTCAGTGTCAAAATCAGGAATATTTACCACAAGTATACATTTTTCGTCATTTTGACCCTCCCCCCCTCCCACACACTCACGTCATGAAACCATTACTGGCATTTTATTCAGAGCAGCTCCCTATAACAGTTGTTACTGCTTGTTTCATGTCTTCCTCGGGCTATAATACGCTTGGCTTTTCCGATCTGAAAGACCATGGAAACTTGTTCTTTAAAATTTCGCAGTAAAACACCAATTAAACTAATGATTTGACTGAGCGGAAATAGCCCCACATTTTGATAGTTGCGGCAAATCAGACCTTTGTGGAACAAACTAGCAATATTTGTCGATACACATACTGCATAACCTGTATTCTTATACAAGTAACGACAAGCGTTTAAAAATTCACCTTATTGTGCGTGGTATACCTTAATTTGGTGGGTTGAATTTCTTAACTATGGCGATAATACACCACAATTCGCTTTCTCCTAGAGTTTGTTCTTCTGTCCTGTCAATAATGTAACAGAAAAGACCCTTACTACAACCATATGTGGTCACACAAAGCTACTGGCACACACTGAAATCAAAATGACCTTGACTCTGTGAGGAACTAGCGCATTGTTGCAAGAGATCTAACTTCAAGCGATACTCCACTCGTTGTGAAACTTACCTGCTTGTTCCGCGTTAGCTGAGATACCCGCCTGCTGTATTTGCCAGCTTGGAGCCCCAAGAGCAGAATAGCCCCACTGTACCCTAAGCGTTGTTCACGCACTCCATACGCAAATGGTACGGTAAAAATCCTTAATATGTCGTACAGTAAGAGATACCCTTTGTCACTCACTTCAGTCTTTTACAGAGAACATACGTAGGTCTAGATGTAGGAATAGATTATGTCTCCTGCACATCCCTCCGTCATGTGACCGTGTGAACACTCTCCGCTGTCGTACGCCCCTGTATGTAGACGTATGGCAACAAACGCGAAACACAATGAGTATCTTGCGTGGAGCGTAAGTGAAACATGAGCTGCCTCAATACTTCCTACGTAGGCGGCGATGACTGATGTGGTTGCATTGTAGCGGCGTGTGGAGTGGCTGCACTATTTATGGTTGGCGGAGATGAGCTGCCCGCGGCGCCCGTGCTCTGTATCTCCCGCGGGAGAACCAGCCAGAGGAGATGCCGCCGGCTGCAATGAGATGCGGCACGCCTTCCTCCCATTAGCAGACGGCTCCCCGCCCGCAGCGCCGTCCTAAGTGCCGCGGAGGGCCCCTGCCGGCTCTGTAAACCCATTACGACATCTGCAGCCGCGGTCTCCGCTGCGAGGATACGCCGGCTCCGTGACGCCGCATTACGGCGCCAAATTTAAGAGGGGGCTCAATTATCTGGATCGCGGAACAACCGGCTTTGTCAACAGTCGAAATCTGAGGCGAACAATAAAAAAGAAAAAGACATCTTCCGGCTTGTACCTTGCCGTTTGCTGCAGATAATGACGAACTGGACGGTGTTTAAAGCCGCAGATATCGATACCGCTACGATGAGTCGAATCTTACCCTTACCCATCTCTGCTGGATTCAAGTTCACAGCTGTCGAGAGAGGGGGGGGGGGGGGGAGGGGAACGGGGAACGACTCTCATGGAGTGAACCAGAACGAGTCGGGGCGCGGTTCCCGTTATCACGATTAGGGGTGTGAAGTGCGGATAATATTGCACTATATGCATCAATATATTTTTCTTTATGGCGACTGAGAGAAATCCGAAAAGGTAATGGCTTACTCCTGACAAAATGTGAATAATGTGAGTTTTGATGTACCCTCAATGGACGTTAGGACAACGTATCGACATTTTCATGAAAGTTAAGATGCAATAAACCCAATGGTAATCGTAAACTGTTTAATTTCAAGATAATTTGTTCAACATAGGTTACCTATTCAAGTGAGTAGATGTAGCAGACTGAGACAATACTTGTCACAAAGGTACATGCTTATGTAAATCATTGCAGTGATACTTGTAGCCCGAGAGTAAGTTGTCCGGAAATGCTGTCTACAAACGAGCGAACGCACGCACGCACACACACACACACACACACACACACACACACACACACACACACACACATTCCGATGCCGAATCAGCTGCACGTGTTGCTGACAGTTGTGAAGAGAGAGGGAATCACTTGAGTCTTCTGACTCCTCTGTTCTCTTTTAAACTAGTAAAAAGTATCAAAATTTAATTACAATGTTCTTAAATGCTCCAAATTTTGCCCAGTTACTGCTTCTGTTTTGGAGGTGAAGAGTCTTCAATTATTTTAAACGTGAAGTAAAGAGCGAGAGAGTCAGCAAAAAGATATTTTCCTCTTAACGTATTTCTCGTCCTTTGTTATAAGTGCCTTTTGTTGGCTCAGTCGTCTTAGGTTAATGATTCCTTCATGCTAATGCTAATAAGAGGTGTCTGGATTCTGTTTGTCCATACATTAAATAAGTAATACTATTTAACAGGAATGTATGTTCTGCTAAAAATTATTTTATTCCATATTTTGCAATTTTCATAAATTAATAGACTCATAGACAAGAATTTCTAACTTCCAACCATTCACGGCAAAAAGTAATACTCATATTCCAAGTGAACAAGAACAGACGTACATCTAATTCATTACAGAGAAATATTTACATGATAGATACAATCGATATAATTGCTGTCTCTGACCAAAGAATTACGACTAATTAACATTCCATAAAAACAAATGACACAATTTTCTATTGATTTTACCTGCTTTAACGATAATGGAAAACAGTTTGATTATAATACTAAATCTAAATATTCTTAACTTTACAAATGAGCAAAATAGTAAAGTGCATTTTAATCAAAAATAATTAAGTTTGTCATAAAATAGTTAATTTGATGTCAGTGCTATGCTTCGTCAATGTACATTTACTCAAAATTCTAGAAAATATGCACGTTGTTAATTTCGATCTCTTCGGATAGTATTCTAAATTGTAGCGTATCATGTTCTCCGATTCTTCATGTGTACGAAAAGGTTCATTACAACCTCCAGACTGTGAAAGCGATTAGTGGTTTGAATAATTGTGGCCTCCTAAAGTACCACCAAGGTTTAAAGTTTTTACTCTGTACGTAATGTATGGAACGAGATAACGTGTTTGTCTGTTCTAAAGTTTCAGAAATTTGAATAATTTACCAAGCACTTGGTTATGACTATGTCGGAACATCATGGAGATACACGCATCTTGAATCATCGTAGCGGTCTCTGGCGACCTATGTGGTTGAATTTATCTTTGCTGGAAGTATTACAACTGAGGTATTTCCATTTTGGAGAAGTTTTAGCAAAACGTAAATGCTCAAAATATGTTCGTCTTCCACAGGAAGTAAGGAATTTATTTTAGATGCAATTTATATTTATTTAATACAATTACTTTCCTTTTATTATGGAATGATTTGATTTTATTCATTACAAATGGGTGGTGAAAGCCTACCACTGTAAAAACAATGAGTTTATTTATGAAAAAAACTTTTTCTGCTATCTGTCATGATTTTATTTTTATTCATGTTTTACACGAAATTTAAATCAGGAGTAAATCCTGAATAGTATTGGGAAAAAAATTATAAACGAATCTTTAGGGAAATAATACCTATTAATCATTTTAGTATTCGAAATGAAAGAACTGTATTTTTAGATTCAAAACAGTCTAAATCACGTTATACGTACCTGTCATGAAAAGTTCGGGCCGAATTGGACCAACTTCAACATTGAAACTGGAACAAGGCAGAATAAAACATTAGTTGCTTCCTATTATTGGAGACTTGTCGTGTGTTTGGTATCATGGGAGCGTTAACCGACATGCTAGTCAGGGGGCAGAGGCACAATGTTATACACATCACACCCAAGTGGGTTTATATTGAATCTGCACAAAGTGTGCAACGCAATCTTATAATGCCCCTTATATAAATCGTATGTCGGGTAACTAGCCTATCATATAATTTATTCATTATAATTAACTGATCGAAGTTCCCCTCCAAATGAGATTACGCGAAAGGATTCTGGTGAGCGTGACTATTTAGCAAATAAATGCCATCCAAAGGATTTACGATTACAGTAGTTTTATTTGGACGGAACAGAAGATTAATCATGAATTTGTACAAGAAACAATAATGTATATTAACGCTAATCAAACATCTAAATAGTCACGTGATAGAAGTGTTGGCAAGAACCTAGTAAGAACGACACTGCTTGTAATCTATTGTGGTTCTCTATTACGAAGAGGAAGAGCAGCAAAGAGATCAGGTGAAATGTATAATACCGATAAAGTGGGTAATCGGATTCAGTACCCGATGTCGCTTAAGGAGGCAAAGTGGTCCTACAAATGCCACCACTGAGAAACCTCATTTAGAATTCTGGGTGGCTGAAAAATCAGTTGCAACCCTACAGGCCGGAGCTGAGTGTATCACTGGCAGTAAGGCGGCCTGCCGATGACGGTTTCTACGAGTGGTTTGTGCCCATTCGTCAAGATTGGCTCCGCCTTGGAGACCGATCGAAGCACGACCGCGGAAAAAAAATAATCTGTTAGTCCGGATGGCCGAACAAATGAAACAGCGAACGAAATTACTCTGCAGCGAGGCCGGCAAAGTATGCGACTGACTCCTGCGGCGGCCAGGAACCAATTACTTCAAATTCCCTTCCGCCATGCACCAAGACACCGACCTCTCCACTATGCCAGAACCTGGCCAATCGTCGCCGATAAACGAAGTTTTCGCCAGTCATGGCCTTACAACAAATTCGTCTGGACTTTCACTACCGTACTCCGTCAACCTAGACGCCAATACCATTCCTTCCCACTTATTCCCGAAGGTGACGGGAGACCGTGTGCTGATACAACTGTTGAGTGGCCTATCACTGCCTCCGCCAAGACTTCGTGTGGGCGTCTTCCTGACGACGGGCGCAACGGAATATGATAATTGGGGTGCAAATTGTGGCGCCGTTTTGTCAGTTATCCTGTACCTTGGCGAACTTTTCCCGAAACATCCCAGACAATAGAAATGCCATGGTGCCAAGGTGATGCTTTCCTGCCCAAAACATGAGGCTTTCGGAAGAATACTGCCCCTAGTCATCGTAAAAATAGTGAGCGGTCGTCCCTCTGGCCGCTGAGAACGGACATCAATAGAGAAAGCCACCAGCCGGGGATAAAGGCTCTGCCCACAGTTCCCAGTGACTGGATGTTCTCCCACCTCCAGCTAATGTGAGTAGTGGGACGAGGGGCACGCGCCCCACATTCCATTGTTGCCAAATGTATCCAAGATGGCGGCGATGACATCATCCAAGATGGCGTTGCGTAGACTGGGCAACATTGCAAGATGTCATCCAAGATGGCGGCCGTGACATCACAGACACCACCCCCAAGATTATGTCACCCCAAAGTAGGTCACCCCAGATGACGGCCGTGACGTCAGTCAAGATGGTGGATTTTGGGGAGAAGATAGGACACTTAGCCTACCTCCATTGACCTATCCCCTCCCCAAAAAAATGGCGCCAAGTTAAAATTCCAACAGGATAATGTGTCACACCCCTGTTATCTCTACTAAGCAAAGAAAATGGCTGGAAAAAAGTACTTATCTTTATTATGTAACCAATTTCAAGCAGGTAAGAAAAGGGGTTCACTATACTTTCAACTACCTAATTTCAACTACTTCCTTCTAGGAACCACCGCCGAGTTTGAATTCTGGCAGTAAAGAAAGATCACTTTGGCTTTCGCTACCAACCTAATAAAATTGTTGCAAACTGCTCCTATATCCTACTATAATCAATCGAGCATTCTCATTGGCTCCTTATCGAATTTACTAGTCGAATTACTAACGCAGTCGGTATCGAAGCACCGTCCAACTTTTCTTTCTGGAGCTGTCTGTCGTTATTTTGCAAAGGTTGCTAAATTACGCCGACAGTTCCCTCAATCTATACACCCCCAACCTGTTCTTTCTTTCTGCAGACGTTACACGCAGTTATTTTACAGTGATCACCATTTTGCACCGACGACTAAACATCGGAAAGTTGCCTACATGTCATCAAATACATACGATACTAGCAAGAATATTGGAGCGTCAAACCGATCTCCAACCAGGGAATATATCACCAAGTACCATCTCGATCTAGTAAACATGCAATTCATATCTCCTACCATACCAAATCATCATCTTTACATCAGCGATCCGAAGTTACTTTCAGAACTGACGTGCAAAGGCAGGCTCCTTTCCCCTTGGCACAAACGCGGTACTGTTTCCGCTTTCTTGCTCCCATTTCTACAGACCTCTCCAGACTCGTCGATTAAAGACCGCCCGTATTTTCGCCATAATATTATACAATTTTCGCGGTACTTCTCGATATCAAGTACACTGCCGTAGTCTCCCGATCGCTAGCGTAACATAATGCACGAGATATAGACCTTAAATTATTTCTCCACAAACACCAAACTTTAGCGAGTTGAAGCGTGTTGTAAACCATTGAGTAACTAGAAACAAGTAGAGTAAACTGATATTCGCACTCTCGAATACCGAAGTCGGTGATCTAACAGATTGCAGATGATCAATATTCTTTACAAACCAACTAGGGTCTTCCCCACATCTAGAGAACAGGCATACGTGTGTGTGTGTGTGTGTGTGTGTGTGTGTGTGTGTGTGTGTGTGTGTGTGTGTGTGTGCAGAAAGCAGAGCAAACGCCCTCCAAATGTGGAGGTGACTGGATACAGTTGATTGCAGTGCCATGTTACACGTTCCGATGAATGCATTTGGGCTAAGTGATGGCAGTTGTGCTGCATTTACAATCAATTTTAGAAAACAGATCGAGATGTTATATCATGATCGCATATATAGATCTGACCTCAAATCGATATAATTGCGAAAAATGACGAAAGCATACGTATAAATTGACCGAATATAGAGCCTAATGCAGTGAAATTAAGGAAGTACTTTGCTGTCTTCTGGTAAGCGTCGATCAATTTGTATATGGAACCAAGTATGCTGCAATCCGGGAAAATGTGGACATCGAAACGAAGGGAAAAATAGAGGCAGTCAATTTTTTTCCCATTGAGGTAGCATTATACTGTATGTCTATTGAGGTACCAGTGATTCCGGATGCGTCAGTCAGGTGACATAGCATGCGTTCTATTCGTATACAGCTATATGTTTCGCATGTGTTTTAAAACACTGTCTTCTTGTGACCGTTAACTGTTAACCTGTCGGTCATCAGAGGAATTCCATCTCATATGCAAAAAAACTTGACACACTCCTCTAAAGGAGCTTTTATTTATGCTATCGCTCCTGTCGCATCTTGGGTGTAGAATCGAGACTTCAGGGCCATAACTAACTTAGCGGTAAGAGCTTGTGATGCGCTGCAATCCCTGTGTACACATTTGCCCGACTGATGTGCTGTTTACAGAGTTAGTGACAGAATGACTTGTAATTTTCACATGTTGGATGCTGCTGCTATGCATTTATCTGTTTCCTTGTAGGATGTATCCTCCGCTACTAACTATCATTTTATGTAGGCCTGATGCAGGAATAGTATAATTTCTGAACCGTGCTTGGATGTGAACAGTCGAAACTATATGTCTCCGCAAAGCTATATTGTGCTCGTATCAAGCAAAGCAAATATTTTAAGAAGATGAGGAAGCCAAGTCAATCGGGCGTCGAAAACCAGTCCTAAGAAGCGATATGCCTCCGCTATAGTGAATGGATCGTCATCAAGGTAAAGTCCTGGTTCCGATGAATGGTACGACGCTTACAAAAGTACATGACGCACAACTTTACGGCTCAAAGCTGGGGGCCGTGGCTACAGCCCATGACTCTGCCTTATGGATGGCTCTCTCTAGGCGACGCTCAGCAACACCAGTACCAGAGGAGGAGAAAGTATTTTATTGAGGTTCTTTCACATATGACATGCTGGAACCGAATACGCGAGCCGACTGCTACAATAATATGCACGTAGAAACACGCCCGTGTTGGAACGAAATGTTGTGTTAAAATTTCAGATCAATCCGTCAACATCTTCCCGGATAGAGAATGTAAATGTTTCTAATCGCAAATCTCGGAAACTTCTTTACCGATTGATCTGAAATTTTGACACAACGTTGCATTTGAATACACAGTGATTTTATTTCCTTTTTTGAAAAATACGTTTGCGAAATGTGTTGCGAATAGCATTAGTAGTAAAGAAGTAATAACACAAAACTACATGCCCGACGTGTCAATTTCCTACGCATCTCAATGTTTATGACGTCGTATCTCCTGAACTGTGTGTCGTACAGTGATCTAAATTTGTCGGCACATGTAGTGATACATGTGGGTACTGTACGAAAAATACGTTGCGAATGGAGTTGGTAGTAACAAAATAATACATTAAAACATCACGCCTGATGCAGCAGTTTTACGACATGTCCAGCGAACATGGTAGTAAGTGATAACCATTTTTCCTTTCATCATTTTGTGGGGGGTGTCAGCGTAATGGTTTGAAATTATAAATTATGTAAGGTTTCCTGCCAATCGTCAAGTACTCTCATTCCCAAATAGTGGATGCGTAAATCTTGATATTTTCGAGCGGTGGCATGACGTGATGTATGATGAACAATGTGTCGTCCTTTGTTTGTTTTTTCTGCTAGGAAGTTTTGCAGGCGTAAGGATGAAATGGTTTAGGAACATATAGAGGAAAAACATTCATTTTTATTTACGTAGGTATATGAAAGAGATAAATACATAAAGGTACTGCCACTACAGTTATGTTATTCATATGGTATTATAAATAGCTTGCTGGAAGTGATATACCTTATGTTTTTATTTTTCTTTACTGTAAAGTGAAATCTGAAGATCAGCTACGTCGGTCGCAACCAGTTATAACAGTTAGTAATACCTAATGTAGACCACTTAGTTAATCAAATAGAGAATTAAGATCGCTGGTTTCCTGCAACAAGTTACTGCCTTTCTGTTTTATTTTAATAGTTATATCAACTCTTGTAAATGTGTGGTAGCGGTTTACTCAGTCGTTACAGTTTAGTAGTATTCAACGCACATAGAACAATCTTCATAAAATATGCTTATGTTAACAGAGTCACGCGTCATATCATCGCGCACTCAGTGTTCAGACTATCTCACAATAAGTACTAAAACACGCAAAAGGGCCGTCACAGTATAAACCGGTTTTCAACTGCGTTCTATGATAGGACTGACAAAGGGAGCTGATGTGGACGATTATATATATGATTAATGTTGACACAGACATGTTGAAGCAACCTCTAGGTGACTGTATTGCAGATTTTCGTTTGTAGGATTAGCGAATTCCCATAATAAATGCATGAAGTTTTCTCAGTAATCAAATGAAATTATAATTTTTTTTTGCGCTAGAAAGAGAGGGAGTAGAAGTTAATTTTTTGGGATTTGTTTTCGTGCTGCAAATATTTTTGTTATGAGCTCTGGAAAAAGAAACGCACAGCGAAAGTAGAAAGCCTATACACTATAGGCTCTCTAAGCGAAAGATAAGGCGAGTGATATCTCGGTATAAGAGATGAGAAGTATTTAGAAAACCATCGACAGTCGGTGCTAGTGCCATTTGGGAGTGAGTGGTCTAAACCTGGAACAGGATGAGTGACATTTAAACGTATGGCATCTGTGTAATTATAGAACTTGTAATCATTCCTTGTTTCCGATATGTAACAAAGTACTTAATGTTTTTCTGTGAGTGGCAGAGAGAGAGAGAGAGAGAGAGAGAGAGAGAGAGAGAGAGAGAAAGGACTAACGGATGTGCATTAAAAAAGTTGTTAGATATTATATTAATGTGTATTGTAATTTGTTCTAAACGGCAAGAGAACGCACTATGAGAAATATCTGTTTTCCATTATCCAGATTGCAGCCTGCAACCTTTTTAAATAACTTCCGTTGCAGTTTTCAAGGGAGAAATATTACCTGGAGTTTTCTGTTACTGTAATAAAGGAAGCAATTACATTTAAATTGGACCCCACAGCATGGATCGATTAGGCCTTCCTTTACAGAAAGCGACATAGCTTGACATATTATCTTCAAGCAAATATAATCTTAGACAAAAAAAAAAAAGAACGCACCACGAAGTAATTATCCGAATGGAACTGAAATCGGTAGACGTGACGTACGTGTACAGACAAACAAGTGATTACAATTTCAAAAAGAGTTAATTGTTTATTTAGGAGAAGGAGCTACGCAAATTGAGCAAGTCAATGCCATGTTGGTCCACCTCTGGATCATAATAAAACACTTGTTCGGCTTGGTATTGATTGATAGATTTGTTAGATGTCCTCCTGAGTGATATCGTGCCAATTTCTGTCCAATTAGCGCTTAAGGGGACCACACCAAAGTTCAGGTCGAAAAAAATCGATTTTCGATATTCATCATATTTCAATAGATAAGGTTTTATTAAAGAACGCCGAAAAGCGTTTTGCTGAAAAATATTTTTTCGAGCATTTAAAGAGCATTTTCCCACCATGTGTGTTTATGTGCCACGCCCACTTTTCTGTCACTCACTGTCAACCCACCCACTGTCAACTCTAAGCCATATGGAGATGTCATTATTAGCAAAATACAATGTGTAGGGCATGTTCAAAAACGTTTGGGAACAAGTCTGAGAAAACTAACTGTTGATATGGAGGAAAAAATTAGAAGATGGAAAATTGTTGACCGGACAGGGTTGGTTAACTAAAACTGAAATAGAAAACTTGCAGGTATACTATGGACAGGCAATTAGGAGAAATAAAGAAAATCTGGAGGCAACGAAGAGAGATGTTTATGCCATATTCTTCCATAAGTCCTCTACTGATGATAAGCCATGTCATGGATTGTGTCCATCAGGAGAAAATTCCTGGTGCAAATACAATAGGGCTCAGGCAACTGGAGAATCTTATTCACACCAGCATTCTCTTCATGCTGCTTCTGGCTGGCTCTGAGCACTATGGGACTTAACATCTTAGATCATCAGTCCCCTAGAACTCAGCACTACTTAAACCTAACTAACCTAAGCACATCACACACATCCATGCCCGAGGCAGGATTCGAACCTGCGACCGCAGCAGTCACGCGGTTCCGGACTGAAGCGCCTAGAACCGCACGGCCACCGCTGCCGGCCATGCTGCTTCTATTACAGCAATTAAATCTATTTTCAGAGACTTGGCTCATCCTGACCTTCTAAGGCAATGTCTGCATGGGCAGACACAGAACCCAAATGAATGTTTCAACAGCATAATTTGGAACCGCCTTCCTAAAACTGTATTTGTAGGCATGCATACAATGAAACTATGAGTTCATTATGCTGTTATTATATTCAATTGTGGTAATATTGGAAAGTCTTGGGTACTGAAAAAGCTGGGAATTAATCCTGGTGAAAATATGACCACCGGGCTGCAACTTTGCGATGAAATGAGGATAGCCGATGGAGACAGGTCTGCATCTAATATGGCCAAGAAAGCAAGACAAACATCCAGTAGGTGAGAAAGAAGCTGGAAGACCGGCTAGAGGCCAAAGAAGGGCCATCATATGCAGCAGGACAGTTTTAATTAACTGTAAGTAACAAATTTCAAAAGTTTTTTTTAAGTCAATTTCCCGCACACTAAAATTTTCAGTACATATGTCCCATTATATCAGGAACTATCATAGATAAATGAATGAAACTTTCATAGACTCTGCATAACATAAAAAGGCACCTCCGGTACTACATGCATTAATATTCCCCCATTAGGAAGTTCACAAAAAATATTTTCTGTAGAAAAAACTTAATATTTTTTGTTAATAAATTTAAAAAAGTATTTCTTAAAAAAGTATAAAATGGATAAAGTAGAGTTTAGTACAATTGACTCTATTAGCATCAAGTAACATACAGTATAATTGTTAAGGTCCTGCATCAAATAGTTTTTTTCAGAAATGGGTCAAATACTTGACTAAATTAACATGGGTTAGATAGGCAGGGTGTGGTCCCCTTTAGGTCGTCAAAATCCCAAGATGGTTGGAGGGATTCTGAATTGGGAAGAGATCCGACGAGATTGCTGACCAAGGTATGTTTTGACAGGCACGGAAGCAGCAGTAGAAATCCTCGCCGTGTGCGGGTAGGCATTATCTAGCTGAAACTTAAGTGTAGGACGGCTTCCTGTAAGGGCAACAAAACAAGGCGTGGAATATCGTCAACGACAGCTGTGCTATGAGGGTGCCAAGGATGACAGCCAAAGGGATCCTAATATGAAATGAAACGGCACTCCAGACACTCACTCCTGGATATCTGGGCGCACGGCGGATGACATTCATGTTGGTATACCACCAGTGTCTGGGGCGTCTCCAGGCACGTCTTCGGCCTGGAATCTCATTGACTGGAGTAGAATTGTCTCCAGTGATAAGTCCCGCTTCAAAATGAGGCCCGATGACCAGTGAAGACCAGTCTGGAGAACCCTGGACAGCGGTGGGATACCAACCTACCAACCTGACTGTCGTCCGCCAAACGGCCTGACAAATGGGAGTGATGGTCTGGGGTGCCACTTCTTTTTATAGCAGGCCCGCTTTGGTTGTCATCCTCTGCACTCACACAGCGCAGCGGTACGTCAACGATATTCTATTCCCTGTTTTGTTGCCCCCCTCGCCTTCTTGGGCTTACGTTTCAGCAAAATAGCGACCGGCCACACACGGCGAGAGTTTCAACTGCTAGCCTTCGTGGTTGCCAAACACTGCTTTGGCCAGCCCGTCGCCGTCTCTTTCCTGAATTCAGAACGGTTGGAAAATTATGGGCAGGGACCTCCAACAAACCCGGGATTTTGACGGTCGCCGAGTGGGATTAGCCGAGCGGTCTAAGGCGCTGCAGTCAAGGACTGTGCCGCTGATCCCGGCGGAGGTTCGAATCCTCCCTCGGGCATGGGTGTGTGTGTTTGTCCTTAGGATAATTTAGGTTAAGTAGTGTGTAAGCTTAGGGACTGATGACCTTAGTAGTTAAGTCCCATAAGATTTCACACACATTTGAACATTTTTTTTTACCATCTAACATGCCAACTGGACGAATTCGGCGCAGTATCCATCAAGAAGACATCCAACAAATCAGTCAATTACAAGCCCAATAACTGCTTGCGTAAGGGGCAGAGGCACAGCAGCGCGTTGTTGACTTGCTCAGTTTGGAAGTTTTTTTCTCTCGAATAAATCATCAAATATTCTGAAATTTCAATCATTTGTTCGTCTGTAAATGTATATCACGTCCACATTCACAATCCGATAATTCCATCACGGTGTGTTTCTTTTTTTGTCTTAAAATCCGAAAATAAAAATCCGTTTCACGAGATTTGACAGCATGCGTAACTTACACTACTGGCCGTAAAAATTGCTACACCAAGAAGAAATGCATATGATAAACGGGTATTCATTGGACTGGTATATTATACTAGAACTGACATGTGATTACATTTTCACGCAATTTGGGTGCATAGATCTTGAGAAATCAGTACCCAGACCAACCACCTCTGGCCGTAATAACGGCCTTGATACGCCTGGGCATTGAGTCAAACAGAGCTTGGATGGCGTGTACAGGTACAGCTGCCCATGCAGCTTCAACACGATACCACAGTTCATCAAGAATAGTGACTGGCGTATTGTGTCCAGCCAGTTGCTCGGCCACCATTGACCAGACGTTTTCAATTGGTGAGAGATCTGGAGAATGTGCTGGCCAGGGCAGCAGTCGAACATTTTCTGTATCCAGAAAGGCCCGTACAGGACCTGTAACATTCGGTCGTGCATTATCCTCCTGAAATGTAGGGTTTCGCAGGGATCGAATGAAGGGTAGAGCCACGGGTCGTAACATATCTGAAATGTAACGTCCAATGTTCATAGTGCCGTCATTGCGAACAAGAGGTGACCGAGACGTGTAACCAATGGCACCCCATACCATCACGCTGGATGATACGCCAGTATGGCGATGACGAATACACACTTCCAATGTGGGTTCACCGCGATGTCACCAAACACGGATGCGACCATCATGATGCTGTAAACAGAACCTGGATTCATCCGAAAGAATGACGTTTTGCCATTCGTGCACCCAGGTTCGTTGTTGAGTACACCATCGCAGGCGCTCCTGTCTGTGATGCAGCGTCAAGGGTAACCGCAGCCATGGTCTCCAAGCTGATAGTCCATGCTGCTGCAAACGCCGTCGAACTGTTCGTACAGATGGTTGTTGTCTTTCAAATGTCCCCATCTGTTGACTCAGGGATCGAGACGTGGCTGCACGATCCGTTACAGCCATGCGGATAAGATGCCTGTCATTTCGACTGCTAGTGATACGAGGGCGTTGGGATCCAGCACGGAGTTCCGTATTATCCTCCTGAACCCACCGATTACATATTCTGCTAACAGTCATTGGATCTCGACCAACGCGAGCAGCAATGTCGCGATACGATAAACCGCAATCGCTATAGGCTACAATTCGGCCTTTATCGAAGTCGGAAACGTGATGGTATGCATTTCTTCTCCTTACACGAAGCATCACAACAACGTTTCACCAGGCAACGCCGGTCAACTACTGTTTGTGTATGAGAAATCGGTTGGAATCTTTCCTCATGTCAGCACGTTGTAGATGTCGCCACCGTCACCAACCTTGTGTCAATGCTCTGAAAAGCTAATAATTTGCATATCAGAGCATCTTCTTCCTGTCGGTTAAATTTCGCGTCTGTAGCACATCATCTTCGTGGTGTAGCAATTTGTTGACCAGTAGTTTATCTAGGTCTGCCAGCATGTGACGCACCATATGCAAGATCAGTTTTCAAAAAACTTGGATACATATTTTTTGCGATCTGTAAACTTCACCTTGTTACTCGATAAAACTGCCACAGCAAAATTATCAAGCAAAAGTGTCTTTCTCGTGAAATACTGACGACCTGCTCACACAAATTTAATTGTTCCAGTGCCTTGAATAGTACTCTCCGAAAAAGAAAGGAAATCGTGGTGAAATGGATTAGGCACAACGTACGGTTCGTTTTCCGAATCTCTTCACGCTATCCTTAGTTCTGGGAGTGATAGTTTAGCGAGGTATGCAAGAGATCTTCTATGGAAGCTGCTGTACAGGCAGACAGTTTCAATCTGTCAGTCAAAGTTCATTCTTAAGGCACTGCTATTGCACTAATGATTGCACTTTGAATTAGTAAGGAAAGTCCAAGGTGCTTTGAAGTGGTGATGAACTCCTGGCTGCGATATCTCTGTGACATTCGACTTTTCGGTCGTATTTCACCATCTTATGCACAACTGTTGTGGCTAAGTGTGGCAAGTGCAGATATCTCACTCACTGATCAGGTTTTTCTGAGTGCTTTGCAGTAGGAAGAACCCGACTCTGGAATGATCTCCTTCACTGAAACGGGTAAGTGAATAACATCTCTTGCTTCAAAATATAGATGATCGTGTATCTACAGAAAAACAATAATGTCTGCCTTTTTTCCTGTCTATACACCTAACCCAATAACCTAAGTACCCTTGTTTCCAACCCGGCATTCATCATTCATCATTTATCAGAGCCGGTTTTTTTGTAATACGACAACCTTTTGTGTCGAATACCATATGTCTATAACTTAGTAAAGTAACCAATGATTCCTGCTGTGCGAGTATGTGGCTCTTGCGGAGCTATAAGTAGCCAAGAGTTAGTTGTCAAAATTGTAGATATGTGGTATTACCAGTTACATGTTTAAAAATTTTAGAATGCTGTCAGAAGATGACTGTAAGGTCGAATTAGTTTCAGAGTGATAAAACAAAAACATTTAAGAGATTGTTGTGTTTATTTTATAAGAAAAGGTATTTCACGCAAGTTGGTCAACACAGTGTTAATATGATATACCAAAGGCCTTAGCTGTTGCAGTAACATAAATTTCTCTCTCCGAACTCACTACGTCAGAAAATATCGTGTTTGTACACCTATTAATGATCTTCATTGTGCCCTGTTAAAGAGCGCTTTCAAATTTGTTAGCTTGGTCTGACAACTTATTTTCTTCTCTCTTTCTAAAATCTCTTCTCGAATTTGCTGTGTTGCTTCTTGTGTTCCTCTGTCCAGTGTTTTCTTTTTTTTCTGCTGATGTGTGACTGCAACAAAGATTCCAAAGACTTTGATTTCTCTGATAGTATCTTCTGTGGCATTCATTTCTCACAAGTCCTATTTAACTTGTTCTAACGATGGAAATTTTACCTTGTTTGAATATATTATATTAAGTAGTTTTTTTGTTAATCTAGTATTGTCCATTCTATAGTTGTGACCATAGAATTTCAAGCGACTTCTACATATTGCATTAGTGAACTTGTGTAGTTTTTCTTTCACACCATATGCCATTTATACTAGTGAATTTTTCGCTTCTCCTTTGGAACTTCATTAGTTTTTGAACGGCCTCTTAGAGATGCAATTTCTGAGGCACAGAATTGCTTCAGGCAAGACATCTGTTTTGCACCGAAGTTTCGTATTACGTGGTATAACTCGTTTATTGTAGTGATTCCAGGTCATCCTGTACGCTTTCTGGAGTTTGGTGGCCCTTTCTAAATTGGCTTTACTGTCTAGCCCAGATGGTACTACGATTTCTCAGAGACTTTTAAAATTGTCTCATATTTCATTTGTAGGGAGGATATTCTGACATATTTACGTAAATTTTCCATTAAATGAGTCTTCTCAGATGATATTTGAAGACCTGTCTTTGATACTACCTCGTGTAACTTCTCTACGGCGTTCTTTCTTTCCCCACTGGTTACAGTGTATAGTGAAGAAAGATAGAGAACTTGGCTTTGATTCTTTGTCCTGAGGTCCCGATCTTTGTACCGACGATTTCTTTCTCCCATTCTCTGATGACTTTGTTTAATACAGTGCTATAAAGAAGCGGAGGAAGGCCATCTCCTTGTCGAAGTCCTGTACGTATTTCAAAAAGATCAGACATTTCACCGAATTCGAGATGATATGTCTGTGAGTCTTTAGCAGATAAGTTATCTAATCTTTAGGTCTACCATGAGCTCTTATGAAGTATCCAAAACGCTTTACCCGTCAACTGTCACACGCCTTCTTGAAATCCACAAAGGTGTTATCTTAAACCAAATTTTTTCAGCTCACGAGCTGACTTTCCGAAAGCCTGCTAGGTATTCACCAATCAGATGATCTGTTTGCTGCCCAACTCTGTTCATGAGAGCTTTGGATAGATTCTTGTATGTAATTGGCAGAAGAGATATGCCTCTGTAGCGGTTGGGGTCTGATCTGTTACATTTTTATGTAGCGGACCTTTCCGGTTATCAACACCTTTCCTCAAAGAGCATTAGTTCTTATTATGATGTTATCTCCTCCAATTTTTAACATTTTTGCAGTTATGCCATCCTCCCCTTGCGCTTTGTTATTTTTGAGTGATTGAATTAGCTCTCTTGTTTTTTTGGATTTTTGAGGAATGGGAGTCTGGGTTTGGTACAGGTTTTCGAAAATGCAATCTTTCTATTGGAGGGTCATATTTCAGAAAATTTTGAATATAATCAGCAATCATCTTGCGGTTTCCTTTACTGTTTGTCTCTAGTTTTCTATTAATTTGACGAAAATACAATTTTGGTGGTTTACACGCAGATAAGAAATTTCGGATGTTGTTTTCATGGAAATTCTGGTCTATTTCTATGAGCCTGCTTTTGTTGTAGGCACGATTTTCACAGCTAATGGTGTTTGAGGTTGATTTTTGAGTCTTCAAGAAAGACTCAAATCTTGTAACTCTTTGACGTCCATTCTAGTGATTCCATGCTTTGATTCGCTAATCGATGGCTTCATTGCAGGTCGAATTCCAACATCTGTGTTTACGTTTCTTGGGTGACTGTCCCAATTTCATGGCTGATGCGTGTAATGTGCTGCGGAAATTTGGCCACTCGTTGGGAACTTGTTCTTGTATGTTGTGCGCGAAAGTCCAGCGCGCTTTTATTTTTTTCTGATTTTTTTTGAGACTACCTATATCAACGCTTGGAAATCGGTTAGCGTTAGGTACGGATCTGTTAGGTTGGAATCTAATTTTGATATGTGTTAAGCAGGGATACAACAACTTCCTTCCGTAAGAGCTATGAGCACTTCATCTTCGATACTATGAAACAAATCTCTTTTACTGCAAGTTCATTTGCTTGACACGTTTTGTGGTGAGACATTGTGAACCATAAAAAAAGAAGCTGTCTCGTAAACATGGGCATTAAAATGAATACTTAAGAGCTACGAGTCCTTGTTCACTAAATAATATGGTTCAAATGGCTCTGAGCACTATGGGACTTAACATCTACGGTCATCAGTCCCCTAGAACTTAGAACTACTTAAACCTAACTAACCTAAGGACAGCACACAACACCCAGCCATCACGAGGCAGAGAAAATCCCTGACCCCGCCGGGAATCGAACCCGGGAACCCGGGCGTGGGAAGCGAGAACGCTACCGCACGACCACGAGATGCGGGCGATTCACTAAAGGAGACGTGTTTTATAACAGAGAAGACGAACAAGCACTCATAGTCCTTAAGGCACGCGTTTCAGAGCCCATATGTAGTAAACATTTTTACTTATAAAGATTGTCCCCGTCATATCCATAACTATGGACCATTCCTCCTGGGATATCCTGTATACTTCTGGACCATATTTAAGAAGAACTGGAGAATTCACTCAGTGACCATACGATTATTTACACTTAATTAGATCTTACATCGATGTGCTCTATTCTGGGAGTCTCCTTTACAGTTCACTTAGTTCATAAATTAAAAAATAATGTATATAGAACCTCAGATTTTGAATATAAGTGGAAGATTTCCTCATGAACTCCAACCGTTTCACAGGCAGCAGTTAAGAGGGCATTCATCTTTTGGTTATATAACAGGGTGAAAACAACAGCCGAGATCGCAATAATATGCTAAGCGGAACTCATCTTCAGAAACTGAGAACGATCTGGCTGCTGCTGGCAGCTCCTCGGACGCTCACGCGTCAACACGATCGTTACAGATGTGAGTATTTTAAGATCGTGTTGCCGCGTGAGCGTCCGAGGAGCCGCCAGCAGCAGCCAGATCGTTCTCAGTTTCTGAAGATGACTTCTACATTAAGCTGAAACCGGTCATTAATAAAATATTATGCGACCTAGACTGTTCTGTAACCCAGTTGTATCACAAGATCGCTGTTATCCCCTGGGCCATGTTGTCCAAACTTACTGTTCTGGTAATATTCTCATGCACTTACTTTTGTGTTAGCAGAAGAGCCAACACCGTGTTACGAGTGGAGGACGAAATGCACGCGTTTTAGCTTACACAGGCTGGCGTGAGGTAGGAAGAACCATACTGACGTGAGGTCTGGAACATGACAAGGAATGAGAATTCAGAAAGCGGACGTAATTAGTTTCATACTTAACTTTAATCCATCAATGATGAACGTCGCTCTTGACGGTACATGATTCACAATGTTATCCGTTCAGCATACATTCTTGAAGTAATTATAGTAACTGAATATGGCGCCTTGTCAGGTCGTAGCAAATGACGTAGCTGAAGGCTATGCTAAACTGTCGTCTCTCAAATGAGAGCGTATGTAGACAGTGAACCATCGCTAGCAAAGTCGGCTGCACAACTGGGGCGAGTGCTAGGGAGTCTCTAGACTAGACCTGCCGTGTGGCGGCGCTCGGTCTGCAATCACTGACAGTGGCGACACGCGGGTCCGACGTATACTAACGGGCCGCTGCCGATTTAAAGGCTACCATCTATTAAGTGAGGTGTCTGGCGGTGACACCACACTTACTATGACAAATCCATTACTTTACGAGATCTTTCTTTTCATAGGAAATTTAGTTCTATCAAGTACGTGTGTGGTGATTTATTCCATAGCCCGGCAGTTTTGGTTTATATGTTAGCACTTGAGAAAATAAAATAAATAAAAATTTCAGCCTTCTTGTTCCATCTCATTTTGCTGTTCACTATCCTAAAGTTTGAGTATATATTCTCGACTGGAATGTGTGCTTCAAGTGTGTTTTGGATGTGACCGAAAACATAGTCAAGCGTCGCTCATAAGTGGATCTCTGGAGTACAAATAATGCTTAACACAGCTTCCTTTGTCCTACATACAGCAACATAGTTTCATTAATTAATCATTGACTTATCCATTGTAGTTAGAAGTCTTGTTTCACAAGCGAAGCTGAGCCCCAAAGAGGATGGTAATACTGCAATGCTTTGTTGGCAACATACTAGCGAAAATAGCTTGACAATGCTTTTCTTCGAACTATCTTTGTACTTTAGAATTATGAATATTACAGTGTACTTCAGTGTTTGTGTTGCTGTAGCGATGAGAGGAAGGGGGAAGTATCCTCCTAGTTAGACGTCAGCATCGTGCGGACAAATCATTATCTACAGTGTTACAAACTCTCAGTTCACGACATGCACTCGAGAGATTTGAGACTGTATCCAGCACGTTAGTACACGGTATAGTGATGAGAAATCTACATCATCACTGGTCCTTAGTCAAATTCTAGCAGTGAACACTTATTCCAACACCGGTATTCTGTCGAGAAATGTCTGTATCGAGTGGAATAGCAGGTAGTTCCACTACGACCTGTAGAAGAGGGTATTTGTAGTGGGTGATATATCATATCGTTATTTAGAGAAGTAAATGGTTCGTGCGATTCATTCTGCAGTGACAGGAACATACTGCTTTCCCCGCGCTATATTAACGGATCTGTTTTATTGACAAACTGTGATTAGTGTGACATACGAAAAAATATCTCCAACAGGGAGTGAAAAATAATTTCAGAAATTTTCAGCATCGTGACGATAAAACCCCTGTGTAGTGTGGTTTAATAATGATTACTGAAACAATCAAAGTCTGTAGACATCAGAAGTCGTTCTGAATTGAATATTGAACGAGGGTTTAAAAAACATTAATTGTACGACGTAAAATCTACTCCAAGAATAAAAAATTGAAAAAAAACGCTTTTCTGTTTTCCCCATATATATATATACGAAGATTACTCAGTGATTAAATTACCAAGCGGTTAAAACGGAAAGAAAACATAGTTACCTGGAAACATTTGCTGGAATAGCTATAAATTTTTTTAGATATTCTCCAAAATAAGCTTATCATATCGTGGGACCCACATTTTTTTAATCGTTTTATAGAAAAGAGCCACCAGCAGTTGCAAGCACTAAGCAATAGCCGTTTGTAGCTCCTCTTCACTGTGAAACTGTTGACCGGATTCTCTTGATTCACATTACTTGGACAGAGGAACTCGTGCTTTTTGTTCTTAACTTTCACAGCATATCAAACTTACTGTTGGCGTTCACTGCTTCATCTTTTTGCAGGACGTCAATTAATAAAACTCGATTATTGCGCAGAACACATTAAGCTTTAATTTTATATACCCGTTGTGCAGTCCTTTAATTAGTTTCCGGGATAAAGTGAGAAGCTCATTATGGTCTAGTTCACCGACTTGTTTGCGTTGTCATGGTGGAGGAGAAGAAATTGCTTAATTGTGTTTGATTTTGTGTTCTGTTTCAAGATCGTCGACTTTTATTTCGTATACAGTTTCGTGGACCCCATTAGCTTCGTGATAGCTTCGTGCAACAGAATTTAGGATATCGACTGCGAACAATAATTGAAATGGAACAGATAAACATTTTAAGCTACCTAAACTGCTCCACGGAGTTGTCCGTGATGAAGGACGGTTTGACACTTTACTCTTAATCATCAGCAGTCTAATGACTTTTGAAAAAATGTTTACGTCGACAATATCTTTCTCATGACGTCCATCTAGTACACCAGGCAAAACGTACAATGAATTTCGACTGGTGCTACGTTTCGCGCATTCTGGTCCTTACAACATGTCAACATTGTAGCTGCAGTTAGAAGGAATCAGATAGAACGTATGAGTTCCTGCAGTAACTGGAACCCTTCATTGATCTAGCGACATAAGAGTAACTTAGCTGGAAGAGGAGCAAGTTGTTACATATAATCTACACAGAATCGTGAAGGTATCCCACCAGATCTAGCGGCTTTCCTTTTACTGGGTGATCTTATACGATTTTCTATTGCGCGATTTTGTAATTTGATAGTTGCTTAGTTGCACGGTTTTTGAACCACAGTACGGTCTTTCCCATCCTGCACACCCAAACTGAGCTGGAATATATATCTAAAATGTGTTGTACAGTACTCTTAAATTTTATGCATTGACGTTTGATATTTCCAGTTCACAAGTGAATTTTTGATGTTGGCTACTCAGGGACGCTGTTTCTTGTTTCACGTACTAAGCAATGTAGTTATTAATGCCTTAACAAATTTATGGTTTCTGATTCAGTCTTCAACGTTAATGGAACTGGAAAGTTCATATCCTTTTGTAACCGGCAGATCTAAGACTTACGCAAGCGAGTTGGTTCTCTATCTATTCAAGGTAATTTTCAAATGACAATTTGAACAGTGTCATACTAATCCCTGTCCACGAGACCTCTTCTAATATGTGTCACAACATATTGTAAATAAGTTTCAATGCTCACCTCCCACCATTGTACGATCAGGACATTTAGGCGCAAGTGAGTCCAAATTTTCTCTGAAGGACTCTGGCAGCAACTTCTGCTGTAAATGCAACGTGGAGTTTACCTGCAAACCGGTGACAAGTGAAATAATAAGTACAGAGGACTTGCAAGATACAATTAATTTATTACTGATCAACAGTTTAACCCAAAGGGCGTAGTATTTACCCAGAAATTTTGTACAAGTGTCTCTTATTCAAAAGTCAGAAAATTACATAACACAGTGCCTTTCTAACTGAATTAGGTGCAAACAAGAACTTCTTATAACTTCTCTAATAACTGTAAGCGCTTCAATAATAAAAGGTAAAATAAGTTTCATTTAACAAGGGCACTTGAATAATAAAGGTGAAATAAGTTACTTTTATATAGGTCACCTGGGCAAGCGCAATAGGACAATTCACATAAGTTCCAATTTCCGCTACCCATCAAGTATTTCTGTTTAACATGTGCATAAGTTCAACTCCCGCTGCACGTAAGGTATAATTCAGAACACTAGTCTCCTTCCTTTATGGTTTTGAAGGTAAATATATATAAGCAGTATAGCATACGGAACAGACGCCTTGGCGTCCCAATGCAGAGGAAACTTAATGCAAGATCCCCACTCACTGCTACCCGAAGAACTCAGTGGCCGCCGTATCGGTTGCCATTTTCCCCGCGGCCGAAAGAACCTCCGTTCCCTCTGGTAATGGTCGGCCAAGGCGTCGTACTCCGGACATCGATTTAGACATGGACTATGTGCCCGCTGCAGTGCTGCAACAGAAAAGCACAAACACACAGCCACACCCTAAAGAAACTCTGTTAACAGCCCCAGAATATAGTAAGATAAAATTCTGCAAAGATAGATCACAGCAAGACAAAGGCAAATTAAAAATGGTTAAAAGAATAAACTGTAGACTCCAAATTTCAAAATCTGTAAAATTGCCCCAGCACAAACAGACTAGTTTTAAAATGGCAACGATAATACAAAGCGTAATATTATTACGCCTGTACGTCGCAGTTCCAATACAATATTGACACTCATAAGAAAAGTTAGAAGCTAGCGATAACACGGGTAGGCCCGATTGCAAAACTAGAAAGCTTGAATGTCTTCTTCTTCAATAGACAGCTGCGTGGTACATAGTTCAACTCCACTAGCCAAAATGGATAACACATTGCTCAGCGTCCTGTGTGGAAGACCATGGCCCAGTCACGCCTCAAGAACTTGCAATAACAGGTCCGCTTCCGCACTCCGAGCCACATACACCGGTCAAATGCAGCTAACTCCACGCAAACACATGTTTCACCTTCTGAGCAGCGACACGTACCGGCCGTTCCAAAGCTAAAAGCCAGTCTGCCCGTCAGCCCACCAGCACCACCACCGGCCAATGAGGCAAAGATAAGCAACGCCAGAGGGAAACAATCGATCCGGGTGAAACGAACGGAGATAGCAACTGGCGCCGGCGCCTCCCCACGTATCAGTAAATACGCCACCGCCATTGACATCCAAAAAGGGATGTAGGATTACGTTATTACTAAGCCCTTCAACCAGCTTTCTGGTTCTAGTACTATGCTAGCACTAGTACCGTCAATAATTGGAGCTAATGCTGGGACTTTATCATGGTCGCTCCTTTATTTAACTTATATAATATTAATATTTTCTCCTTGTGTCATTATAGGATGAATGTTCCTCTCTGTTCTTAATGTGGCTGATACAGTAGTCTCTCCGAGAATGCACATAGTCTTCGGGCCTGTACAAGGGATTTATTAACCTAAAAACTCCCACGTGCACGCTGTATGTACTCATCTAGGTGACCTGCCGCTTCATGTATGTATTGGCATCTGACTAATAAGTCAGGGGATTCGTGCGTTGTTCCACTAGCATCGAAGGTCAATGAATCCGTATCCGAGACAATCTGGTTAAGTCACCAGCGAACTAAAATGCAAGTGACCGCTATCTGTTCTGGAAAAGACGCTGCCAATCGCGATCCGAGCTACCATTCCAAGTGAGAGGTCAACTGTCATTTCAAAAAATTCAGCCATCATTCTGAAGGAACCGAGGATGGTCTCTCAACCTAGGCGACAGATTTCATTCTTGATGACAAGAGCTACGATTCACAACTGGCTACAACTATTTAGATCATAATCCGCCAGCAGAACATCTTTCATTCTCGGAGGAGACACTGGAATGCACAGTGGCTTTATTTCTCCATCTACCAGCTATTTCCCGGAAGTGCTCCATTACCTGCCCAGTCTAGGAGCTCCCAGTGACCAGCATGTTCACTCACATTGATTGTTCGAACCTTTCAGGACGATCGGCCCAATTCTTAAGCTACGTGGCATCCCCTCATGACTCCGTTATGTCATCGATGAGAATTACCTCATAATTGTTACAAAGGCGTTTGTACGCAGCCATTCGGCCACTACATATATTCACCTTTTTCTCGCATATTTGCGAAGCTCCCACAAACCGACAGGTAAAGGTGGGCTTGCTTGCTCGTGTACTTCGGGAGGCTCATTGACATCAGGGCACCCAGAGAACACCAGCTGGAACAGAACTTGTTGCCACAGGCGTCCCAAATCAGCCAGGATAATATTCTTGTAGCTGAGTTCTGTCAGTGGGTAATTGTTCTTGCACCTGCACAGACCACAGTCCCTAACTATCTTCCACTATACACCACGTAATGACACGAAAGAATGTACTAAACCAAGCAGTCGAAGACTGAATACCACAGTGAGACTGGTATATAATCAAAGCACACGACTGTGGCCCTGCAAGAGGCGAAATTTTACCGAACAAAAATTACCAATAACAAATAATGAAACAAAGAAATGAGAACTAGCCTTAGAGTTCCTTAGAATATTAACATCGTTCGTTAAAAGTCAGCTTTCAAATTATTCAATCTTACCCGAGTTCTAAATTACAAGTCTGTTGCAAAAACGTTCGGTACCATGATTATCAATTGCTTAATGTACACTACTGGCCATTAAAATTCCTACACCACGAAGATGACGTGCTACAGACGCGAAATTTAACCGACAGGAAGAAGATGCTGTGATATTCAAATGATTAGCTTTCAGAGCATTCACACTAGGTTGGCGCCAGTGTCGACACCTACAACCTGGTGACATGAGGCACGTTTCCAACCGGCTGACCGGCGTTGCCTGGTGAAACGTTGTTGTGATGCCTCGTGTAAGGAGAAGAAATGCGTACCATCATGTTTCCGACTTTGATAAAGGTCGGATTGTAGCCTATAGCGATTGCGGTTTATCGTATCGCGACATTGCTGCTCGCGTTCGTCGAGATCCAATGACTGTTAGCAGAATATGGAATCGGTGGGTTCAGGAGGGTAATACGGAACGCCGTGCTGGATCCCAACGACCTCGTATCACTAGCAGTCGAGATGACAGGCATCTTATCCGCATGGCTGTAACGGATCGTGCAGCCACGTCTCGATCCCTGAGTCAACAGATGGGGACATTTGCAAGACAACAACCATCTGCACGAACAGTTCGACGACGTTTGCTGCAGCATGGACTATCAGTTCGGAGACCATGGCTGCGGTTACCCTTGACAGTGCATCACAGACAGGAGCTCCTGCGATGGTGTACTCAACGACGAACCTGCGTGCACGAATGGCGGAACGTCATTTTTTCGGATGAATCCAGGTTCTGTTTACAGCATCATGATGACCGCATCCGTGTTTGGCGACATCGCGGTGAACGCACATTGGAAGCGTGTATTCGTCATTGCCATACTGGCGTATCACCTGGCGTGATGGTATGGGGTGCCATTGGTTACACGTCTCGGTCATCTCTTGTTCGCATTGACGACACTTTGAACAGTGGACATTACATTTCAGATGTGTTACGACCCGTGGCTCTACCCTTCATTCGATCCCTGCGGAACCCTACATTTCACAGGATAATGCACGATCGCATGTTGCAGGTACTGTACGGGCATTTCTGGATACAGAAAATGTTCGACTGCTGCCGTGGCCAGCACATTCTCCAGATCTCTCACCAATTGAAAACATCTGGTCAATGGTGACCAAGCAACTGGCTGGACACAATACGCCAGTCACTACTCTTGAAGAACTGTGGTATTGTGTTGAAGCTGCATGGGCACCTGTACCTGTACACGCCATCCAAGCTCTGTTCGATTCAATGCCCAGGCGTATCAAGGCCGTTATTACGGCCAGAGGTGGTTGTTCTGGGTACTGATTTCTCAGGATCTATGCACCCAAATTGCGTGAAAATGTAATAACATGTCAGTTCTAGTATAATATATTTGTCCAATGAATAGCCTTTTATCATCTGCATTTCTTCTGTGTAGCAATTTTAATGGCCAGTAGTGTATTACAATCTTTGACTGGTCTAGTGAAGGCATGTCTGCTAGCCAGTAGCCGGCCGCGGTGGCCGTGCGGTTCTGGCGCTGCAGTCCGGAACCGCGAGGCTGCTACGGTCGCAGGTTCGAATCCTGCCTCGGGCATGGGTGTGTGTGATGTCCTTAGGTTAGTTAGATTTAAGTGGTTCTAAGTTCTAGGGGACTTATGACCTAAGATGTTGAGTCCCATAGTGCTCAGAGCCATTTGAACCATTTTGCTAGCCAGTACTTTGGAGGTGTACGAAGCAATCAAAGCCCTGAGCGGGCCCTGTTGCATAATTGTGAGCCCCGTTTTACGTTGGATAAATCAGTTTGTTCTGTTCGGTTCTGCTGTGTTCTGCGCTTTGTTTCTCCACATTTCTCGTCTCTCCGAAACCACGTGTTGTATTCTGGACGACTGTTGTGGCAGCTTTCTCATGAAAGCTGGGCGTTCGAATTAAGGTTACTTTCTGATAGTCATTCTCAGGCTACGAACTACGAAAATTATTGTTGGATTGATGTAAAATTGATCGTGATTCATACCCATTATACAGAATACATCCATATGGTAGGTGTACTGATTACATCACATTCCTGCTAATTCACTTGTGTTTAGGAGTTTACTGTTTACCTCGTGGTCCACCATTGGACAAGTGTAATCTTTCAATTATTATTGCTTTTGAACTGAGTCTTAATAATCAGAAATTTTAGTTATTTTCCTTTTTAAGTCATTTACGAAATTCACGCAAAATTTCAACTGGAAATTTGGTTTTATATTCACTCCCAAATCTGTTTTTAATCGGAACACGAACTTTACTGTGAAGTCTATCTTAAGCAGAAATGCGAAGTCGATCCGCAGTCAGCAGAAGCCTTTTTCTATTCCTTGCATAACTTTACAGTTCACAGCCAGAAGGTAAGTAGTGCTGCTGAGACTCCGAGTCTTTCTGCTGTTTCCCAGATTATGAAATACGTGACTGATATTCACTATGTGATCAAAAGTATCCGGACACCCCCAAAACGTACGTTTTTTCATATTAGGTGCATTGTGCTGCCACCTACTGCCAGGTACTCCATATCAGCGACCTCAGTAGTCATTAGACATCGTGAGAGAGCAGAATGGAGCTCTCCGCGGAACTAACAGTTTCGAACGTGGTCTGGTGATTGGGTGTCACTTGTGTCATAGGTCTGCACGCGACATTTTCACATTCCTAAACGTCCCTAGGTCCACTGTTTCCGATGTGATAGTGAAGTGGAAACGTGAAGGGACAAGTACAGCACAAAAGCGTACAGGGGCACAAAAGCGTACAGGGCGACTTCGTCTGTTGACTGACAGAGACCGCCGACAGTTGAAGAGGGTCGTAACGTGTAATAGGCACTCATCTATCCAGACCATCACACAGGAATTCCAAACTGCATCAGAATCCACTGCAAGTACTATGATAGCTAGGCAGGAGGTGAGAAAAATTGAATTTCATGGTCAAGCGGCTGCTCATAAGCCACACATCACGCCGATAAATGCCAAACGACGCCTCGATTGGTGTAAGGAGTGTAAACATTGCACGATTGAACAGTGGAAAGACGTTGTGTGGAGTGACGAATCACGGTACACAATATGACGATCCGATGGCAGGGTGTGGATATGGCGAATGCCAGGTAAACGTCATCTGCCCGCGTGTGTACTGCCAACAGTAAAATTCGGAGGCGGTGATGTTATGGTGTGGTCATGTTTATCATGGAGGGGGCTTGCACCCTTGTTGATTTGCGTGGCACTATCACAGCACAAGCCTACATTGATGATTTAAGCACCTTCTTGCTTCCCACTGTTGAAGAGCAATTCGGGGATGGCGACCGCGTCTTTCAACACGATCGAGCACATGTTTATAATGCACGGCCCCTGGAGGAGTGGTTACACGACAGTAACATCCCTGTAATGGACTGGCCTGCACAGAGTCCTGACCTGAATCCTATCCAACACCTTTGGGACGTATTGGGACGCCGGCTTCGTGCCAGGCCTCACCGACCGACATCGATACCTCTCCTCAGTGCAGCACCCTATGAAGAATGGGCTGCCATTCCCCAAGAAACCTTCCAGCACCTGAAAGATCGTATGCCTGCGAGAGTGGAAGCGGTCACCAAGGCTAAGGGTGGCCCAACACCATATTGAATTCCAGAATTACCGATGGAGGGCGCCACGAACTTGTATGTTGTTTTCAGTAAGGTATCCGGATACTTTTCATCACATAGTGTATTTCATGTTGTTGTGTAAACAGGTGTTACGCGATCAGACAAGCCTCTTTCCTCATTGTACTTCATCTACCTACCAGGAGGAGCAACCATACATTCACCGAATCAGGATACGAAACTTAAAGTAATCGTGATACTAAATTCATTCAAATATTCATTTATGCCCCGGTCTTTTCCCATTCCGAGATGTAAGCATATTCCATTCTTGAATAAGTCTATAAAAACTGTGGTCAAATAGCTTTGTCAATTACAAGTTTGTTCAAAAACATGTTACTACTCATATGGTACGACACAATTTTAAATTTTCTTTCGTTCCGGGCTAGAGACGGCCACGGCCACCCGACTTGCTTCGGAAGAGAGAATGAAGGAGCAGCTTGGACGCAAGTCCAAGTAAGTAAAAGATTTAAACTGTCGTTTCATAAGCATCCTCCAAGCCGTTTAACCATCCGTCAACTGCATGAGAAATTTGTGCATAACTGGTCTGTGACTAATCACTGTAAAGGAAACACAGCGGACGTCCAAGAAATATTCGACCGGAAGATAACATCATAAATGTTTAAGGCACAAATGATTAGAAGCCCAGGAATGTCAAATAGGAGATTGGCATTGGAAACCAGAAACGGGTGGACAAGTGTCTCAAGAATTCTCCACAACGGTCTGGGAATGAAGTCATACCTCTGTCAAATGATCACGCCCGGGTTCCCGGGTTCGATTCCCGGCGGGGTCAGGGATTTTCTCTGCCTCGTGATGGCTGGGTGTTGTGTGCTGTCCTTAGGTTAGTTAGGTTTCAGTAGTTCTCAGTTCTAGGGGACTGATGACCATAGATGTTAAGTCCCATAGTGCTCAGAGCCATTTGAACCATTTTGTCAAATGATACAGGCCCTATCTCATCCTGCTAAAATTGCTCGTGTACGAGATGCACAAGTGTTATTAAAATGACGCACATAAATCCTCATGTTGTGTTCTTTATGTCGAATGAAGCCACATTTTATGTCAATGGCAACGTAACACAGCTGTGTCATTTGGAGTGCAGACAATGCGCTAGAAATAAGAGAACACGTTCGATCCTCTCTGAAACTTAACATATGGTGCGGTATTTCGAAGTGTAGAATACTTGGTTCATTTTTTTTCAGTGATCAGCCTGTGACGGGAGATTCTTAGCTAGATATGCCACAGAATGTTTTTGCTGATAATCTTCCCTTCCGTATCGTGACATCAGGTTACTCCTAGCAAGATGATGAACCACCACATTATTCCTTAAAGCTTCGACATTATCTGGATGAGACATTTGCTGGACGTTGAATTGGAAGAGGTGGACCTTTGGCGTGGTCACCAAGGTTACCCGATTTGACTCCATGTGACTTCTGGCTATGGGGAATGCTGAAAGAACGCTTATATGTTAGAAGACCTACTGAGATTAATGAACTTAAGGAACGCATAAAACAAGTTGTCTAGGGGTAGCATGGAGAGCTGCATCAAGCCAGTCTCAGGACTGAAGACTACAACAACAACAACAACATCCCTATAGCTAAGGAAATGTTTCAACGAGCTATGGCCTGTACGGTGAAAATTGCATTGAGAATCAAGGAATGCAGGTCGAAGTAATTGTACGAGCTAGCTTCATTTGGACTTGTGTACTTAGTGTGTGTTTTTATATTGAAATAAATAAAATAAGAATAAATAATAAAAATAATGGAAAGAGTATATAAAATGGAGAGAGCTTATGGAATAACTAGGAAAGTCTACAACAAAAGGTGTCTGTCTAAAAATTTGAAGATACAGCACAACACAGTAGTAAAACCAGAATGTCTTTACGCAAGTGAATGTTTAGTACTGAACTACAAATTAGACAAACTTGAAGTCCTAGAAAGAAAAATCATTCGAAAAATACTTGGACCACCAAAAAATACAGAGGTATGGAAATTAAGAAGCAATGAATAAGTTTATCGCAACATAGAAAACATAAATGAAACACTACGAAAGAGGAGACTGCTATTTTGTGGAGACTTATACGGAATGAACAGCAACAGGTCAACCAAAAAGATTTTTAAATATCTTTGGGACAAGATGTCAACAATAGCCTGGATACAAGAAGTTAGGAAAGAAACAATATAAGTGAAAAAGATGCAACAGAAAGAGAGAGTTTCAGGAGGAAAGAGTTAAAAATGGAAGGATTCCAAGGCAAGAGGGAGAAGAAGACAGGGTCAAAATGGTGCGAGGAGAGAAAAAGGATACATAGTGAAAAGATGAAAGACTACTGGAGGAAAAAACAAGAACATCAAAGAAGGAAGCATTGAAATTGGTGCTTGGTCCTTAGTTGACCCAAACGACGAAAGAAAGAAAGAAGAAGAAAAATAATAAAAGAAAATAAAAAATTAAAGTCAATCCTATATAAGTTGTAACATCTTTCTGGCCAGCCTGTATTTCTTGGGTGTAACTTTTGTACTAAAGGCGTACATTTTCAGGGAATTTTACTCAAGTCACATGATTTCGTGTACTCAGTCAGTTCATTAAAAATGGTAAGAGGCTTCTAAACACTAATTAATGTCTTCCTCAAAAGCAAAGCTCTATGTTGTACTCTGAACGAGCATAACAGTACATCACAACGGGAAAATAGTGAAATCTTTTAGGCTGTAAGTAGTTGGAACAAAACCCTCAGAGTATTTTTTGCGTCGTGTAACCATTCATCTAGTGCCAGATACGACCAAACCCCACGCTGTCTGCTGTGTTTGTCGAAAGCATGAGGGGAAGACTGTATGAATTACATCGTGAATGATCGTATGGCATTGATGGCTGAGAGGCCCCACCTGGTGTAGTTCGGCAGCAGAGGTGCAAGTCTTTTCATCTAACGCCAAAATGGGCAGCTTGCGTGTCGATGATGATGAAATGATGATGATGATGGCAGCACAAACGCAATCCCCGAGCGGAGAAAATCTCCGACTCGGCCTGAAATCGAAAAAGTTCTCTCTGCATGGCAGTCAGATGCGCTAACCACTCAGCTGAGAAAGACAGTAATTGAAACCTACAAAGCTTTGTATGGTTGGAAACCGCATTGTAAAATATACAGGGTGTCCCAAAAGGAATTGTCAGTATTCAGGGATAGGACATGAAGGATTATTCGAAGCAAAAAAGTCTGCTAAACATGGGCTCTAAAGTGTATACCTTGAGAGCTGTTAGCACTAGTTCAGTAGAAGAGTTGTGTTTTACAGTAGTTCTTAAGGTATGCAACTTTGAGACCATGTTTATTAGACATTCTTCTCTTGTTTTGGTCCATACTACAACATCTCAGAATATGGAAAGGAAAGAGCTTGCAATAGTAATGATTTGTTTTACAGTATCGAAGATGAAGTGCTCACAGATCTCAAGGCACGGATTTTTGAATCTATGTTTACTAGACATTTTTGTTTCGCGTGATCGTGCGTCATATCTCTGAATAATGTCCCTTCCTTCAGGCACACTTTGTAGATGAATGGGATGTTTAGTATCTGAAATTAGTTAAACGATGCGCTGCTTGTGACAGAGATCTGCATCAATTGCAGAAAATAGCTGCTTTTCGCGACCTGTGATTTCATGCTCATTTCGTTACGTCAACGGCCGCAGCGTCCGCGACAGAAGGCAAAGGGGCTGCCAGTTACTGAATTCCGGCGACAGGCGCTATAATACGGCTTCTTTGGAGTCCTGCACTCCGCAAGCTACCTTTACGACGCGTGTCGTTGCCCTGCGCTAACGTCTGGGTGAGTGCTTTTCAGGTGTACATGACAGAAAGAGGGGCTTTTGACACAAAAATGACTCAAGGGCAACTATACCTGGACCTCGCGCACATCCTAAGATCACTTGCTCTGGGGACTTCTCTATCGTCATCTGACGTTAGACCAGTAGTGTCCTGACATCGACTGGGCTTCTAAAGTGTCTTTCGCCGGTGCCTCCACGGGCTACTAGACGCAGTCACGGGCCTGCTAGCGCCAGCTAGTTTGGTGCCCTCGGGCATCGAACTCGCACCTCCCCGGTGGGGCCATTCAGCGCATGCCGGCGCCTAGCACCCAGCGATTCTGGAGATCCTGGGTTCGACCCCGGCCATGCCGAATCCAGCTAGCCTCCTCGTAGGCTGGCAGCAACATTCGCTGTTGGCTGCCTCTCCGAAGCAAGCCGATCCATATTGCCAAGAGTTGTCGACCAGGGGCAATGACCGACTTTGATATATAAAATGCGCTGCCAATAAAACTTGATCATCTTCTGAGAGCATTCTCTTACGTTTCTGTCTGCATGGACTCGATATTATCAATTTCCCTGACCTGAGATCACCCATTCCCGACACCCAGACGGAGGCCATCCTGCTGTCCATGGGTGATCATGTAGCGGTCAGTAACCTAGACCGCAGAAGTATCGAATATCCGAGAAAAGCGGAATCTAAGGTAGTCAGACTGGGTTTTGAACACATTACTTTTGGAGCAGTGTTCATTAGGTGACCATTACATAAAAAGCAGCTAAGCGTCTATAAAATGCAAATGGCACCGTGGTGGAAATAAGGTCTACTTTAGGACGAGTGGTGCTTCTCGTTTGGCCAGCTTTTCTTACCATGATCTATATCAGTTCAAGGGAATATCGGGATGTGTTGATTAGGTTCCTCATACTGTACTGATGCAATTAAGTAAGACTGGCTATAGTTCGTTGACAATGTTTCACTATCGTCCAGTTAATTTATTTCTTGTCCAGGTTATGTAGAATTGTGGGACAGCTTTCGCAACAGTAGTGTTGATTTGCAATCGAATAAAAGCACTGTACGCACTTTTATTTTTCTTTTAAATTCCACCACCGGTTTCGGCACCCAAAATTGCTTTCCGCATGATGATGGACATGGTCTTGGGAGCCGAAACCTATCGTGGCATTTAAAAGAAAAACAAAAGTGATACTGGTGGGTTTATTCAATTGCAACCATAGTTAACTGTTCTTTCATTTAGCTGTCTTTTAAATTTCCTTTAGATGGGGAAGACTGGCAGCGGCCAAAAGGCCACCATTCAGCCAAAGCATTATAAAATTTTACAGTTGTAACACAAAAACTTTAGAACATAAAATAGGTGACAATGTTAATACTAAGATGATGATCTGAAGTATAGTGACACCATAAGCATGAGATGATGGGGGGTCCTGATAACATTGGGTAATGATCTGGATATGGGAAGACTTGGTTAGGATATTGTATGGAATATAAAGGGAAACGTCAAAAAATAGGTAAGATGTAAATGTTAGCAAATGGGTGGGATATCATCTCGGCAAGGAAAGGATGAATTGGAGCTTTCATTTGGGGTGGTAGATTAAGTTATGGCTGAAAGGAAATGGTGATTTCAGGGATGAGGGTATGGTCTGGGCGAATGAAATTACTTTGGGAGAGGACATCGAGAGTTTGTTGATGAGGGGAGGGTGGTGTGTGTTGATATAGGAGTGGCAGTAGGCCAGGGTTGTTAAGGAAGGAGGGGACCATAGGGTTCTGAGGAGTTTATAGGAATTGTAGGATAGGCGAAAAGTGATTGAGGTGCAGCCGGAAATTTATGAGCTGATGTAGGATACCGGAAAAGAAGAGAATCTAAGGGTTTGAGATGTGATGCTGTAGAATGACGTCGAAAGTTAGGTGAACATAAGAAATGAGGAGGTTTTCTACAGAGTCAGCGACGACATAATAATGAGGAAAACATTAACAACAAGAAGGGACTGGAGGATAGTACCTTTGTTAACGCATCAAGGAATCAAGGCATTCACGATACTTGAGGGGGCTGTAGGAGGTAAACTCTGGAGGGGAAGACAGGTATTGGAAGATATCTACACCAACACTGACATACAGTGCGTGGCTGAGGGTACCCTGTATCACTACCAGTCGTTTTCTTTCCTGTTCCACCTGCAGGTAGAGCGAGGGAAATACGTCTACCTATATGCCTCCGTAAGATATCTGATTCCTGGTATTTTACCTTCGTGGTCCTTACGCGAAATGTATGCTAGGATCAGTAGGATCATTCTGCTGTCAGCTTCAAATACCGGTTCTTCAAATTTTCTCCGCAGTGTTTCTCGAAAAGAACGTCACCTTCCCTCCAGCGATTCCAAATCTAGCAGCCCGTCTCTGAATTGCTTCGATGTCTTCCTTTAATCCGACCTGATGCGGATATGAAACGCTCCAGCAGTATTTAAGAATAGATCAGAATAGCGTCCTACATGCGGGCTCGTTTACAGATGAACCACACTTGCCTAAAATTCTCCCAGTAAACCGAAGTCGAACATTCGCCTTCCCTGCCACAATCAAATCCAACAAGTAATTGAGGGCGTTGTGTACAAGTGCAACTATGAGACGAAAAGGTTGTCATAGGTGAAGAATTGTAACGAGCCGCATGAAACAAGTCAGAACACGACAAAAAACATAGTTTTAGGATTTAGAGGGAGCAATAAAATTTGTGAGGAGCGTAAGTCCTTGCTGCAGTGGCACTTGTTGGGCGATAAGAGTTTAACGCGGATGGTGGTCGTGGGATTTAATCCCCGTGTTCGGCCGGTTAGTAACTTTACTCCTTATTGGGTTGGGGGCTTCCTTCTCGATAGTTAGTAGGAGAAAGTTCCAAGGTAGTGTCTGATCGAGGGTTAGTGTTAACCAATTGCCTGACAAAAAGAACCTGGTCGGATGTCACACGCACGCACATACACACACTACCGACGAGTACGTAATTGTTTTGAGTTGAATTCGCTGTGAAAGGTAGGACTGGCATGAGAGTACGTTAGTGTTATTTGTGTTTGGTTCTATTATTAGGTCTGGTAAGGTATATAAGGGGCGTGAACAGTGACAGATGTTGAATGATTACTATGAAAGACATGGAGGTACTGCTACTCCTTACTCCTCTGAGACAACTCTTTCAGCACCAGACAGAATTCGATAGTGGCCTCATTGTGGGGCTCCATTTGACTGGTTAGTCGAATCGTGCAATATCCAGATTTACGGGGCATTCGGATGTGACAGTGACCAGGTGTTTCACTGCATGTGTTCACTGCATGGACACATCTGACCATCACAAGGGGTCATCGCCGTATTACGCACTGAGCACATCGTAACCCCTTCACATTTGCGCCAGCCATTCGAGAACGACGGACTCCCTGAAACATTCTTACTACACCATCTGTGAAGACTAGCAGCGCCCATAATAGAAAATTACCGCTTCATGCGAAGGCTGCCGACAACACAACACCAACGGCTGCGTTTGGAGTGGTGCCCGGACCGACGAGCAAAGACTGTAGATAAATGGTGTCGCATTGCGTTCAGCGATGAAACGCGGTGCTGCGGTATCTTCGACGACCACAGTCGGTGACCTTGGGAGAGGTCGCATTCTTTGAATATATTGGAGAGGCACAGCCGTGTTACTGCCGGGGTCATGATGTGGGGAGGCAGCCGGCCTCTGGTGGCCGAGCGGTTCTACGCGCTTCAGTCTGGAACCGCGCGACAGCTACGGTCGCAGGTTCGAATCCTGCCTCGGGCATGGATGTGTGTGATGCCCTTAGGTTAGTTAGGTTTAAGAAGTTCTAAGTTCTAGGGGACTGATGACCTCAGATGTTAAGTCCCATAGTGCTGAGAGCTATTTTTTGGGGAGGCATCGGGTATGACTTCAGGTCACGGCTGGTAACGATTGAGGGAATTTGGCGGAAGGACGATACATCAGACATCCTTCGAACGTCAGTTCCGTTCCAGAGCCAACATTCAGGATATCAAGGAGCAGTTACAACAGATGTGTGCCAGCTTGCGAAACAACCCAAATCACTTTAGAAAGGCAAGTTTCCGGTCCAGATGGTATATCAATCAGGTTCCTTGCAGAGTATTCAGACACAATAAAGCCTTTCTTAGCAATCATATACAAGCGCTCACTTGACGAAAGGTCTGTTCCTAAAGGCTGGAAAGTAGCACAGGTCACACCAATATTAAAGGAAGAAAATAGGAGCAACCCATTGAATTACAGACCCATATCACTGACCTCAATTTGCGGTTGGATTTTGGAGCATATACTGTACTCGAACATTATGAATCACCTTGAAGGAAATGACTTATTGATACATAACCAACACGGATTCAGAAAATCGTTCTTGTGCAACACAGCTAGCTCTTTATTCCCATGAAGTAATGATTGCTGTCGACAAGGGATCTCAGACCGATTCCATATTCCTAGATTTCTAGAAGACTTTTGATACCTTTCCTCACAAGTGACTATTAATCAAATTGCGTGCATATGGAGTATTCAGTTGTGCGACTGGATTCGTAATTTCCTCTCAGAGAGGTCACAGGTCATAGTATAGACGGTAAATCATCGAGTAGAACAGAAGTGATATCTGGCGTTCCGCAAGGTAGTGTCATAGGCCCTCTGCTGTTCCTGATTTACATAAATGATCTAGGTGATAATCTGAGCAGCCCCCTCAGATTGTTTACAGACGACGCTCTAATTTACCGTCTAGTTAAATCATCAGACGATCAATTCCAATTACAAAATAAGCTAGAGAGGATTTCTGTATGGTGCGAAAAGTGGCAATTCGCACTAAACAAAGAAAAGTGCGAGGTCATCCACATGGGTACTAAAAGAAATCCGATAAATTTAGAGTATACGATAAATCGCACAAATCTAAGGGCTGTCAATTCGACTAAATACCTAGGAATTACAATTACGAGCAACTTAAATCGGAAAGACCACATAGATAATATTGTGGGGAAGGCGAAACAAAGACTGCGCTTTGTTGGCAAAACACTTAGAAGATACGACAAACCCACTAAAGAGACAGCCTACATTACACTTGTCCGTCATTTGCTGGAATATTGCTACGCGGTGTGGGATCCTTACCAGGTAGGATTGACGGAGGACATCGAAAAAGTGCAAAGAAGGGCAGCTCGTTTCGTGTTATCACGCAATAGGGGTGAGAGTGTTACTGATATGATACGCGAGTTTGGATGGCAGTCACTGTAACAAGGGCGGTTTTCTTTGCGGCGAGATCTATTTACGAAATTTCAGTCACCAACTTTCTCTTCCGAATGCGAGAATATTTTGTTGACACTCACCTACGTAGGGAGAAATGATCATCATAATAAAATAAGAGAAATAACAGCTCGAACGCAAAGATTTAGGTGTTCCTTTTTCCCACGCGCCATTCGAGAGTGGAATGGTAGAGAAGTAGTATGAAAATGGTTCGATGAACCCTCTGCCAGTCACTTAAGTGTGAATTCCAGAGTAAACATGTAAATGTGGAGGTAGAAGAGAGAAGACAACGGCTTTACGCCACCCTTCCCAACCGAATCAGCGCATGTGTCCAGGTCAGAGGGGGCGCAACGATATGCTGATAAATGGGCTCACCTTGCTAAGTTCTTTGTAAAGTTGACTCGATATTGAAATCACTGATATCACATAGGCTCTCGTCCAATGAAGTTTCATTTCTTTTTCTCCTCCCCCATTGTTTGTTTCAGTTTCTTTGTCAATCAGTGTAGTAGAGTCATCATGCATTTGTATTAGTACAAAGGTGACAGACAATATTACATTCGGTTGCAACATTTCGTTGCAAGAGACGAGACAGGAAAAACTACACATTTTAGCAATCGCAAGGCAAAATAGAATATCGCTGTTTTTTTCGCCCGAGGCCTCGGTGCAGTACGAGTACGAGCAAACGAGCTTAAGGACAGGAGTTGTCGTCTTTCGACAGCAGTGAGATTGCCACACGCGTTCCCGCAGTCACACGAGCAGACATTGCACCCGCCACTGTGGCTTCTTTGTCTCTTTACTTTTTGAGCCTACAGAGCGACATTACGCAGACGCCTGTACGCTTTATTTTCAGCGGAAATACAGAGTATCCCTTTTAGACGCGAAAGCTACTCATTAATTTATGCATTGCGAGGTGTTTCTGGCAGAGGGACTTGCATAAATCATTCATCATACGAGCAGCGTGGTTGTGGCGTTCGCACAGGCATTGTTTCAACGCGTGCCAGCAAGAGTATAAACAAGAGCAAGTTTGGCTCTGCAGTCTGCTGGTTGCTGTGTGCTTCGCGAGGGACACGGCGCGGGCTTCAGGGCGCGCCATTTGGCCACGCACTACCTTTGTGAGGACAGTCACCCGCGGGTGCGACGGAACGCAGCTGGCAACTCTTAGTAGCCACAAAACTCATTCACGTCTCTTTCCTTGGCTACATTTTGCTCTAAGCAACAACCAAGAAACCTGACAGCAACAGAGAACTGAGCGATCCGAGGCTACTTACACCAGTAAAGCTCACTATGAATGTAGTCGTAAAGTGCCTGCGATTAAAATTACGAGGGCAAGTCAACTATTATCAGCAATTTAGTTATATTTTTGTTTATTTTGGTACTACTGTCGTTTTACGTTGATGACGCATGCTTTGTTTATTCGTATTTTTAAAAATTTTTCTTTCAAAAATTCAGTCTTGATCACACCACATATGCTTCAAGAACACAGGTGACCGGTTTCGGTAATATCACAAGACAATCATCAGACCTGTAATTTAATTTATAAAGTAGTAGAAACCTTACTAGATTGACAATAAAATACGACAAAATGCTTGTAAGGATAAAATACAATAATACTTGTTATACCAATGCCAACCTTCGAAGATGGTGGGTGGAGCACTCTTCTCAGCTGCTGTGATGTCAACTGGTGCCAGCAAGTGACGGGCATACGCTTAAATACGATGCTCCGCCTACCTCTTCTACCTGTACCTCACGTCAATCAATCTGTTTAAAACGGGGTCACATAATCATTAAAGCGTAAAAAAAACAAAGTACAATAATACCCTTAAAAATAGTTATGTATAAAATATCTCTTTACAACCATGGAACTACTTAAATATTGTATAAAATATCAATTAAAAGCTTTAAAAATAACTGTACAGACTATGTATATTCAGTGTGCCCTCTATGGCTAAGGTGGTACTACCACAATGGTTTCAGAGTCAGCGATGGTGTGAAGGTCTTTGACATTGTGGCATCATATCGATATGTGAGTTGTGACTTGACTGCAAGTATACACCTATGCTAGATTCAGTCTGTCTGTCTTATATTAATATTATTTGGCACTGGAGATATATGTAATACTGGAATGATCAGCTGCAGAGTGGTATGATATTATACATTTTTTTAAATGTCATAAAACTGATTTATTAAAAATGGAGTTATATTTCGTAATATTTCTAGCCGGAAGTTTAAGATTGTGATATAAATATTTATGTACCGTCCTAAGGTACATTTCTGCCATGAATAGAACTGAGTCCTAAGATTTTATGAACTAAAGAGTACATACATGTTCATAGAACTTTGTCGAAGAGATCATAAAGATGTTTTTCACGAAAATCCAACTGTTCATTGAGAAGCACTGAAGGTTCATCTCTATAATGGGCATATATCTCGATCTCCTCCAAATATTTAATAATAAGCCTTTATTAGCATAATGAAGGACGTACAAATTCCATTGTACCATCCCTTCGGCATGTTTCTTGAAAGTTATGTGATGGCGAAAGACTGATTTTGTTCGTGCGGTACCTTATGTATGTTCTTTGTATCGTGTAGTAAAGCTCCAGCCTGTTTGGCCAATGTATATTTTTCTACAATCACCACATTGGATCATGTAAACTGCTGGTCTAAGAAATCTATCGTTATCTTAATTTATTTTGCGAAGTATTGTTAGTTTCAAATGCTACTGTTATTTCAAAGTTCATAAGTAAATTACTGATCCTATCTGATATGTTCCCCATCTACGTCATTTTTGTGTATTTATGAGCTCCTATTAGTGGTGTACTTTGTGATTGTTGCATTTTATTAAACACAATGTTAACTTGACGTGTATCAAAAGAATTGGTCTTCGCAATCTGTTTTAGAATAGTTGTTCTTTTTTAATCTCATTTTCTTCAAGGGGTAATTTTAGCATCCGGTGGATCATTGACTTAAAAAATGCTTTTTTATATTTGTCAGGATGACATGACCTAGCATTAATAATAACGTCAGTAGTTACAGGTTTTTACGAATTTTTTTATCACTGCTCCAAAAATGTTTATTAAAATTTGTATTTTTATCTTTGAAAATTTCAAACTGCTACGTTAGTTTCATTATCTCTGCCGTGCTGTAAATCATGGCTGCTCCGCTGTCTATTTGCACCAAAGAAGAGCAACGTTCAGTGATCCGTTCTTTTTTTTACGCACGATGAAGGAGCCGGACGACCGTTTACTGCCACAAATGAAGAAACCATTGAACGTTCACGTGAAATGATTCTCTTAGACAGACGATTAACTATTGACGAAGTGGCACATCGTCTGCAAATTAGTCACGGTTCTGTCTTAGAAATCATCCCCAACAGACTTGGGTAAAGTTTGTGCAAGTTGGGTCCCAAAACAATTCACACATTTGCGTAAACAAACGCGCTTGGACATCTGAAAAAAAAAAAAACATTTGGATCGTTATGGTAACGGAGGGGACAACTCCTTATACAGAATCATTACTGGTGACGAAACATGGATCTATCATTATGAGCCGGAGAGAAAACGGCAGAGTATGGAATTGAAACATCCAAATTCGCCGTGCAAGAAAAAATTCAAGACCTAACCGTCCTCAGGAAAACGGATGCTTACGGTTTTTTGGGACGGACAAGGTCCAGTACTGGAACATTATGGGGAAAGGGGCACAACAATAAACAGTGTACGTAACAGTGAGATGCTTACTGCCAGGCTAGAGCCTGCAATTCGAAGCAAACGCCGAGGATTGCTGTCAAAAGGTGTTGTGTTGTTGCTCAATGCCCGTCCGCATACTGCTGCCCACACTGCTGTAACGCTCCAGAAACTCAGATTTGAAGTACTGGTTCATCCTCCATATAGTCCCGGTCTTGCCCCCTTCTATCAATTGTTTAGTCCACCCAAACAGGCATTAAGGGGCCGTCGATTTGCCTCGCATGAAGCAGTGAAAGAAGCGGTGTATTTCTGGCTTGCAGCTCAACCGAGAACCTTCTTTTATGAGGGCATCAGGAGGCTTGTACAGCGATGGATGAAGTGCGTTGAAACGCAAGGAGACTATGTCGAAACATAATGTTCTTATAAGTTCCCTGTTTGATTACAATAAATTTTCGTAACTACTTTGCGGATAATAATTGAATTACCCTCGTACATTACCGCAAAGGCGACTTACAACGAACATGAAATTCGTATGAAGTGTACTACATATTGGAATATGCAAAGAGTTAGCATTTCAGCAAAACCGTTTCCAGTAGGTAGACATCTACAGGGGCTGGAAAAAATATGCAAACATCGCGAGAAATGAATCTTTAAACATAAACGCAGGTGCTAACCAAGCGCTGTTATATTTAGCCACGAACGGCACCTGTGCAATGGCCTTTGTTACAACCAGACGAAACTACAATCGTCCGGCAATAGCTATGGGTTCTTTGATTTGTTCAGCGATATGGATCACCTGAACCACAACATACGAAATATTGGTTCACTTTATTAACTGGATGAATAAAACGGTCTACTTAAGTTGATACAGTCGTTAGCCAGAAGAGTGGTCGAATATTTACAACTGTCTTTGGCTATTAAAGGGTCACTTGATGCGTACAATCACAAACTCTTTTCTTGAAGTGCAGTGCTCAACATTTGTAAAACTACATATTATCTGTTACCTGAAAAACTCTTTAGTCCTAATCAATGACGCTGACTGCTTCAGCCGAGGTCACGAACTGGACAAGAGCGCTTCAGTGCTTGGCGCTATATTGACCTCAGTGTGAGGGCGTTGCTGTGCTAAGAGAGAGGGCTTGTCTTCTTATGCCTCTACCATTCGTCCTTGCTGATTGCTGCGAGACATCGCTGGTGTCTGTGTTATCGATACACACTGTCGACTGTGGTGTGGCGCCGCAGTTTCTGGGCGACACCACATCCTTACAAGGGAAACTCCCCATCGCATTCCCCTTAGATTTAGTGGTAAAATGGCCAGTGGGTAACCCGTCAAAAACTGAACTCAGGTGAGGCATGAAAACAGGAAGAAGCTGTACTGAACTATGAGAAAAGAAGGAAAATAGAAACAGTGAACGGTCGAAGATCAAGACGTGTAACATTGAGGGAACAGCAAGACCTACGAGGTCGTAGTTGGATGGTAATGGTGTTGGACCACAAAAGAAGAGACACGTGTTCAGATCTCCCCTCCGTACATTTTTTTTCACGAAATTATGAAATTTTCGTCCGATCATTGACATGTCTGTTCTCCTTCTGTAGTCTTGGCAATTATGACTATACTTTGGTTATAGAATATGAGTCGTCTGCTAGGAATGAATTGCCATCGCAAATATATGAGTCGTGAGAGCAGACGACATGCTGCATAGACCTCTCATAGAAATGAAGACTACAAATAAACGGGTGTGAACTATGTTACAACAAAGGAATTAAAGAGTAAAGAAAATCCAGAACGGAACCCAAGAGTGGTAGTTGTGTAGCACGGATCGGAGGTACGTACATCTGGTGGTCCCTTCCTTTCACTTTGCTGTTGCAAACGGACGTTATACCATGGCTCAGACACAAATTTGGATACAGCAAACAGACACGTCAATAACTAGGGGGACAGTTCATAATTTTCTGAAAAAGGAAAAAATTTGCTTCGAGAGAGATTTGAACACGCATTTCTTACTTCGGAATTGAACACCGAGACCATATAAGCACGACCGTGCGGGTATTGAAAATTGCTCAGTGTTGCACATCTTGAACTTGGACTGTACACTGTTTCTATTTTGCTTCTTTTTTCCACAGTTCAGTACACCTTCTTTTTTTCGTGCTTGATCTGTGTACAGTTTTTGACGGCTATCCACTGGGCCATTTTGCCACTAAATGTAAGGAGGCTGCGATGGGGAGTTTCCCTTGTCAGTGCATTGTAAGTGTCAGACGTGGTCAGAAAAGTGGTTCTGTACAGTAGTTGGGAGTGGATTACGTCGGAGTTAAGTAAGTGACTCATGGGAAAACTGTTACTACTCGTATGGTGGGTGCCTCTGTAACCAAAGTAGCTGAAGTGTTTGGTGTTTCAACAGACACAGATCGAAGATCAATATTACAAACAGGAAAAGCAGGAAAACACTGTCCGCTAAGTCACAACGCAGACTAAAGTGTGTGTTGAGTGATCGTGATGGACGATCATTGAAGATGATTGTGACGGAAAAAGGGGATGGCAGCTGAAAAAATCACTGCTAAACTGAATGTTGCACTCACGAATCCTATCAGCATCAAACAATACGACCGGAAGTACATAACCAAGGAATTACAGAGCTAGCTGGCTAGCTGGAACTCCAAAACACATCACCAAAGGTGCAAATACCCGTAACAGGAAAACGTGATGCCGAAGCCATAAAACATGAACTACGGAGCAACTGAAGAATCATTTGATCGGATGACTCTCGTTTCACACCGTTTCCAACTTCTGTCGGAGTTTATATCAGAGTGAAATATAGCTGGGGTTCGTTGATGATTTGGGCAGAGATATCGCAGTATTCCATAGGCTCCGTGGTTACTCTGCAAAGTCGGATTATTTCCAAGGGTTCTGTTACTATCTGTGACTTCTTTCTGTGGGGACACTTGAAAGACCAGGTATACCGCCAGAATCCAGAAACAATTGAACAGCTGAAGCAGTACATCTCATCTGCATGTGAAGCCATTCCGCCAGACACGTTGTCAAAGGTTTCGGGTAATTTCATTCAGAGACTACGCCATATTATTGCTACGCATGGTGGATATGTGGAAAATATCGTACTATAGAGTTTCCCAGACCGCAGCGCCATCTGTTGTTGAAAATTGTAACTACTGTAATTTCGAAAGTTTGTCTGCCTGAAAATGTACTGTTGTCCCAAGCATATTGCAACATACGGTGTATTTCTATCGCTGCTCGTTTAGTTTTTATTGCCGTTTCAAATATACCGGTCTTTTTGAAACACCCTGTATATATATATAGAGAGAGAGATTTGTCGGGCATCTGATTATGATATTACATATTACAGGGTGATTCACAATTCCTATTACAGGCTTCTAGGGGCTGTAGAGCGGCGTTAGTAGACGACGTTCTGATAAGGAACCCATGTCCGGACGTGGTAAGTGTTGTATCAGACGAAAATACATTCTGCGGTACAATGGTAGGTTTTTTAATTTTCTCTGGGAATAGACCAAGTGGATTCTATAAAACATATAATATTATTCCAAATTATTGTAACATGGATGACAATTACTTAACTTAGTACAATCCATTTCCCTAAGACTGTAACAAGTATTTACAACTGTGTCTGAACATTAACGTATCACTTGATACAGACAAAATACAAGTCTCTCACTCAGAGTGCATTTAGCATAACTTTCACGTAGAGTTCTGCCTAACACAATGATCACACAGCTGGTGTACTAGAAGACGATGCTGTCGTCTTGGTCGATGATAGCGGACAGAGCTGAGCGCTCCTGTGCTCGGCCGTAAGTACAAGAGCGGGTGCGTTGGCGTAGCGAAACGTTCATGGACGTTGCTAAGCCGGTGTCGCTCATTCGTCCATGCGACTTGCAGCGACTATCTCCTCTTGTAGTCAGGTCGCGAGACGCCAACCCTGCTTAGTAATACTGATTGTTTGTGAAAGCTGTGTAAGAAACAGTTGCATCTATCAGCATTTTCCGGCCGCTGTGGACGAGTGGTTCTAGACGTTTCAGTCTGGAACCGTGCGAGCGCTACGGTCACAGGTTCGAAACCTGCCTCGGGCATGGATGAGTGTGATGTCCTTAGGCTAGTTAGGTTTAAGTAGTTCTAAGTTCTAGGGGACTGATGACCTCAGATATTAAGTCCCATAGTGCTCAGAGCCATTTGAACCATTTTTATATCAGCATTTATCGGAATTCGCCAGTGGTAGGATAATGGCTTATTAAGACTGTCCTTTATTGTCTCACCATACTGCTGCTTGCAGTACTCGATATGCCGTGACTTGTGAGAGTAAGGAATCGATGGGTTCAGGAGGATTATAGTAAACACTATGCAGGATCTCAGAGCTATCATGAGACTAGCGCCCGAGAGGACAGAGACAAATTTTGCTGAGCCGTGTATAATAGTACAGCCACGTTACGTACCTCAAGTCATGGAAGGGACTTATTTGCAGCAAGTCAAGTAGACGACGAACAGTTCGGAGGACGGCTGAAACACCACCAACCGGCAGCATGGCGATCATTGTTGCGGCTTCCCTTGACGAAGTGGCAGAGAGATGCACGCCTATTTGATCCGCCGAACGACAACACCGAACACAAGAGTGGCACTATGTTGTCCTTTCGAACGATTACCGGTTCTGCTTACGGCTTCACGGTGATAGTATCTGACTGTCAGGACTCGAAGCAGAACGTAGCCACACAGCGTCGTCATCTTTACATGCGTCCAATACCAGGCGTGACGGTATGGAGTGCCATTGGGTAGGCAACAAGCTGCCCTCTGGTTCATATAGCCGGTAATCCTGACAGCAACTGTTAAATTTGTCACTTTTGGTAAGACTATCCCTTATCTTCGATGCCTCAGTGAAGTTGTTATATGCCACCTTCATGGTGCTGTAATTTTAATGGCCCGTAGTGTCTCTTTCAACAAAATATCGCGATTCCGTATGTTATCCGTGGTGTCCTGACCTTTCCTCAATACCGAAGATGTTCAACTGTTGTCCTGGCCAGTACGTCCTCCAAATCATTCATCCATTGCAAGTATTTGTTAATGGGTTGTCGAGAGGCTGGCACACCACCATTCGCCAGACACTGTGATTTATGAACTCCAACGTACAGTTGAAGGAGCGTGGAATGGCGGACTCATGTATAACGTCAAATTTAAATTGGACTCGATGCCCATCCGGGCTAGAGCCGTGCCACAAAGACTGCTGTTACCCCTACACTGAGATGACAAAAGTCATGGAGTACCCCCTAATATCGTGTTGGACCTCATTTTGCCCCGCTTAGCGCGGCAACTCGACGTGGCATGGACTCAACAAGTTGTTGGAAGTTACCTGCAGGGATATTGAGCATTGCTACCTCAGTAACCGTCCATAACTGCGAAAGTGTTCCCGATACAGGATTTTATGCCGAACTGACCATTCCATAATGTCCCATAAATGTTCGCTATGATTCATGTCAGGCGGTCTGGGTGGCCAAATCATTTGTCTGGACTGCATGTTTTTCAAACCAAGCGTGAAAAATTGTGGCCCAGTGACATGTTTGGGAACATGAAGTCCATGAAAGGATGTAAATGATCTCCAAGTAGCCGACCACGACCATTCCTCATTCTTCATTAACACAACTCGCACCATTATGGAGCAGTCAACAGCTTGCATAGTGTCTTGTTGACAACTTGGGTCCATGACTTCGTGTTGTCTGCGCCACACTTGAACCCTACCATCAGCTGTCACCACCTGAAATCGGGACTCATGTGACCAGGCCACGGTTTTCCGATCGTCTAGGGTCCAACTGATACGGTCATGAGTCCAGAAGAGGCGCTGCAGTCGATGTCTTGCTGCTAGTAAAGGCACTCGCGCCTGTTGTCTGCTGCAACAGTTCATTAACACCAATTGCGCCACTCTGTTCTAACGGATACGTTCGTAGTACGTCCCACACTGATTTCTGCGGTTATTTCATGCAGTGTTGCTTATCTGTTAGCACCGACAACTCTAAACAAATGCCGCTGCTCTCGGTCGTTAAGTGGAGGCCGTAGGCCACTACGTTGTCCCTGAAGAGAGAAATTGCCTGAAATTTGATATTCTCGGCACACTCTTGACACTGCGGGTCGCGAAATATTGAATTCACTAACAGATTCCGAAATAGAACGTCCCATGCGTCTAGCTCCAACTAAAATTCCGCATTCAAAGTATGTTAATTACGATCGAGCTGGCATTATCACGTAGGAGACCTGTGCACATGAATCACCAGAGTACAAATGACAGGTCCGCCAATGCACTGCTCTTTTATACCCTGTGTACGCAATACTACCACCATCCGCACATGTGCACGTCGTTAACCCGTGACTTTGTCACCTCAGTGTAAATTTCCCACTATTTACAGCCTCAAATCATTAACAGATTTAATCATGTATTTTTCTTACCTTAATGTATACACAATGTAAGAAAACTGCATCCTTCCTGGTGCTGCAATTTTAATAATCAGCAGCGTGTACTATGAGGTGAACAATATGCACGTGCGCCAGTGGAGTGACGTCAATGTATCCAAACGATACGTAGAGTCCACCAAAGCAAAAAGTTTTCTTGCGATGAGAGTGACATTGTGCCGTACATTGTGTCTCGGAACGAGTCTGTTCCCGTAGTGTGTAAATACAAAAGTAACATAGTTGGTAGACAGCCACAGTCTGTATTTCATTATCGAGAGAAGACGTGCGTAACTAATTTTGTCGTCCCTCCCTTAATATGTCGTTGCCGAGGATAGCATATCTGTACATATTTCATTCTAGGTGTCACTGTGTTATGTTCCAGGTTTCATTTATTAACATAGCCAGGGATGTCATTACATTCATTTGTTACGGCAGAGTGCACTGACAAAATTCTTCGTTACTGTCGTAACATTTCACTACATCAATCAATAAAATCTTGCTACCAGCTGTACACGTCGAATCCACAGTAGGATGGACATCGTGTAGACAGTAGAGGGACCTGAACTACGCATTTAGATTTAATTTTATCCATCATTCGCATTTGCGGACGTGAATATTCAGTACACGGGAACTATTCGGCAAGATGTAGTCAGCTGGCAATAAGAATAATGTCCGTTTTATTTCAACAGCCACATGCCTCCTCAGACAGCAAACGTCTGTACGAAAACGAGTTTTATTTCCTCAGCACAGTAAGTTACCGACGGCGCTGTTTTACGCAGGCAGCCACTATGTGAAGATCGACAGAGATAGAACGATAGCAGGCTGCAGAGGAAGGATGAGGATTCTCAAGTTCTTGTAAACAGATACTAGCCACCACGGGTACCGTCCAATGGTTTGGGCAGTTGCACGGGCACGGGGCGAGGGGGGGGGGGGGGGGGGGGCGGAGGGGGAGGCATGATAAATGTTCTTCGATCTGTCTTCCAGTCTGAGTTCGAGCATTCGGAATCCTTCCAGTCGATGTCTGAGGTTTTACTTGCAATATACTGTCATGTATAAAGCCACTTCACTGAGACAAAGTTATTGATTAAGACCTGATAAGCATTCTTCCAGAGAGCATTCTCTAAGAATTAGCCGCCATACCTAATCTGCGCGTTCTCAAATCCAACAGCTTGACTTCTACTATAGTTTGATGAAATTCGTGCAGATTTTCCTTCTTATTTCCATTTAGTTGGCCAGTCACATAAAGGGTGTCCCAGGAGGCACGTTTAGTAATGGTTAGTATCCAGCTATATGGTAGGAGAAATCATTCGTAGCAAAAAAATCTAGTAAATATGGGGTCTGAAATGCATACCTTAAGAGCTGTGAGCACTTTTTCATCTTTGCTACTGTGAAAAACATTTCTCCTACTGAACAACGACTCATAGCTCTTAAGGTACGCATTTTAGACCTCGTGTTCACTGGGCTTTTTTGCTTCGAGTGATCATTGTTGTCAAATCCCTCAATACTGTCTGTTCCTCCCAGGATATCCTGTATACTTCACTATCTAGGCATTAAACGCAGCCACAAGTTTCGTCTGCTTGATGCGTGTCCATTGGTATACAGGGTGTTACAAAAAGGTACGGCCAAACTTTCAGGAAACATTCCTCACACACAAATAAAGAAAATATGTTATGTGGACATGTGTCCGGAAACGCTTAATTTCCATGTTAGAGCTCATTTTAGTTTCGTTATTATGTACTGTACTTCCTCGATTCACCGCCAGTTGGCCCAATTGAAGGAAGGTAATGTTGACATCGGTGCTTGTGTTGGCATGCGACTCATTGCTCTACAGTACTAGCATCAAGCTCATCAGTACGTAGCATCAACTGGTTAATGTTCATCACGAACGTGGTTTTGCAGTCAGTGCAATGTTTACAAATGCGGAGTTGGCAGATGCCCACTTGATATATGGATTAGCACGGGGCAATAGCCGTGGCGCGGTACGTTTGTATCGAGACAGATTTCCAGAACGAAGGTGTCCCGATAGGAAGACGTTCGAAGCAATTGATAGGCGTCTTCGGGAGCCCGGAACATTCCAGCCTATGACTCGCGACTGGTGAAGACCTAGAACGACGAGGACACCTGTAATGGACGAGGCAATTCTTCGTGCAGTTGACGATAAGCCTAATGGCAGCGTCAGAGAAGTTGCTGCTGTACAAGGTAACGTTGACCATGACACTGTATGGAGATTGCTACGGGAGAACCAGTTTTTTCCGTACCATGTACAGCGTGTGCAGGCACTATCAGCAGCTGATTGGCCTGCACAGGTACACTTCTGCGAACGGTTCATCCAACAATGTGTCAATCCTCATTTCAGTGCAAATGTTCTCTTTGCGGATGAGGCTTCATTCCACCGTGATAAAATTGTAAATTTTCACAATCAACATGTGTAGGCTGACAAGAATCCGCAGGAAATTGTGCAATCACGTCATCAACACAGATTTTCTGTGAACGTTTGGGCAGGCATTGTTGGTGATGTCTTGATTGGGCCCCATGTTCTTCCACCTACGCTCAATGGAGCACGTTATGATGATTTCATACGGGATACTCTACCTGTGCTACTAGAATATGTGCCTTTACAAGTACGACACAACATGTGGTTCATGCACGATGGAGCTGCCCGCATCTCGTGGTCGTGCGGTAGCGTTCTCGCTTCCCACGCCCGGGTTCCCGGGTTCGATTCCCGGCGGGGTCAGGGATTTTCTCTGCCTCGTGATGGCTGAGTGTTGTGTGCTGTCCTTAGGTTAGTTAGGTTTAAGTAGTTCTAAGTTCTAGGGGACTGATGACCATAGATGTTAAGTCCCATAGTGCTCAGAGCCATTTTTTTGAACGATGGAGCTCCTGCACATTTCAGTCGAAGTGTTCGTACGCTTCTCAACAACAGATTCGGTGACCGGTGGATTGGCTGTGATACAATACGCCATTCTCCAGGTCTACATCAGCGCATCAGGTATTCCATGCGACGGAGGGTGGATGCATTTATCCTCGCTAACGGAGGACATTTTGAACATTTCCTGTAACAAAGTGTTTGAAATCACGCTGGTACGTTCTGTCGCTGTGTGTTTCCATTCCATGATTAATGTGATTTGAAGCGAAGTAATAAAATGAGCTCTAACATGGAAAGTAAGCGTTTCCGCACAAATGTCCACATAACATATTTTCTTTCTTTGTGTGTTTCCTGAAAGTTTGGCCGTACCTTTTTGTAACACCTTGTAATGCGTGTTAGTGTACAGAAAGTTATAATTTTAATTATGTAGTGTAAAGAATTAATGCTTTTCAAGCTGATTTGCTGTGGGTTAACCATTTTGTCTTCATTTTACCCTTATTTAACGATACTTTAGACAAAATGTATCCTCTCGTTTTATGGAAAAACTGATGTATTTTTCGAAACAATGTCATTGTTTTCCTAGCCAAAATTTCTTTTCTAATATCTTCGAATAGACACAAAAGTGGCTGAAATCCGATAAAACAAGTGAAATAACTCACACACTATTTTGTGTCATATAATGACGTACTGACATTGACATCTCTCCCTTGCATTGGGAATAAGCTATTTGTGTTTATAGCGATAAGAAATGTGTGTTTACATTTCACGTTCACGTTCAAATTGCACGAAAGTCTTGACTGTTTAACAGGCTATGTACATTGAAGTGCAAGAAAGGTGACAGCAAACAGTTGTAGGAAGTTCACTTAGCTTTTTAAGACGGCTTTAGTGTTCAGTGGCGTTGAAATTTTGCGTAATATATTTGAGGTCCAGGGTGTTAAATGACACGGCACGGAGTTAATAGTTATTCTGCCAGAAAAAGTTATTTATCTATCATTCCACATAAAATTTTATACGTAGTTCCAGATTTCCACTTGAAAATCTCAACACACTAAACACAGAACACTTGTCATTGTGTTGCACCCTCCACCACGCTTTGTACGGTGCTTTCGGAGCATCTGTGTAGATGTAGGTGTATCTGCCTCACACATTGCAAAGAGCTTTATAGGTATTAACTCAGTCCACATCAAAACCAGCCTGACGCAGTTAGCGTCTGCGAATAACAACATATGACAAGTTGTTTTCTCTCAAAGTTTCTAGAAGTTTCAATGAGTCAACACTATTTTAAAGTGACTTGAGTTTTTAGATTATTCACCATACATTTATGGAAAGAATTTTTAGTAATAACAACCGATAACAAAGGTTAAAACATTAGCAGATATTAAAACTAGAAACTTCCTGTTACGTTGCAATATCGATTACATACCAATATAAGTTTTATCTGCAGTTGAAATAATCTGTAAAATTACTAATAAATAACGGGAGCAGGATTTACTGTTGAATTTTTGTAAACTAATCTTCAAAGTACAACTTTGCATAAAGTGAACATGTTCACACATAAACAAAAACTACATTTACGGAAAAATTTAGCTCGATAGATAGAAACGTTCCTAAACATCGACGGTAATGGATACAACAGAAACAAAACGAAATCTGGGCAGAATTTAGGTGCTAACTCGTACTTCACTAGTCGGGAAAAAGGTTCCGTTTGATCTTGCTTTATTATAGCTTCTATAGTTCTTTATGAAGACAGCACATTGAGGATAAAGGCAGAAGCATCACTCAGGTTTTTTACGACTCTGAGCGTGGACGTGTTACAAAACCTAGAACTGTACAGGGAAGTTGCTTTTTCTGCTTCTGCGATCTCTGTGCACCAGTTCTTCAATCGATCGTCCACACTAGGATCCGAAATGAGTTCTCTGAGTCATTTAAGGTCTACAGCAAAATCAAAGATGGTTTTTCCCTCGTTATTTGTATAAACTGCTGAATTTATTTTAAATCTCTAATTGACAAAAGTTAGTAAACCTTTATGTTAATTATTCTCCTCAGCTAGTAAGCGTAAAATTGCATATGATTCTTGAGATTCCATTCTTAACGGTGAGAACATGTGATATGATTAAGGTCTCTTACTAGAGTCTTCGACATTCTAAAAATCTGTGATCTTCTTTATAAACATGAAAATATAAGACAAATGTTTAAATGTTATGACCCATAAATATTATGGTTTTGTATACTTCGGCTGCACCTTTCTATTCTAAAAAGCGTTCCGAAGATTTGAAGAACCTTCTATTTTTCAATCGATAGAAGGGAAACAAAATCGATATAAGGGAAACAAAAAAACTCCGTCGTTACCTGAGTTGGGAAACGGATAACTGTGTGTGTGTGTGCGCGTGTGTGTGTATACGTTCTTCAGACTTTTGTAGACTGGAAACTGCTTGCCTTTGTGACGAAATAAATTTCTGCCTACGGTCTCTTCTTTTTCTTTTTCTTCAGAAAGTTGCGTATTTTGGCAGGCAATCTACCAACAAATCACAATTCTTTTCCGCCGAAGGTGGAGTCTTTAGGATAGGCTGGAGAGAGTATTGCTCCTATTTCACAGGAAAAACAGGCAGATCAGTGGGCACCAGACATAATGAACACGACAGAAGTCGCGTGCTTCAGGTAACAGACTCCACCTTTGGGCAGCATTATTTGGAAACCAGACACTGTTATTGGTGAACGTAGGTACTATAAAATAAATAAATAAAATAAAATATTAAGTATTGTATATGTATGATAGTGATTGGTTATAATTAATATTTGCTTATCTGGAACGTGGACGTTTAATTATTTGGTATCAGACGCTCGACAATGGCTTTTTCGTAAAAGCAATGTTATTCGTAGTTGACCGTGAAACGTGATTCAAATAATTGGACTTCGTATTTAAATCGTTTCCAAAGACTGCTGCGGTAGGTGCGGACTCAAAATCTCAATATCAGAATAATTTGCCAGCCATGTCAATACGTCGTACGGAGGTGACTGTCTACTAAACATAAAAAAGTTTACACAGTTAGTTAAATCAGATATATTCTACGAATAAGCCTACAGTTAAATAATTCTACTTACTTTCATAAATATAAATTCTTTACAGAATCGAGTGCCTAGTAAGATTGCAACTCGCAGTGTTCTTATGTAACATCAAATATGGCGGTGTGCCAGTTAATAAAGTATACATGCTTCCCGCACCAGCTATTCTACTCGACCTACTTCTTGTTAATGAAACATGAGTGTCCTAATTGTATTTTGTTTTATCAGCGGCATAGCGCTGCATCTCTGTGCCATAGGCTTTATTTATTTGTCAGAGATTAATAATTTAATTAAGATTTCGCGTTTCCGAGCAAACCCACGCACGGCATGTAAATGTGCCTTTATATTGCCCCCTGAATTGCGAGGCGAAAGGACACACCTGCAGGCGAGCAATTCACCTAAAGGCACAAGAAAATCTAAGTTATCTACAACTATTTACCTGACATACATTATACAGTATATTATATACAAAATTTGAATGACGCGCGTGTGCCGTAAAAGTTCTTATGTTGGCAAAATAGAGTGCGCGCATGTGCAGAAGCGTCTATGTGACTCCGGCACTGCCGTTATATCGTAAATTTAAATCACGCGTCACAGTATTGCAGTTCATATTGTCCGTGTGCGTGCGCGTTTCTTAGCCGTTGCATAAAGAAAATATTCCACCAAGATTACATATGAAGAGTACATTCTATGACAGGTAACTTAATTTTAAAATTACAATATTTGTTATAATACAATGCAACTTTAGATAGTTGAATGTTCTTAGTTACATAGTATTGCATTGAAATGCTTCAAAGAAAAATGTCTTTTTGTTTCAGATGCGTTGACCTATACACATCGTGTCGTTATTACAGTTTATATTCATCTGCTGCACAGTAATGTTTCACAGGTTAGTGTCGTCGTGGTAAAGTGTTTTGATCACTAACATCGCTGTATAACAACGTAATTGATACATAAGCATGTCCATTTCCTATGTCCATTATAGTCGTAGTGATGCAGTTCGTTGTGACAAAAAGCATTGTTTGTTACAGATCGCACGTGACCCGTCGAGTAATTGGTCCATATGCAGTTCGTTTTCGATATTCCGTGGAAGCTTGGTTGCAGAACCTCGGACGGCACGTAGCTGGCGTCGACCCTTGGACAGTCCAGGAAAGTGTGTCCGTCACATTCCCTGAAGTTCCAACCAAAATTCTTCCACTCGTCGTGTTGTTTTCTGGACAGGCACGTTGTGACCATTTAATCCAGTTAACATCTTGAAGTTAGATACTGTAGTAATGTCACTAGACGATGCACCAATAATGCACTTCACATTTTCAGTTTTTTGCTAAATATAGCTCACCTAAATATTCGTAGTTACTTATCAAAGAAATCGTTCATCGCGTTTACAAAGGTACGATGCATGATGAATATCATTAACAGTTTCCTTCACATAGGTTTCTGCGTAGTTGCAGACTTAGTAATGTACGCTAATATCCGTGAACAGTGGTTCACTATGCAATTTTTTTAAAGGTTTTTCACATTTTGGCACTCGTTATCATTCAAATTTTCACATAGTAACAGTTACATTACACATCATTTTTTTAAAAAAAAACATAAGTAATCATACATATACACGTCACATATTTTCTTAGGATAAACATAATACAGTTACACATAAACACGTTTACATCATCATTACATAGCTATAAATTATTACATGATGTCACATTTGATTACATGAATTGCAGATATTTACGTTCTCTTTAACGGTTTTGCTGGGATTTTATCGATGTTTTTTTTTTGTGAGGTCATCTGAAATTAAGATAGGTTAGACACAACATTCATTACGTCAGTAGGCAAGACCAGGCGTTTTCACTACTCAATAAATATTCAAAATAATAAGAGACGGAAAACTGTTAAGATTCCTCGCGTTTTGTGCGTGTGTGTATAGTGTCTGCGTGGCCGTGGCTACTGGTAGATGCTTTTCTTGCTGAGAGATGTGCGTCTAATCTATTTCTCGAAGTAAAAGGTCCCTTCACAGACGACGCCTGTCGGTTCGTCAGGTGTCATACCAAGTCAGTGGTACCTACAGTCACAAATGTTCCGTGAAAAATTAATATATCATTCACTGCTACGTAATCATAAATTTTACCTTAATATTCAGTCTTCTTGGTAGTGCCGCGGCGTTGAAAGAAAAGTTCTTCTGTCTTCAACTGCGTCACTGGTACAGCTGAAATGAAAATTTCTATACTACTTATTATCTATGTTGTAGCAAACAGAGTTTTGCGATTTGCTTAGCAATGTTTTCATGGATATGACTTTGACATTATTTAGCATGAAATTCTCTAAGATCTCGGTGTGCGTATAGCCCAATAATTTTGTTAGTTCTAGAATGTTGTAGCAGATACGCACCAGGATGCGGTATGTTAATAATATAAGGTCCTTCATATATCAGACGCCACTTAGCATTGCGTCGTTTGAGTGCTACAGATTTATGATGAGTACGAAGTAGTATAAGCATTCCTGCCTTGAATTTTTGTTTTCTTTTTATTATGTTTGTGTGATGTTTGTTTCGTATCTGTGCGTGATGTGTTAGTGTAGTCAATAATTCTTTTATTTTCTGTTCAGGTGTGATTTTCTTGTCTGACAACTTAGGTAATGGTTCTATCCATTGATCGTTCTGTTTGCAATTGAACATGATCTCGTTAGGTGTGTAATTTGTATTGTAAATATTTAAGTTATTGTGTACGTCTTCGAAAAGAATTAGGTAGGACACCCAATTAGTATGTTTTGATGAAATATAGGTCCTCATGAATCGGTTTAGTTTTCGGAAAAGTCTCTCAGTCGCGTTACATTGTAGACTAAACCTTGAAATAAAAATACTTTTAATGTTATTGTCCTTCAAGAAATTTCTCCATTTGTACCCAGAGTAGTATGCTGCATTATCTGACAGAATTGCTTCAGGTTTTCCCACGTGCGTCAGGTAATCACTTGAGAATCTTCGTATTATAGCATTTGCAGTGACGGATTTTAAAGCATTAGTTTTACATATTTAGAAAATATGTCGTAAAAAGCTAAGATATATTTGACGCCTCCAGAGCTTGCTGGATGCGGTCCAGTGATGTCAGTACACAGAATTTCCAGGGGTTTACTCGGTAAAATAGAATGTAAATCTGTTTTTGTGGATAAATTCTGAGGTTTTGATTTTTGACATATGACACATGTTTTCAGTTCCCTGTAAATTTTTCTTCTGATGTTGCTAAAATAACAGTATGTTCTGAGCCAAACACTTTTTCGTCCCATAATGACCCCAAACTAAGTGTGTGTGCCAAAGCAAATTACGTTCAGACTCTTTGGGAATGCATACACACCAGTTAGTAGCATTTGGATGTCGTCGATAAAATAATACATCATTGTGTAACTTGTAATACTTAGTCAAAGGATTATTGTGTTTTTCTACCAGTAATGTTATTATCTTATACCAGTGAGGATCAAATTTTTGTAATTTAGCTATGTTTCTGCACATATCAATATAATATTGGTGATACTGCTTATCTTGCATTAAGAGAATCCTGTAGTCATTTATATTTTCTAAGTCACTGTTGGTTTCATTCATACCTAGTGGAAATCTAGACAAAGCGTCGGCAATGGTGTTGTCCTTACCTTTTATGTACTTAATTTCAAAAGAGTAGTTCTGAAGAGTAACTGCCCATCGTGATAGTCTAGGATGTACAAGTTTACAAGTTAACAAAAATGTCAGGGCCTCGTGATCGGTATAAATTACTGTATGTTTGCCAAATAAATAATAATTGAATTTCTTGAATGCCCAGACTATGGAAAGTGTTTCTAACTCAGTAGTGGAGTATGTGCGCTCACATTCACTTAGAGTACAACTTGCAAACCCAATAATTCTTATCTGTTCCTTTTCTTTATTCTTTACAACTTGAAATAAGCAACAGCCCAAGCCAGAACATGAAGCGTCACAAGTCATACAAAAATTTAAATTGAAATCTGGATGGCTCAATATGTTTGCATTCACTAAAGCATGTTTAATTGTATTAAAGTCATTCTGGCACTGTTCCGACCAGATCCAAACTTGATTCTTTCTGAGTAGATTTAACAGATGTTTACTGTTCAAAAGTGGTTGTGGTAAAAAACGTCTGAAAAATGAACATAGCCCAAGGAATGATTTTAACTACTTTTTTGTTCGAGGGCTAGGAAAGTTTCCGATAGCATCTAATTTACTGGGATCAGGACGTATGCCCTGTGAATTAATGATATGTCCTAAATATTTTATCTCACTGCAACCAAATTTTGATTTTCTAAGATTGGCTGTGACTCCAGCTTGTGCAAATTTCTTTAAAATTCTTTGAAGTGTGTCAATGTGTTCATTCCAAGACTGTGTAGCTATCAGTATATCTACATAGTGTGTGACTGTCTCAACTAAATCATCGCCAAGCACGGTATCCAGGGCTGTAATGAATACTCCAGAACTGACATTCAATCCGAAGTGTAGAACACAAAACCGATAGGTTCGCCCCCCCGAACATAAATGAAGTACATTTCTGAGAATCAGGAGTGATACCTACTTGCCAAACTGAATTAGCGAGATCTATTGTGGGAAAATATTTTGCATCTAGAAATTTCTGTAATTGCTCTTCTAAATTTTCGGGTTTTGTGTGAACCGGTAAAATTATTTCATTGATTGCTCTTGCGTCTAACACTAGCCTAATGCTACCATTTGGTTTTTTGACAACAAGTAGAGGACTACAGTAAGGTGAGGTGGATGGTTCAATGACTTTCCAGTCTAACATTTGTTTTAGTTCTTGCCACACAGCAGGTCGTTGAGATAACGGTACGTTATATGTCTTGTGGTAGAAGATCTTGTGAGGCTTAACTTCAATCTTGTACACATACTTATTGATAACACCTAATCGTTTGGTAAAAACTGGTAAATATTTGGATAACACTTCCTGTAGTTTCATACGTTCATGTACACTGAGAGCTGTAGCTTCATTTATCTTATGATCAAACAGTGTTTTCAAGTCCATTAGCTCTGTGTCAGATGAGTGTGTGTGCGTGTCTTGAATGTCTTTGTCAAGTACTAACTGAACCTTGTACCCTGTACAGTGTTTGTCATGCTTTAGAGTTCTCCTGTCCAAATCAATAATAATTACACTGCCTTTATCATTTAAAATACATTTACCTTTGGAGAAGTCTATAATGCAGTCCTCCTCGCTCATAATATCTAATCCTAATATGCAATTTGTCACAACGTTTTGTACAACCAGGAATGGCCATTATACGGTTCCATTACCTATTTTAATGTTTACAAAAACTAGCTTCTTAACCCTACATGACTTATTACCTAGAGCAGTAGTTATTTTACAGTTTTGGGCGGGAAACTCAGGCACAGGCTCCAATTCACACATCTTTTTATAGCAATTAAAAGACAAAACGCTCACAGCTGCACCTGTATCTAAGATAATAGTAGTTGGAATCCCACCTACTACACCAGTAGTAGAGGCTAAAACAATTTCATTTGTGTTTGAACGACATTGTGTACTGTCTTGCAAACGTTCATCTGATATATTCTCATTGTGGTTGTATCTTATAAATGAAACAGGTAGTTTTTATTTACAATTATTAGGCATATCAATATTTTGTTGTTCAATGTGGGTGTCAAATAACTGATTAACATTGAAGCCGCCCCCCAAGAATTCTTCAGCCACGACCCGGGGCATAGAAGTGACTGTTTCTAGTTTGTTGGATTAGCACTTGTATTAGGTACTGACACAGATTGAGGTTGCGTATCAGGTGTCACTTCTATTATATTCACATTCGGATATTGCCTGTTGTGATCTCCAAAGTTTTGCGGTTGTTGTTGCAGTTGCGCATTATGACTTACCTGTCGGTCGTAAGGTATGCTCCAATTTTCTCCTGGTGGCTGCTGTGGTATAGCAGTGTTTGAATGAAGGTATTGATCGCTACGAGTCCAGCCTTGATGCTGTCTTGGCTCGTAGTTATTATTATTTCTATTTGTGTTTTTGTTGCTATATTTGTATAAGTTGTTACCGTTGTCGTTGTTGTTATTACCGCGGTGCCTTTTGTATGGATTGCCGCATGAAGTGTTATTACTGTTGTAACTGTTGTTTGTGTTGGAATACGCGAGTTGATTTTGATTTCCGTATTGAGACGGCATGTGAGTTTGGTGTTTTTGCTGTACCGCGTATCCAACTGTCGGCGTGCCAGAATTGAGTTGGCAAGCATGTTTTGCATACCACTAGTATAAACATTGTGGTTGCTGCTTTGCCGCGCGAAGCGCTGATCTTCTAGTAACATGTCAACCGAATCTAAAGCTGTTAAAAAATAATCTGGATCGTCATCCGGAATATGTAAGAGTTTTTCTTTAATGTTGAAAGGCAATTTGGCCTTCAGCGCACGAAGTATATCACGTGTTGTGACTGGTGCGTCCAAAAAATGTCCCATGTTCAAGTATTTTTCAAAATATCTGCGTAAGTTACCATTTTTACTGTTGAAAGTTTCAGGTCCTAAAATTTGTCTTCTGAGTCGTTCCTGGACAGATTGCGACCAGAATTTGTTCAGAAAGGCACGCTCAAACTCACTGGACGTGGTACATCGTCAGCTTGATTGTATGCCCAGACAGCTGCATCGCCTTTGATGTAACCGACAATATATGAAATCTTTTTCCGGTCACTCCAAGTGCGTGGAAATGCGTTAGTAAAAGATTTAAGAAAATTCACCGGATGAATGGTTCGTTTTTCTGGGATAAAAGTCTGAAATTGCCTGTGTTTTATTAAGCTTTCTTCTTCCTTTGCATTATGATATGGATTTGTTCCACTGTAATTACTGTAATGTTCAGATGGCGAGTAATTACGATAATGTTGCTGTGGTTTACCGTGATAATAGCTTGTGTTTGTGTTGGCACGACGTGGTATGTGTTGTTGTCGTGGTGTGTTTTGTTCTTGTGTGTTTGTTCTGTGCGGTATGTGTGCTTCATACTCGTATGTATATTGGTTTCTGAACTGTACATTTTGACTGGTATTTTCGTTACATTCAGACCGTGGTTGATCCGTGAATTCTTTCATTGGTGCAGTGACAGACTGTACTGCGTCACTAATCAGCTGTTTGTTATTAGTGATGTATTCCGCTACGGAGTCGTGCAAAATTTATGGTAAATTTTCACGTATACATCTATAAAAATGTTTGTCTTTGTTGTCTACCCAATCATGAAATTCCTTATTAATATTTTGAAAATGAGCTGTGGCATTGGATTGTAATCTGTCAGTCAGGTGTTGTTCAACATCGTCAAATTTATTCTGCACGTCAGTAATTCGTTTTTCAAGGTTGTCATGTACTGAAGGATATGTTTGAATTTGTTCAGTAAGAGCTTCACACGTGACATTAAGGTTTTTTACTTGTGTCTGTAAAAGTGCTACGTCATTTATAGTCTTTTCTTGTATCGTATTAAGCTTCGAAAATTTCGTATTGAGTGCAGTCATCTGTTTGGTCAGTGTGGCGTCTGTAAGTTCCACGCGTTTACATAAAGTGTCATTACATGTCTTGATTGCTATAAGGTCAGATTTAATTTCGTCATTTTGTGTCTTTAAGTTTGCCATATTTTCTGCCTTTTTTTTTATTGGCATTTGTAACATGGTGGCAATGTTTACTGTTTGCAAGGTCTCTGCCCCCGCCGCGCCTTAGAAATGACGTCATGTATTAACATGGGCTCTGACAGACTTTGAAATTTTTGTGGCGAACGGCCTATTGTCAAAATTTCCGTTAACACTTGCGTCAATATTTGATGAATCGTCACTACCGGTTGCTGTCGTAAAATCATTTTCTAACATTTGTCTCTCGTCCGAGTCGGATTGCGTCTGAATAGTATGTCTTTGCTGTTCCATCTTTGCGTATTGTTTTCTAGTTATGACCATGCCACACGTAAGATATGCTTCGAGAAAATAAAGTTTGACACTGGTTTTAAAATAAAATGCAGTTGAACATGAATCGCTCGTAGCAACAATGGCTGTTTGTTAATTTAAAAATGTAAACTGAATATCGGATTATTCTTAATGGCTGCTGGCCATGTTACAACGTATTGTACAGAAGTCGGCCATATTGTACACTCGTGTATTGGTATTGTTGCAGAAGTTATTGTTTAAGGAAAAGTACTGAGAATGAAATTTATCACTGAAATCTGCTACGTGCGAAAGAAATACTACAGAATCTACTGAAGAGCTAATACCCTGAATTACGCGTCTAGTCAAGCCTGCCAATGCAAAGATGCTGCGTCTTACCTTATTTTGCTGGAAGCTTCGTTGCGTCTTCCCGCAAAATTTTTGAATTGGAAAATATCTTCAGATTTTTGTTATTTCTCATATATTCAAGTCCAGGTCCAGAAACCTGATTTTTCACATGAAACAAAGAGAACAATGTAACAAATGACAAAATAACAAGTCCGACACGCAGTCGCCAATATAAAATAAATAAATAAATAAATATAATATAAATATTAATTATTGTATATGTATGATAGTGATTGGTTGTAATTAATATTTGCTTATCAGGAACGTGGACGTTTAATTATTTGGTATCAGACGCTTGACAATGGCTTTTTCGTAAATGCAATGTTATTCGTAGTTGACCGTGAAATGTGATTCAAATAATCGTACTTCGTATTTAAATCGTTTCCAAAGACTGCTGCGATAGGTGCGGAGTCAAAATCTCAATATTAGAATAATTTGTCAGCCATGTCAATACGTCGTACAGAGGTGACTGTCTACTAAACATAAAAAAGTTTACACAGTTAGTTAAATCAGATATATTCTACGAATAAGCCTACAGTTAAATAATTCTACTTACTTTCATAAATATAAATTCTTTACAGAATCGAGTGCCTAGTAAGATTGCAACTCGCAGTGTTCTTATGTAACATCAAATATGGCGGTGTGCCAGTTAATAAAATATACGTGCTTCCCGCACCAGCTATTCTACTCGACCTACTTCTCGTCAATGAAACATAGGAGTGTCCTAATTGTATTTTGTTTTATCAGCGGCATAGCGCTGCAGTTCTGTGCCATAGGCTTTATTTATTTGTCAGAGATTAATTATTTAATTAAGATTTCGCGTTTCCGAGGAAACTCACGCACGGCATGCAAATGTTCCTTTATAGTACATTGCATTTTGGGCACAAGAGCAGAAGCTGTAACTGCTTCAAATAATAGAGATCAAGAGGCATTTACAGCCACTAAACGAGTAAACAGAATTCAGGCACTTCTTCACACTGTTAAATTCGACCGGTTATCCAATCCAATACTTGCACGTTATTTATTTATTTTAGTGCTTTATAGTGGTGAATGTATTGGTTGGTTGATTCGGAGGAGGAGACCTAACAACGAGGTCATCGGTCCCGTCGTGTTAGGGAAGGATAGGGAAGGAAGTCGGCCGTGCCTTTTCAAAGGAATCCCCCGGCATTTGCCTGAAGCGCTTTAGGGAAATCACGTTAATCATAAATCAGGATGGCCGGACGCTTGTTTGAACCGTCATTCTCCCGAATGTGAGTCCATTGTACTAATCATTGAGCTATCTAGCTCAGTGGTCAATGTATTCTTTCGTATATTTAACAATAGCTGCTAATTGCTTTGATAATTGTATATGCTTTACTCTGTGTATTTTTATTTGCAAAAAATAAATGTTTAAGATACAAGAGTAAAAAAAAAACCAGTTTCTTCCACCTAATAATGTTTCAACAAAGAGCCACAGTAAAATCAATGAATGTTACTCTACCGTTGTTACTCTGTTTCCGTCTGATATGTTATATCACTCTACAATAACCTTTTACGTTACTACAGTTCTGCCCTATGACACAAACAAGTGGCAGTTTTCAACACTCATCCCTCCCATACAATCATTAGTAACTATTTGCTCGTTATTCTGCAACGCGGAGTTTGTATGAGCTATGACGAGTTGTAGAGATGGTTTGTCCTCTCACAGGATTTCGGATGTAAGAGTGCCTCGATAACGGCAATCAAATGCTTTGTTATTTCTGTGTCTGTCCGTTAGTTATCAAAGGAAATACCGCCACAGCACAGAGAGCGGGCGAAATGGTGGGGGGGGGGGGGGGGGGGGGAGTGGAAGGGGACGTGAGGCGTTTTATCCTCTCAGTTCATTTTTTTCCGTTATCTACCATTACTGAGTATGCAAAAACAGATTGTTGCTCAATGAAATGCTTCCAGAGACATCGATAGACATAAACAAAATCTCACGCTGATAGTAGTGCCAGACGTGACGAATAGTAATGTAAGTGAATAATTAAACCTTCTATCACTAAAAATAAAAAAATGGAATGTGCAAAATAATTGCAATTTCTGAAGCTGAGAGAGAGGTAAATGAGAATTAGGGTTTGACACCGCTTGCAAGACGAAATACACTCCTGGAAATGGAAAAAAGAACACATTGACACCGGTGTGTCAGACCCACCACACTTGCTCCGGACACTGCGAGAGGGCTGTACAAGCAATGATCACACGCACGGCACAGCGGACACACCTGGAACCGCGGTGTTGGCCGTCGAATGGCGCTAGCTGCGCAGCATTTGTGCACCGCCGCCGTCAGCCAGTTTGCCGTGGCATACGGAGCTCCATCGCAGTCTTTAACACTGGTAGCATGCCGCGACAGAGTGGACGTGAACCGTATGTGCAGTTGACGGACTTTGAGCGAGGGCGTATAGTGGGCATGCGGGAGGCCGGGTGGACGTACCGCCGAATTGCTCAACACGTGGGGCGTGAGGTCTCCACAGTACATCGATGTTGTCGCCAGTGGTCGGCGGAAGGTGCACGTGCCCGTCGACTTGGGACCGGACCGCAGCGACGCACGGATGCACGCCAAGACCGTAGGATCCTACGCAGTGCCGTAGGGGACCGCACCGCCACTTCCCAGCAAATTAGGGACACTGTTGCTCCTGGGGTATCGGCGAGGACCATTCGCAACCGTCTCCATGAAGCTGGGCTACGGTCCCGCACACCGTTAGGCCGTCTTCCGCTCACGCCCCAACATCGTGCAGCCCGCCTCCAGTGGTGTCGCGACAGGCGTGAATGGAGGGACGAATGGAGACGTGTCGTCTTCAGCGATGAGAGTCGCTTCTGCCTTGGTGCCAATGATGGTCGTATGCGTGTTTGGCGCCGTGCAGGTGAGCGCCACAATCAGGACTGCATACGACCGAGGCACACAGGGCCAACACCCGGCATCATGGTGTGGGGAGCGATCTCCTACACTGGCCGTACACCACTGGTGATCGTCGAGGGGACACTGAATAGTGCACGGTACATCCAAACCGTCATCGAACCCATCGTTCTACCATTCCCAGACCGGCAAGGGAACTTGCTGTTCCAACAGGACAATGCACGTCCGCATGTATCCCGTGCCACCCAACGTGCTCTAGAAGGTGTAAGTCAACTACCCTGGCCAGCAAGATCTCCGGATCTGTCCCCCATTGAGCATGTTTGGGACTGGATGAAGCGTCGTCTCACGCGGTCTGCACGTCCAGCACGAACGCTGGTCCAACTGAGGCGCCAGGTGGAAATGGCATGGCAAGCCGTTCCACAGGACTACATCCAGCATCTCTACGATCGTCTCCATGGGAGAATAGCAGCCTGCATTGCTGTGAAAGGTGAATATACACTGTACTAGTGCCGACATTGTGCATGCTCTGTTGCCTGTGTCTATGTGCCTGTGGTTCTGTCAGTGTGATCATGTGATGTATCTGACCCCAGGAATGTGTCAATAAAGTTTCCCCTTCCTGGGACAATGAATTCACGGTGTTCTTATTTCAATTTCCAGGAGTGTAATTGGAGACAGCATAATTTCTGACAGAACAAGAACGGAAAGTAAATCAGCGCAGTTCGTTTCGTAGGAACCAGCACAGCATTCGTTTAAATCCAATTAGAAAAATCATGGGGAATCTGAAACTTGAGTGGTCAAACTAAGATTTGAGCCTTCCGTTGCTGAAATCAACTCCAATGAAGCTGGCATGATATATGAGTTGAAAGTTGAGGAATTATTCGCGACATATTGCGTCAGTCTTCTCATAGAGGTTTTCGAATTTACTGCAGTTCCGGTTAGTGAACAGCCTTGGCGACAGAAATGTCTTAAAATCATAGTGGTGTGTAGTCTGCTGCAGTGCGTATGCCCTGATGATAGCACCAGCTGTCTGCAACAGGTTTTGTCAGGCAAGGTACGATTACACCCATGAAGTCATACTGTTCATTCAAATTACAAAAAGAAACATTATGGCCTTTCATGTAGTTATTAGACGCGTATAGGTTTCCATTGCAAGTTTCAGGAATTATGATCTTAGCTAAGTGCAGTTAAGTTTGCATGAACAGCGAATAACATGCGGCAGATTACGCAGTTAGACAAGGAATGTACCCCGAAAGCAGAAACAAGAAAAGTAATATTAAAGTTGAGTGATGCTACTCCGCTGTGCGTTAAATTTACCCACGAAATAGATTAATGCTTGCGCAAAGCGAAAGTCTTTCAGTAATGAGAATATACAACACTCCAGTTTGTTTGTTTGTTTGTTTATTTATTTACAACATGCTTCTTCACAATATTTGTCATACTACATGTACGTATTCTGTGTGTGTGTGTGTGTGTGTGTGTGTGTGTGTGGGCGCGCGCGCGCGTAGTGTGAATATAATGTTTGTGTTGATGATGACGATGATGATGAAAGGTGTGAGAGGGCGAAACCCTGTGCAGGCACAGAGCCTGCTCCTCGCATCGTCAATATACAATCAGTGTCAAGGTGAACGTTCAACAGAGCTAAGGCACTAAGTTGATCCTCCTTCATTGTCGACCTCAGCCATGTCTTTGTATGCCGCAATGTTGAAAAACTTCTTTATATTGTAGCAATAGACACAGATAGACAAGCAAATATTTTGTACAGTGTGTGCAAAGTAGGCTGGTCAGATCTAGGACAAAAAGACAACGCTTGCGTAACATAATCACGATCATTAAGGGCATTTATGCTCGTTTGCTTGTATTGAAGAATTTTGAATGTCTCCCTTACGCTCTCTTTAATCACAAAGAGTGATTCTTCTTCAAAGAACGGTAGTTCAGTTAAGCACTGATTCATTTTATGTGCCAGATTACTACCTTCACATTTCAGTAGTTTTGAGGGCAAGAGTGTGTTGAATGTTAAATCATAAATATTTTCTTCAGCAAAACGTTCTCTAATGTCAGTTGTAACATGGGCCAGTGTTGGAATAAAAACAGATATTTTCTAATATGTCATAGCATCGTCATTACGATCGCAGTTTTCCCAGTGTCCTTGTCTGCCTGTAAGACGAAGAACACTCATCTCCACGTCTAACTCTTCCATACTGCCTTCGCCTCTTCGATAGTAGGAGCAAACCGCCTATCAGCATTAGCTCTCATGCCGTCATACACCTTAAGGGTCGAATCTAATTTTCGTTTGCCATCGCGACGTCCAAGCTAGGGTCTTATAAGATTTTGCTGACTGGTTATGTTACGCTCATAATGTCACTCACTGTAAACAGAGTTATAATAAACTCGCAATTATAGAGAGCTCCAAGGAGAATATTGGCTTTGGCAGTCGTTGTTCTATTCCTCCAACACTGTATTCCTTTAAGAACTTTGCAAACTGTTCCGAGATCAGCTACGAATTGAATAGCAGCATCATGTCGTTCAACACATCTCTTTTTGGCAATGTGACTGTAGCGAGTGTTTTAGGTGACTCTTCAATGTTGCGAACCGCTTGCTAGACGCTGTAAGGAAAGGTACTACTTCTTCAATAATACCAAGTGAGTTTCTCGCACTTGTAACTTTGGAACTGCGAGCGAAAGCGAGGTTGAGCTGATGACTTCGACACAGTGCTACTTGCGCGTTGATAGCTTTATTTTTAATTGTAGACACAGCTCCTTTGAATTCTGACATATTAACTGAGCAACCATCACAGCCTATATCTGCACAGTGCTCCAGTGACAGAGAAAGGCTTTCCCTTCTCCTTAGAATCGTAGTACTTAATACTTCACCATTAACGCTACACTCTTCATATTGACTCTCTTAGCGTTCATCGTCAATGTTTCCACCACAATCGTTGTCTTTATGGATTTCAAAGAAACCCAAAAATCCTTCGTGTAATTTTGCCGTCACCATCAACATATCTTGCAACTAAACTCAGTTGGGCGATGTGCATTATGTCCGTAGTCTCATCGAAGATTATGCTGTAATTACGAGAATCTTTGATTTACTCCTGTATTCCCGGTAACATCACTGTTTCACAGCATGAAATAAGTTTGTCACACGTTGTTTTACTTATGCAGGTGGCGTTCGCTTTAGTGGTCTCAAGGTGATGTTTTAGTTGCAAGTCTCCAGCGTCAACTCTAAATATTAGAAGAGCTCTAAAGTTTCCCTCGTAACTCACTATACTTCCACGATCATTTTAGTTTTCTAATAGACTCCCGTCATCTCTATGCCTCCGCAGAGAAATATTTTTCTTTCCATGAAATATGATTATTTTTATTATAGGTACAAGACGCTCTCTGTTTTCCCTAATGCTTTCCATTCTATGTCTTGACAATTGATTAACGTCCTCAAGTTCGCGGTTGTCTCGTGTTGCCAAAAATAATTTTCATCTGTTGAGGCTTCAACATGGTACTTGGAGCTGAGAGTGGGTCTCAAGATTACCCTCTTTACCAGTAAGTTCGGCAAACTTTGTTAGTGATTCAGTCACAAGTTTCTTGGCGATAATGGATTTCTTTCCTCCAACCATTTTATTATTCACAAAAATTGAACAGTTATTGCAAAGAAGTCCCTTTTGAACTTGTGAGAACGCCAGCCATGGATACTGTTCAAAGTGACTGTCGTGCACTTGGCTGCGTTCAACGCGTCCCCTCGTGTTGTGCTCAGAAGTAGGAAGATATAACTTTTTTCAGTTTTCCTTGGAGCTGTGAGAAGCCTTTTTTTAATATCATCATTAATATTTCCAGCCGCAAATATATCCAAATGATTGTCAATATCCGTGGGATTAAAGGAATCAGTCGATGAACTTCGTTGTGGAAGTTTCGACGAAGTGCTGGGCTGTGCCTGTTCATCTGCTGGTGTTTTTCCGGCTGAATGGTGACCGAAATCTTCAGATGTTTCTACTTTTCTTTTTCTTGTTATATAACGGTCCATTTTATTGTATTGTTTCGACGTAGGTAAATTAGATGCCAATTATTCTCGAATAATTGGCCCTGAAAAATGCAACTCTGGTACACTTAGCACTAAAACAAACACGGTTACACTCCGCGTATTTCTAATATCACTAAGTACAACACTGACTGCAGTCCGTGGTGCTATCCAATAATCACAGATGTTCACTTTTTATCACTTCCAAGTTATCGCGATGGTCATAGCTTTCAAACTGACTACCTGTCAGCGATTCTGCCGCCCTTACTTATGTGGCTCGGTTGTTTTGAGAACATTCGCTGCCAGAATTTTGGCTTCCAGCCTTTTATGGAGTGTGAACAAATACCTACTGTGAAAGCGACAAGCTAATATGCCCCTTACGACATATAAGGTCTAGGTTCCAATGATGTCATCCGGCAGTTTGTGTGTGTGTGTGTAACTTTTACTGTCGATTCCGTACCTTTCTACTTTCTAGTGCATTCGATAGAGGGCCTATATAGTAACAATGTGTTTTTACGAATCTTCTCGAAAGTCACTATTACCGGAGATAGAAGCACCAATAGTTTCCCATGTCTGACTCGTGTTACGAGATAGGTATGGGAAAATATTATTACTTTATTTCAGGAGCGATTATAAAAGTCGGTCAAGGGGGGTGGGTTAATGGGAGGGGGGGATGGAATATCGCTTAACAAAAGGAGACTTGGGGTCCTCCACCAACAAATGGTAAAATTTGGTGTTGCTTAAAGTAGTTTTTGGTAATTGTTTTGGAGTTCGGGGTAAAAAATGTGGATTATTAAATAAGACGCCCATTTTAAGTTAAACGATATTTATTGGTTTAGATAGTAAGCTATTTGCCGCTCTTGTTCTTTTGTTAAAATGTGTTAGAAATACATTGCAGCCTGTATTGCTACATAATTATAAAAAATGATTGAATCTGTTGGAGTAATATATTCGCTAATTTCTGAAGTAATTTTATCCAGAGTAATATGAAACCCCCCCCCCCCCCCCCTTGACAACGCCCCTGCGTTGTTTATAAAAATATCGTTACAAGTCTAGTAACAATATTTTCACTGAGAAATTGCTATGAATTACTATTATTAATACTTCACAATCAGCTGATCACTCTCATTCTTGACTAATCTTCACACTTGCACTTGCTACAACTAGGACTTGTTACTTATTCATTCTTCACTCTTAATATTTCTGCTTCTGAATGTAAACTAGCTTCCTATTCGGCGAGTATTTGTAATGCTACGTATCGAAGGTTCTCTGTGCAAGCAAATGGTAGAATATTCGCGACTTTTCTCGAACAAATGCCAGACAGAATAACGTATCGAGATAACTAGAATGGCCGCGACTTTTCTCGTTCGTATGTGGTAGCTACCTATGTGCCAGACAGAAACGTATAAAATACGATGACGCGGACGCGCGTGCTACATAGGAAAGTACAACTACTCGATAACTCGATTCAGTCGAGTTGACTAACGAAAGAAACTAACGAATAGCGTGCGGGCTGACTACGGGGGCAGCGAGGGTAGTAATGCTGGAGGACCCGCAAGGGGGCACGGGGGGCGCCCCCGTATGTATCCGCCACTGGGTTTAACTAACATTTATCTTTTTTTGTTCGTAGGTGAGGTTGCTGTTTATAATGCTATGCTTCAGGTGCCACATACGCCACAACTGCGTCACTTATAAGTCAATTTTTTCGTAGTTAGTTGCACTTAAGCCTGCTGGCTTAGCTGTTGCGGAAAATGGATTTAAATCCAGGAATGATCCTAACTAATGTTCTGAAAATATTGCATAAGAGTTTATTCAAATTCATATAAGTGTTCTCTAAATAGCTTAGAAACTTCATCTATTTGAAAACTGATTTCAGTTAAACATTCATGCAAAGCGGGAAAGCATTAAAATCGTTTGCTTGGACTGAAGAAATCGGAAGGTTCAATTTTCTTTCAAAAAATGCAATTTCGTCTCTTTTATTATAAATTATAACACTTTCCTAGCAATTACAGGCTAAATTCGGTGCATTTTGTAAAATGTCTTTCAAATACGAGAATTTTTTCTACCATAATGGATTTGTAAAAAATTCTGTTATATTTTGTACTCAACTGTTTTGCACATTAAAGAAGGTCACTAACTCATTACATAATTCATAAAGCATCAACAGCTCTTTTCCTCTGGGCAGCCATCTCACTTCCGTAGAGAACCAAAGCGTTTGCAATTAGTGACTGGGTTGCAGGTGTTGTGAAACGACTTTCCGCCGTCTTCAATTTGTGCCGACAACACAATAGAGCCATAGAGATCAGCTGGATTTTGTGAAAGTGCATTATGTAGCCGTTCTTGTTGAAATGTGGTGCTTATTTGTAGTGACGTTTATTAACAGAGACTGTCGTAACTCAGTTACTTAATGAATAGAACAGGGATGACAGTATGAACATCTGTTCAAGGTGCGGGCAGCACGTAACCACACCGTTAGATCGCACAGGTTGGCAGCTGTTCGAACACTGAAGTCTCCAAATTTCTACTGATCATTATTATGAGAGGAAGGGAACCAAGTCAATGGCGGCAGCACAGAACAAGTTACTTTCATAAATAATAGAAACTGGAAGAAATGCTTGATGTTATTGGTAATCACACGTACACCACGTTTCGTGGCGCCGACAGCGGTCGGTTATGAAATTTACGTCGGTTAATTTAATACTGAGAAAATGTCGAAATAAATCGCGTTGTTATTAATAGTTTTTCGCGTAGCACTTACTCGTGTTGCAAGGAACACAATTTGGGAACCCTGCTCCAGGGATACAAATAAAAGCCACACCCCTGAAATCTTTTTCAAACGTCAATACCCTGTCTGATTCTATATGCTACACATAAGGTTAAGATGTCGCAGAATATGGTCACTCCATCAATATCTTTCAGAGCCCAAAGCCGGACATTGTTGAATGAAGTGACTGTATTTTGATCTTGGTATTTTTCTACTTTTTTATGTTGGTCTTGGACATCGTTTCTTAGGTGTGACACGGTGGCTCCAATTAACGGCACTTGATAAATTTTTAGCGCGGGTGTTGTAATATTTCGTTGATTAACGTCCCGTCGTCGAGAGAGTCATTAGAGACAAAGCACAATGATGCTTTAAAAATATTGTAGGACAGTTTGATGACAAGACTTCCGCTATGTTAAGGCACATTGGTGCTTCAAAATTACACGGGTTCACGTGTATTGACTGACTGGAAAATCTACTTGCCCTTGATTGTGATTATTTGGATTAATTAAAAAGTTAAAACAAACTTAACTGGATTTGACCACATACAAATTAAGTAGCCTATCTAATTAATTTTGCATTATTAAGTCGTCAGTCGTCAATAGGACACTAACTGAATCACAGTTATCATTAATACCTACAAATATACAATGCCGACTACGGTTATTTATATCATCATAATATTTCGTCGTTACTTAATAGGCGCAAAACGCTATGGTACAGTTTGAATCGCTGCTACTACTGAAAGCTCCTCGAATTACTGACTTTAGCCAACGACACGTCGAATGGAAACATAAAACTGTTATAATGGTTATTAAAAACATGATAATAATTGTTTGATTAATAATAAAATAACTGCTACTATCTGCTTGCCTAAACACCTTGCAATACTGCTTTCCTACATTCGAATAGTCCGACGTATACTAGAATGACTTCTGGCTGTCACTATCAAAAACTACGAATATGTCTCTGATGCAAAGCTGAAATCACAATGATGTATGTAAGTATAATCACTTTCACAGATAAACTGTTGCTCTGGATTCTATTGAATAGTTTTGTAGCAATATGTTTAGCTCATCTTTCCCTGTATGGAACTAGGAGTGTGTAAACCAAAGACAATAATAAACATTTAATGAACAACCATTACTACAGATGAAGATTTAAATGATGTTTGGAATGGGGAATGGGTATCAGAAGGTTGGTACTGATGTCTGTGGTTGTGTATACACTAAGGTGACAAAAATCATGGAACAGCGATATGCACATATACAGATGTTGCTGGTATCGCGTACATAAGGAATAAAAGGGCAGTACACTGGTGGACCTGCCATTTGTATTCAGCTGACTCATGTGAAAAGGTTTCCTACGTGATTAAGGCGACACGACAGGAGATGTGTAGTGCCAAGAATGCACCGAGAATACTAAATTTCAGGCGTTAGTCTTACCACATTCAACACAGTTGACGACGACCTTCCCTCAACGAGCGAGAGCAGCGGTGTTTCCATAGACTAGTCAGTGCTAACAGACAAGCAACACTGCGTGAAATAACCGCATAAATCGATGTGGGGCGTACGACGAACTTATCCGTTAGGATAGTACGGGGATATCTGGAGTCAATCGGCTATGGCAGCAGACGACCGCGCGAGTGCCCGTGCTAACAGCACGAAATCGCCTGCAGCGCCTTCCCTGGGCTCGTGACCGTATCGATTGGAAAAACATGCCTGGTCAGATGAGTCCCGATTTCAGTTGGTAAGAGATGATGCCACGGACCCAAGTTGACAATAAGGCTCTGTAGAAGCTGATGGTGGTCCCATAATGGTGTACGCTATTTTTACATGGAACTGATGGATTCTTCTGGCCCAGCTGAACCGATAGTTGACTGGAAGTGATTATGTTCGGCTACTTGGAGACCATCTGCGGCTATTCGTGTACTTCACGTTCCCAAACAACGATGGAATGTTTGAGTGACAATACGCCATGTCATCAGGCCACAATTGTTCACAACTGGTTTGAGGAACCTTCTGGACACTTCCAGCGAATGATTTGGCCACCCAGATCGCCCCACATGAATCACATCGAACATTTAAGGCTCACAAAACCCTGCTCGGGCACCACTTTCTCGATTATGGACGACTGTAGAGGTAGCATGGCTCAGTATTTCTGCTGGTGACTTCTAACGACTTGTTGAGTCCATGCCAAGTCGAGCTGCTGTACTACGTTGGATGAAAGAACTGAAACGTCCCCTTTAAACGATTTATACATGACTGTGCTTAACCTGACACACAATATTTTTAGCGCAACATTACAACTAATATGAGGCAATGTGCAGCAAACAAAAAAATAAATCTGGCTTAGCAGAGTAACACAAATTAAAGTTCAGTAGCACTATGCCTGGCAAACAGCAGCTTATATCTAAACATGACATAGCTCATGCAGAAAAAATAGTACACTAAAGATAACAATGCAGATAAGGGAAATGTATGATCACATCTTAATGTTTAAGTAATTAAAGTGGTGCACCACAACAACTGATTGTAAAAAAAAATATTACCATGTACTTGAAAAGAAAATTATGTGTTACTGTTACTAGTTCCTTCTTATTGTTCTTCCCTTTCCAAGTGATCCTTTTTTAAAGAATGTGGATCATAAAATAATTATTTAATAGATCTGTTGACAGAAAGTGTTCACATTAGCAAATGCATTTCATTTTATAAAACCAATGCTGCAACACAGCTGGAAACCAGATATCAAATGAAATAAGCAATTACGCAAACCAAAGCATAAAAATATCATTCAATAGTCATGTGACATTTCATAAGTCAGTAGCTCTCAACTCTCGTAGAAAGACACTTGTCATTATCAGGTTTGCAGATGTAAGAATATTTCCGAGGATAATGGCCTCCCCTTTTTTTTTTACCTGTACCGCTGAAAGGCTAATGGCTTTTTTTTTTTTTTTTTTTTCGGGCGGCTGTCGCCCAGGTGGGTGCCCGCGACGCATTACGTGCAGGTGGTCACTTAACTTTCTTACGGAAATATTTACGACAGCAGTTTCCGCTACAGTGACAGTCTCACATAAAAATATTTCACAGGTCAAGAATTAGCATTGCAAATCTGTACAAACAAAATCCTATAAATATAAGTGTCCAAAAAAATTTTCGCCGGCATTGTGATACATTCACGCATATACACACACATTTCATAACTCTTAAAGTACGATTCTTGGTTTCCAACAACCTTTTCCACAAATCAGAGTCCCTAAACACTACTCACTATTCCTTACCTCATTATACATATACATATTCATCGACACTTCTACAATATTTCATCATGAGAAATACGTAGCATAATAAACATTCCTCAACAACATAATACACATCGTCTCGTAAAAATAACATCATAACACCTCAGTCAAATCTCAAAATCGTCGTAGCTTCCTCCAATAATTAAAAAAATTCTCTGCTCATGTCAAAAGTGTCATCTGCCTCAAACGTATTTTAAAAATCATGAATCCATACCAAATACATCATTCAAAGCTCTCATAGTATCACAATGGTTCCGAAAACATATGAAGAGTTCACACAGTACAGACAAAATACAATTTCGTAAGTGTGAAGTTATCCAACGGTGTAATTACGTAAACATGTGTCACTGACGTAGTAAAAAACATGTTTATCTCTCAGTTAAATGATCAGATAGCTGTGTAATTTGTGTGTTAGAGAAATATGGTACCGATGTGTAAAGTTGTATAAGCAAATACCATATTAGCTATGGTTCCTTGTGGTTGCCACACACATGGTACACAAGGTAAGCATGTACCCCCCTGAGGATTAATGTAATTATACCCTCAGGTGTTACAGATTACAGCAATGGAATGAAATGTATCACGGAAAACTTTCTTTGTGATTCAAAAATCTTTAAAAATTAATGTTTTAAGTACAAAATTAATCACTCAAATACGTGTCCTGTAGCGCTAAATATGCGTCTTGCTGTAAGATAATCTCTGTGGAAGTGTCGTAGTTATCGTCCTCCGAAAGCTAAGTTCTGCAGAAGACAATGTACTTACCTCATGGTAAACGAAAGTGAAATGCTTTGTGTATAGATATCTTAGTTATTACGCTTATTGTTGTGGTGAAGAACGTACTGTGCTGTAACGTATTGTTGTGCTACGAAAGAGGCTGTCTCATTGTAGCTATACCACAAAAGTTACTACTAAAACATGTTTTACTTTGCAGAATAAAACAGAAAACTGTGCAGAAATAAAACAGATACACCGCAAAAGCAACACTGTAAATTGTCACTCATTAGTAGCGTCGTGATAAAATCGTATAGCTGTCACATAAACTAACCACTGTGTCGTCTGGTATCTCACAGAAAGTACTTTAAACCCAGAATGTATTTTCAAGTAAAGCAAAATGTTGCATTAAAATCTCATTAGCAGTACCAGTATGTGTCCTAAGTATGTAAGCCTGATAGTCGTTACGTAATCGTGCAACTAACAAGCAAGAATGTACAAATACAACACTGTGTCGTCTGTTCACTATAACAATGCATTCGTAATTTCTGTTTAAAAATGTTCTCTAAGTTCTAGACTGGATATTTAACTTCAAACATTGTTGCATGTTAACAGTTTCTTAAGTCTGACAAAGCATACTAGAAATGTTTTATGGCAAAGACAAAGTTAAAAAGCAGATTATCTTTCAATAAACGGTTTTACATGTGAAGTGTGGTGTAAACCTTTACTCTTCCTAGTACACAGAGTTTCAACTTCAACGCAATTATCATGTGGTATACGTCGGTAAAGAATGCTAAAATTTTTCTCAAGGCTAGCGTCTTATGTTATTTTTCTCAGAGCCAGCGGGCGCACGCGGCTGCCTGCTGTGCGAGTCATTGTCTGTCTCTTTGTTAGCGCGCGCCGTTATTGGGCTTTGGAGACCTAACTTCTACAAATTCACCGTGACGAGAGGGCCCTGCTCTGTTTGAATCCCGCCAGTTCTGATGCAATTCAGGTCTGTTGTTACGATCACATCGTCTGTCGTCATGTCGGTAGTTCCTGTAGTTTCTTTCTTGTCGGTTAAGTGGTGGAGAATTTCTCCCTGAATCGTAACTGCACGCTGAACTGTTGCGTCTGAAGTTATTCTGTCTCCCTTGATAATAATTATTTTGGTTCCCATATTGTCTGTTTCTCTGATTGTCTCTGTGATAGTCACTACCGCGGAGAGGTGATCTTTCCCTGTAATTATTACTACTCTGCCAACGGTTGTCGTACGGGTGGTGTCTATTTTGGTCACGATTTGCGTTGTAAGAATAGACCAGTCGTGTCCGGTTATTGTTTCTGTGGTCACGGAATTGTGACGGATGTGACCTGTAATTGTTGTGTCCTTGTTTTCGCGATCCACGATTATCAGTGTCAATTTCTAGTTCTTGTAACAGTCCCTGAAAAGCTTCAATGTCGTCTTTGCAACGTCCTGCTAAAATAATATGTCGTAAATGTTCAGGCAATTTGAGTAAGCAAATGCGGATGAGTTCTGAGGGGCTGTATGGGTTTGAAAGATACTGATTCTTATGCAACATGTCTTCAAAATATTTCACAAGACTGGAAAATTCAGATTGTTCGAAATGTTTCATCATTATGATGCCATGTTTTACTCGGTCTTGTGTGGCTTGAGACCAATATGCTGAGAGGAAGGCATGGTAAAACTCTCCTTCACTGTGGCAATCGTGAATTACCGATCGCATTCTTACAGCTGGTTCATTCTCCAAGTAGCCACACATAAATTCTAATCTGTGTTCTAACGACCAGTTGGGAGGAAAACAATGAGAGAATTGATGGAGCCATGCTTGTGGATGAATGTCATTGCCAGAATTCTTAAATGTTTTGAATTTACGTGTAGTAATGAACAGCTTATAGTCAAAATCGTCATGTCGGCGAGTCGCATGTCGGTCATTGTTACTTCGTTTCGGCGGTTCCATCTCAAAATCCAATGCGCCTTGCCAATTTCTTTCATAATTTCCGAAGTGTCCTGTGATATTATTTTGTGGTTGTTCCGTATTTCTATGTCCCTCTTCCCGTATTGGGGCGCGAGTGTCCTCTGAAATACGTAATTCTTGTACTACTTGTGCCAACTGATCTTGCACTTCTCGGATTTCTCTTTTGTACTGTGTATTAATTTGATTCTGATTTTGTTTGAATTTTCTTATTTGTTCATACTCTTCTGTGTCAGTGAAGGCTACGGGTCTTGTGTCATTCAGATCATCATCTACCTTTGTAGATAAGTTAGTGACCTGATCCGAAAGTTCGGCTACTTTCTCCGATAGTGTACTTATTTCTTCAGTGTGTTTTTCTGAACCAAGTTTCAGAGTATCTACTGTGTCCTTAAAGTTTTCCTGAGTTTTTGCAAGTTGCGTAACCGAATCGGTAGATGCAACTGAGTCAAATTTAGCTTGCAAGGTCTCATGATTTTCATGAACAATAATTTGCAGTTCTTTTATGGCTGCTTCGTGATTCTGTAATGCATTTTCATGCTGCGAAAAAATAGGTTGAAAATGCTCACAAATTTGTGTTTTTACGTCATTACAGACTTTTTGACATTTCGATTCAATGTTATGTAACTCAGTAGTTAAATCTTCAAGTGTTTGTTCAAGTGTTTGTTCCAATGAGTCTAACTTTTTAAGATTTTGTTCCACTGTGTCTAACTTTTGAAGCTTTTGCTGTGTTTGTCTCTGATTTTGTTCCATTGTGTCTAACTGTTGCTGTGTTTGTCTCTGATGTTGTTCCATTGTGTCTAACTTTTCAAGCTTTTGTCCCATTTGTTGCATTAATTGTAATAACAATGCACTGGTGTCTGAAACATGTTCCTCAGTGCTTTTCGGCAGTGAAGTTGCACCGGCAACATTCACATTTTGACAAGTGGAAAATGTGTCTTGACTCATTTGAGAAAACGGTGGGAACCCAAAACCTGAGTCTGCAGTATTTGCAATATTGTGTTCTGTCATTCCCGATTCCTGAGGCGAGCTGTTGCCGACCAATCGATCGATAACGCTTCCCTGTTCACTACCTGTTTCACTGTCTACACCATTGTTTGCCGCCCGCTCCATTTCCCTATGCGCAATTACCAAATTACTGCTTTGAACATTAGTTAATTCATTACTCTGCGGCGCTAACACACTGCTTTCGTCTTCACTGTCATTTCTCAGTTTACTTTGGAGCCTAGTATTACGTTTTTCACACGCCATTATTGTCACAGTATTTCACACGATAACACAGAAAAACACAATTTGAAAATCAAAAATAAGAGAACACATTAACATAACACTGAAAATAATATCTAGTTAATTGCAGCTGCGAAATACTTGGTGCAAATCTACATGCATGCCACAACTGTTTTACTGTACAACAATGAAAGACTGCAACTACAAAGGAGATTCTCTCTACAATTACGCGCTAGCAATAAACAAAATCTACACTAATTACACAAACTACAAGAAAAAAATCAGAAGATTCCAGTGAGGTATCCTAGGCTAAGGGTCGACATATGAAACGTCCCCTTTGAACAATTATACACGACTGTCCTTAACCTGACACACAATATTTTTAGCGCAACGCAATCTGACTTTCAAAATTCCCTACAAAAGAATGGCCCTGACTAACATTAAACTATACCTTTCACAAATCACTTACCTCACAAAAATCTTCGCTGCTCAAGCTACTGCAATACAGCGAGTGCCACTACTGCCAGCTAAATAAAAGATTCAAACTACGGAAGGCACTAACTACTGATAGGGATAGTTAGCAAATGAAAGATATTAATAGAGAACAAACAATGTATTTACCTTGATATCATCATATATAAATATAGCAGTTCATGACAAATTTCAAAACTCCGCCATCTCTCTCCCCACATCCACCACTGCTGGCGGCTCACCTCCAACTGCGCAACGCTACGCGATGTTCACAGCCAGCTGCCTAACACTACAATGGCGAGTATTACAACAATGCAAAGCAGCCACAGACTGCACACAGCACAGCCAGTGATTTTCATACAGAGGTGGCGTTACCAATAAAAAAACCTAAACAGCCTACTTACAGAACGTGCGATACGATATTGGGACTCTTATCCCTCAGTGTGCATCAGTCAATCTCTGCATCACTTAAATGTATATACGGGATGTATTTACAAATTATTCGAAAAAAAAATACGATCTCAATTAGCACTAAAGATTATTAATGGGATTTATTCACAAATTAGTCGAAAAAAGCACGACATTAAAAACTGTAAAAGATTACCCAAAACTATTGAATCTATCATGTTACAGTCGAGCAGGTAGGCTATCATGGTCAGCTTACATTGTGTGACAACATTTACCTATGTGAGAATTTAAACTGAACGAAAATAAAGTATTTTTTTGGGTAGCTATTACTACTTTGGACATCTGTTTTTATCTTCACTGTCATTCACATATGTCTAACTTTAGTTATTGTTCACGCGGGAAGTCTGCTGTGAGATAAATATTTACTGGGATGCAGAAACAATGTTGGTCACGAGAGATGAAACACTGCAGTGCTTCGTTATCCCACCTGGGACGCTGCTGCTGTAGCTGCTAATCCATGGCGTCATCTTAAGGTAGCAGATGCTCGCCGCCTTGGTAGACACACAAGACGACGTAGCTCAAATTCTCCAAATGTGAAAGATCGTTAAACAATCAGTTTTCTCTAATGTCAGTATTACTGCTGTAGTTGACAGTCTCTCTTCAATCAAGATGAACCTGATATGTGTTCGGTACACTGTCTCATTGAATTCACAGTGTTTTGTGATGAAGACTAGATCTTTCTCGTATTTTCGATATCTTGAATACAGTGCTTCATTTCTAAAATTTTAGGCCCTGGAACGCATATCTCCAGCCATACAAACACTCCCCTCCCCTTCCCCTCCGCCCACCTCTCTTAGATTTTTGAACACCTGTGATAAGACTTACAAAGAGCAACAAGTCTTTATAAAATATTGAAGTTTACGTTTTTAAAACGTAATCTTATAATAAAAACAATAGAATCACAAGATTTAATGTAAACAACCGGTGCTGTCCTGTACGTCCCCGTAGCGGTGTCACTTTGCTTCCTAGTTCTACTCGATCATAAGAGGCACAACTTGGTAAGTCTTTGTGACTGTGACGTCATGACGTCATGTTTACAACTACTGCTAGGCGCAACGTTCAAACAGTTCCAATGTGGCTGATAGTGTGAACGTGTGTCCAGTATCTGCACAAATAAAAATCTTTCTCTTTCTGTGTGTGTGTGTGTGTGTGTGTGTGTGTGTGTGTGTGTGTGTGTGTGCGCGTACAACATTTCCTCCTAAAACAGTCGACCGATTTCAACCAAACTTGGTACACATATCCCTTATTGCCAAACAACAATCGCTGTGGGCGTAAGAATCAAATACCTGTCATAGTCCAGGAGATGTGACGCCGTAAACAATGAGATGCATGAGAAACTGCCGCATAATGCACGACGTTTGCATGCATTACTTCTGTGCTACTAACTATAGGCGAGTAAATTTCACAGGCAATATCCACAAGTGCCGCTAAATGCACCAACAAAAATATATCATGGTATCACACGTAGACCAGAAGTTATGACGTCATAAACAATGAGATCGTAAAAAAAATGCCGCATGATACAAGATTCTTTACTACTAAGACACTCCTACAGTCGAGTCCTCTTAATGACATACCTGACATCTGACAGCGCTTTTCACAGCTTTCAACTGTTAAGTTTAAATGGGCATTGGCGAAAATGGTAGCCGCCCTTAGAGCTACAATGAAGAGACGTTGTCATAGAGACGTTTACAAAATCGCATTGCTGATGCGCGGAGGAACTGCGCTCAGCGTACAGAATATGCCTGCGATCATGTTTCCTAATTTGAATTTGTGCATTATGCACTTTTCTTTGTACAACTGTTTCATAATTTCAATGATGTTTTCACTAATACATGGAAATGAAATTTTTTCGATACTTCACTACGAAAACAGTTAATTTTTTTTCTTTCCCTTTTTTATTCTTAACTCACGTGGTGATTTTGCTGTAAGGTATACTACGATGTGCGGTCTGTAAGGGCCATATGTTTAAACCGAGATGAAGTTACAAATAATTTGAAATTTTCAATTCAAGGTACATAACGTTTATTTTAACAGTTATCTGTAAGGTATACTACGATGTGCGGTCTGTAAGGGCCATATGTTTAAACCGAGATGAAGTTACAAATAATTTGAAATTTTCAATTCAAGGTACATAACGTTTATTTTAACAGTTATTTAAGTGTTATTTAAGCACTCCTTATTGATTTTATTGCACTAAATTTACCCTCTAGTATTTTACTTCTTATCACTCAAAATCACGTATATTTGTACAGTTTTGTAAACACACAAATGAACTATTAGAGAGTTGAATTTAACATTTTGAAAAATTATAGTATCTCTGCAGTAAGTAAATCTTCACATAAGAATAAATTACAAGGTTTAAATTTTCACATAAAAATGACCAAGATAGTCTGCAAAACTGACATTCAACTTTGAGATCTGTATCACTGACATCTTTCCTCATATGCCCACAAACAATTTCATCAAACTTAGGGTCGTCAAAACCGACATGTTCCTCGCAACAGTTTGTAGCACACTGAAGAAAGCAGGTACGAATTTCACACGGCGCGTTCTAGGAGCCCATAACACGAGTCAGTAACACATCAACAACAAAGAAAGAAGAAAGAACAAAGAAAGAACTGACCTTGGAGAGCGATTCCGAAAATTTTCGCGCGTCTGAGAGACAATACCTCGTGAGTTAACCCTAGCAATATCACCTCAATTTCCATAACGCTTAATACCAGGGGGGACGTACTTTGTGTCCTCAGTAAAAATAAATAAATTGCGTTCAATGTGTGTAACTTTTAATAAAAACATACTTTTTAAATGGGTGCTGATGTATAAGTAGGTCACAGAAGCTGAAAATATCTTTTAGCACCGGCTTAGCAACACCAATGCTTTTTCCGTAATGTTTACATCGAGTGGAGTGGTACTTTATTACCACAATAAAAATGTTTAAAAAGTACAAATTTCGTTAAATTGTCTTCGATTTTCATTCACAATAGACCTTTTAAAGTTATAAAGATGTGTAGGATGGGTCCTGAACCTGAAAATATGAATATGATGTGTGCAGCGAAAAGTCACATTCACCAACAAGACTTAAATTAATGGGTTAAGTTTTACTGAAAAATTTAAAACATTTACGAAACTGATATAAGAAAGCATTGAAAACAATAAAATTTTTTTTCAGAATTTTAAAATATGAAGCGCGAGACTTTATTACGATACAAAGTACGCACGCCCCACTCCCCAATTGGTATTGTGAGTGTTACAGGCTAATAGAAAATTTATAAAATGAATATACAGACAATGCCAGTTTTGTCACCTAGTTAATTAATAAAGCATTTACCTATGAACGACGATGAAGATATTCCAGGCTCGTCGGCGTCACGTACAGTTCGGATTTCTCGAAGAGTTAGGAAAAACAAAACATAATTTGAGACACGGAGTGGATGTTTAGAAAATGCGTTAGATATCATTTGCCTTCTACTGATTAAGTAACTGTGAAGGAACATCTATGATAGGAAACTTCAGAAAATGTAGTATTACAGCTGATCTTATTTGAAGACGGATGACAGTCGCCGAGGCTGTTGCTCAAATCTGTCAATCACTTTTCTTCTGTAAACACTTAGCATGTACTACTCACATAACCTGTTTTGACTCACTGTAGAATACAACCACAGTTTTATTCTTCCTTCAACGATCCTTCATTACTTTACCCTTCCTAAAGTAATGAAGGATCGTTACTTCTGTATATATTAGCAGGCAAAGCAAGAGAAGTTAATGCAGCTTTGTTTGTGCCAGAAGTAGTCTGTATATGTATCAATAATATCAGGGATTAGTTAGCGCCCGCTGCTTCGCTCGCGCATACTGTATGGTCTGCACAGGTTTTATTTTTTTATTTTACTGTAATTGAATTTTTATGTTATTCACAAATTGAAACACCTTCTAAACTCTTCACGCTAATTAAGGACATAGAAACGGTATTTTCTGGATGTACTTCTGACCAAAAAGCGATTCTGGTAGTTGGAGTCTAAGGTTTTTGTTAACCGTGCATTGCGTTCTTGTGGTGATATTTCCTTAGAAACCTTCATCCCCTAACACACATTCCTCTATATCTAACCGAGAAATGAAATACTTGTTTCCATAGATTCAGTTTTAACAGCTTTTCAATGTAACGAAATATATTCTTAAAAATTTTCATCCGCTATTTCACCCTCTTAGCGATTGAATTTCCGAAACAGTGGAACACATATTTTTTTAAATTTGTAACCGAGAAGCCAAGTACCATTTAAAAATGCTTTCACGATGAAACATTTTCATAAAACATTTCACCCTCTCTTTCACCCTCTTAGGGGTTGAATTTCCAAAAGCACTGAAACGTGTTTTTTTGTTTTTAGTTTCTAACAGAGGAGCCAAATACAGTTTTCATACATGTAGCACCCCCAAAGGGGTTGAATTTCCAAAAACAGTGAACCACTTAGTTTTTTTTAAATTTCCAACCAAGAAGCCAAATTCAAATTTTCATAGATTTAGCTTTAAAAGTGCTTTCATAATGAGAAAATTCATGAAACATTTCATCGCCTATTTCATCCCTCAGGCGTTGAATTTCCAACAATATTTAAAAATTTGTTTCTTTATTTGTAACTAGGAAGTCAAATACCAAGTTCTATAGATGTGGTTTTAAAAATACTTTAGCAGTTCTGTAATAATGATTTAGTTTCAAAAATATCTTTCACCCACCATTTCACCTTTTTAGGGACTAAATTTCCAAAAATTCTGAAATAAGTATGTATTTCTGACCGAGAAACCAAATACAAATTTTCGTAGTTATAGCTTCAAAATTTCCTTAATGGCGACACGATTTCAAAAGACCATTCATCCCGCAGTTCGTCCTCTTAGGGTGAAATTTCGAAAAAAAATATCTTTTTTAACTATGCCTATAGTATAAGATCAACACCCTAAATTTCAAGTTTCTATCCTCAGCGATTTGGGCTGGGCAATGATGAGTCAGTCAGACAGGACACTGTCTTTTAAATAGATTCTGGTAGGATTTTTGTTTCTTGAAAGCACAAATACTTATAAATCCATCACTGTTACTACAGATAATAAATTATCAATATTATAACATTTTTGAGCCGCGTTGGCTCAGGAAACAGCGTTACCGAGCTGTAAATTATCAACTGCTTATGTCATAGCATACTAAATTTCTTGTGAGTAATTTGGATCAGAGAAATACTGGTACCCATACAGTGCACATCAAGATGTTAGATAAGTGCAGAAAATTGCAACTTGAACCTAGTCAGTATTGTGATTTAAGAAATCCCGTGAAACACAACTTACAGTATTGGTAACTACATATACAACCTTCGTCCCCCGAAAGCAAATTGAGAGTATCGGAAGATGTGTGTCGAAAGAGAGTGTTTTTACTAAGAGAGAAGACTGCTGAAGTACACTGCAGAAAGTGTGAAGTTGACAACTCTGCATCTTCCCGTGCTTGAGGTATCCATCCCTCTCCTCTAAGTCGGAGTTATTTAGAAATGGGTGATATGACGACTTGTGACGAAATGTTTACTATTTCAAAAATCAGTCGCCGATTCCTACCAAGCCATGCCAGCACTGAAAAATGTGAATGATCTTTAGCCTAGTGAAGTCCACATGATTAGCCTCATTTCGAGTCTGAATGTCCGGAACTGGCAGCAGTGTTCCGTTGGTGTTAAATAAGTGTAATACTTTAAATGTAACTCACTAGGCTTCCATAAGCAGGCTACACTTCTTTCTAGCGTTATGAAATTTAAAAGAGCTCAAACTTGTACTAACAGTGATTTATGATTTCTTATTGTGTTACCAGTAGGATGTTTATAGTGTTCTACATCTACCTGCCCTTGCTCCATCTTAGTCTTATTTACTAGTTTCAGTATACGTCGATTTAAAATTTGTTTTATGTCGGAATCTGTCCTTTGTTAAGCCTATGTACCTTCGTACCAGGGTACGAATTACACTAATGTATACTCTGAACTGTCAAACCAAACTGTAGTATAAAATTTCCAGTGTTGAGATGGTTGTAAAGGCACGTTCCGAAAGCCAATAAATTAAAAAATAAATAAATAACGGCGAAGCGTATTCTTGAATGTTTTCTCGTGACGAAGATGACAAAGCTGCTGTGAAAGCGAAGATTAAGGCATAGCGCAGTTCACATGGTTCCGCACATGACTTTCTGTGTGAGCAAACAATGCTCCACGAAGCTCTGTGTTTAGCAACGTTGGAGACAGTGACGGGGAATTTGATTCCGCTGCAGCTGACGCACACCTCATAAGCAAGTTGATAACAATACTTCGAAGACGTCCGTAAGGGAAGTCGAACAGCACACAAGAGTGGTTTTCTTCCGTCTTCGTTTAATCCACAGTACAGCAGCGTGGTCATCATTGCGGAAGGCAGAACGACTCACAAACGAATGCAGCCTGTGTTCTGCAATCCATTGTCTGGTGTTACACTTTCTAATGAGAGGATGGTAATTGAATAAGAGGATGGTAATTGCTAGAGTACTGTCTCAATGTCATGATCCACACCATGTTACAGTTGCCTAAATGAGAGGTTTGTGGAATCGCTGGAAATCACTTCTAGAAATGTATGAGAATTCTGTAATGAATAAAAATTCTGTTCTCCACATTCCAGGAGGGTGTGAGGCAAGAGTTCCCTCTTTCCAGACCCCCTCCGTCCCTCCCTCCCCCTCAGCCGACGCTTAAGAAGGATGGATGTTGGATGTTTACTGTTTACGTATCGGTTCGAAAGGCTGTCAACGTTGGCGGCTATCGCCATAAACAAGAATGGAAGAGACAAGATTTCGTGAAAACACATTATACAGACGCCGATATAAAGTTCCTGGCAATCGTAAACAAACTGCGATGTATACCGGTCACAACTTTAGAATTGAAGTTCAACCTATCTTATTTGTACTGTAGAACTTTGAGGATGCTGGAAGTCGTAAACAAAACAGTAAACGCGACTAAGGTTACCAATATGTAACGATCAAAACTTTTGACGGCAAATTACAGGTTCGTTGCGATTCGATGCACATGCACTTGCGATATTTTAAGTTTCCAGTGCCGACTTGTTCCAGTGAGGTCAAATAAAATTCCACGGGAGGTGCCGTTCCGGCTCTTTCCGGCCGAAATTAAGCCCCTCTTGAATCTTCTGTTCTTCTGTGTAGATCTCCAGACTATTAAGCCTTGAAAATCTTACTTCCTGCATGTTCTTTCTTCCCCTCTCGCTTCTCGTCTTCTTGTTGGAATATCAAACTCGTATCTCTTCTCGAAAATTTGGAGTTACAGGTGCAGCAGTGCTGATACAATAATTTCTTGGCGACTTCTGCTTTCTTTTTGTCCCCACACGTTCAAACTGCGTCAACCATCTCAATACTACGATTCTCTTCTCCATCTAAAACTTTTTTTGACTTTCACCACAACGAAAACTGCCTCCTTGATCTCGAAATTACTACTCTTTTCACTCCTTAAACGGCATGTCCACACCTATCTATCATTACACAATCTATTCCTAGCATCGACTAACTCCTTTCACTTGTCACATCCTGAGGATCAAAACTTTAGCACAGATGGACTTTTCCTACCGTAACAAAGTGTTTTTACGTTTAAATTGTACGCAGTCGGAGTACATAAAACTTAGCAACATATTTGCAGAATGTATGAAGTTTCATTCACATATGAATACATTACAAGAAACAGACATAAGGACTTAAAAATATAAATACAATCATCTTTACACATGTGGATAAACATTAAAATGCAAAGTGTTGTTTAGTGTCGATCAAAATATCCTTTTCAAATTCAATTGTTAAGACTTTCGCTGTCATGGAATCAAATAGTTTACGCCTCTTTCAGGTATGGAAAAAAACCATATAATAACATTACGGATGATAGAATTTCCAAGACGTTCAAAATTTGAACACTCTTTTTGCAGCTCAAACAATGAAGCTCAGATACCCATACCTAGTAAGGTTCTGTTGTATTTTTCTGCCACTACCGGGAGTCCATAACGTTTTTTTCTTTATTTTCTCAGCAGTTGAAAAAATATTGTTCACAACGACGTCAGTAAAACCTGTGTGAATTCGATTTTTCTGCGTTAATAGTTTCGATTTGCTGTTCTAGTCGTGACATTTGTGGACCTGAAGTTGTATTCGGTTCTTGGTACCACGAATATGCTGCTGTGGTGGCGGTTGTGCGTCTGCTGGTGCTTGTTGGTGCTGGACTTGCTGATACTACAGTTGTTGCTGCTGAAGATGATATAGCTCAAGTAGTTGGTGCTCGAGCAGCTAATGTTCTATTTTCTGTTGGCAGGGTTAACGTGTGAGTCTCAGGCCCCTTCTGTTTGTTGCTTTGGTATAAACGTGGCGAAGATAGTGGTGGGTATACTGACAATTGCTTCTACTACTTAGGTTCTTTCTGAATTGGCTCAAATGGTTCTGAGCACTATGGGACTCAACTTCTGAGGTCATAAGTCCCCTAGAACTTAGAACTACTTAAACCTAACTAACCTAAGCACAACACACACATCCATGCCCGAGGCAGGATTCGAACCTGCGACTGTAGCGTCTTTTTGAATTCTCGTGGTGGTTGTTGTTATGGTTCAAATGGTCTGAGAACTATGGGAATTAACTTCTCAGGTTATCAGTCCCCTAGAACTTAGAACTACTTAAACCTAACTAACCTATCACACACACCCATGCCCGAGGCAGGATTCGAACCTGCGACCGTAGCGGTGGCGCGGTTCCAGACTGTAGCGCCTAGAACCGCTCGACCACTCTGGCCGGCGGCTGTTGTTATGCGAGGTGTTAATAAGACTCCAAAACCTGGAATTATAGGAGAAGTGACGAATTTAAGGAGGAAACAAGAACCCCTCTTCATGTCCGCGAGACGTTATTCGTGATAAAGTAGACAGCGAAGATAAAAGCGAAATACAGTGGTTGCTTGGTTGGGTGTCCATAGGTTGCTTCACAATGGAGTACTGCGAGAAAAACGGGGAAATAGAGTGTGTGAGTGAAATTCAGGTTTGCAGATACAAGTATAGGAAAATAATTAAAAATGTTAGACAGTCAATGCATATTATTGCAAATAACTGTTTGGTACACTGACAGCGCTTTCTACAGCTACTAAGGGTGTCATCATGAGAATGAAATTTTGAGAACCCGAAAAATTACATTCCGAGGAAGCTTTGGTCAGAAATTAAAGTAGCAATGCTCAAGTCTAAATATAACAAGTTCCACGTATGCCTAACTAGGAACAACATCAGTCTAATGTTACCCGCGAAAGGCAATGGCCCTGAGTTTGAGTCTCGTCCGGTCCATAGTTTTAATTTGCCAGGAAGTTTAAAAATGAATATAATAAGCTGGTTATAATGTTTTCAGATGTGCAGATTTCTTTTGAAATGCTTCGGTTTGTGACTACCACTTGAAGGAATTATTGGCGGTTTTTACAACGAAATGCCAAATGGTAGCAACTAGGAAACCTGGAGCCCATGCTGAGAAATGCCATAACAAGGAGGCTTGATAACAACACGTGAGTTCCCATGCCACATGCGAGACGCTGCCCAGGGATTTATGGATCACCAGGTCCGAAATTTTTGGGCCCAGCAAGAAGACTGGTAGATGTGATTACCTAATGTCGATCGTTCACTGGATGAGACCTCGAATTAAGCCCACCAATGACAAACATTGTACAACATGAAATTCGGTGTCCATGTGGACAGAGTGGGGTGGGGTATATGAAAAAAATTGCCGAGCAGAACCAGCTTTGGGACCGTTTGAAGAGATGGTGAAGTCACTAAGAGGAACGCGAGGATGATTCGAGGGTTTAATGGGATGATTGGTGAGTCAAGAATGAAAGCTTCGTGGAAGCAAACAGAGCAATGAGGACTGAGTGGCACTTTTTTCTCAGACGAATCAATCGGGCGGCACGCTAAGAGATCTGCAAGTTGCTTTGCACAAATCATTCTTACTTTTGGTTCTGATAGCACGTCAGTCCATTGCTGACTCAGCTTTCAGTCTGTGAATCAGGTTCCTGCATTAATTCCAAAATCTATTGTTACTTTGTGGCATTTTTATTTCCAATTCCATTGTCAATTGCCCTTTCTTACCAGCCGGTGCTTGAAACTTTAAGATCCGTCTGTGTATCCCTCACCTGACCTCACCTTCCAAATATTACACGACGCTGCCCCTGCGAAGTAATCAATGCAGACAGTAGACACCATGCGCGAGCACAACATACAGCATCAGCCTCTACCTGGAGATGGAGTAGGCAAAAAGTGCGGAGTTAAGTTGCCCAGAGAGAGGCCTCAAGTTCGCATAGCAAGAAGATGAAGACTTCCGGTTGTCAACAAGCAGCCACGCCATAGACAAATACTATAGACATCGCACTGACCATCCACACTGTTCTGATGCGAGTCGGTAACCATTACGTTCCGAGGAGCCAAATGTTACCTCTTCGCTGCTAATGATAAATAAGTGGAAGGTGGCCGAATAAACTGTCGCCGTAGGAATCTGGAGAGGCAAGCAAAAGACTGCCACAAGTGTACATTAAATAAATATTCTGTGCTCTACTTGTGGGGGAAGAAGAGCTACACTGTTGACTACTTGTGGCAGCCATGACTAGCTATAAGCAGAGGACCGACACGGGCGCGCGTCTAAGTACACTGAATGCTGACAATGGAATTAGCTACGGACAACGCGGTGTAACGTTCTACACCAGCTAGCAACGCGAAAGCAATCTCGACTAGAAGTCTGCTGTCGGATGCTCATCGCTGATAACACTGTTCTGGCGGTCTTCATTGGCCATAAGCCTGGAGGTTCTACATTGGTGGCGATGTTCAAAGCGGATATTCGAGGCGTCGGTTCCGGCAGTATCGGCAGGCTAGGATACTACACACACTGGTACGGGCTGGCCGAGCTACGGTCGCAGGTTCGAATCCTGCCTCGGGCATGGATGTGTGTGATGTCCTTAGGTTAGTTAGGTTTAAGTAGTTCTAAGTTCTAGGGGACATGATCTCAGAAGTTGAGTCCCACAGTGCTCAGAGTCATTTGAACCATTTTTGAACTGGTACATGAACCAGCTCCATCAAGTGCTAAGAAGTAGTTAATCCCTCCTCCCTAGCTGCCCAATTACTAAGCTGCGTAAATACGCAGTCAATAATTATATAAAGGCCAATATTCTACTGCAATCATTGATAGACCCAGAGAATAATAAAAATAAAAAGGTCAGATTCCATTGTATTTATCATTTTTTATTAATTTTCTATATTTTGGTGAGCAGCTTGGGACCATGTAATTTTAATATTTTAACTATAATTAACTGACCGGTGTTTAGCAACTAAGCAAAATCTCAATTCATCACAATTCTTTGGCGATGAAAATACTATCCTATTACTAGCTAGTGATGAAGTTACAGTTAGTTAAATTTCAATTATAGTCCACTCAACCAAGGAAAATTACAGGAAAAAATCGTATCGTCGCAAATTTTTGTACAGTGGTAGGATGGAATGTAACGAACAACATGACCGATGGGTGTGAGCGTCGAAGTGTGTGTGTGGGGGGAGGGGGGAGGGGGGAGGGGGGAGGGGGGGAGAGGGGGGGGTCTGGGAGGAGGGTGGTATTGTATGAAGGTCACTTTTTAAAGTTTTTCTTCAATAATTCGAACACTGCAGTTTCTAGCAAAATTGTTTTCCGGTACAGAATTAAACTGCATTAAATTTCTTACAAAAGCCCCGTTCATCTTTTGTCTAAGACTAGTATTTCGCTTTGCAGGGAATGGAAAAATCGCATATTAGTAAATTTGGTACTTTAATGGTATAAAATTAAAGTTTACTGTTAAATGAAGTGGGTTAAGAACAAATATGGAATGTGTGCACCTCTTCGGAAAGCAGTAGAGACCGTTATGAAGCGGGGGGGGGGGGACGAGGGGGGGGGAGCTTTTTTGTGGAAAATTTAGTGTAGTTAATTTTGTACTAGAAAACATGTTCACTGGAAGTTGATGGTTTTGAGTTACTCGAGAAAAACATAAAAAAGTGACCCTTTGACGAGCCCCCGCCATTCATCGTTCACATCTCAAGTCAGGATTTTTGGTATGTTCAAAATGGCTCTGAGCACTATGGGACTTAACTTCTAAGGTCATCAGTCCCCTAGAACTTAGAACTACTTAAACCTAACTAACCTAAGGACATCACACACATCCATGCCCGAGGCAGGATTCGAACCTACGACCGTAGCGGTCACGCGGTTCCAGATTGTAGCTCCTTTAACCGCTTGGCCACACCGGCCGGCTTTTAGTATGTTGTTCATGACACTCCCTCCTGCCATTATACAAAAAATTGTGACTATACCACTTTTTTCCGTATTCGACCTTTTTTTGGTCTTATTGATGGGGCTGTTATATGCGACAGTACGCAATACGCACAACATTTCAGTGATCACTTAGGGTTTCTCCGATAGTTGTTAAATCACTGTATATTTAAACGTATTTTTGTCGTCACTGTCGTTTGCATATCGCACTAAAACACATACGATCACACCATCGGCACTAGTGACATGTGTTCACACCTCCTTCATTTGCATTTTCCATTTCACTCACCCCCTCAATTCCATAAACAGCTCGTAGACATGTGTTTCCGTATCTACGGTGAATATACACTCTGCCCCTGTTTAGTTCATTCCCAGGTATGTTCTTTTCCACCAACTTGAACGTAATTATATTCCTGATTAACATTAGCTTTCTTCAAAAAAATGGTTCAAATGGCTCTGAGCACTATGGGACTTAACATCTGAGGTCATGAGTCCCCTAGAACTTAGAACTACTTAAACCTAACCAACCTAAGGACATCACACACATCCATGCCCGAGGCAGGATTCGAACCTGCGACCGTAGCGGTCGCGCGGTTCCAGACTGAAGCGCCTTTACCCGATTGGCCACACTGGCCGGCTAGCTTTCTTCCCTATCTCATATCTTTACTTGGAGAAGGCATGTGAAAACTACATAATCAGGGGATCACGTACACCCGCAGTTTCACGACGCTAATCGTCTCTTTCATGTTCTATGGAAGTATTGAGGATGTTATGTCATTAAGTAAACCATGCCATAATAAGCGAGGTGGCGTCGTCCAAATCGTGTGATACTTCGGAATATAACGTCAGATATGTATTTCGTCCGCTGCCTTAGACGGAAACCTTTTTCAGGTCTGTTATGGACGTCCTAAGACAGGGGAAATCATTAAGCTACTGAAATTCCCGCAACTCGGGTCAAGCCTATCTGGATGGAACGGGAGAGATGCAGAGCGAAAGCGCCATGCAGGTAATGAACAACCGACAAAGTCAACTGCAACAGAGCACTGTGTCCCCAAAGGACAAAGCATGATATGACGACACTAAGTTGTTAAAACCGGCCAGAGCACTGCGTTTCAAAAGAGCCTGTAGCGATCTGGCTACATGACGCACTGACAGAAGACAGCTGTTTCCAGTTAAGTAAGTTGAGTAGAAAAGGGCGATATGCAAATATTCAGCAAGAAGGAAGACAGCTTCTCAATAAAAATCGCTTTTGTAAAACCTTTATTTATGACGACAGATTTCGGTAAAATGCAGTAACCATCATCTGGTATCTGAATGTGTGCTTAAAGTGTAAAATACTAACTATGCAAAACATACCGTGTCACAAATGTAATACATGGAGTGAATTATTATCAAACATATCTCAGTAAAGGCTAATGCAAGTACTTAATTAGAAGTGTAAATGTACTTCTTATCTTAATTAGCTGGGTAGCTGACGTAGGAAGCATTGGCATGTTAAAACCAGTATTTACAATGTGTTTCACGAAGGGCATCCGTCACATATTACAAATCACAGAGTACATTACTGATACAACAGCGCCGCTGAACTGACAGGTGGCGAAAGCTATTATAGAACATGTTGACATTTAGTGCTGCTAGAGATCGCTTGTGTATTCATGTCGTCGTCAACTGCAAACATAACTATGTAATTTTAACGAAATGGTGCAGAGCTATAAAATTTTTGTAGCAGGTATAAGCTAGAAAATTTTCTAGAAACAGAGTATACGGAACCATATAGAAGTAAAACAACAACTCAAAAAAGACATCTGGTTACTATTGCAACCTGAGTCGCATTTCAAAATCCTACATACAACGTCAGATACAAGATAGAATAACCGCACAGTAAAATTTATTGAGAATATGCTTGTACAACAGAAACCTAGTAGATGACGATAATGCACAGTATATGTAGGTGGCGTACAGGCTATTCTTCATTAAGTAAATTCAGCGCCAATGCCTTCGGAAAATTCTTATAGTGGTGAACTCACTACAGGAGGTCATCTGCGCAAAAAAGCTAAATAGCTTGTTGGATATACAACATGATACGCAGCCCGATGTCTACCTATGTCTTTGGGCTCTCAACAACCGTTTGAAAATGGAAAACATTAAAATCTCGAAACCAAGTTTATAATATGACAGTGGTGACAGAAAATTTACTGAAACAGTAGTATGACGTGTAATTACAAGACACAATTCCAATGGATGTAATCAAGGACAAAATATACTATATTGGTATATAAAGGCCACAGCAGAATGATTGGTCCATGCATAATACAGCTCAAGCTAGGTGAATCAAGGAGACGTGGGATGTCAAGAACTCGTATACTGTGCAATCTGTAGCTCATGGTCTACGTGTGGTGAAAAAAAAAAAAAAAACTAATGAGGCTACAGAATTTAACTACTCATTTCTTAAAAACGTTTTCTGTGAAGCCTAACGTATATTATATATTCTATCCTTGCTTATATCCACGGCCGTTACATTGTGTAATGAAACGTCGTACGTTTGACTATTTTCCTTTTTTATTTAGCCTTTTTAGTATTTCAAGAAATTTTGTTTGTCATCACTGCCATATCATTATCTTTAATGTTTCCCCTTCGTAATGGTTGTTGAGAGCCCAAAAACATAAGTAGACATCGGTCTACGTATCATGTTGTATATCTAACTAGCTTTTTTTCGCAGATGACCCTCTGTGATACATTCATCGCTATAAGTATATACCGAAGACAATGGTGTTGAATTTAGTTAATGATGGATAGCCTCTTCGTTGCCTACATAACGAGCTACATATGGGACTCTATATTGTGTAGTCTTGTCCTCTACTAGCTTTCTACTGTGTAAGGACATTGTCATAGTAATTGTCATTGTATTGTCATTGTAATTGTTTAGTCTTGTATCTAACTAATTGTTTACACATATTCTTTCTGTTCCTAGAAAATATTTTAGCTTTGATATAGGGCAAGGTGGGGTAAATTCGACCGGGTGGGTAAACCCGACCGCCCTCTGTTTGTGAGAAACGGCAAAGCGAAGCGATTTCGCATTGATGTTACCACATAGAGCATTCCAAATAACGAAAACGTCACCTTGACAGCTTTGCCGCATTTTACAATTAGACACTCAAAAGATAAAAAGTGTACTGTCGATGGTTTCAGTTTAATTTTTGTGCAAATTGCATTACTAGGTCACAAAAGGTAGTGACTTTGTAGTGCATTTAGTGACCTATTGAGTGTATGTATCGCTTTTATTGGAAATTTCGTGTAAATTGTTTCTATGTGTGTTAAATGAAAAATGACATGGTGGGGTAAATCCGACCGCATATTTTTTATCGTTTATGTGTATGGAATTATTTATTTATGGAAACAAAGTGAATTTTTGTTTACTTTTAGGAAAATGGTACGAAATTACAAACGAAAAACGACAAAACGTAATCAAAACGACATTCGACGAGCAGTTCCTGCAATGCAAATGGGAATGTCTTTACGAGCTCTCGCACGTGATTTTAATATTCCGAAATCGACATTGCTGTTGCACGCCGTGCAATGAAATCATCTTTTTTCAATTAAAATTTACATTCATTTAACTTTCAGCACATTTAGTGCTCTAAACATTGTTATTTTTTGATACAGCTTGTTCATTTATGTAAAAAAAAATAATTGCTTATAATTATTTCCCAAAAAAGCAGTTCATTTACGACGATTTCTGTGCAAAATCAGCCAAACAAATAGGGGGTCGGATTTACCCCACCATTTTTGCAAATGGCAAAAATGGACTTTTCTTAAAATACGAATGTTTCAGAAACTATTGATGGTGTAACAAAAATATTTTGCAAACAGTTGCTCCTTTATATTACCTATAATTTAAGGTATATAACGTTAAGGTCCGACCTCGGATAAGCGTTTTATAGCCACAAGAAATTACTAGGTCGGATTTACCCCACCTTACCCTACTACGAGTTGCCACATTATATTACAATTGTTGTTGTTGTTGTGGTCTTCAGTCCTGAGACTGGTTTGATGCAGCTCTCCATGCTAATCTATCCTGTGCAAGCTCCTTCATCTCCCAGTACCTACTGCAACCTACATCCTTATGAATCTGCTTAGTGTATTCATCTCTTGGTCTCCATCTACGGTTTTTACCTTCCACACTGTCCTCCAATGCTAAATTTGTGATCCCTTGGTGCCTCAGGACATGTCCTACCAACCGATCCCTTCTTCTAGTCAAGTTGTGCCACAAAATTCTCTTCTCCCCAATCCTATCAATACCTCCTCATATTGCAATTACATATTTATATTTACAATTGACGATGACGAGAATACACAAGCGATCTCTATCGGCACAAAATGTCAACATGTTCTGTATTAGTTTCCGCCGCCTGTCAGTTCAGCACCACCCTTGTATCAGTGACGTACTCTGTGGCTTGCAATATGGGACGGATGCACTTGGCGAAATATATTCTAAATACTGGTTTTGATTTTGACATGAAAATACGTCTTACGGTAGCTACCCAGCCTTGATTGTGCTCAAAGCACAACGGCAGTCTATGGAAGGATCCTTTCATGCCATGCCAACTGGACAGATGAGATCATAGCACGTAGCAGCACCTCCTGCACATCAGCAGTGACCTGACCCCTGTAATGCGACACAGAGACTTAGGGCCACAACTTGTGTTCCAGCGGCGCAACCTCTCCAGGTCGCCAGCCTTGTCACGCCCTGGCACAGTGGGCCCGTGGTCGGCTGCAGGATGGTTCAAATGGCTCTGAGCACTATGGGACTTAACTTCTGAGGTCATCAGTCCCCTAGAACTTAGAACTACTTAAATCTAACTAACCTAAGGACATCACACACATCCATGCCCGAGGCAGGATTAGAACCTGCGACCGTAGCGGTCGCGCGGTTCCAGACTGTAGCGCCTGGAACCGCTCGGCCACACCGGCCGGCTACCGGCTGCAGGAGGAAGAGTTATATAAAGGGCGCCCAAAGGAAGACAACGTCAGGACCACCTGAAAATGGCAGCAAGTCAGCCTACCACAATATGGCACCATTTGGACGATGCCACTTGGCTGAACATGCGCTACCTCACCTGAAATGACTGCCATTGTTTTCGTATCCCAGACGGCCTGAACAAAAGCAGCTTCTCCAGTTAGCAGGAGAGATAAATATCGATAGACCATCGGGATTTCACGTTGTTATTCTATCCAGTATCAGACCGTAGGGAGGCATGGACTACAACCCTACTTGCAGGGAGTCACTGATCTGAATACATACTGGGAGAGTTGAGGGGTGGGGAACGTGGTAGAAATTCCAACACAAATAAAAGATTTAGAAACTAACACAAAGACATGTATTCTGAAGTTAACACGGAACAACGTACTCTTAACTGAGGGCTGACTCCACTGATACATTCACAGAACGACAGATGGAAACAGCATTTACCTGTAACTACAAAAGTTTATCTGAGAACACTCTGGAGAGGTTTTGGCAACAGGAGGAGGCGGAGGGGGTGGTAGACTTCCGCGAACCTTACCGGATGGCTGGCGCTGCTGCTCTCCCGTAGTACAACGAAATAATCGCGATCGCCAAACCACAGAAACGGCGATCGAAAGCGAGCATCATTACTAGACTGTGCGCGAAGTAACGAGCCGTTGAACTTGCCTCTGCATTGCGGTGCGTACCTATCGATAAAATGTGGTCGCGGGCGAGACGGCAGCTGGTGGACCATGCAGGAATACGTTGCAGAATGTAGGCCGGAGCGGTGACGCACAGGGGTTTTGTCACCTGGTCGACATACAATAATCTGCCTACGGCTGAAAAAAGTAGTTCTGATGCCAACTTATGGGTGGTGTGGGGGATAGCGGTCGCCTGCTGGGCCACAGAGCTCGACGCTATTTTTTGTACCAGAGGTTTCCTAACATGGCGCAGTCTCGGCCGTTGGCGTGCCAGGCTTATCTGTGTTCGTCCACACCTGGAGACCAGAAAATTTAATGTTTTTCAAGAGCGCCGCCGTACTGAACAATTTACTAGTTCCTCTCAAAATGACAGCAGCTGAAACCTGTTTACAGATTTTGGTTCCTCTGTATGTAGGGAGTTATTGTCACAAGGTTTCTTTCGTCTTTGTTAATATTCAGGCGCTTTAATTCGCGATTGTCCGCCCCCGGTAGCTGAGTGGTCAGCGCGACAGAATGTCAGTCCTAATGGCCCGGGTTCGATTCCCGGCTGGGTCGGAGATTCTCTCCGCTCAGGGGCTGGGTGTTGTGTTGTCCTAATCATCATCATTTCATTCCCATCGACGTGCAAGTTGCCGAAGTGGCGTCAAATCGAAAGACTTGCACCCAGCGAACGGTGTACCTGTCGGGAGGCCCTAGTCACACGACATTAACATTTATTTATTCGCGATTGAAGCTTTAGATAATTCAAAATAAAACTGATATGCAATTTATGGGTAGAGCAGTGGTTTGTTCCTCATCAAAAGGTCCAGAATCACCAGATTTCGTAATGATTCGCTCTTTGTTTCCGACCTCGAGTGGCCCCACGCGAACTGGTCACTGTGGTTGGCGTTCTTAGGAGGGTTTGTGACACAGAGTGTACCCGAGAACATTTCAAATTCATCATACGGTGCGAAAGGCTTTTGTTACAATAACAAGCCAGTTAACGGATACCATAAAAAGATCTTCGTGCTGGGTGTGCTGTGAACGGCATCTCTAGGACGCTCAAATGAACCGTGTTAAGCGGACTATACGTAAGCCCTCCGGTAATCCCGAAAACAATGTGTGATGTGTTTCGACAGGGCCCTTTGTTGCGCAATAGCAAGTGCGTGGGTTAACAAGGGCGCTTTGTTTCGGCAGGCGGCGGAGCTGCATGTGTAAGCTGCATCACAATTAGCTGTCGGGGACCGCGGCGCGCTAAGCGGATTAGATTGGACGTGAAGTGTGCTCCCGTCTTTGCCGCCTGGACAGTGTTAACAGCGCTGGCCAGTTGGCCTATTAGCGAGGACTGCAGGGACATGCGCTCTGCACAATGACGGTATCGACGGAGACAGATGGCTGGGCGGCGTGCACGCCTCTGATAGGCCCGAACTAACACTTGTTACGGCGTATCAGTATCCGTAACTCCAGTAATTCACGAGCGAGTGCTGACGAATGGAGCAGCATTGCGGCCAAGACATATATGTGCTTTAACTATCCCTTTCAGTGTCTAAAGACATAACGTTTGACCTTTATCGTCCCGTATTGTGTTGTAGCATGCTAATATTTCATATTCAGTTAAACAAAACAAAGATAAATTTAACAGTACTCTTGCGATATAAGTTTATTTCTCACGTTAGACATGCGTAACCACCTACACCCGTAGGAGACTCTGGGATGTATGAACGCAGAGGTCTCAGTTTTGGGGGGGAGAAAATATTAGTACATTACAGTTCAAAGCAAAGATGGCCTATTGCGACTGAATCGGACCGCGTGCAGCCTCGAACTAACACTGAAAAAAGTTTCAGACACGAATGTCTAATCGTGATCGTATGTAAACTTGAAGCACAAAGTTCCAAAATTGTTAAAATGCTGAAGTTGCGCGCCTTTGAATAAATATTTATTCATACGATTTACGTATTTCTATTCACAATATATTACGCCCCAACATATTTAAATAAACTTAATTCTCTAACTAATTCCGTAATAGCTGCCATGCAACAATACATCTGCTCTGACATTTCTTTCTATTCCAGTATCTCAAGCCATAGCAAAAAGTATTATTAATCCAATGCCAATGATGCTATATCAACAAAAATTAGCATTGCCTACACAGAGTTTATTCTAGCAGCCACTTTCTTCCGCTCCTGAAAATACGTTAATTCCCAAGCGCGCATAGCACAGAGTGTGTTAAACTCAATCTGATCCGTAAAACGCTGTCAACACAGCCCATATACACAATCCATCTCAAAATTAGCACATTCCTCATCGCTTAAGTAGATTTGTTTTCTTAAACACTGTGAACACTGTTCTACAAATGCCAGAACTGATAGGTATGTTGCTGTTGTTGTTGTTGTTTTTGTTGTTGTTGTTGTTGTATTTGTGGTCTTCAGTCCAAAGAGTGGTTTGATGCAACTCTCCATGCTACTCTATCCTGTGCAAGTCTCTTCATCTCCGAATAACTACTGGAACCTACATCCTTCTGCACCTGCTTACTGCATTCATCTCTTGGTCTCCCTTTACGATTTTTACCCTCCACGCTTTCCTCCAGTACTAAATTGGCGATCCTGCCAACTGATCCCTTCATCTAGTAAAGTTGTGCCACAAATTCCTCTTCTCCCCAATTCTGTTCAGTACCTCCTATTCGTTACATGATCTACCCATCTAATCTTCAGCATTCTTCTGTAGCACTACATTTCAAAAGCTTCTTTTCTTTTCGTGTCTAAACTGATTAACGTCCATGTTCCACTTCCATACTTAGCTACACTCCATGCAGATATTTTCAGAAAGGACTTCCTAGCATTTAAATCTATACACTATGTTAACAAATTTCTCTTTTTCAGAAACATTTTTCCTGCAATTGCCAGTCTGCATTATATACCCTCTCTACTTCACCATCATCAGTTATTTTTCTGCCCAAGTAACAAAACTCATCTACTACTTTAAGTGTCTCATTTCGTAATCTAATTCCCTCAGCCTCACCTGATTTAATTCGGCTGCATTCTGTTATTCTCGTTTTGTTTTTGTTGATGTTCATCTTATATCCTCCTTTCAAGACACTGTCCGTTCCGTTCAAGTACTCTCCCAAGTCCTTTGCTGTCTCTGACAGAATTAAAATGTCTTCACCAAACCTCAAAGTTTGTATTTCTTCTCCCTGGACTTTAATTCCTACTCCAAATTTTTATTTTGTTTCCTTTATTGCCTGCTCAATATTGCGGGCTTTCAAATAGAAGATGAATGAAATGAAATGAGGTTGGTGGCCCTCAACTACGTACCCTCCGACTCAACGTTGATATATTAAAAGTTTTGGCTGGTTTCGTTGTCTAGGGGCTGGGATACGTAGTTGCTGCATTACAGGCCAAATACTGCTGAGTGTACAGTATACAATATGAATATGCACACAAATCGAATGGTCGAAGGTTTCTATCACTCGGAAATTGCGAATTTTGACAGTAACATATAAATTTATAAATTAAAGATTGCAATTTAATAAAATCTGCAGGTACTATCTTAACGACTTTAAATGTTGATTACGATAGTAGAAGTACTTTTGAGAACGCGGTATATTTCTGCAAAACATTTATAGGTGTCGATGATCCAGCAATTAAATAAAATATATGTTGAATAACAGGAAAACAATAGATTCCTACTTAACGTAATTAGTTATGAACAACAACATAGCTCGCGAGATATTCACTTCCAAACGCGTACTATGTCTTCACTGCAGAAGCCACGGAAATCTTACAAGTACACAAGTCGACACTACGAAATGTTCCTATTTCCCGCGACCACGCGCAAACTGCTCCACCCCAAGTCTTTCCCGCGACTGTGCGTTCGTCGCGCCGTACTGCCCGCGTCCAGCACTTTCCGTGTCCTCTGCCGCACTGCCAGAACTACCTCCATGTCCTCTCTCGAAACGATCCTTCTCCCCCACTTCCATACAGTCTCCCCATTAACGAGCGCTGTGATTGGCTAGAGCGCTCCCTCCATGCCTCCAGGCCAACGTACACTCACAAACATATTTAAGCACATACCAAATACTGGATTTACATTTAAATAACTTGAAATTAAATAAATATTCCTACGGCTGGACCATAAAAATGCTCTAAAACACATTATTAGACACAGAAGCAAATTAAATAAATATATGTGAAAAGAATAGAACAAAAGGTAGGCCAGTAGGCTAATGTCTCTGTGCTTTCTAAAACACAGTAAATATTTAACCAATTTCTTCATGAATAGTATATATCGTATATGAACAAAGACATAGATGAACCGTGGAGTACTTATGGCCTGACGCGATCGATAGTAATCGGCCACTTTGACTTCCAATAACTCATGTACTATTCAAGTTACATGCCTGTAATTCATACCAATTTAGGTTTACACTAATAGCTTTCTAAAGACATGGTGATCGACAAAATCAGATGAAGCGTTTATGTTTTGGCAATTTGTTGCTGGGTGTTACTTGTATAATTTACCGTCAGATACTAAACTTTAAACTAATAAAGATATTGAAAATCTGATTACACCATCACAATTGTCGTGCAAAAAAAATAGTAATGTACATGTTTCTTTTCGAGGTATCATGATTCATTCATCTTGATACTATTAATTTCTATACTACCTGTGAAATTTCTGGCATTAAGGTTTCACGAAGTCCGCCATCTTCGGCCCTCCCGGCGCACCGCGTCACAAAGGAATTCCCAGCCACGTGCTCGACGGACCATGTGGTCCGGCCGTTGCGAGGCATCACGCGGATGCTAACGAGCAGCGCCTTGCCGAGCGGTGGCCGCCAGCTCTGAACTTAGAATATTTCAGGACGCCACAAACGCCCGTTACCTCACAATATACAGACTTATCGGAGATAGGCTACAACCCTATCTCACTCCCTTCTCAACCACTGATTCCCTTTCATTCCCCTCGATTCTAATAACTGCCATCTGGTTTCCGTACAAATTGTAAATAGTCTTTCGGTCCCTGTATTTATCCCTGCAGCCTTTAGAATTTGAAAGATAATATTCCAGGGAACATTGTCAAAAGTTTTGTCTGAGTCTAGAAACGCTATAAAATTAGGTTTGCCTTTCCTTAACCCATCTTCTTAAATAAGACTTAGGGTTAGTATTGCCTCTCGTGTTTCTATATTTCGACTGGGTGTTGTGTGTTTATCATCATCATTTCATCATCATTGACTCGCAAGTCGCCGAAGTGGCGTCAGCTCAAAAGGACTTGCAATACGGCGGCCGAACTTCCCCACATGGGGCCTCCCGGCCAACAATGCCATACGATCATTTCATTTCATTTCATTTCTGGAAACCAAACTGATCTTCTCCGATATCGGATTCTACTAGATTTTCCATTCGTATGTCAAAAATTCGTGTTAGTATTTTACAACCGTCACTTATTAAACTGATAGTTCAGTAATTTTCACACCTGTCAGCACCTACATTCTTTGAAACTGGGATTAATATATTCTTCTTGAAGTGAAAGAGTATTTCACCTGTCAACTACATCGTGCTCACGGGTCAGAAGAGTTTTGTCAAGGCTGGATCTCCCAAGGGTATCAGTAGTTTTAACGGATGTTGTCTATTCCTGGGGCGTTGTTTCGACGTGGGTCTTTCAGTGCTCTGTCAAATTCTTCACGCAGTGTCATACCTCCCATCCCATCTTCATCTACGTCCTTTTCCATTCTCATAATACTGCCCTCAAGTACATCTCCCTTGTATAGCCCCTCTATATACTTCTTCCACCTTTCTGCTTTACCTTCTTTGCTCAGGACAGTGGTTCTCTTTACTCCAAAGATCTCTCTAATTTTCCTGTAGGCACCACTTATCGTTCTCCTAGTGGTATAAGCTTCTAAATCCTTAAATTTGTCCTCTAGCCATTCCTGCTTAACCATTTTGCACTTCCTGTCGATCTCATTTGTGAGATGTTTTTATTCCCTTTTGCTTGCTTCATACTGTGGGTTGAGGGTAACCAAAGAAACATGACAGTAATAGGAAGCATGCGAAATGAGAATAGCGACAGTTTTAACATAAAAAAGTGAAAGGATTCTGCTACCTTGGAAGCAAGATAACATATAACCGACGAAACAAGGACAACGAAGCAGAATAGTACAGAAGAAGTCCACTAGTATTAAACGACAGCCTTAAGTTGAGAAAATTATTTCTGAAGATGTACGTTTCAAGCATTGCACTGTATGCAAGTGAATAACAGATTGCGGGAAAAACACAAAATAAGATATTCGATACGTTTGAGAAATGGTGCGGTTGAAAAAATTATTTTGAATGATAAGAAATGAGGAGGTTCTCCAGGGTCGCTGAACAGAGGAACAAACATGAAACATTGACAGTAAGGAGAGACAGGACGACGGCTGATGAGCCGAGACATCAAGAAAGAATTTCCGTTCTACTTGAGGGTGCTGTGGCGGGTGGAAACTGTTTGGGAAAACAGAGACTGGAATACGTCGAACAAATAATTGAGGACATTGGGTGCAGTACTAATCTGGGATGAAAACGAGAGGTTTATGTGGCGGACTGCTTCAAATTAGTGACAAGACTGATGGACCGACAGAAAGGAGAACGGTAAAATTCAGAAACGTTTCATGTCAGTGGATACGTACGGTAGAAAGAGTTTCAAATTTTGGGTTAAAATCAGCAAAACAATTTGGGTCAGATTTTTGTGATTGATCAAAGAGCAGAAGTGTTGAGGATTAAACTAGATAAGCGTTAAAGAATTTTGTGAGAAAAGTTACGAATGGCTGCTGTCAGAAAAAGCTGCAGCTGTCTGCTTTCCCACAAACTGAATAATACACTACTGGCCATTAAAATTGTTACACCAAGAAGAAATGCAGATGATGAACGGGTATTCATTGGACAAATATATTATACTAGAACTGACATGTGGTTACATTTTCACGCAATTTGGGTGCATAGATGCTGAGAAATCAGTACCCAGAACAACCATCTGGGGCCGTAATAACGGCCTTGATACGCCTGGGCATTGAGTCCAACAGAGCTTGGATGGCGTGTACAGGTACAGCTGCCCATGCAGCTTCAACACGATACCACAGTTCATTAACAGTAGTGACTAGCGTATTGTGACGAGCCAGTTGCTCGACTACCGTAGACCAGACGTTATCAAAGGGTGAGAGATCTGGAGAATGTGCTGGCCAGTGCAGCAGTCGAACATTTTCTGTATCCAGAAAGGCCCGTCCAGGACCTGCAACATGCTGTCGTGCATTATCCTGCTGAAATGTAGGGTTTCGAAGGGATCGAATGAAGCGTAGAGCCACGGGTTGTAACACATCTGAAATGTAACGTCCACTGTTCAAAGTGCTGTCAATGCGAACAAGAGGTGACCGAGACGCGTAACCTATGGCACCCCATACCATCACGCCGGGTGATACGCCAGTATGGCGATGACGAATACACGCTTTCAATGTGCGTTCACCGCGATGTCGCCAAACACGGATGCGACCATCATGATGCTGTAAACAGAACCTGGATTCATCCGAAAGAATGACGTTTCGCCATTCGTGCACCCAGGTTCGTCGTTGAGTACACCATCGCAGGCGCTCCTACCTGTAATGCAGCGTCAAGGGTAACCGCAGCCATGGTCTCCGAGCTGATAGTCCATGCTGCTGCAAACGTCGTCGAACTGTTCGTGCAGATGGTTGTTGTCTTGCAGACGTCCCCATCTGTTGACTCAGGGATCGAGACGTGGCTGCACGATCCGTTACAGCCATGCGGATAAGATGCCTGTCATTTCGACTGCTTGTAGGTGTCGCCACCGGTGCCAACCTTGTGCGAATGCTCTGAAAAGCTAATCATTTGCTATCACAGCATCTTCTTCCTGTCGGTTAAATTTCGCGTCTGTAGCACGTCATCTTCGTGGTGTAGCAATTTTAATGGCCAGTAGTGTAATATACGGGGAGTGTTCCAGTATCCCCACCTCCGCATATGCAGAAGATCCTGCACGGTTCGCCGTGTGGCATTGCGCAGTGTCATGAATGATAGTGGAATGCAGCCCTCTGCCGATCCCCATGCAGCAGGGAGGCAAAATTCTCGATTTTCATGTTCTCCTTGGGTGGCGAGCGATGGGAGGTGGGGGGGGGGGGGGGGGGGGAGACGAGACGACGACATGTCCTGAACGGCGCCGATCTTTCGGTCTGGAATGACATCCGTGCCATACCGAAACACTTTCACCCATCTCGCCACCGTATGATATAGCAATGCTGCATCATCACAGGTCTCATGCAGTTCCTGAAAACACTGCTGTGCACTTCCACCACGTGCCACTTCATTCTTGATCCATGCATGTTGTTCGTGATTCCTAAACATACTGTTAGAGCGTTTGAAGTGGCTTCCCGCACTTTCAGGCAGTACACACTGCAACTGACTCAGACACAGCCGTCACCGCTCACTGCTCACTTCGATTGACCTTCTGCTATCAGCACAGACAGCACGAACGCCATTGTATGCATATCGTTCATATTACGGCAATGTAGCCATTGCCTTTTATCCAGAACTAGGTATTGTATTGTATGGTAACCGGGGACCTAGAAACGACGGAGAGGCTCCGTCTCCGCCGCAGCCGCAGTGGTTCACAACCCCACGACGACTACCGCAGTCCACTTCACCCCTCCGCTGCCCAATACCGAACCCAGGGTTATTGTGCGGTTCGGCCCCCGGTGGACCCCCCAGGGAACGTCTCACACCAGACGAGTGTAACCCCTATGTTTGCGTGGTAGAGCACTGGTGGTGTACGCGAACGTGGAGAACTTGTTTGCGCAACAATCGCCGACATAGTGTAACTGAGGCGGAATAAGGGGAACCAGCGCGCATTCGCCGACGCAGATGGAAAACCGCCGAAAAACCATCCACAGACGGACCGGTTCAACGGACCTCGACACAAATCCGCCGGGAGGATTCGTGCCGGGGACCAGGCGCTCCTTCCCGCCCGGAAAGCCGTACGTTACACAGCACGACCAACCGGGCGGGCCAGACCTAGGTACCAGGTAGTTACAGTTTTTTCAATTAATTGGCTTTCGGACCGTTCATATTCAGCCACCTCAATAGTAATGTCAATTTTAACGATACGAAAACAAGTACAACGCAACACCCAGTCCGCGAGAGGAGAAAATCTCCGACCCGTTCGCTTAACAATTCGCCTGACCGCGCAGCTAACCGAAGCAGACGTGCTTATAATAGTAGAATAGCTGCTCTCAAAGATCCAGTGTGAGCTGTAATTATCCTATGGCAGCAAAACTTAATGCTTTAATGCGGAGTCGATTTACCGCGGAAAGAAAATTACAATTTTAGCCACCATCTGCAAATCTGGCTGCAAGATAGACGTATAGAAATGTTTCCATATGCAATGGATTGCGAACTGGACATGGCAAGAAAAGGTCAGACAATGGAGAAGGCATAATATTGATTTTATTACTAACCATCGCTTACATGTTTTGTTCAGTATGAGCACCGGAGTCGTCACGAGATGCTGCAATCGTAAACCGACGTGATTGACAGTTGTTCGAAGCGTTTCAGGTGGAATCTCAGCAAGAAAGTCCTACGTACTGGCCTTCAGATCAGTTAGAGACTGAACGTGTCCCTAATTAACGCGTCCTTTTATGTATCACCAGAGCCAAAAGTCATATGGATTCAGATAAGATGATCTTGCAGGCCATGCCTCTAGAAAACCTGTGGAGAGAATATTTTCATGGCAGGTAGCATTAAGCGGCATGAGGTATTTCCCCGTATATATGAAAATAGTGGTTCCCATACAGTTGCACTCTCCCAAAGCAGGAATCACATTCTGTGCAAGGAGGTCTCGATAACGTGACGTCTCGGTACACCGGACAAGCCGTCTGTGTGTGTGTGTGTGAGAATCCACGCCACATAGTCACATGTGGCGAGTGAAGTGGCTCTTCCTGCACAAGTGGTTTAACAGTACACCAAATTTGGAAGTTCTGTGTATTCACTGCACTCTGTAGCGTAATCTGTGCCCCGTCATTCCATAGAATGTTGCCCGGTCACATGTCACCAACTTCGATCCGTGCCAGAAACCAAAGAACAAATTCAACATTGCTGCGGATTATGAGCTTCCAGTTGTTGCCCTTTCTGGATCTTGTACGGGTGCCAGTATGAAATGAGCCGCAAAACGTTCCTTATCGTTGACCATGGATGGACAATTCTCGTGACACTACACTAATATAATCCGGAGCACATGCTGTATGGTCAGTTACAGCAACAGCTGCCTCGCCAGTAACTTCCACCTTCTTCTTCTGGGTGCCAGGTCAAGCTCACCAGTGGTTCAAATGGTTCAAATGGCTCTGAGCACTATAGGACTTAACTTCTGAGGTCATCAGTCCCCTAGAACTTAGAACTACTTAAACCTAACTAACCTAAAGACACCACACACATCCATGCCCGAGGCAGGATTCGAACCTGCGACTGTAGCGGTCGCGCGGTTCCAGACTGCAGTTCCTAGAACCTTTCGGCCACCGCGGCCAGCCCCTCAGTGACCGCACAAGTGCCCGTGCTAACAGCACGACATCACCTGCTGCGCCTTCCCTGGGCTCGTGACCGTATCTCTTGGAAAAAAATGGCCTCGTCAGATGAGTCCCGATTTTACTTGGTAAGAGCTGATGATAGGTTTCGATTATGGCGCATGCCCCATGAAGCCATGGACCTAAGTTGTCAACAAGGCACTGTAGAAGCTGATGGTGGCCCCATAATGGTGTACGCTATTTTTACATGGAACGTATTGAGTCCTCTGGTCCAACTGAACCGATAGTTGACTGGAAGTGATTATGTTCGGCTACTTGGAGACCATCTGCGGCCATTCATGTACTGCATATTCCCAAACAACGATGGAATGTTTACGAATGACAATACGCTAAGTCATTGGGCTACAATTGTTCGCGATTGGTTTGAGGAACCTTCTGGACACTTCCAGCGAATGATTTGGCCACCCAGATCGCCCGACGTGAATCACATCGAACATTTAAGGTGCACAAAATCCTGCACGGGCACCACTTTCGCGATTATGGACGAATGTAGAGGTAGCATGGCTCAGTATTTCTGCTGGTGACTTCTGACGACTTGTTGAGTCCATGCCAAGTCGAGCTGCTGTACTACGTTGGACGAAAGAAAGCCGATACGATGTTGGGACTCTTGTTCCCTCAGAGTATGGCTCAAATGGCTCCGAGCACTATTGGACTTAACTTCTAAGGTCATCAGTTCCCTAGAACTTCGAACTACTTAAACCTAACTAACCTAAGGACATCACACACATCCATGCCCAAGGCAGGATTCGAGCCTGCGACCGTAGCGGTCGCACGGTTCCAAACTGTACCACCTAGAACCGCTCGGCCACCCCTGCCGGCTAGTTCATTTCAGTATCATCTTCTTTAAATCATTTAATGACACCAGACGTCTCCTCAGACCTTCCAGTCGGCGATAATCTCTCAATGCACCATTGTAATAATTGCTGCCGTTCACATAAAAGAGTTTCACTAAAAGCTCACGGTCTCGCTTCTCGTTTGTCATATTGTCCTCTCACATGATGGCTTGTCAAATGATAGCTTGGATGTCATATTGTCATCCAGTGTCCGCGCCAGATACGTACTTGGTGGCCACCATTGGAACTAACTTCTCTCCAGTGTAAGTCGGTTCCGCATTAACGCATTAACATATCCACCAAGTATTGCTATCATCACCCCGTGAGTAGTTGCACTTTAACTATAACCACCTGGTACGTTACTATAAAACTACATCCACTGTAATTGTATGGCTTTCAAGTTGTACCGCTCTTCATTTATTATGGTGTGTTACGTTTTGTATGTGCTCTCGAGAAGGGCAGTGCCATAAACCAGAAGTGCAAATGAAATAATTTACCACAGATTGGTGGAATAGAGTCCTTCATCAACTTTATTTATGTTTTTGGGCACACCCAGAAGAAACTGATGAAAGGATATAAGTGATAAAATTGAAATAAGCGTGTGGCATCATTTGACGGGAGGCCCCATCCGGGGAAGTTCGGCCGCCAAGTGCAAGTCCTGTTTCAGTCGACGCCACATTGGCGACTTGCGCGCCGGTGATGAATATGAAATGATGATGAGGACAAAACAACACCCAGTCCCCGAGCGGTGAAAATCTCCAACCCAGCCGGAAATCGAACTCGAGCCCGCTTGCATGGGAGGCGAGCACGTTACTATCCAGATAAGCAGGAGGAAAATGAATGATAATATTCGCTGATGATATTTTTGTTCTCAGTGAAAGAGAAGAATTACACGATCTGTTGACCGGTATGAACAGTTTAATGATTATAGAGTATTGATTGAAAGTAAACCGGAGAAAGATAAAAGTAATGAGAAGTAGCAGAAATGAGAAACTTAACGTCACAATTAGTGATCACGAAACAGACGAAGTTAAGGAATGCTACTTACTACCTTGGAGCAAAATAACCCATGACGGACGAAGCAAGAAGGACGTAAAAAACAGACTAGCACAGGCGAAGAAGTCACTCCTGGCCAAGAGAAGTATCAAACATAGGCCTTAAATTAAGGAATTTGGAATGAACGTTTGCAGCACAGCGTTTATAATATAATAAAACAATGGAATAAATGATGATAAAATGCTGAAATGCGTGGCTTTTTAAAATGTATTGAATTAATGAGAGTAATTCTTTGGCATGAATGACAAGCACAATAAGCTGAGCTATGCCTGGAAATAAGTTCGTATTAGTTAATATTATTTTGCAGGGGAAGTAGTTTCTTTCTCCGCTGTAGGTTTGTTCTTGCCCTTCTTTATAATGCTACGTTTGGTCGCCGTGTTCACCTTCTAAGTCTTGACCGTGTTCCCATTGAGCTTATCGGATCTTCGTAATTTTCCAAAGTACACAGGTGGGCTTCAGTCCTTGTAATTACCGTACTATTTGAAATAACAACTCACACGACCTTTCTGTTAATAAAACAATACTGTATTTTTCTAAACGGTGCACATATGAAATACATACTCCTCACTTATTCATAGCGATCCCAAAATGGTGGTCTACAATTACTCGCTAAAAATGGCGTGCTTCTCACTCGTTCACTAGCTGAGCGCGAATCCTTCCTTCCTCCTACTGGTACAAGAAAAACTCCTCCTTTTTATTTAACAACTGCAAATAAAAAATACATAACGGTAGGCATAGGCTCTACGATGGGCTACCGCTTCATCTTTTCTCTTTGCCTTTAAAGAAGACGAAAACGTAAAAGAAATGCAAAAGGTTTATCACCCGTTGTACTGCAGGGAATCATGGACAATGGGAAAATCGGAACAGAAGAGAACTGATGCGTTTGGGATGTAGTGCTACAGAAGAGTGTTCCAAATTTCGTGAATTGGTAAGATAAAGAATGAGGAGGTTCTTCGTAGGATCAGCGTACGTATAAACGTAGGGAAAACATTGACAAGTAGAAGGGACAAGATGGCATGACATGTGGTAAGACATCAGGCAGTAGCCTCAGTAGTACTGGAGGGAGCTGTAGAGGCTAAAAACTGTGCGGCAAGACAGAGACTGGAATAAATAAAACAAATAATTGAGGACGTGTGTTGCAAGCGCTATTCCGAGACGAAGAAGTTAGTGCAGGAGTGGAATTCAGATGACACAAAAAGGCAGATGACACAAACAAAAGGAAAAATTACTGAGCCAAATTCTTGTCATTCAGTTCAAGCCACCCTGTGTTGTTCTTCGCTTCCGGCGGCGACTAAACCCAGAGTTTTGCAGTCGCCGCTGCAAGCACGTAGAGCTACTGCGGTATTCCTTGCCAGGAGCCTGGAGCGGGTTGTGTGTGGTCCGCCACCCCATGTGCCGCTGCATCCGACACTGACAGCCCCCGTAGTCGGCGCTGCGATGGTCACCCAATCGCCCCTCCGGGCCGGCTAACGGCTCCTATATTGCCTCCCAGTCTGCAGCGAACGCCGCGCGCGACTGCCTGACGCTGACGTCACACTAGCGGATCACATATCACCGCCTGCTTTTGTCCCCTCTTGCCATAGCATTTTTTAAGGCGACATCTACATCAAAGCTCTATGAATCCCTGTGAAGTGCACGGCAGAGGGTACTTTCCACTCTACCGGTTATTAGACTTTTTTCTCGTTCCATTCACGTATAGAGCGCGGGAAAAATGGTTGTTGAAATGCCTCTGTGCGTACAGTATTAATCTAATATTATCCTGAGGAACCCTTCGGGAGAAGTGTGTAGCGTGTTGTAGTATATTCCTAGAGGCGTCATTTATATGTATGAGCGAGGTTTCTACGGCTGCCGCCGCCTCTCACATCCCAATCTCCATCTTTCACGGTCATTCCAGTCTCCTTCATTAAGACCTCTCGCCGCCATTGCTTCGTTGACATCGTATTTCCAGCATCTCGCAGGTCTATCGCGCTTTCTTATTTGATGTAGAGTCCATTGCCATACCCGTTTTGGCCATCTTGTATCTGGCATACGCTGTAAGTGACCATACCAGAGTAGGCACTTCCTTTCTATGTAGTCTAGGGTTGTGCTTTTGACATTCATAACCTCTCTGTTCCTATCATTTCTAATATGGTCAGGCTCTGGAGTATCCACAACTCCGTCTCCAGAAATCCATCTCGACAGCCAGTAGGCGATCTTTCTGCCTCTGAGTTAGTTCCCACAACTCTGCACCATATGTTGTGATACTTTCAATAATTTTGTGGTAGATGGTGTGTTTTTTTCTGCGCGTTATGTTTTTGTTCCAGAGAATACCGTTTAGTTGTTTCATGGCTCGCTTGCCCTGGCCTATTTTATTGTTTACGTCATCCATACTTCTACCATTGGACGACAGAGTCACTCCCAAGTACTTAAAATTATGACACCCTTTAACAGTACCAGAACCGAGCTGTAAGTCGTTAACAGTATTTTCTCCCACTTTAAGATATTCTGTTTTAGATACGTTTATGGCAAGACCCCATTTTTCATATTCTTCTTTTAGTTTGCGGAGCATGTAATTTGCATCTTCCTCATCTCCAGCTATTAACACTTGGTCGTTAGCAAAAAATAGAGTGAACAAGGTCTCGTCGTCTATAGGGACACCCATTCCTCCGCATTTCCTTTTCCATGATTTTAGTGCCTCCTCTAGGTAGATCTTAAAGAGTGGAGGGGCAAGTGTGCATCCCTGGCGTAGTCCCTTTGTCACCTTAAACTCTTGAGATAGTTGATTTCTCACTTTAACCTTCGCCGTACAACCTTGGTAGAGGAGTCTGACAGCTTTCACATAGCTCGGTGACACACCATTATCAATTAGACTTGTCCATAGCTTGTTCTGTGGAACTGTGTCATAAGCTTTCTGGAGGTCTACAAAGACAAGGTGGGTTGTAAGGCCCCTTGCTGTCCTTTTCTCCACTAGGTTTTTGAGGGTAAATACTCCATCAGTACAGGAGCGACCAGATCCGAATCCATTTTGTTCTTCAGGTTCAGTTATTTCTTCTTCTATCCTCTTTTTTAGGATGCGGCAATAGACTCTCGCCATGGATGGCATCGCACTAATACCACGATAGTTTGCACAATTCGTCCTGTTGCCCTTCTTAAATATTGATGTAATTGTTGCCATTTTCCACTCCTTTGGGGCTTCGTCACCTCTAAGGCATTTGTCAAAATCACTGCCAATATCTCAAAGAGTTTTGACGGTGCTGCTTTAACCAGTTCTATATAAATTAATCCTGGACCTGACGACTTTCTGTTTTTAATGGCATTAATTGCATTTCGGACTTCCTTTGGGGTTATCGGTGGTATATTATCATCTCTGATTTCAATGCCTGGTTGGTTCTCAGTGAATGCAGCTCTGTTCTCAGTTAGTTTAAAGGTGATTATTGAAACTTTGTTAGTAGACCTTCTCGGAATAGTTCCCGACTATCTTCAAGAGTTTATCAGTTCACGTATTTCAGCATCTCTATGACACTCTCCCACGTCTCAGACAAACCTGTAACCATTCGTGCTGCCCATCTCTGTATACGTTTCAATACGCCCTGCCAGTCCTATCTGGTATGGGTCCCACACAATTGAGCATTATTCTAGGATGGGTCGCATTAGTGATTTGTAAACAAGACACGTTCAAAGGATTTGTCGACCTGGAAAAAGCGTTCGACAGTGTAAAATGGTGCAAGATGTTCGAAATTTTGAGAAAAATAGGGCAAGCTATAGGGATATACGGGTAATACACAATATGTACAAGAACCATGAATGAATAATAAGAGTGGACGATCAAGAAGGATTAAAAAGGGTGTAAGACAAAGATGTAATCTTTCCCCCTACTGTTGAATCTGTGCATCGAAGAAGCAATGATGGAAATAAGAGAAAAGTTCAGGAGTGGAATTGAAATTCGAGGTGAAAGGATATTAATGATACGATTCGCCGATGACATTGCTATCCTGAGTGAAAGTGAAGAAGAATTACATTATCTTCTGAAAGGAATGAACAGTCTAATGAGTACAGAACATGGACTGAGAATAAATCGAAGAAAGACGAAAGTCAGAAGACTGATGATCTCCCCCCCCCCCCCCCAGTCCCAAAAAAAAAGCAGTCTCCTCTGTAGACTGATTGTATTTTCCTAGTATTCCAGCAATAAACCGGTCTGATACCTGCTTTACCTACGACTGAGCCTATGTGGTCGTTCCACTCCAATGTTCCTAATAAGTATTACACTCAAGTATTTGTATTAGTTTATAGATTCAAACTATGACTCCTTAATATTGTATTCAAAAGACAATACGCACTCCTTGTTATTTGATGTACGCAGTTTTTGATTTTTGAATATTCAAATTAAGCTGCCCTTCATTACAATACTTTTAAATCTTATCAGCGTCTGACTGAACACTTGTACAGCTTCTTTCAGACTGTATTTCGTTGTAGATAACTGCATCATCTACGAAAAGCCTGAAGTTACTATTAATATTGCCCGCAAGAGTTAATATACAACATAAACAGCAAGAACCCAACGCACTTCTCTCGGGCACACCCGAAGTTATTTCTTCATCAGACGATGACTCTAAATCCAACATATCATCCTCCCTACCAAGAAATTCTCTATCCCGTCACGTATTTTGTCCGATACTTCACATGATCATACATTTGATAATAAGCGTAGGTGTGGTAGTGAGTCAAACGCTTTTCGGAAATCCAGAAATACTGCAGCTATCTGACTGCCTTGATCCATGGCTTTCAGGATGTCATGTGAGACTTAGAGGCTGTTTTCGCGAAATCATAATCATGGACCTTCATTTGTCTTAACAATCTACCGTGCGAGGTGGCGCAGTGGTTAACACACTGGACTCGCATTCCGGAGGACGACGGTTCACCCCGCGTCCGGCCATCCTGATTGAGGTTTTCCGTGATTTTCCAAAATCACTCCAGGCAAATTCCGGGATGGTTCCTTTGAAAGGGCACGGCCTACTTCCTTCCCTGTCCTTCCCTAATCCGATGACACCGATGACTTCACTGTTTGGTCTCCTCCCCCAAACAACCCAACCAACCAAACCTCTTAACAAAATCTGCTACTCCGTGTGCAGGGATATTCAGAACGAATTTTCACACTGCAACAGAGTGTGCGCCGGTTCGAAACTTCCTGGCAGATTAAAACTCTGAGCTGCACCGGATCTCTAGGACCGTTGCCTTTCGCGTGCAAGTTACCTCCGACAGATAGCTGAGATACGAAGGAGGCCGTGAGTTGTGCTTGCCCGCAAAAAGCAAGTATGCTAATTTAGACTCCTGCATCCAGCATACTTTTTTAATCTGCTGGGAAATCTCTCTCGTCTTAGACTAATACTTGCAACCTACGTCCTCAAATATTTACTGGATGTATTCCAATCTCTGTCTTTCTCTACAGTTTCTACCCTCCGTAGCTCCTGCTAGTTCCATGGGAGTTAGTCTCTGTTGTCTTAACAGATGCCCCATCATCCTGTCCCTTCTTCTTATCAGTGTTTTTAGATATACCTTTCCCCTTCGATTCTGGGCAGAACATCCTCATTCTTTACCTCATCAGTCCACCCAGTATTCTACTGTAACACGAGATATCAAGTACTTCCTTTTCTTCAAAAAAATGGCTCTGAGCACTATGGGACTCAACTTCTGAGGTCATTAGTGCCCTAGAACTTAGAACTAGTTAAACCTAACTAAGGACAACACACACATCCATGCCCGAGGTAGGATTCGAACCTGCGACCGTAGCGGTCTCGCGGTTCCAGACTGCAGCGCCAGAACCGCACAGCCACTTCGGCCGGCTCCTTTTCTTCTTTTCGGGTTTTCACTACCATAGAATGCTGTTCTTCAAACGTGCATTTTTAGAAACTGCTTCCTTAAATTAAGTCCTATGTGAGCCTGGCAGCGTCTGTGAGGGCGCATGCGCGATCCTACTGGCGCCACTTGTGCTGGCAATCCATTGATTCTGGCCCTCGTCGTATCATCTTTGCTTGGTTATGAGTTCACTCTGGGGCCGTGTGGAGGTGAGTGGTGTGTGGGACAAGGAACTGGGAGGGTGGGCTCTTGTCGCGTGGAACCTGTTTACGAAGTGCATCAGAAAATTGATACGCCGAGATGTATTGAACAACTTGCTAACAGCAATGAGCAGAAAGGCAGTATTATCCGGTGACTACCTGCAGTCCGCAAGCTATTGGTCTCCTTGGCATTTATTTGAAATTATCTATGAAGTGTTCATTAAATACTGTGCTTAATGATTGTTAATTCTGCCCCGGTGTGAGCTGGACAGGATCCGGTTGCTTCAAGCCTTTCAGTGACTGTGTGTGTCAATATGGAGGTTTCTGTAAGTGCCGAGCTAGTATTTAGCAATGTTAATCTGGTACTTCAAATCATTGTTTGTTATCGTTGAGTATTTGATACTATTGATTGTAATTTCTGTTTGTTGTAGACCTTATGGCCTTCCTGGGGCGAGTTATTGGTTTTGGCCTTAACAAAAGTGTGCTCTCAGCCTAAATAAACGCACGTGTTAGTAGTGTGTGTGTGTGTGTGTGTGTGTGTGTGTGTGTGTGTGTGTGTGTGTGTGTGTGTTTGTGTGTGTGTGTGTGTGTGTGTTTGCTGGATTAAGACTTGGCTTTAGTGATTTTGGGGGAGTAATTTACTCAGTGTTTCTATTATTGTTAGGTATTTGTAGACATGCGATGAAAACCTTTGGTCAAATTGAGCAGTGAGTTTCTTGATTTCTTTAAAAAATAAGGGTTTGATTGTCATCATTTTACTAGTGATTTAGACGCCCTGTGGTTTATTTAAGTACTTAACTTGATTTTTGTGTAACGGTGTTGTGGCCAATCAGTGAAGTATTACTGTTCGCTTCGGTTTTTACACGTGGGTAGCGTTTGTCCAGCTTGATCGTATCTTGTCCACATGGAGCAGAGTAACATTGTCTTATGACACCAAGGAGTCTTCATTAGCCTTATTTTACTTAGTATTATTGGTAAAAGAAAAATTTAACGTGAGGTGACTAATGGACTTTGGATACCAACATTGTATGTACTTGTGTCTAATTTCTTGCCCTGGAGAAGGCCTGGAGTTTACTGTTTCAGTGGAGATGTCTTTTATTTAACGTTTGTTGAATCTGTATTCAAGTCCTGTTGTGGGATTAGCCCACAGTTGTGATTGCTGGTCGGACATAGTACCGCCCCAGGTTTATTTAATCAGTTAACCGTTTGTAATAGGGCCACCATCGTATTGCACAGTTGACATGTTCTTCGAATTCCATTTGTAATTTTATGTATAATGCAAATATCTTTATGCATTGTGATATTAATTTAGAAATCTTAGCTACTTTCGTGTACTGGCAAGATTCTTGCCAACTGTTAGGTGGCTCGTTACAGAATTGTTAGTAATAAAAAAATATTTATTTGGGAATGGTAACTGACGCCTCAAGTTCGGCCACCCTTCCACGTGTTTTCGTTAAATTAATTCCGACCCTTATCCTGGGTCTCACTACGTTTGAAATGGTTCAAATGGCTCTGAGCACTATGGGACTTAACTTATGAGGTCCTCAGTCCCCTAGAACTTAGAACTACTTAAACCTAACTAACCTAAGAACATCACACACATCCATGCCCGAGGCAGGATTCTAGCCTGCGACCGAAGCGGTCGCGCGGTTTCAGACTGTAGCGCCTAGAACGACTCGGCCACCCCGGCCGGCCTACGTTTGAAACTAGTAGACTTCTCTTGGCCACGAATGCCCTCTTTGCCAGTGCTAGTCTGCTTTTGATGTCCACCGTGCTCCATCCGTCATTGGTTATTTTGCTGTCTAGGTAGTATGATTCCTTAACTCTATCTACTTCGTGACCATAAATCCTGATGTTAAGTTTCCCGCTGTTCTCATTTCTGCTACTTCTCATTACTTTCGTCTTTTTTCAATTTACTCTTAATCCAAATTCTGTGCTCATTAGACTGTTCATTCCATTCAACAGATCTTCACTTCCACTGAGGATAGCAATGTCATCAGTGACTCATATCATTAATATTATATCACCCTGAATTTTAATTCCGCTCCTGAACGTTTATTTCCGTCATTGTTTCTTTGGTGTGTAGATTGAACAATAGCGGCGAAAGACTACACCTCTGTCTTACACTCTTACGTTATTACCAAAAATCTCCTAAAGTTCTTGACCAGTTTACTTCAAATTTGTTGTAAGGAAACAGAAAAGTTGTATTTATGGCTTATTAGCCTATAATGAGAATATTACCATAGAATCTGAACTTGTAGTAACGATAAACAAGACTAAAGGTCTGAGAGTGGGGAAGAGAAGATGGCATAAAAGATGACAGAAAGCAACAGATGTATAGAAAGAGGGATCAGGAGGAGACGGAGAGAGGGGAGAGGAAAAGTTGGGCGTAGAAAGGCGGAGGCGGTGATAGGGAGATGGAGAGAGAGAGGAGGCAGGAGAAGATGGTTAGAGAAGGTGGAGGAGAAAATGGGCAGAGGCGATGGACAGAGAGAGGGTGAGAGGGGGCAGGAGGAAATGGAAAGAGGGGGTGGAGAAGATGGACAGAGGGAGGGAGAGGTGGTGATGGAAAGAAAGAGGGGAAGGAGGAGAAGATGGACAAAGAGATTAGAATGTATATCTAGTTCCAATGCATATTGGAAACGTTTGTTTTCTCTTTTATTTCTTGCATTTAACCAGACGCAGCAACAGCAACTTCTGGAAATGAACAGCTAGTACACAAAATAAAAATAAAACCACGTTTCTAAAGTTCTTGTTTATTCATTTTAGCCCTTACTCTACATTTTGTGACCTCCACCACTATATCTACTGGCAAGTTTGTTTGTTGATGCTTTAAAAGATGTTCCAAGCCTTTCTCTTCTTTTCGTAAGGGTTTTACACAGATTTCTTTTTCCTGGTCAGTTATTGTTAAGCTCACTTCTTCTGCCTCCTGCACTTCTACATTGCAGGAAAATGATATCAAATTAATCTCTTCCTCGTCTCAAAAATGGCATAGGACTAAACGACCATTAAATTAAGATAGAACCATGAAGACTACGGCTCAGGCACCGTGTTATAGACTGTGCTTATCTCATCGACTCGCGTGAACTTGCATCCTAGAAAATATTGCATATTAAAAGGAGGCATACAGGGATTGTACTCGGAGGCGGGCAGGACTGGTGCATCAGGAAGTCACTCTGGTCATGCACGCTTCCCATTTATTGTCAGCAAATCGCATAATAACCTTTGCTGGAAACTTTATTCTGTGCACCCACAATATTCCTGGACTGGAAACTAAAACTAACTTCAAACAGATACATGGGTACCTGTGGATAGGGCGGTCAGCACGAGTGTTATTATGAAGTCCCACAGTGTTTTTCTTTTTAAACCTTTACTTAGACAACATAGCAATGAGTTTTTCCATAAATTGTATCGGTTCTTGCCACAAAAAATCAGATTCCTTTTTATCATTTCTGTGCTCCCTAAACGGAAATGGGCATATGTGATGGTAAAAAATTTGAAGTAATTTAATGTAAGGGTGATTTTATTTCCTTACGATAAACAGACCCGACGAAATACGCTGGCGGAAAAAAATCACAACACCGAAAATGAGTTGTGAGACGTAAACCAAATCATTGTACATGACTCTACATCTGAAAGACGATGTCTGTTCAAATTTCGCGGCAGTCACGTAAGAGGGGCGCTAGCAGCGCCACTATGAAGATGCAAATCAGGTGTGCTTTAAATATATTCTGTAAGGGTCGTTAGCGTTAGTTACCTTTGAGACTGGACATGGTGAGTTGATGCTGGTCAAGAATGCCTTTAAGGTGACAAAATCGCCATTATCAACAGCTCACTGAGTTTGAACGAGGTCGTGTAAGAGGGCTACGAGAAACTGGATGTTCCTTTAGCGATATTGCAGGAAGACTTGGCAGGAATGTATCCACTGTACACGATTGCTGACAGCGGTGGTCCCGAGGATGTATGGTCACAAGAAGATCGGACTCCAGATGGCCACTTGGCACTATCGAGAGGGAAGACCATCGACGAGTTCGGCGTGTAGCTCTGGCGCATCCTACTGCAACTGCAGCAGCAATTTGAGCAACAGTTGGCACTACAGCGACACAACGAACTACTGCAAATCGGTTACTTCAAGAACAGCTCCGAGCCATATGCCCCGTAGCGTGCATTCCACTGACCCCAAATCACCGCCATTTGCTACTTCACTGGTGTCAAGCGAGAGCTAATTGGAAGACAGAGTGGAGATCTGTTGTATTTTCAGCTAACAACTGTTTCTGCCTCTCTGCCAGTGATGGCTGCGGTGGTTAGGAGGCCAATTGAGACCGTGAAACCAACCTGATAGACAGACTGGACTTACACCTGGAGTTATGGCCTGGGGTGCGATTTCGTATGGCAGCAGGAGTATTCCCCTCGTTATCAGACTCACCCTGACTGCAAAATTGTTCAATCTGGTGATTCGACGTGTCGTGATTTCATTCATGAACAGCATTCCAGTGAGTGTTTTCCAACAGGATAACGCTGGCCCACATACCGCTGTTGCAACCCAACATTCTCTTTATCGTGTCGACATGTTATTCTGGCCTGCTCGATCACCATCTTTGTCTGCATTCGAGCTCATACGGGACATTATGGGAAGAAAACTCCATCGTCATCCACAAACAGCATTAACCGACCCTGTTTTGAAGAATCAAGTGCAACAGGCATGGAATTGCATCCCACAAACAGGCATCCGGTTCCTGTACAGCATAATGCATGTACGTTTGTGTTTGTTTGCAAATTCCGGCGGTTAGACCGATGATTAAGGTACTACATTTGCGATGGCATATCTCGTGCTTACATTAACCTGTGATCTTGCATGTTAATCATTCACATTTTTTATCTAGATAAATGTATCCGTGAAACTTCATTACTCTATATTAATTATTTTTTGGTGCTGCGATTTTTTGTTCCATCATTGTATTAGCCATAGGGCGCTGCAGATAGTGTAGAAAAGCTAGCAGGCGGTCATGTGACCATCCAAGGCTAACAGAACTTGTGGCAATGAAGCAGTGTGCTCGTACGTCGGCAGCATGGAATGACCACAGTGAAGTGAGTCGACGTAGAGACGTCACAGAATGGCAGAAGGGAAATGTCCCATGAGCGTGCGAGGAAAGAAATTGGCCGATTTGTTCATCTATCAACAAGGACTACTATTTGTGTCTACAAGCGATAGTTTATCACTCACAGCTATGTAACGTGGGGTAAGTACAATGATTGTAAAAAGATCCTAACCAACAGGAATTGGAGACAAGTATCACGCGTATCACGCCAACAATAGGTTTCAAACCCGATAGGTACGTCTGCAGTCAGGTGATGCATGTCCGTCTCAAACAGTGAACGCGCCTTGCGAAGGTAAGTGAACGCAGCTGAGATTTGGAGCCGGGCATGTCGCAGTAAGGCTACCTGCAAGAAAGGATCACTCTGACACAGTGCGATATCGTCTCCAGTCGTCATAAAGGTCTTAAATCGGTGAGAAAGAGAGTGTACAGTGTACAAATTTTTCTAATAATGGAATATCCAGCTTAAGCCACTCATTGAATACAGAATAAAATTTTAACTCTGCTGCAGAAACCTACTAGCGGATTAAAACTGTATGTTGGACCGAGACTCGAATCGGGATACTTGTCTTTTGTGGGGAATTATTCTACCCACTGAGCTACCCAAGTACGACTCACAATCCGTTCCTACGGCTTTGTTTCCACCAGTACTTCATCTCTTACCTTCCAAATTCCACAGCAGCTCTTCTGCTAAAGGAAGGTGGAGGATGGGGTACAGGTGGAAGTAAAACTCTGAGGACGGGTCTTGAGTCGTGCTCGGGTAGTTCAGTCGGCTATATCATTTGCCTGCGAATGGCAAAGGTGCCGAGTTTGCGTCTCGGTCCAGCACACGGTTTTTAATCTGCCAGGATGTTTCACCGATTGATGATTAGATCCTGAAGAGCTACCAAATTGCGAGGATGCTGATATGTTTCACCGGCCGTTATAATAGTGAAAGATAATTTCTGTTTGATGAAGATCGTGTGATGTAGCGAACCAGTCGAGTTGCTGTAGCGTGCTCGAGTTTCCTAAGACCAGAAGAATGGTTCAAATGGCTCTGAGCACTATGGGACTTACCTTCTGAGGAGGTCATCAGTCCCCTAGAACTTAGAACTACTTAAACCTAACTAACCTAAGGACATCACACACATCAATGCCCGAGGCAGGGTTCGAACCTGCGACCGTAGCGGTCGCGCGGTTACAGACTGTAGCGCCCAGAACCGCTCGGCCACACCGGCCGGCAAACCAGAAGAATACTTGTGCAGTACTGCAAATGGGCTATTGTCATCCAGGAGGAGGATATGGTCCGTAGCATACTCATCACGAAGCTGTAGAAGAAAGGTAGCCTCTTTGTCGAGATAAACATCCCGTTTCGTGTTCACAGTATCCTAAATGAGTGGGCCCAAGTAATGGCTTGGAAAACACCCACAAAACATCACGCAACCACTACCACACCCTCCACACACACGCGAGGTCCTTCCATAGGGCGACGTGTACCACTGGTGGCTCACGCCAACTCTACCTATTATGCTACCAGAAACACAATAACGTATGATGTATTACCCAGTATCCAGGCATAATGAACAGCTGTGAGCACAATTTTTTGTGACCCTTCAACGAGAGAGCTTTCTGAACTAATGAGATATAATTTAATTTCTGATTAATTTAGTGCAAAATTATTTTATGATGATCTCTCGTTGTTTTTAAAGAAAGAACTTAAGCCACTTTCAAAAGAAAAGGCCAGTACATTAAAGTAGTAGACCAGGGCCTTTGAATGCGACTGCCGCCCCACGGAGAGAAACAGTAAAAGCAACGCCGCTAGATGAAAGAAAGCATGAGTAAACGCCCATAACTATAGCGAGAAACACAGTTCTCAAGACAAGCATGAACGTGTTAAAATACCTCATTGGCAAAGGGGCAAAATCGCGACCTGTCGCACCATACTACTATTCTCCCGTTTATGCTGTTCGAAGACGGGCAGCTTTATGGCCTTTTGCGATGTACTCTGAATGTCCATTGATGCAGTTCCCTTCGTAATGTTCGACCGAAAGCTTGTCGAGATGGGCCTGCGCTCATTGACAGCAGCATTTATTGTCGAGTTCGAAACTGATTGCCACTGACAGTCGTCTCTGGTCACTGTCATTTCAGATCTTTTCAGGAACACTGTTCTAAATTTCCTTTATTTCTGTCTAAGATCGCTAAATTGTTAGGTCTTACTCCGTGTTACATATCTTTGAGTGGTTACACAATAGCATCACTTATTGAAGCACTGACACACCAACAAATCGGGTATCTTCAGTCGCGGTGTGGTCACGGGCTCTTCCAAATACGACAGCTAATTTCTACCTCTGTGTCAGGTGTGTACGCGGACTCATCTTACTGCGCGGTTCTGTTCAGCTGACCGTCACATACGCACCGAATCACTGCTATGATTTGGTCGGTGGTGGAAGACTACATGGCCCCTTACTACTGTTTCTACACCATCTACAGCGATCCAAAGTGGCCAACAGGCTCTTCTAAGGGTGTCTTGTATCTTGTGAGCTTATTTTTTATAAAGCGACTGAATCCTCTGCAACAGTCAGGGATTAGGCTACTGCCGTGCCGTGAAAAAACAATTACCACAAAAACAAAATTATTATCTGTTCGAGCAGTGGCAGTTTCTCAATCTAATTAACCATCAGCTTAAAAAAAAGAAAATATCCTCTCTTAAGAAATGGGTGGCAACCTTTCTCTGTGATTATACAAAAAATATGAGATTCACGTTTGTCTTTTTAAGGGAGCTAGGGGTGTCATCAAACTGATGCAGCCCGCCACGAAATCTCTTCGTATTATTATTTGTTGAATATATTCCAACCTGTCTCCCATTGTGTTTTTCCCGTGCACAGATCCATCAAGTACAATAGAAGTTATTCTTCAATGTCCTAACGTGTGGCATCACGTTCCCTCTTTTTGTCATTGGTTTCCATATGTTGGTCTCCCGCATTCTGGGGAATCACTCCTCTTTTTTTATCTTATGGCTCATTCTAATTTTGGACTTATTTCCATAGCAACAGATCTCAAACACTTCGATCCTCTTCTTTTCCGGATTTCCCGAGACCATAATTCACTTCCATACGATGCAGGGCCAGTGACCTACATAGTCATAAATTTCTTCATCATATTAAGGCCTATGTTTAGTACTGGTAGACGTCTTTTGGTCACGAATACGCTCTTTGCCTGTGATAGTGTGCTTTTCTTCATATTCTCATTGATTCGTCCGTCATGAGTTATTTTGCCTCCAAGATAGCCGAATTCCTTATGTTCGCCTACATCATGATCACCAGTTTTGATGTTAAGCGTCTCGCTATTAACATTTCCGCAACTCCTCATTATTTTCGTCTTTCTTCGGTTTGCTGTCAATCCATAGCGTGTGTTCATTAAACTGTACATTCTATTCAACAAGCCATGCAATTGTTCCTCGCTTCCACTGACTAGGAAACATCACTGACTCGGCCTCTTATTTAAAGGAGAAAAAACACACGTGCGAGATATCAGCCGAACGATTGATCGCAACGAAAAATTTTGACCCATTATTCTGACAGTACGCAGTTACGACCTTACACATTTTAAGGACGCTCGTGGATCGCTTCTATGTCACTCGCCCCATTCTGCTGAACCTGCTTAATGCACGAACGCGAAGCACTGTACAGTGGAATGGGTAAGAGGCTTGTATTTATAATCTCCGTGAACCAACAAGCGATAGTGCGGTACATCCAGAAGCGATACGGAATGACAGCCGTATTGCAACGTTTAAGTGTCAAGTAACGAGAGCTTCTGAAAGTTGTGACTGGTGAGCATCATTATAAGTAGCTATTCGACTAATTGTTACACCAGGCAAACGGAAGAGAATGCGATTTTCTTTGTGTTATTGTTTGTACCTTTCAATTTCGTTGCGGAAATCATAGACAGCATCACGAATGGAGATGTGCTATACATAGAGCAAAATAGTGCAGTGTCGTTTGCTGCTTATTTACTAGAAGACGACGTTGACGATAGTGAGGCAGCCCTTGAACCACAGTAAATTCGTCGATCAGCGTCATTGGTACAAGGACAGGGATGTGAAAAAATGGAAGTACGTGATGCTGAAGACTGCTTTGAAGATGCAATATCGCCAAATACCACATTACTTCTGTCCGTGACAGAGGAGTCTATGAAACGAGCTGTCACCTTTTGGAAAAGTGAAAAGAAGCGGAATCTGTATATCAGGACCGTCAAGAGGATCTCCAAATTACGGAAACAAAAAAGGAATATGTACATCTAGAGTAGATACCTTGAAAACCAGGGAACGCATCAATAAAAACTTTCCAAGGTCAACGCAATCTGTGCAGATAAATTTAATAAAGCATTCAGGAAAAGTAGACAATCCGCATTATTAATATACAACAACGGGGCGTTCAAGCCGCAATGGGAGCGAGGCTATAAAGTTGAAAGCATCTGCTGACTGGGCGTACGCTTAAAAGAAGAAACATGATATTGTGTCGCGAAACATAACCCATGTTACTATGATTAATAAATGGATAATGGAACAGCCATTCCTTCTGAATTTGAAGAGTTTTTCGCAAACACTAGAGCTATTACGGAAACTGTCAGTAGACAAAAAAATGGTTCAAATGGCTCTGAGCACTATGGGACTCAACTGCTGTGGTCATTAGTCCCCTAGAACTTAGAACTACTTAAACCTAACTAACCTAAGGACATCACACACACCCATGCCCGTGCAGGATTCGAACCTGCGACCGTAGCAGCAGCGCGGCTCCAGACTGGAGCGCCTAGAACCGCACGGCCACCGCGGCCGGCGTCAGTAGACAGAATGTGTACAACATGCATCAGTGCGATTTTAATTTAGACATCACACACGGTCGATCTCTTGCCAGAAAGGTCGAGCAGTCTGTCACTAACATGACGCTGCACAATAATGTTAACGGCATCTGCAGATAGACACCTCTGTTTGTGGTTTTAAAAGAACCGACCGAGAAGTTTCGACGCGAGTGAAACAAAGTTTCTTTCATGCAGACGTAACAGTCCGTCGTCTCCTTGGAAAAGTCGACAAGTAGCATTTAAGGATGTGGCGACAGAAGATGTTTTCTAAAGTTATACAAGATGACAGTAGAACAGTAATCGTGGATTCGTTTTTCGGCCACATATGTGAAGAGAAATGAGAAGAAGGCACTGCTTTTTTTGTGTTGACGATATCATAAAGTGCAACAAGAGGCTGTCAACCGCTGGATGTATTTGGACATAGTTAAAGGTTTTGTCGGGATGCGAACTTCGGTCATCCTTCATATGCAGTCTTTTCTTTGCAGGCAGTTTTGTGCACCAGTATTTCGGCAAGTCTTCGAGTACGTTTGGTATCGAAACGACTACATAAGTGACCGGGCAGATCACTTTGAACATCCAGTGAAATAGCAGTGAAATACTGTGTTGACAATGATAACAACTTTTGTTCATGCAGTTTCTAAGAAGTAGCTGATGCCAGAGATCTCCTTGTTTCGGACATTTTAATGTTCCGATTCACAAATACAATGCAAATGAATGGCACGAACGAATGTGTCGTTAAACAAGTAGTTTTCCGCTACTTAATTATTAACATCACTGTTGTACGTTATTTTCTTTGGATTTAAAGCTGATATAGTACATTTGCAGGAGTTTCGCTATTCTTCAATTGCGGTATGGTGCGCGCTCAGGCATTAAGCGGGCACACTGCTGCGGAGCGAGTGACAAACAAACGATGCGCGCGCATGTTTAAAAGCTGTGCTTTCAGAAGGTTATAACTGCGTACTATCAGGACAATTGCCAAATCTTCGCGCGCAATCGATTGCAGGTGTTGATATCTTGTACATGTACTGTTTTCTCCCTAAAATACGTCGTCGAGTTAGTGATGTTTCCTTGTGAGTGTAAGAATGTCACAGCTAATCTTTATCATTGATTTCATTTCGCTAAGATTTTAATCCCACTCTTGAATGTTTATTTTGTTTTTGTCATTGATTTTTAGACGTATAGATTGAAGAGTAGGCGTGATAAACTTCATTCCTGCCTGTTTTTCTTATCCGGTTACTTCGTTCTTTGTCGTCCATTATTATTATCTCTTGGTTGTTGTATGTATTGTGTATTACTCTTCTTAACTTATAAAATACCCCAATTTTTCTCAGAACTTCGAACATCTGGCACCGTTTTACGGTATCGAACGCTTTTGATAGGCCAACAAATCCTAGAACCATTGACTTCTTTTTTAAAGTCTTGTTTCCACTATCAAGTGGAACGTCAGAATTGCCTCTCTGGTGCCTTGACCTTTCCTTAAACAAACTGATCGTCATAAAATATCCTCAATTTTCTTTCCCCTCCTTCTGTATATTAAGTCCGCAGCTCTTCGTCTTGCGGTAGCGTTCTCGCATCCTGCGCACGGTGTCCTGGGTTCGATTCCCGGCGGGGTCAGAGATTTTCCCTGCCTCGAGAAGACTGGGTGTTGTTGTGTTGTCTTCATCATCATCATCATCATCATCATCATCATTCATCCACATTACGGTCGGAGGAAGGCAATGGCAAACCACCTCCGCTATGACTTTGCCTAGTTTGTGGTGCGGGTCTCCCGCATCGTTCCCTACGCTCCTTGGAGTATGGGGCCTCATTATCATCATCATCATCATCATCATCATCTGTATATTACGCTTGTCAGCAACTTGGATCCATGATATTTTGTACCACGGTTCTCGCACTTATCCGTCTTAGAAACCACATTGAATAGTCTTTTTGATGGTCTTAGGACAGCAACCAGTCACAAATTTACTTTGAGTTCCTATCGTTGTGATTCATCATCAGACGGTTTACATGCTTTCTTTCTGACATTTGGTGTGTTTTTATAGATTAATTGTCTTAAAATATAAATAAAACATAATTATAAACACGCCACACACAGATGGTTGCGTTACAGATTTTCGTTGCATGTGACTTACGTGAAACGCCGGTTTCGAGTGTTTGTTTTCATAATGTTCGTCCAATCGATGTAAATGCATTCCCACTGCATCCTCGTTGTTGCACACGTAATAGTTCTCACTGTACACTTTAGATTTGTCGCTGAGATCATTTCAACCACGCACCACATGTTTTGATACATACAAAGAGCTTACAAATATATGAGTGTCACAGATGCTATGATATATCGTAACATTTGACGATGATGTCCTATGTTTGGAAAGGATCATATATTCTTTTATAAAACTGTAATGCCTTTTACATTAGTACAGAGACATTGATTTTTTTTTAGCTGATATTGCTGATTTAATTATGAAGTTTTTATATATATATATTTAGAACTGTATGGGTAAAATAGTATATTATTTTATTACATTTGGCATCATGAGAATTATAGTAACATATAAATTTGCTACTTGATCTGCAGATAGGTGTATTAATATTATTTGCTTTGGAGGCTGGAAAGTAATTTTTGGAAATTTTTCAGGAAAGGAGTGTTAGCTAACGCTGTTTGTTCGTTAAGGATATAGTCTGGGGTGCTGTTTTTGTGTGTGTGTATTTCTAATTCTTCTAATATATTCATAGTGGCTCCTTTTTCTGTTAGATGCAAAATTTTTAAGTTGTCTTCAGTGTGTCCCACTGAATGGTTCTCTTCAGCAATATGGGCTGCAAATGCTGATTTGCTTAAGTTACCAAGTCCTAGAGCATCAATATGTTCTTTGTATCTAATTTCAAAACTTCTGCCTGTCTGTCCAATGTAGAATTTTGGGCATGTATCACATTTGATTTTCTATATTCCCGATTTACGGTAGGGACTCTTCGAGGTATTTACATCACGGATTACGTTTCGTTTTAATTTATTATTTGTGGAAAAGCTGATTCTGATATCTTTCTTCTTTTTAAATAAGTTTGCTATTTGGTATGAAAGTGGGCCTATGTATGGGAGAGTAGCATATTGAGGTTTGGCTCCAGTGGCACACTGATTTGGCTTGAAGTGACTGCTGTGAAGTGGATCTGTGGTTTTAGTCTGCATTTTGTTGAAGTTTTTCTATTATTGTGGGTTTGGACGAACATTATGAAAAGAAACACTCGAAACCGACGTTTCACGTAAGTCACATGCAACGAAAATCTGTAACACAACAATCTGTGTATGGCGTGTTTATAATTATGTTTTATTTATATTTTAGGACAATTAATCTATAAAAACACACCAAATGTCAGAAAGAAAGCATGTAAACCGTCTGATGATGAATCACAACGATTCGAAACCGGTAACGGTTTCATTTGAATAAAGGAACTGAAAGTAAATTTGTGGCTGGTTGCTGTCCTAACAACATCAACACTTGTCTTCAAACAACAGCCACGGTCTCCAACATGTCATCATATGACAAAATTGCGAATAGTCTTTTGTTTCCCATTTACCCCAGTGATTTTAAAAATTCCGTAGGAGTGGCCGTTTGTGTGTTAGATCTGAGACCTGTTGAACCGACGGAGGAAGAAAGACGCGGCGGAGGAAAGCTGTGATTGGCCCCTGGTGCCGCGCTTCCCGCGCCGCGCCAACTCCAGCGCCTGTCGGCCGCTACCCGGCGCGCGCTCCGATGTCGCCAGGGCACTTGTGGCGGCGGCCCACATATTGAAATTCCCGCACCCGCCGACACACCAGAGGGGCTGTTATTTTTTCATCTCCCGCCTGGCCGCTGTAATTTCCGCGGCATTTCTCACCCACAGCTTTTTCCTCTTTTTGAAACTTCAACACATTAAGTATAGGTAAAATTTTAAATTGAACAGCATTCCTCTGTGAATACAGAAATTCTTGTACGTAAAGAATTATAAGAAGCAGTTAAAGGAAAGCGAGTCAGATATAAACAAAAGCAAACTGCTTATTATTTCAAAAGTTATCGCGTAAACGTTTATTACACTCATCCCCTTGTAGGACAAGACAGTATAGAAAAAATGTTTGCAGTTTTCCATGAAGGCGCTGACCGTTCTGCCTCACGATGGGACACATGTGTTATCTGCTATGACGATTACTTTTGAAATAATTTTACTTACTTTTTCCGTTTGCCCCGTTTCCATTTGATTATCCTTTACAGAATGTGATGAAGAAACCGCAGCTACGCGATGATGTACTCAGACAACCAATGTAAGATCTATAATAAATAAATAAGAAAAAGGACGTCGAGAATCTGTTAGATGATCATTTTGGCTTTAGGTAAACGCACATAGGCGAGGCGAATCGGGCCCCACCGAACAATGTATCATCTTTCGCTAATGGCGTCATAGGATGTGGCTGTGAGTGATAACAGACCAGCACACCACTCTCACGGCTGTTGTCTGGTTTCTTGATATTGGAACCGCGACTAATAGATCGATTAGCTCCTCAGTTGGCCTCGCGAGGCTGAGTGCACCCCGTACCAATCCTCTAAGCAAAATTCCATGGCAATACTGGGAATCGAACCAGGGTTCCCGGGATGCCAGTGAGCCGCGCTGACCACCCAGCTTGTAACACGCCCGGGGGTACAATTGGGCGGGGTGGTACCTTTAACTGGTTGTCGTTTCGAACCGTGCGCCCTGTCCACACCACGTACCTGATAATCCTGCGGCGGTCGTACTGTTCTGCTCCACACTGCTGCTGGCTTGTCTGAAACTATCTATCGAATTATGCAAGCGGGTTTAGAAGAGCCACTCAACGTTAAAACACAACACTGTTCGACGTCTAGTATGAACAACTACATTCTGAGACGATAAGGAATCACAGGTTGCACTGTTTACATTCTAAGTCGTAAATGTTTATCCCAATTAACAACTTTGATGATTATCTGTCCACAATAACACTCAGACGAGCGTAAAGTAACCGACACGACGCGGGTGATTGTTGATGATGCGGAAGCCGAATGATCCGAACGAAAGTTCTTACGCTCGTCACACATACAGATATCTGCTAATAGTCCTCCTTGACTCTAGTAATGGTATAACACTGTTCGTAAAGTTAATTTTTCAGTTTCTTTGTTCTTACTTGTACGAGCGTGCGCGTAACCGTCGCGGCGCGGCTGATTGTTGATAAATGCGGGACGATGACCGAACGCAAGTCCTCACGCTCGCTACAAGACACTGGCACTTGACTGCACTCTTTTATGGTAACTAATTTTTGCTGATTCACATTAATTCATTCCGAGAGACCGAACACGGCGCGGATGATCGATGCTGTGCGACACGCAACGAGAGGAAACATAAATGCGTTATTGACGGCACTGCTCATTTTCAATTACTTCTTGATTCACTTTCCTCTGAACCATTTCCATATATCATCACTTTACCATAATAGCACTTGTAGCAACACTTCAACTTCCATACTAACAATGCCTCTCACATGCAGAGCTACACACTACACAACGTAACAGTTCCGTGTCCCGCGCTCGACTCTGCAGACGCGGCTGCCCGCAAAGATACTCCGCAACCAAGCCAGCGATATGACAGTACGCTTACAAGCTACGGAGGCGGAAAATTGAGGTATCAAACCGCAAGTTCAGATTCAGCCCGTATATTTGTTGTTCGTCTAGACGGCACGTAAGCAGTAAATGGTGACCATATTTAGTATCAGTAAAACATATTCGTATCAGCTGATATAAGGTCAGGGCTTTCCTTCACATTTGTATGTTTCCTGGTTAGTGAACTTTTTGTCTGTTCGTATTATTTTCTAACGATGAGGACGTTCACGAAGTTGTTATGGAATGGAGCGGATTTCTGCCTTCGATGAACTGAAGGATTGTTGATACATTCCGACAGTTGTTTACGAAGACTTGGTAATTATACTGAAAAATAGTGTCATGTATCTGTGTCACTCTGAAATCCAGAGTTGGATTCAGTGTAAGCTACTTACCTGGCAGGTAACAATGCGTAACTTACTTTTTGAAATCTCCTCTTACAGCTGAGTCGCATTGCTATTGTGTGGGAGACGCAATACATATCCTATAGGCCACGTTGCAAAGCATGAAGGAGGGTACTTCACACCAGTATCAGCGTATTGCTGTCCCTACTCCAACTGCGTATGGGGCGAAGGAAAAACAGACTTCCATACGTTTCTGTGCGCACCCTGATCTCTTATTATCAGGATCACTATGCGAGGTATACAATATAGGCAACGTTCTTCGAAGCGCTTCGTTAAGTTTATCTAGCAGGGTTCCGCGAGAACAACATCGCCTTTGTTCTAAATTCCCATTTAATCTCCCTAAGCAGTTCTGTTACACTTAAGCAGACCACCCTAGCAAACGTCTTTTAATATATTCAGAGTCTGCTGTCCCGAATAACTAATTGGATTTGGACCCAATTAATGCGACAGTATTCTAAAACTGTTGCACTATCGTCTAGTATAGGTTCCTTCAAAGACACACCACACTTTTTCAGAACTTTATTCTTCTTCCATAATGCTGCTTTTTGTTGGGTTCGTTTCATTTCATACAGATTCGTGGTAATAGCCCTTCATATTTAAGTTACATAAAAGTTGCCACTGATGACGTAATCTGTTACAGTTGTGGTATTTCTCTTTTCTCATTGGAATCATATTGCAGTTAGCCATATATAAAGTCGATACTTATACAGATCGTAGTATTAAAAAAGCTACTGACCGTATCTTATAAAACGAATATACACTGTGTCCATAATTAAAGTTTCAATTTCAAAATGCTGTAGAAAGAGAGAAAGAGGACCACCGGCCACAATAACATCAAAATTGATCAGCATTTTATTGACGCAGCGGGAAATGTTGTGGAAAAAAGAATTATCTGAAATTTTACCAATAGATGGCACTGTTAGCATCTTAACCTTAATGGGGGTTGGCTACAAATGACAGAGGAATCGCAATACGACGGCTATGATTTGGGTTGCACATTACACTGTCTGTAATGTTCAATGTGTATGAGTGTACAAATTCGGCAGGCAACAGTTGTGGCTCTATTAATTAGGTAAGCCCATCCACATCGGATGGGAAAACTCGGTTTTTAACTGTCCTGAGGCTAAAAACCACATAAAAAGGCAAAGTAACATCGGTGTCTAATTCTCGTGAGAATGGCGCAAGACATGTTCAATAAGCTGCCCACCGTTTTCCGCCACAAATTGAAATAGAGAAACAGCATCTTCTACAACAAATCGGAATGGTCTCGATCAGAAAGCGACGCGCATTTGGTGTCTCCAATTCAGCTACGTTGGTAATTGGAGCACTGAGCACACCCTTCAGATAACCCCACAGCCAGGTTGTAGTCATATCACGACTGATAATTCTAGCATTTCCGAAATGCCTCTGCAGCTGCCGCTCCACTGTATATAAAATATGCGGAGGAGCGCCAGTTTGCATAAAAATGATCCTACGAACACATCCACGCTGTTGGACGGATGAAGTGACGTTATTGCGCAAAAGACTCTCTCATAGCTTTTACCAGTGACGGTACTGGTAACAGGGGCCGCAGAACTCATCTTCTCGGAGAAAGAGGTCCTAACGATAAACGATGCCGTCAACCCACACCAGTCACCTCAGCATACTGAAGTGGTACCGCTGGTATCTGTGCAGATTTGTCGTCGCCCATATTCTACGGTTCTGCATATTGACGTGTCCTTGGAGATGGAAATGGGTTCGTCCATCCACAGAATGTCCCATGGGCATTCATCAAATGGTTGAAACGGCTTAACATCTGAGGTCACCAATCCCCTAGAACTTAGAACTACTTAAACCTAACTAACCTAAGGACATCACACACATCCATGCCCGAGGCAGGATTCGAACCTGTGACCGTAGCGGTCGCGCGGTTCCAGACTGAAGCTCCTAGAACCGCTCGGCCACAGCGGCCGGCAGGCATTCATCATCCACGTCCATGCGAGCAAGAAACTCCAGAGCGAACGTTTGTCTTTCTGGCTGGTCAGCTGGAAGCAACTCCTTAACATTGGGGATTTTGCATCCAAAGTTCTCTTAATTCCCCGTGCACTGCATATTTCTAAGCCATCTCTCGACCTTTCCTGCAATACTGTGTCCCCATCTTCGACAGACGTCGGATCGACTGGTTTCCTCAGTCTGCCCATTGCATTTGAAAAGAAATTTTATAATTTAGTGATAATTTTCTCGAGACCCTTAGCAGACATCGGATTGATGGCTTTTTTGATACCCTCGAGTGTCCGGAATTTCTGCAGGGCTACTGGCGAACAGTCACTGTCCTTTTAAAAGGGCTTCACCAGCAGCGCGCAGTCCTTCGTCAAGAGAGTCATGTTGGGCGTCTCGGACGCAAACTAAGACAAGGACTTTTGCGGCGCGTCTGCATATTGTAAAGCTTACAGCGCCATCTGTTGGTCAAATTTCCGTTAATTTTCTTTTGTTCCATGACGTCACCCCCCTCCCCCCGTCGTGTCAATAATATACTGTTCAAATTTGACGTCATTCTGAGCAATGATTCTCTTTCTACACCATTTTGGAACAGGAACTTTAATTATGGGCACCCTGAATGTCGTGAGAAAGCCAGTGGTCCTACTATACATCTTTGAGGTACACCAGACGTAACTGCTATTTTCAAAATGTTGTTGTTGTGGTCTTCAGTCTTGAGACTGGTTTGATGCAGCTCTCCATGCCACTCTATCCTGTGCAAGCTTCTTCATCTCCCAGTACTTACTGCAAAGTTTTAAGAGTCGAGGGGCATGATAGGGAAGCAGTGGTTGGGAAGGGAGTGAGACAGTGTTGTAGCTTCTCCCCGATGTTATTCAATCTGTATATTGAACAAGCAGTAAAGGAAACAAAAGAAAAATTCGGAGTAGGTATTAAAATCCATGGAGAAGAAATAAAAACTTTGAGGTTCGCCGATGACATTGTAATTCTGTCAGAGACAGCAAAGGACCTGGAAGAGCAGTTGAACGGAATGGACAGTGTCTTGAAAGGAGTATATAAGATGAACATCAACAAAAGTAAAACTAGGATAATGGGATGTAGTCGAATTAAATCAGGTGATCCTGAGGGAATTAGATTAGGAAATGAGACACTAGTAAATGAATTTTGTTATTTGGGGAGCAAAATAACTGATGATGGTCGAAGTAGAGAGGATATAAAATGTAGACTGGCAATGACAAGGAAAACGTTTCTGAAGAAGAGAAATTTGTTAACATTTTCAAAATATCGTATATAAAAAATAGCACCTGCTTTCTCCCGAAGCCGAGCTTTTTCTCGAGGACTGTAGTAACGTTCACCTTCAGAATATGTTCTGTTATCTTGCGTCAAACTGACGCTTGAAAAATTGATGCTTGGTCTGTGATTTTGTATCAGGCCCTGTAGCGTCCATATAGACAAAAGCAACTTGTGTCCATGCGTGTCCGTGCGTGAGTTACACCCCCGGACTTTCCGTCTAACACGTGAGACGGTGATCGTGCACGTTACTAACTTGCTGCGGTGCACCGGCCATAACTCATCGCCGTGGTTCTGCGGCCGCCGCGGGGTTCGGCCGTTGTTTACCGGGGCTAACGAGGCTACAGCCGAGCAGCGAGGCGCCACCGCTAACGAGGCGGCCGGCCGCGGGCACCAATCGCAGGGCATCTCCGCTACTGCTTACTAGCGATCAGAAACGGCGTCCGTACACTCGCTTTAAACTCGACAGAGTGTCGCGTGACGTCATTCCCGAACTCGCCGGTTCCGTGTAACAGCAGACTCGACTCGTGAGTATCCGCCGCAGTCCACTCGTGTCCTGAGTCTGCTGTAGGTTACAAGTGGACTCGACTCGCTCAGAAAACAGAGCGAGTGCACGAGTTCGCAAGTATAACCAAGGAATCGCGGCATTTCGCAATACGCAATCGTGTCGAAAGAAATTTGCTGGCCGGCCGCGGTAGCCGAGCGGTTCTAGGCGCTACAGTCTGGAACCGCGCGACCGCTACGATCGCAGGTTCGAATCCTGCGTCGGGCATGGATGTGTTGGTGCGACTGTTTTATTACCATTTATTGTGACACGTAAGTTCCATTTGGTCTGAATTTGAAATCATATATTCCGGGAATGATGAACTACCTGGCAACTCGTTCTTCAATAAAGTAACCTTGTCCTTGAGGGTGCAGCATTTTTTTCCGGACATGTACGAGCAGTGCAAATAGAGTTCGAGTATTATTTGAACATAATTTAGAACTACTGAGGTAAAATGTCAGGAAATGGGCATATTTTTAGTGATAAAACTATCACGTTTGTAAATTAGGCGTGCAATTTGAGTACTTACAAATTATAATAACCTAATTATTTCACTGTTCCAAGTCTATTAGAAACGATAGTAACATTCTACAAGAATGTCTGTAATATGGATGGTATTATTAAGTTAACATCACACACAATTGATAGCACGAACTAACATTTCGTTTTATCGAAATTTCAATATATTCGAATGTTTTTCTCCTGTTTTGGAAGCGCAGAAAGAAAGTTACTGCTTGTTGCTGGATCTTCGATGGAAGTGTCCTCCAAAACATTTGACTACACATGAAAATTTCCTTTCAGTTCTTGTGTACCTGACAGGTACTGCATTAAAACAAAGTACGCGATCCTCATTATGCCATTCTGTAGCATTTCGTTTTCAGTGTGAAATCTATGTTGTTTGTAAATTCAACGTGACCTCTGAGTACTTACAAATCTAGTAACGTTACCGGTCCACGGTTCCAAGGTTGTCAGATCTGGTAGTAACATGTGGACATTGACATGCTACAATGGTGTTCGTACTGTAGACTAAGCTTTGGACATAACACTGACGTGATAAATTCATGGGATAACTCCTAATATCACGTCGAACCTCCTTTTGCGCGGCGTAGTGCAGCAACTCGACGTGATACGAACTAAAACAATTCGTCGCAAGTCCCCTGCAGAAATATTGAGCCATGCTGTCTCTGTAGCCGTTCATAATTGTGAAAGTGGAAGTGATGTCGGTGCAGGATTTTGTGCACGAACTGACCTCACGATAGGTCTCATAAATGTTTGATGAGATTCATGACGGGCGATCTGTGTGGCCAAATAATTCCATCAAATTGCCCAGAATGTTATTAAAAAAGTGTCACGTAATATTTTGTGCAATGTAATATCTTGTATAGACACATTTTATTAACCTGACACGTTCCACATCATTACGAAGTGTCGTATTCATGATCTATGGAACAAGTACTAATCTAATCTAATCCAATCACGAAAAATCGTGGCCCGGTGACATAACGCATTGTCATCCATAAAAATTACATCTCTGTTTGGGAACATGAAGTCCATAAATGTCTGCAAATTGTCTCCAAGTAGCCCCCACAACTATTTCCCGTCAAAACGAGTTGAACTGCCATTATGTCATTTTGAGACAGTGAGTGTAGCCTTGGACGCTAGAAAATGGAGTTCCAAGGGGAGAAATCGGGACATTTACAACATATTCTTCCGTTTGAGAGGCAACCATAAACACTTGGGCCGTTTATGGAAAGGTGCCGCTGGAAACATTCAATTCAAATTGAAAGGATGTCAATGATACTATTCGCTGATGACGTTGCTATCCTGAGTGAAAGTGAAGATGAATTACATTATCTGCCAAACAGAATGAACAGTCTAATGCGTACAGAGGATGGACTGCGAGTAAATCGAAGAAAGACGAAGGAAATGAGAAGTAGTAGAAATGAGAAGAGCGAGAAACTTAACATCGGGATTGATGGTCATGATCTAAATGAAGTTAAGGAATTCTGCTTTCTAGGCAGTAATATAACCAATGACAGATGGAGCAAAGAGGACGTCAAAAGCAGACTACCAATGGCAAAAAGGGCATTCCTGGCCAAGAGAAGTCTACTAATTTCAAATATCAGCCTTAATTTGAGGAAGAAATTTCTGAGAATGTACGTTTGGAGCACAGTATTGCATGGTAGTGAAACTTGGACTGTGGGAAAACCGGAACAGAAGAGAATCGGAGCAGCTGAAATGTGATGCTACAGGCGAATGTTGAAAATTGGGTGACTGGTAAGGTAAGGAATGAGGAGGTTTTGCGCAGAATCGGAGTGGAAAGGAATATGTGGAAAGCATTGGTAAGGAGAAGGGACAGGATGATAGGACATCTGTCAAGACTTCCATGGCACATGGTACTACAGAGGGCAAGAGGGCAAAAACAGTAGTGGAAGAGAGAGATTGAAATATATCCAGCAAACAACTGAGGACGTAGTTTGCAAGTTCTAGTCTGAGATGAAGAGGTTAGCACAGGAGAGGAATTCGTGGCAGGCTACATCTACAGGCCCTACAGGCCCTGGATACTACTGTCAACACTGCCTGCAGAACCTGTATGTACATCACAGTTTAGCATATAACCAGTTGATGAATCGCAGAGAGTATACAATTTTATTCCATACTTATTGGGTTTGTTTTCATGTATACCCTGAAGCTTGTTCTACCTCGAAAGGGACACATTGCCTTATCTATTGTCATATGTAAACTAATTTTGATTTATTCACAAAGAAATGAAACAAAGGCCTGACTTTTATAAGTGGCTCGTCCTTTTCTTCGCCTCTGCTAATGAACGTAGCATTGTCATTCAAGTGTAACATCGACAATGTAGCGCAAAATCGATCGCGACTCAACAATTTACTCGCAAATCCAGTCTGCGGAAATGGGTTTGTTGACCAATAATCACTGATTTTCGGCAATTTGACGACGCACATATGCAAAATAATACCTAGAGACCAGTAAATCTCTTGCAATTTTACTGCCGACCACTTATGCCAAATAGAGTTTATTTTCAGGCTATTTTTGCGTTTCATTGTCGTAATAACGTTACCAGCGTACAGATTCGTTTCACTTTTGATGATCTGAATAAGGTCGTTATCAAAGAAATAAATAAAATATTGAAGCTCCTCATTGGAATCTGAAAAATGCGATGCTCCGCCGACCTCCTCCTGGAAATCCGGCAGTGCTGGCTGATCGTCTGGTTCCGACTAATCTTGCTCTTTGTGCTCAGTGAGGCACACACGACCAGGTACCACAGTACCACAGATGGTGACTGATTGTCTGTACCATTGTCTGCATAGAAAAAAATAATGCTAAGATTGGTACTAAAAGGTACTAAATGCAAGTGAAGTAATGAAAATTACAATACGAAATGCGGTAATGAACTCTTCACTTTATGAACAATTGAGACATATACATACCTGAATCATCATTTGTACTCTCACCTGGAGAGTACGAATCCTCTTTGTCAGAATCGTCAATTTCAGATCCTGCATCTCCATAAAGAATATCTAAGGTCTCTGCCTCCGTCAACTCGCTGCGCGATATTTTCACAATCGTAAACACCTGTGAATGAACGGCAGGTAACTTCGTCTTTCCAGTGATCACAGCCGCTCGCAGGATGAGATAGCCGATAAGTGCTTGCCTCTTGCGCACGAAGAATGAAATACCTCCACATTAGTTGACGAAACTGCTCCGGAGACGCGCTAAACGCGCTTACGGAGCCAAATAAAGGCTTGCCCGTACGGTATACGGGCGCCGTCGCCAACGTCAGGGCGGCCGCGCCCGTGTGGCGTACGGGCACCGTGCTGTAAGTGTTAAAGGATCACTTTTTCGAAACCTACAAGTGTCTCCCATTGCGTATGAGTTTGAAATCTAACTCGAACGTACCTACAACCCCTTAAGGGTATAAAAGCGTGGCGCTCTGAGACATCACCCTCAGGCTCGATGCCGGGATGCTTCGTTGTAAATGTTGTGAATTGGCAGGAGCCAATTCACGGAGTTTGGAGGAAGCCGAAAGGCACGCGTTTAAGCTCACGCAAACTGGCGTGAGGTCTGGAACAGGACAATGTAATTAATATAGCCAATAAGGTACGTTGCTGCTGGAATACTTAACTTTAATCCATAATTGGTGTACATCGCCCTTGATGATGCATTAATTATAATCTCAATATAAACTGGTAATGGCGCCTTGCTAGGTCGTAGCAAATGACGTAGCTGAAGGCTATGCTAACTATCGTCTCGGCAAATGAGAGCGTATTTGTCAGTGAACCATTCTTAGCAACGTCGGCTGTACAACTGGGGCGAGTGCTAGGAAGTCTCTCTAGACCTGCCGTGTGGCGGCGCTCGGTCTGCAATCAATGACAGTGGCGACACGCGGGTCCGACGTATACTAACGGACCGCGGCCGATTTAAAGGCTACCACCTAGCAAGTGTGGTGTCTGGCGGTGACACCCCAGTAAACGGCACGGCACGGCCGATTTTCTTCCGCTTCCTTCCCTAATCCGTGCTTGCGCTCCCCCTCTAACGACCTCGTTGTCGACGGGACCTTAGCACTAATCTCATCCTCCTCCCTGATCGTATACGTAAAAAAAGGCGACCGCTATGAGGTAACGCTGGAGATTTAAGCAATACACCTAACGTGCAGATAAGACCTTAAGTGACCAAAGCTACGAGGAAAACTACAGTATTCTACGTGTAACGTACCCTTTCTGTTATGTTATTGTTGCTTTGTGTTATTGTAGTTGTAGAGATATGAAATTATTGTAGCGGTTTGCTTAGTCAGCCGTACTTCGCAATTTTTGACATTAAATAGAGCCTGAAACTTGCGTAATAAATACTTCGCGTGAAGTGCGATTTGCGCATAAACCAAAATTAGTTGCGGAGATGCAATCCACTGAATATTAACAGAAAACCTTTAGAACAATGCGCACGATTGACTGTACACATTCAGATGGTACGTACATTCGCGTGCGAATGGTTGCGATCTGATGAGAAAGATCTATCTTAATTTCTTTTCGTAAAATAATTACGTCGTAACACACTCGGAGATTGCGAACGTACAATCAGGGTAGAGGCACGTTCTATCATTCCCCGTGGCCTGGGTAAAAGAACTGCAATTATTTAAATTAAAGAATATTTATTTTTCTATTGGACTCCTATTTTTATACGAAAAGGAAGATTACAGGTTCTGATTTTGAAACACGTATGTAACATAGCAGCGATGGCGAGACATTGTAGCATCTGTGACCAGAGAGTATGCGCTTGACCGCGCGAGTGTTGCGAGCGGTTCTCAGTCAGTTAGTAGTCGTTGCGAGTCTGTTAGTAGTAGTCGTGGCGAGTCGGTCAGTAGTCGTTGCGAGTCTGTAGCTCTGTCTAGTTGCAGAGCAGTACTCTGTCGGTAGTCGTCGCGTGCGGTACGCTAATAGTCGTCATGCAGAGCGGTCGGTCAGTAGTAGCAGCCCAGTGCGGTTGTGTGATGTAGGCGGTCGGCAACACTGGTCAAGATGGTGAATAAGGTATACTGTTAATTAATATAATTATTAGATAATGAAAAATTGTAATTATTCTCCAACAAGTTCCCCAATAATAATTTTTATTTCAAAAGCATTTTTTCAAAAATTTAATTTTTTATTGAACTAAAGATCTCGTTGCACTTCCCATTTCATTCCACTTCTTTTGAAGAAAAAATTTCACTAGAATCACAAAAAAAAAAGAGAATATTATTATTTGCAATGCAGTTCCTCCAAGCGGTGCGCAACAACAAGAGCAGATATGTGACATCCATTTATTCTGAGGTAAGACTTTAATTCTGATTGTTTTACACAGGGCCAAAGACCGATATTTCGGTTTAATTGTAATTTCTTGTCACTGAATGAACTTTAAATTTTCGTGAAGAACTTATATTTGAGTCAGATTGATAATCTTTGTTTAATTGTCATTGTCAGTAGATTTCATTGTGGGGAGGTTACACTCGGCTCCCATTTCTATTGAGTATTGTCTTTTCTTTAAAATAACGGTGGGGAGGTTACACTTGGCGACACCCAGTCCAGGATCGTATTTCGTTGAGAGTCTTTTGAGCAACAGTCAGATATCTGCTCTTGTTTGCTTAGATATAATTAGGATTTAGCGCAACGCTTTTAATAATATTGTGACTTTCTCTCTCCAGGTCAACGGCAATTTGTTGCTTTGTTGTATTTGTGTGTTGCTTTTGCATTGTGCTTATTTATTTTTCTGAAAAATTGTGACTATTGTAAAAATGCCGCGAAAGACTGTGAATAGTGTATCGCGAGGTATTTTGAATGAAATTACCGACTCAAACAGCGTGACCGATAGTAATTATGACACGCAGTGTGATGATGACAATCCTGCGTTCACTAACAATCAGTGCAATACAACCATTAATGATGACTTTCACCTTAATGATGAACAAACGAACTCAATTGTCTCGTCTGTTAACTTGACGACAATTGATGACGCAGAACGCTCTATTGTAATGAGCGCTGCAGAGCTTAACACACCCGATTTGGAAAACCCAAGTAACGAACAGACAAATTTGTCTAATGAATATGAACAGATCACACAAAGTAGGGCGGATTTATTTAATTCCGAAACAATGACTGATAGTGTACATCCGACTGACAAACCTTTTTGTCAATCGCAGAATAACCAAATGGTTACGGAAAATGAGACAATTCCAGATCCAGTATTCATTAGCACAGAGAACAGAAATGCTAATTTTCTATCGGATCCAATTATGGCAATTTTGCTACACAATTTTAAACGACTTAGTGAACAGAACGAACAATTGAATAAAAAAATTAACAGCACTTCAAAACGGTCGGATGAAAAACTTGACAATAATGACGAAAATCTCAAACAACTTAGTGAACAGGTCAGACAACAGAATAAAAAATTAGACGACAATTCCAGACAGCTCAGTGAACAAATTAGAGCCGTTGCCGCGCAGTGTCATGACACTAAGGAACAGTTGCGCGTGGAAATTGAGGCTTGTTCACAAAAAAATAGCGAAGAAATAAAGTCTGTTGCGCAAGAATTAAGGGAAATGCAAACAGCCGCGACAGATACACTCAGAGACGAAATTAGCGGAGTCGCCAAACAGTGCTCTGAAAAAGCTACACAATTACGGGACGAGTTTAGAGCAATGACGGTAGAACTTTCGCGCACTATGGACGCAAAGATAGACGCGAAATTTGAACAGCAGAACACTCAGATTAACGAGCGCTTTAATCAGCACATACAGAACAGTGATACGCGTTTCCGCAGATTTATTCAGGATCAAAACAAAGTAAAACGACAAGTCATGGAAACAATCACTGCACAAAGACAAGAGGACAAACATAAAATATTCGCGAAAGCGAAGACGTATGTAGACAATAATATTACTACAGTGTCCGACAAAATTAATACCATAGAACAATTGAACGCGGAATTGCGGGATGAAATTTCTGACCTTAAATCAAAAACAGATACACACACAGTAAATATTCAAACAGTGACAGATAGATTCGAACAATTAGATCTAACACAGGATTGTGATGTTATCAAAGGTGATGTTAAAAAACTGAGCGAAACTACGCGCAAGTTGCAAAAACAGATTAATGCGTCTGATTCTAAAACCGATGATCAGGTTAAAATACTGACTGAAAAATGTGATGAATTGGCCAGTCGTATTGATGCTATCGAAAATACTAATGACAATAAATCAGACGATACTGCACCGGTTTCATTTATCCAAACGCCTGAATTTCAAAATTTACAGCAGACAATTAATGAGATCGATTCATCTAACAACACGTTACGTAGGAAGTTATCAAATTTACAACAAGAAGTAACAGAGATGAAAAACATTTCAGTTAATAACATGCCACAACAGACGCCACGTTGCGAGCATTTATCAGAGTCACGCAGCGTGTATAATGTGAACAATTTACAGAGACTACGCGAATTAAAATCAGAAAAGCTACGCGACTTAAAATATGAAAAGCTACGCAACTTGAAGTACGAAACGACACAGACAAACAGATTCACACACAAACCCGAACGTGCTTTCAAATTCAATGACGAGAACGTAGATTACGAGCAATTTTTATCCGCAAGAAAATGTAAAGAATTTAATAATGACAGAACACAGGTACACGCTTTGAGCGATATACGACAATTTGTTCTTGTACTTTCACCGCTATTGCCTGTAATGCAGAAGCTAGCTTTGAACCTGAGGCGACAATTTGCTATTGTATTTTCATCAGTATTACCTATTATGCAGAAACTGGAATTAGCAAGAATACAGCGATTTACTTTTGAATTTATACCGCAATTGCCTGTAACGCAAAAGCCAAAATTTATTTGCAGTGCGTAAAAGACCTCAGGGGATTCATTACGCTTTAATGAATATGTGCAGTAGCGAGCATAGGGCCCCGAGCTGTAGTAGTGCTATTTCATCTTTAGTTTTCTGCACTGCTGCCTTTTCTTCTACTATCCTTTATATCTATCAAAACTGCTCTTTAACTATTGCTCTATCTAGAATTAAGAATATGTAATGAAAACCCGATGTGACAAACTTTTACCGAATGTGACAATTTTCAGTAGGCACTCCCGTAATGACAACTACCGCCGTAATTTTAATAACAGATAAAATCGTAATCATCAGTATGTGTAAAACTAACAGCAAACGCATTTTTTGGTAACAATAGACCTTTTCACCACAACTGCATGAAAGTCAACCGCTTAGCATACCTAACCAACAATGCAGTCTACAAGGTCAACCAAACTTTAATGTTTCGCCGCGTGCACGTAAAGTATCAGCTACAACAAATAGTAACTCATGGCAGCAAAGAAATAACTACGTACAGACAACACACCATCTCAATTCCTATCGCAATGCGCCGTATAGAAATTACTATCAGGACAGACGTAAAAAAAATGATGAGCACAATTTTCAGCGTACACTTAATAACAGTCGATCTTGTGAGCAGCAACAACATCAGCAACAACAAATAATCATGAATGAAACAGACAATAGGTGTCATCCATAGCGTAACACGTCAGTAAGAAATAACAAAGCAGTTCATATAGTGGATATGCCACAATATTCTCCCGTAAATAACAGCACGTACGATAGAATTTGACCAGACACAGTACAGATTGCATATTCCAATAACGTAAGCAATAATTTAGGCACGCAGAATCGTGTTCACGAAAATGTTATTAATTTTGACGCCATCCGACACACGTTTGCATTAAAGACAGAATTACGACGTATGTAGACGATATTCGCAGAAGCTAACTGGTCTGAACACAATCTGATTCTTGAACAACTGTTACAAACTTTCCATGCACAAGGACTTACAGTTAATCTTAGTAAATCGCACTTTGGGAAAACTTCCATAAAATTTCTTGGACACGTAATTTCAGCAGAAGGCATTGCACCTGATCCGGAAAAACTTCAAGCTCTACGTGACATTACTGTTCCTACGACGAAGAAGCAATTACGCAGTTTTTTGGGCTTAATTAACTTTTTTCGTAAATTTATTCATCACTCTGCTTTAGACACACCCAGATTATGTCAATTAACAGGTAAAAACACTATTTGGTCTTGGGATAAGCAAGCACATTCTGAATTCATGAACCTGAAACATGCTCTGTTGAATGCTCCACTGTTATCGCACCCCGATCTTACTAGAAATTTTTCCATTGCCACCAACAGTTCCAACACCGCTTTAGGCGTACACATTTTCCAGGAAATTGAAGAAGATGGCTCTACAGTAATCAAAAACATCGCATTTGCAAGTCGCATTCTGTCACCTGCTGAACGAAATTATTCCGTTACAGAATTGGAAACATTATGTGTTGTATGGGCTTTTACGAGATTTAGGCACTTTCTTTATGGCAGACATACCACCGTTTACACAGACCACAGAGCGATACAATTTTTACTTTCGGCTAAATTCACTCACGACAGGTTAAGTAGATGGAAACTATATTTACAAGAATTTAATTTTACGATTGTTCACATTCCCGGCACACAAAATGTTATAGCAGACGCACTATCGCGTTCTCTCGGCAACAATCAGCAAGACGTAGCAAACAACTTCTGCAAAACAAATTTCAGTGTCATGTACATTCAGCAAGTTGCATTTGAAAACTTTATTTCATCGTCATTACAGGACATAGCACGAGAACAAAATAAAGACAATGTGTGGAAAGAAATTAAACACCTTTGGCAAGATAGAAAAAATGTTACGATTAGAAACCATTACACTGTACGCAATGACGTTCTGTTTCGCCGCTCTCATCCTGACAGCAACAATTGGTTATTATGCATTCCTGACGAACTGGTTAACAAATTAATTTGGTACACTCATTTAAGCTACGCACATTACGGAGCACGAAAATGTTTTCTTATACTGAGACAGAACTGTTATTTTACTAACATGGAAAAACGTATACGACGAGTTTTAGCGTCTTGTAAAATTTGCCAGAAAGCTAAATCAGACACCACTTCACATATTCCTCCTTTATATCCCATTATACCTGTTAAATTAAGACACATGGCCGCAGTAGATATTTTTGGTCCGATTACCAGAACTAACAGAGGTTTTTGCTACATATTTGTCGCTGTTGAGCTCACTTCAAAATTTGTTACTTTCACTCCGTTACGCAAAGCTACTGCTAAAACTGTTTCAAATGCATTTGTAAAACATTTTCTATCTCATGTAGGGCATGTAATGAAAGTAATTTCTGACAATGGATCTCAATTTCGTAGTGGCGTATGGACACGCATGCTACGAGCCAGAAACATTTCTCCGATCTATATATCCAAGTACCACGCTTCTTCGAACCCTTGTGAAAGATTAATGAAGGAAATTGGTAAGCTGTGCCGAATATACTGCCACAAAAGACATATTGATTGGGATACACACATACTCTCATTCCAAGATGTAATTAATTCCATTCCAAATGAATCCACTATGCTATCTCCGACTGTTATACTGAAAAACGTTGAACCACCGAACAAAATTAAAGAATTAATAGAATTTCCCAAAAGTCGTCGCCTACGACACCACGAAATAATTGACATTGCGCTGAACAACATCAAACGTGCCGCAGAGCGCCGGAGAAGACAGCAAAAACAGGTTTGTACACGCCGCGTCTTTCACGTTGGACAGAAAATACTAGTACGTACACACTATTTATCCAGCAAATTAAAAGGTAAGTGCAGTAAATTTGAACTTCTATACGCAGGTCCATATCGGATTCGCAGCATCCCTCACCCCAATGTTGTACACGTCGAAACTTTGAGAACCAGAAAATCGAAAGGCAATCACCATATCTCAAACATTAAACCGTTTATTGAGTGAAACCACTGTATGATTCAACACACTATGATGCCATTTACTAATGCAATTATTTCACGTGACTAATTACTGATGATTATCGTATTTTTTCTTGGCAAGTGCCCGGCAAGGTAAGGTTAGCAGGTCGCTTTTCTTGTCGTTACACATCAGACCGTGCACATTTTCAACTTTTTTGTGTGTATGATTGTACTCCAGTTTTGTTTGTATGCACTATGAAATAGTTAAGATATAACACACACCAGTCGACTTTGACATTTTTTTTTTTGCCTTATGACATCTCAACATCGTGACTGTTTCACATCTTTTTTTGCTACTGCATTGTATTATTCTGTGTACATTTTTGCATCTGAACACTGTCAACGTCTTTAACATATTACGTTTTCTGTCATGCTATGCTGTATGGTTAATTGTGTCACTATAAACCAGTCATTATTTAGTGGGTATATGATTTAAATGCAAGACATTAATCTTTGTTCATCAATTTCAGTAAGAAATGATGTATGTAAGAAATAAATCCAACAGAAATGGGAATTTCACCTAAGGAATAAACGAAAGGAGATGCAATAACTTTATGAGGAAGAGTAAATGGATCAGGATTAACAAACATTAACAAGAATATACAATACTCATCATAGAATAGCAGTCTTAACTAATTTTTTCTTTCAGAATACAAGGTGATTGATGCAGGCTGTCAGAGAGAACTACACATCTTAGTTTTAGTGATGAAATATGCTAGAGATAAGGAATAGTTATGTAATGAGTAATGAAGTGATTTTTTGCAGATGATAGTGAATACTGATGAATAATGATGAAGGAAATGGTATTATGAATAATGAAGTTTTTCTTTACAGGTGATGATAATGGTGAAGTTATGATGATATGGATAATGAAGTTTTTTTCTTTACAGATGAGGATAATGTTGAAGTAATGTATTTATGCTACGTAGTTATTTAAGTATTTGTTGCGGTTTGCTTTGACAGCAGGTGTTACATTGCATAGTAGGATGACTGAAAGTTTTGGAAAGGACAGCTATGGAACACATTTTTATACACACTTCACTGCCTGTTAATTCGAAGTTCACTTCTTTTCAGCGTAGTGTGCGTTTCTTCTTTCAGGTCAATAATCCGTTTTTGTAATTTTTCCAGGAGAAGTTTTTCATGACACTTACTAAACCTGTTACTTATTATACCTGTTCTAGTACTTGCATTTTTATATTTTTACCCATTTGTGTCTATCGTTTATAAATGTGATCAAATGTACTGCCTTGTTACATAATCTTGCTACAGCTGACTCATGACGAATGACGTTACCTATCCTCATTTGCTGCAATAGGTCAAAAGCAAATAGTGTTATGTTTCAGCAATTAATTATCGATCCCAACGCAATGCATTGCTACCAAAAAAATGTATTACCAGTCCCACATAATGTCACTAGTTTATGATAATTCTGAATAATACTGATCAACTATGAATAGCATGTCACTTGAGTAATGACCTCTTAATGAGACTATATTCAAAATAATGCTTTGTCACTAGCTGATAACTGCCACTGTTTATTGTAATGATATTACTTATAATGCCTGTGATTACTAATGATTTGACTGTAATTAACTGATTTTTAATAATGACTTCGTAATAATCTGAATAATACTGAATGATGATTCTATTCAATACTTGCTGGCCACTGAGTGCCAATAATTAATGTCACTCCACGAATTGTTATTAATTATGCCATTGATTAGCTCTTGTTTCCAATGTTGATACTTTGTAACCAGAAAGGAATGTGACTGTTTAATAATGCTTTGTACTTAGGAGAAGGCTAATAATTCTTACTAGATTGGAATGACACATAATTAATTAACTATGCTATTGTTTCATAATGCTTTGTAATCAGGAGAAGGCTAATAATTCTTACTATATTGAAATGACAAATGATTAATTAATTAACTGTAATTAGACAAATGATTAATTAACGACAAATGATTAATTAACTGTAATTAGACAAATGATTACTTAACTGTAATTAGACAAATGATTAATTAACGACAAATGATTAATTAATTGTAATTATACAAATGATTAATTAACTGTAATTAGACAAATGATTAATTAATGACAAATAATTAATTAACTGTAATTAGGAAAAGGGTAATGATTCTTAATTATACTCTGTAACTGGAAAAGAATGTGATTGTTTCATAATGCTTTGTAATCAGGAGAAGGCTAATGATTCTTACTATATTGGAATGACAAATGATTAATTAACCATGCTACATTTTGTAACTAGGAAAAGAAGACTACTGATTCTATGTAAAACAATTAATGAACATTTTTCTGTAATACTACATACTTGGTACAGAAATGTTCAATAACTGGGCTATGAATGCCACAAACTACTAATTCAGTCTGTAATTGTCAATATTATGTGACATAATGTGCTTATCCTCATAAGCTAACTACCCTGAATTACTGCAATGTCCATTTGTCCTGTTTATCCCAGTGATCATGGAGCACTGTATTTGGTTTTGCATTAATTCTACGTTGGTGTGCCTTGTAAGAGTGTGGTGTTGACACGACATGCTGTCCACCACCATGAGCGATGAAGACATTAATATGGTCCCACTGTTTGGTGTACCTAATGTACTGCCAAAATGAAAACATGGAACATTACTACGACAGTTCAGTGTCTTGGCTACACTGATAAATTCTGATGGGAAAAGAACTTCAAGTTGTGTCACTTGGTGTTGTACTTCTGTGGAAAGATATGGACTTTCAGAACAGCTGTGTGCAATCTAAAGTGCTACAACCATGATGCAATCCTACCCTTTCCTATCCTGATTCTTGTCACATAAAGAAAAAATTTTTTGGTAACATCATTTATGTTCATAGGTTATACATTTTTCGATTCGCTGAACTCCAGTGCGAGTACACTTATGTCACTGGTCGACATGATGTTTGCCATTATGTTTATTTGTTGTGAAAATGCTAAAGACATTTTTCAGTGCATGTGCACTTTGGACATGATTTTTTTTTTTTTTGCCATTATGTTTATTTATTGCGAAAATGCTAAAGACATTTTTTGATTTGTTCTGAAGTACAGTATATGTACACTCTTGTCTTTTATATTGTATATACATTTTTTTTATTTTCTGAACTACAGTGCATGTGCACTTATGTTAGGTGTTAATATGTTTTTTACTGAACTTCAGTGCCTGTGCACTTTTCTCATCTTTCAATATGATTTGTATAACTTTTATGATTTCCTGATATGTTCATTAAGTACACTCATGTCACTTGTCAACATAATATTTTTTGCCAGTCTGTTTATTTGTTCTGCATATGCTAAAGAATTTTTTCAGTGCCTGTGCACTTTATTATCTGTCAAATAATTTGTATATACATTTTTCTGATTTGCTACTATGTTTAGTATTCACATTTTGTCTTTGTCTGATATATTTTGTACTTAGTGCGTGTGCACAACATTTAAATATTCTGTAAGTTGTAGGTTTTTGTTAATTAAAGAAAAATTTTGCCGCGCTTGGCAAGTCCAAATGACTCACCATCGCTGCCAAATTTTTGCCCCCCCAGTGGAGGGTTATGAAACACGTATGTAACATAGCAGCGATGGCGAGGCATTGTAGCATCTGTGACCAGAGAGTATGCGCTTGACCGCGCGAGTGTTGCGAGCGGTTCTCAGTCAGTTAGTAGTCGTTGCGAGTCTGTTAGTAGTAGTCGTGGCGAGTCGGTCAGTAGTCGTTGCGAGTCTGTAGCTCTGTCTAGTTGCAGAGCAGTACTCTGTCGGTAGTCGTCGCGTGCGGTACGCTAATAGTCGTCATGCAGAGCGGTCGGTCAGTAGTAGCAGCCCAGTGCGGTTGTGTGATGTAGGCGGTCGGCAACACTGGTCAAGATGGTGAATAAGGTATACTGTTAATTAATATAATTATTAGATAATGAAAAATTGTAATTATTCTCCAACAAGTTCCCCAATAATAATTTTTATTTCAAAAGCATTTTTTCAAAAATTTAATTTTTTATTGAACTAAAGATCTCGTTGCACTTCCCATTTCATTCCACTTCTTTTGAAGAAAAAATTTCACTAGAATCACAAAAAAAAAGAGAATATTATTATTTGCAATGCAGTTCCTCCAAGCGGTGCGCAACAACAAGAGCAGATATGTGACATCCATTTATTCTGAGGTAAGACTTTAATTCTGATTGTTTTACACAGGGCCAAAGACCGATATTTCGGTTTAATTGTAATTTCTTGTCACTGAATGAACTTTAAATTTTCGTGAAGAACTTATATTTGAGTCAGATTGATAATCTTTGTTTAATTGTCATTGTCAGTAGATTTCATTGTGGGGAGGTTACACTCGGCTCCCATTTCTATTGAGTATTGTCTTTTCTTTAAAATAACGGTGGGGAGGTTACAGTGTCTCGGCAGAAACACATCGGAATTAATCTTAGCGGCCACCAGTGAGCACGATCACGTACATCTGTTGTTGAGCAGCACCGTCGTGAAGATCATCGCCTCCATCTAAAATTCGCCTTCTCGAATTAACAGAATAATTTGTACTCCATTGGTATGGGATTTACGCTTGATCTTGACAGAAATTATAAAACACATTTTTCATCATTTAACACCTTCATTTAACACTCACATAGACATGAAATTATACACTACGTCTTTACGACAGCACATCAGAACACAAAGTAGTTAAAGAATCTCAAAATTAGTCCTTTGCCTATCAAGGATAAAACAGTTTTTCAGAGTATTCCTCTGGTATGGCAGTCGAACAAATTTTCTTCTTGTATCTTTGAGATTAAATTACATTTTTTAGTTCCTTTTCATACGGTTACTTATGGTAGCTTACGGTAGCTTTACAGTTCTGGTTATCCTATTTAAATAATCTCCAACACATTTTGTTCTTGCAACGAACACGGAATGGTGGAATAAAACATAAATTAATCTTTCCATCAGGGGAACAATATTTCTAAACGTGATCTAACTGCGACACCCATAGTTAATTTTTCCACACTTCATTCACAAGAATGTGTAATATAATAGTTGACGTAAAAATAAGTAAGGTATCCTATAATGGAACTACAGTGCCTAAATGCGGTGGACAGATAAATACTGAAAAATAAAAGTAACTTCATAAATTTAGTAGAAATCAAGTCTAGCTAGGCATTGAGGAGTGATAGATAGTTAACTTCATTCGTAATTGCAAATGGACTCTGGAACTTGACAATAGTTTTAAATTAGATAATTTATAAATCCCCCGCCCCCACCCGGGAAACCTTCTTCCTCACGGGCTTGTTAGGAAGTGATGGTTATTGTGAAATAAACCATCCTTTCGTGCCAATTTACGCATTTGTGATTCCAAATTACAAAATTGTTTAGAGACATAGCCGTGATATTTTGCGTGCTGCGCTAATATTTGAGTCAAGTGATCGGCGCATATATAGAGACTCTTTGACGTTAGGAAGCAATCGCAACGTTAAGACTTATTGGAGATTTGAAATTACAACCAAACTATGGGGAAGTTGGTGTCGGTGGAACTGAATTGAATTTATCATTAATATTTTAATAGCAACTGTTAAACCATCGAATATAAACGAATTAATTACGAGGAGTAGCGTAATATTGGTCACAATTGGTGAAGTAAATATCATGCACACGTCGTGAGTTCAGTTCAGCACTGTTTTTTGTAACGTCATTTTTACCTAATAACAGTATCATCGATCGCTCTACCGACTATCGCCGAGTTTTAGCCAGGGCTGATCAATATTGATCTATCAACTACCAACTAGAGAAACCGGTGACGTTACAAATTCAAGGTGACAATCACAAATATGTTTCTCATTTCGGAAATTATATTCGATTAAAAAATTCAACTTTTACGACGGGCAGAAATAATGAACTGCCGTGGTGGATATGTTTGTTGTCTATGTCAATGATGTATACAAATTATTCAGTTAATAAGTACTTTAAAACAGAAAAATCGTATTTGCAATAAAATAATATGAAATGGGAGTCTCTCAGACGTGATTAGTAAGTTACCTTAGTAAAATATAGGTATGAAGCTGTGCATCAATGATGCCATTTTCCCTATGATAGTTAAAAGTCTCTTATGTTAAAATTTTTCACAAATAATACGCTTTAGAGAAAAATCGGTGTAGAGTGGCACAAGCCGTTTAAGAAAGCTTTCTAACGATACCTCGTTTATTCCAGTACGATTAGTATTGGTTGAGAAATAATACACTGTATATGATTCGCAGTTTTGTGTGGTCTCTTTTCGAAGTACGCTACGAGTAAACACATACTCAAGTCACAGCATTGTGTTTGGCGGAGCGAGCATTACACCACTGTGCAGCATACCATCGTTACCGATTTTCTTACATTCGCTTACTGAGCGAGAGCAGAATGACTGATGAGGTGATGTTTGGTTTGTGGGGCACTCAACTGCGCGGTCATCAGCGACCATACAAATTCGTAAGTTTTACACAGTCCAATTTTTTTTACACTGTTCAATCTACCCACTGTCGCGAGTGATGATGATGAAAGGATGAGGGTAACACAAACACCCAGTCCGCGGACAGAGAAAATGCCCAACCAGACCGGGAATCGAACCCGGGACCCCGTGAACCAGAAGCAGTATCGCTAGCCACTAGACAACATGCTGCGGATAAAGGGTTGAATGACTGTAGGAACTTGTACGCGCCAGAACCTCTCTTCAGCAAACTGCACCATGGAACTACCAAAAGACACCGTTATCAGCATTCATTCACAGGAAAATGTTTTACATCAAGCGATCGTATTTTAGTCAAGGATTTACGTTACATTCGGTTTAAAGGAAAGTCCATTAGCGACGAATATTTAACGGATTTCATTTGGAGCATCTGTCACTTATACATGCAAATGCATGTTATTTAGGCGCGCCAAGCCATAGCTCTTTATATAGGCTATATGACTTTGTCATTTCAAATAATAGATGTACATAGTTAAGTGACATTAATGTGATCACCGCCTACGTTCGACGTCAACGTACTACACTGACTCACAGACTGTAGGTGGCAGCACTGACAGTGGAGGAAAACAGTTCAGTCGCTGACGTAATGCGTAAACGGAGTGTTTTATCTCAGGGCAAAAAGGGCATGATCATTGGCTCTCGAGCCAATGGTGGAAGTATTTCCGAAGCGACTAAGTTTCTGAAATGTCCTCATGCCGCCTTGGTTAAAGTATACCAAGTACGGCAAAATGGCGCTATCCTAAACCGACGCCGAGGCAAATTTGGTGCATCATGGCACATAGATGAGAGGCGTGAAGGACGGCTGTGAAGATATGTGCGGACGAATAGACGTGAAACTGTTGATCGACTGACAGCCCAGATGAACCAAAGGGAAACCAACAGTGTCTCCTCAAGGAACGTATCAGCAAACGTTGCTGCGTATGGGCCTCCACAGCAAATGGTTCAAATGGCTCTGAGCACTATGGGACTTAACTTCTAAGGTCATCAGTCCCCTAGAACTTAGAACTACTTAAACCTAAGTAACCTAAGGACATCACACACATCCATGCCCGAGGCTGCTACCGTAGCGGTCATGCGGTTCCAGACTCTAGCGCCTAGAACCGCACGGCCACCCCGGCCGGCCCTCCACAGCAGGAGCCGGTTCACGCACCCACGATGACTCCTGTTCATCGGCCAAAAAACGTGGAATTTGAACGTGAATACCGTAACTGGAGGTCCACGAGTGGCGACATGTGGCCTTTACAAAGGACTCACATTTTATGCTCCATCGGCGCAAAACGTCTAAAAGCAAACACCCTGCAACAATCGTCTGACGGGTCCCGGCAGGAGAAGGGAACTTCATGGTAGGGGAATGTTTTCACGGCATTTCCTTGGTGATTTCATTATTCTGGGACGTGTATATATCTATCCTTAGGGACCATGTCCACCCATACATGCAGCTTGTTTTTCCTCCGCTCAATGACATCTATTGGCGGGACAGAACCACGTGTCACAGCCCGCAGGGTACGTGGGTGGTTCGAATGGCACCAGTATTAATTTGCAGTATTCCCCTGGCAATCAAACTCCCCCCCCCCCCCCCCCCCCCGTTTAAATCCAATAGAGAATCTATGGAACCAACTCGATCGGGCTGTTCCCGCCAAGGATCTCCAACTGAGAAACCTAACTCAGCTGACCACGGCACTGGAGTTGGCATGGTTCCAGAACCTCATGGACTCTTTTCCTGCACGTCTCGCAGCTGTCCGCAATGCGGAAGGTAGTTATTCAGGGTTCTGATATCTTCTAGTTTTTTTGTCATCAGTCTTCAGGTAGGATTGAGGGAGGACATAGAAGCAATATAGAGGCGGGCTGCTAGATTTGTTACTGGTAGGTTTGATCATCACGCGAGTGTTACGGAAATGCTTCAGGAACTCGGGTGGGAGTCTCTAGAGGAAAGGAGACGTTCTTTCCACGAATCGCTACTGAGGCTGACTGCAGTACAATTTTACTGCCGCCAACTTATATTTCGCGGAAAGACCACAAAGATAAGAGAAATTAGGGCTCGTACAGAGGCATATAGGCAGTCATTTTTCCCTCGTTCTGTTTGGGAGTGGAACAGGGGGAGAAGATGCTAGATGTGGTACGAGGTACCCTCCGCCACGCACCGTATGGTGGATTGCGGAGTATGTATGAGGGCCTTGTAAAAAGGTTGTGTTCACAGTAGTTTGGCAAAGGACATTGCATTTATATGGATAGGTACTACACCAGTCCATCTCTTTTGGACATGTTGTGGGAAAATAAAGCTCTTGGAGTGGGAACTGTAATGAAAAACTGAAAAGGTTTGCGACGAATATTCAGAACATTAAAATTAAAAAAAAGATAGTTTTTCAAAGGAAACTTCATCTCTTGGCAGTGAAGTGGAAGTCAAAACGAGATTGCTTTTTGTCTTTCCACAAAGCATAAGTCTTACAGCACTAGTATTCAAGTGAGGGCCAAAGGTGGAATAGCAGAAATTGTAAAGCCAGCCGTTATTATTGATTACAATAAGAACAAAGCTAGGGTTGACAGAGCAGATCAGTTCTCCAGCTATTATCCGTTTGCCCGAAAAACTTTGAAATGGTGGTAAAAGCTGTTTTCCACTTATTTATCGTGTCAACTGTCAACAGTTTTATTTTATATAAGGAGAACACTAGGAAGAATGTATTCCTAGTAGACTTTATTCACAGAGTGGGGAAGAAATTGACGGAGAAGGGCGGAAATATTTTTCAGCAACAAGCCGCTTCATCCTCACAAATTGAGAGGACGTTTGCAAGACACTTTCCAGAGAAGGTCCCACCCACTGCAAACAAGGTGAATACTACTAGGTATTGCAAAGCACGTTCAGATAGGGGGAAGAAACAGACTGGTAAGCGCATCAGGAAGGAAAGTAGATGGTGGTGCAAGGACTGTGGCGTTGACCTATGCGACCCACAGTGTTTCCAGGATTTTCCCACAAAGGCTAACTTCATCAGAACTATTAAAATACTCTAGTTTACAGGTACCTGCAGTTAGACAGTCCAGTGATAATTTCTTTTAAATTTAGATACAGTAATAATGGCATTACTCAAGAGAGAGATCATGTAAAACTTTTTTATCGACGATATTTTTGTGTTTTCTTCTTTCATTCTGCACAACGGATTAATATGAGATGTACCCTTTACCCTGTGGCACCTGAAAGATGCAATTTCCACCCCCACACTACTACAGATGTCAGACAGACGCTCCCAACGTTCTAAAGAGAAATGCCTGAAAAACTTTCAGCAATAAATATCTTCTGGAGTTGTCCGCTGTAAGGAAATGACACAAAAATTCACAAAATTTCTTACATAACTTAAGTACTGGAGTAGTGCTAGTTAGTGTAAGAAAAACATGAAACTAATCAAAATTATTATTTATTTTGCAAACATTCTGAGAAATCACAATGACACTTTTAGTTATGAACTGAAAAAGTTATTTCTGGGTTCTTTTCGGAAAGTGAAGTTACCTCTTAAGGACAGGATTCGCTAATGAAATTTCTGTACAAAGTTTAAGACTGTTCTTGACTTGGCAGAATGGCTGAGAGCCACGCCTATTCAACTTGAATAATTATCCATTAGAATGTTGCTAGGTACGGTCGAGGCTCTCGCGTGTGAAATGCAAGGAGGTGTACTGTTGTGGAGGGAATATGGGGCTTGCAAGAGCTGTAGCACACAATACCATAAGCTGCGATGACTGCTGTCTGCGCTGCTTGCAACTGACAAATAAGATAACTCTCGATCTGTCTGGATTGACCGCCAATCAAACTCTCCCTACGCCTTGATGAAGTCAAAGTCTCGTATTCACCCCGAGTTTAACTATTGGCGTGGTACACCGGTCAGATAACCTGTCCACTGCGATGCACTCAAAATTTCGTTCGCAGGTGTTTAACTATAAATCTATCCGTTCACACCACACAATAAATGTGGCAGCCAACACAGTGAACTACGCTTAATTGCAAGGACTCAATATAGAGTCGCACTCCGATTCGCTCTCGACAGAGGTGCTCTCCCAGTGAAGTACTGAGGAGAGACTTGTTCCTCTCTCTTTGAGTACACGTACGAGCGCACGCGCTCTCGTTACGTGTTCTCGCTCCAAGAGCGACAACGGAATGGCCCCTCTCCATGCCAGATGTGAAGGGGTATATCTTTTGGTCTCTTCCATTACTTCTTCAGCTCAAGGTGTCAGGAATATCGTCTGCCAATCAGAATTGCTCTTCTAAATCGGGAGAATGACGTTTTGTTTAAGGCGACCAATCCAGAAATCTATAGCATCGGCGTTTGGCTTTTGCTGTCTCCCTGTGAAAACCTCTGAAACTGTGTGCTATGTTTGTAAAGAATTTGTAGGCTGGGCGCTTCCACACAATGTAGCAGAATTTGCTTTTAAGCCGAACACGGGGTCGTTCTCCCTTTCACTCGGGCAAACGCTTTCTGCTCTACGGGCGGTCGCTGGCTGACGTAGATAGGTTGACTTGTCCTCTGAATTGACCGCCCCCCCCCCCCCGTCCCCAGCATGCGGTTTGCCTCTCCTGAACTAAAAGCCCCTGAAACCGTCGTGTCTTGAATGTGTGTGTGTACGCCAGCCTCGAGTATTTCAATCTCGGTGCGCACTTGCGATTTACTAGTTATTTACATATCGTTTACATGAATTCATACAAAATTGACTTTATCTTATCGAGTTTGGGCTCAAATGAAGCGTCTGGATGTGCGGAATATGATTGTGAGCGCGGAATATGTAAGCAATGAAGGTCAGGAGACCACGACGTCTTACACAATGATACCGCGTATTTCGGACCCGACACTTCGTTGACACGTTTGTGGAGACATGTGGCATTAGATATCAACACGCAGATCTCGTAATTCGCGTAAATAACAGGTTGTTGATATGCGTACGCAGTGATGGGGCCCGATAGCGACCCAGATGGGTTCACTTGAACATGAGTTCATTATAATGCTCCTCAAATCAGTGTAGCACGGTTCTGGCTTTGAGACACGGACAATTTCCCTGCTGGAAGATGACATAGCCGGTGGGGAAGACAAAAAATGTTCAAATGTGTGTGAAATCGTATGGGACTTAACTGCTAAGGTCATCAGTCCCTACGCTCACACACTACTTAACATATATTACCGTAAGGACAAACACATACACCCATGCCCGAGGAAGGATTCGAACCTCCGCCGGGACCTGCCGCACAGACCATGACTGCAGCGCCTTAGACCGCTCGGCTAATCACGCGCGGCCGGGGAAGACATCAAGCATGAAGGAGTGCAGGTTGTTCACAGCTGTCGGCGTGTCTTCGATTACTACCACAGGTCCCATGTGAGCGGAGCAGAATGTCTCTCGTAGCAGAAGACTGTTCCCAGCAGCCTGCGTCCGTGGCGCGCTGCACATTTCGAGCCACTGTACGCCCCGACGACGGCGTTTTTGGAGACGACCATCGACCTAGTGTAGCAAAAATCTGATTCATCCGGAGAACCGACACGTTTCTATCGATCGATAGTCGAATACCGGTGGTTCCGTGCCCAATGCAATCGTAGTTGACGATGTCGCTGAGTGAACATTGAACTCGTAGGGGCGGTCTGCTGCAGAGCTCCTTGTTCGACAACGTACGATGAACGATGTACTCCGGAACATTTGTGCGTGCACCAGGCATTGTGCTTTTTCGGTAGAGATGTCACAGATCACCATCTATCCTACTTTTAAGAGCAGACAAACCTCCGAACTCCACGTTCTGTGAAGAGTCGTGGACGTCCAACCATTTAGCACCTGGTGCTGGTTTCTCTGTCCTTCCACCTCTTTTCGTAGATGCTCACGACAGTAGCATGTGGGCATTCGACCAACTTCTCCGTTTTCGAGATACTCGTTCAGAGGCTTTGCGTAATAATAATCTGTTCTTTGACAAAGTCGCTTATCTCAGGCGATTTCCCCATTTACAGCGCATACCTTCGCTAGAGTCATCCCCCTTCCGTCTCTGCTGCGCTTACAAGATTTTCATAGCGCGTCACGTGCCCGCAACTTCAACAGGCGGCATCCAAACTAGCGGTGGGCAGCGGTCGTAATGTTTTGTCTCATCAGTTTATACATGGTGGGAAAAAGCAAACGACTGCAGAGTATTTCATCCATCTTAACACTAAAAGTACCGTACTTCGCCGTACCCTGGTGGTACCATGTGCGACATCTTCGACCCATAGTAGGAAACCACCGTTTTATTCTTATTTGGGTGGACTTTTGAGTGTCGCCATGTTGACAGTACGTTCAGGAAGATTCTAAAGCGTAACCAAAGGATAATTTGGTATCTGAAATGAATAGTACACAGTCAAACATAATTGTGTAGAAATAAACCTTTTTTTTATTTTAAACTTTACGGAAGAAAATCCGAAGTCTTTCATCAATCATCGTTAAAACAAGTAAGTGAAACAATATTACAATGTTTTTCTTTATAAAAGTATTGTAACAGAGTTAAAATAAACTGTTTATGTGAGTACCAATAGCGTTTTTACTTTTGCACACAAATAAGGAAAGTACCGAGTATTAGTGAAAGATTCTGAAACGTAGCAGACGACTAAAATTGTAAGCGTGTTTTCTTTGCTTATTGCAATCAAAGAACTAAAACTTAATAACAAATTACTTCATTCTATAATTATAAATGTTTGGAATTACTTAGGAACAAAGTGTTAACAGAATTATCTAACTTGGGCTGGGCTCACAGTCCAGACAGTCGACTAGAGCTTTTGACTGGCAGCTTTTACCGACATAGTTGTTGCACTTCAAGCATGAGTTTGATGTTTGTTATTTGCAGGAAACCTTCTATTTTCATGTTGGCCAGCGCCGGTATCGAGTGTCTACAAGGGGAGATTGGCTCCTCTCTGCAGTTTGTAGGTGGTAAGAGGCTCATCTCCTACTCTGAGGATAAAGTCTCGGTGTCAAATCTTCTAAGAGATAAGAAACTTAAAAATTGTGTGAGCACTGATCATGGCAATGTCAAGAATATTGGAAAAGACATGCACAGATCATCGAGGGCCAGTAACGCAACCAGTCAGCATCCAACTTTGCTCATCAGTGAATGTTGGATAGACAATGCACCTTAATTTAGGCAACCCAACTTACACAGCCGTGTCATATTATGTATGCAAGATTGCCTGTATTAGGGCCAATGCAGGCATGACGTGTGCTGAAGCTCGAGAGACCTGTAATGTAAAAGGGGCGCTAAAGCTGTTACGTCGGGAACATGAGTAACAACTTACTGTAAATAGAGCCTGCAGAAGTGGATTAAAAGGAAGAAGAAACAACTGCAATATCTGGCAGTGATACGTAGATGTGAGAATTTAATTTTATTCTCGCTGAACGCTGTCTTCTTCAGTGGATCGCCTTCCAGTTCCATCCTAAGGCGAACACCGTCAGCTGATTCCCGCAACAGGCGACTTGGCAATTGCGCTGTTCCTAATTTCTGAGCAGCCTATTTTTCTATCGAGTTTCCCCAACCGAGCTGCAATTTAAAAACCTGATCGCGAGGCCGTCAGCGAGCAAACTGCAGCTGGACACACACTCCAGGTCCATCTGCTGCCTTCCACACCGTATCAATCACCCGTCCTAAAAAACTGAAATGGAAACGACACGGCCTGTCACTCTCCCACGTTGATGAATTATTCAGGCGTCTCTGGCGCTGCGCCAGAAATCTTTATGCAACAGCCGGTAAGCGAATAGCGCCGGCGGAAAGAGCGGACTAAACAAACAAATAGCGGAGCGAGGCCGAAACGCGACGTGGCGCCTCGCGATTGGTTTCCGGAGCAGGGCGGACGCGCCGCGCATGCCGACGCTGTTTTGCGCCCGGCGACGCCTTTCAACGGGTATGCGGCGTGACGTCACGGCGGGCGGCGCTCCATTACGTACCCAGACCCAGACCCGGCAGCGAGTAGCGAGCAGTTCCGCCATTAAGAGCGCGGGTCCACGACCCCGCGGTCCCATTAACGCCTCCCCCGTGCGAGCAGACCCGTCGCAATCAGTGGCGATCAAGGGAACAACGATCGGGAGAACGATGCTCGTTCCCTTCACTAATGAAGTCTAGAACGACGTACCAATCGGGTGGGTCTCAAGAACATCGACTTCTGTGGAGTTTCTACACAATGTGATGATCGTACACCGACGGAAAAAAATCTCAACACGAAGAAGGGGTTGTGCGACATGAACGAAAATTGGTAGGCATGTTTCTACTTCTGAAAATATCTATCCAAATTTCGCACCAGTCGCTTATGAGGAGGGCTACCAGAGCCACTAACAGGTTTGTTTTAAATGTGGGCTTAAACGTCGTGAACATTAGTTGCCTTTGAGAACATAGTGAGCTGGTGCTAGTATAAAATGACTTCAGGACGGTGAAGAGACGATTATCAGCAGTTCACTAAGTCTGAACGAGATCGTGTAACAGATCTAAGAGAAGCTCGATGTTCCTTCCGTGATTCTGCAGAAAGACTGCGCAGGAACGTAGCCACTGTACATGATTGCTGGCAGCACTGGTCTCGGTAAGGTATGGCCACAGGAAGACCGGGCTCCGACGGCCACACGGCACTAACAGATAGGGAGGACCGTCGTGTTCGGTGGGTTTCTTTGGCACATCGCACTACTTCTGTAGCAGCAATCTCGGCAGCAGTTGGCACCACAGTGACAAAAAAAACTGTTACAAATCGGTTGCTTCAAGGACATCTCCGAGACAGACACCTTGCAGCGTGCACTGACCCCAAACCAGTGCCGTTTGCGTCTTCAATGGTGTCAAGCGAGAGCTCATTGGAGGGCGAATTGAAGGTCTATTGCGTTTCCTGCTGAAAGCCCGTTGCATCTCTGTGCCAGTAATGGCCGTGTTTTTATTGGTAGAAAATCAATTGAGCACCTGCAACCAACAATCTGTGGCCTTGATGCGCTAGATGTTGTAATGGTACTTGAATTACGTAACCATTACGGCACCTCACCTCAACCTCTCGATACCAGCAATATTCTACTGTGTTTCTGTAAAATAGTTAACATATTTCTGTGACAACATTCAGATTTGATTTCATTAATGCAGAGGTACTTCGATACATCGATATGTATATTGCAATGATATTATTCTTATGTGTATTCTTTCTTTTGTCACTATGATCTTTGACGTCCTTGTAACTCTGATTTTTGGGCGCGTAAGCGGTTATTAGAGAGTCAAGCTTTGGTTAAAAAGACGCAAATTGTAGTCAGTTTATGAAATGTGAACTTTAATAGTGAGGAGGATATTTTCAATTATGTTTTATATTGTGAAGTGATGTTTTGGAACGAGTTACGTGATATTCCAACAAAAGTAATAAAAAAGAAGTGTAACTTAAGTTGGGAGTGCTGATTACTTTGTTACATCACCATTGTCCTAAGTTGCAAAAGTTTAGTCTTCAAGAATGGTTTATGAAACACATCTATAAAACTTTTGAATATCGCAGAAAACAACTAGGCCTCTTCGCATCCGAACTTGGAATCACCACTACCTAGATTTTCGACGTTTGAGTCATGAGTTCACAACGAGACCAGCGTGGGAAACACGAAAAAACGAGTGCCTAGTTTATCCATTATTTCAATAAATGACTTTATTAACTGTGCTCTAATGACACCTGCCACATAATATAAGTTTGTTGTTGCCTGAAAATGCAATATTTACCAGCGTGAGAAGAACTACAATCATAATTAATTTTTGACCTTTGTTGTGGTAGGGTTGTTAGAATGTACACTTGGAGTTATGGTCTGGGGTGCAAGTTCTTATGACATCAGGAACACTCTTGTGGTTTTCTGACTTACCCCGACAGCAATTTTGTACGTCAGTATGGTGATTCGACCTGTTGTGCTGCCATTTATGGATAATATACCAAGGGGCGTTTTCCATCAGGATAACGCTCACCCACATACCACTGTTGTAACCCAACATGCTCTACAGAGTGACCTCTTGTTGCCTTGGCCTGCTCCACCACCAGGTTTGTCTCCAATCGAGCAAATATGCAGTATCATGGGATAACAACTCCAGTATCATGCACAATAAGCATTAACCAATTCTGTACTGAGCGATCAAGGGCAACAGATCTCACAAACTGATATCCGGCGCCTGTGCGACACAATGCGTGCACATTTGCATGCTTGCATTCAACATTTTGGCAGTTACATCGGTTATTAATGTACCAACATTTCACATTTACAATGACTCACGTCCCGCTTACATTAACCTGTGATCTTGCAACATTCATCACTCAAATATGTTGCCTAGCCAAATGTATTCCAGAAATTTCATTAGTCTCCATTAATTATTACTTGATGTTGGGATTTTTACCGTCAGTGTATTTCATTCATAAACCTTTTTTTTGGTCTAATGCAGTTCTCCATTTCAGTCGCTGGTCATTCCTGTCCAATCTCATTTAATATAATCGCTGCCTCCCACATTTTCTAAAAGTTGCCTTATACAGGGTGTTTCACAATTTCTTTTACAGGGTTATGGGGATTGTAGAGGGGAGTTGGTGTTTTCATAAGGAATCCATGTTCGGAGGTGTACCGTTAAATTTAAAATAAGTTTGATGACCAAAATAACTTGTTACGTTACTTTTATTAATATTTTGGCCTCTTCCTACTGCGCTTTTCTTCCACCACTGCTTCAACTACTCGCCTAAATACCGAAACATCCTGCTGTAATGTTCACTATTAAGCTTCTCTTCTGGTTGACTTGTTGCAGCACGGCTTCATTCCTTACACCACCACCCGATTCGATCTTCAACAGTTCGCTTTTACACATCACTCCAGGGCTTTTAATAGTTTCATTTCAGTTTTCGCCATAGTCCACTCTTCTTGCTCATACGAAGCTGTTCTCCAAATGTAAGTTCTTTCTTGTCTCGAGCTTTACCTTTTCTTGTTAGCCCCTTTGCCTTGTGCAATCCTTGCCTGCAAGTCTTTCTAACATCGTTCTTCTTCTTCTTCTATTCTGCATCTGTGATAGCAAAATTCAATGACCTATTCAAGAATTACATAGTCTACGTTAAACATCTAGCTAACCAATAACTGCACCTGCTACACACACTATTACCTCAATTACCATTTCGTTTCTCTGCTTATTGCAGTCACCAAGTAGCACAGGTTCCATTTCATTAACCACGCGATGGACTTCTCCTGATGACTCAAGAGCCCAAAAGCTGGTTAGACGCTAATCAGTGCCACTCGAGGACACCACTGTTGTTTAATTACTACGAGCGGCGTTCAGTCAGTAATGCAACATTTTTTTCTCTCTGCCAGTTTCGGTTGAAATAATTCGAAATTTGTTGTGGGAAATGGTGGAATATTTCCGCTTTAGCTACTATAGTTTTACGATGTTCCGATAGGTTTCTGAGCTATAAGTAGCCTTCAAAATTGCATCTGCAACGGAGGTACGTGCCAAGTTGGATGCTAACAAAAGCACGGTGAAGCGTTGGGCGAGGTTTCTACATGATCCAAACAGGGTGACGCAAACCTGTCAGATCTACCGCGTTGCGGCCGGCGGCACTCAACTGTGACTCCTATGTTGTATAGTGTGGATATTCTCATTCGACATGATCCAGGGATCACAAACAGACACCTCGCTGGTCAGCTGGACGTTATGTTGGGAGTACTGATACACTCATCCACCAGTTGGGGCACTCAAAGGTGTGCGCCAGCTGAGTTCCTCGCCGCCTAACAGAAGACCATAAAGGGCAGCGAAGGATGGACTCCACAGGAAGCAGTACGTAGATGATGGGGAGATTATTAATGCAGCATAGCTTTGGCTCCGACGTCGACCAATAGACCAGTAAAGTGGCGTCAAGCCATCGCATTGAACAGAGATTATGTTGAAAAATAGGGTTCTGTAGTCAAGAGTGGGGAATAATATGGCGTATTGGAATAATGAACAGAACCAACAGAAAACAGTATTGCATTATTTGTTCAACTCTCGTGGCATAACGAAGAGGTAGTGACGAACCTGAGGTTTAATCTTGATGTTGCCGTTGTTTGGCACAGACAGAAAAATCAGCATGATACGGTATGACGATGACTCAGCTGTGATCGCCGAAAGTCAGCACAGCTTAGTAACTGCGTGTGGCTCAATGGCCGACTACGAGTCTTTCAATTGTACGACTTGCATGTCTCTGCTATACCCCAATCATCCAGATGACGAAAAGGAACCTACAATATTACATGCAATCCGAAAGATGAGCCATTCACGGCGACTTTCAAAACATTGAGAGGCGAAGGCCAGATTAAAGGCAGACAGAAATTTTCCGTCTTCGTTGATCCATTGTGGACCGTGGGTTAAAATGGTTCAAATGGCTCTGAGCACTATGGGACTTAACATCGGAGGTCATCAGTCCCCTAGAACGTAGAACTACGTAAACATAACTAACCTAAGGACATCACACACATCCATGCCTGAGGCAGGATTCGAACCTGCGACCGTAGCAGTCGCGCGGTTCCGGACTGTAGCGCCTAGAACCGCTCGGCTACCGCGGCCAGCATGGACCGTGGGACAACGAGTGGCATGAAATTCTTGATGCATTAATTTACCAACAGCAGTGTGTATTGTAGAAATTTATTTTATTTTATGAACTTCTTTGTGCTACCAGTTTCGGCATTACATTGATGCCATCTTCAGGCCCCATACGTCATAGTCGTAAAATCGCTGTACACGGAAGGAGCCACATAACTGGATCCGTGAACCAAATCGTTGTGCAACAGCTCTTGGTGGCCAGGCGACACAGATACAATACACACGGCTGTTGGTAAATTATTGAATCAAGAAATTTTCCGTGTTCCGACCGGGATACGATCCTATGAGCTCTCGGTTTTCAGGCACGCTCTGTACCGGTAGACCACGCTCGGGAACGGAAACTGAGCCAGGTTCTTAAAAACTAAATTACTGATGTGTCACTTACAAAGGTACGCTGATAAATAATACCTCCGATTTTTAAAATTCTGTTCTCAATATCGATAGTGGTATTACATGTCGCACATATTACTCGGTCGACTTTTGCGCATCGCTTACACAAGTTACAACCCTCTGCCGCTAGAGGGCTCCGAATTGTAGCTCGTAACATGGCGGTGTATAACGTATCTATGTTGGTGCCTGAGGAACAGAGTGCTGTTACCGAGTTTCTAATAGCAGGAAACGTTCCTCGAACAAGAGAGCGTCAACAGAGATCCGCCACAGAGGATCACTGAGTTCAAGACTATGCCTTCAACACGCAAAGCCATGTTCACACCGTTCTGGGAAGTGCAAGGTGTGGTGCATTTGGAATTCATGGTTAAAGGCTCCGCCATAACCTCTGTAAACTACTGCGAGACCCTCAGGAAAGTGATAGCACAAATTCGGAGAATTCGTCCTCACATGGAGCACCCTCTGCTTCAGCAAGATAATGCCAAGCCATACGCGAGCGCTGCGACATCTATAGCAATCCTACGCTTTAGATTCACTGTCGTCGATCATCCTCCACACAGTCTCGACTTGGTCCCATGCAGTTTTCATTTGTTTCCCAAACTTAGAGAACACCATCGAGGACTTCACTTTGATAGTGATGATGCCGACCAAGCAGAGGTGAGGTTGTGGCTCCGTCAAAGAAGTCATTCTACAGTAACGGTTTCAACAAACTGGTCTCTCGTTGAGAGAAATATGTTCGTAGCCAGTTTGACTATGTTGAAAAATAAATAAGTAGACATAAAGAATAAAGATGTAGAACGCTGATAAAGTTTGTTTCATTTAAAAAGCTATAAGAGATTTCACATAAATCCGGAGGCCTTACTTTTCAGCACGCCCTCCTCAGTCAAAAACTTGTGTAACATCAGTGTTCACATTGTATGTTGTCACAAATGGAAACAGTATATACATTAATTATGTACTTGATGCATTATTATGTTTTGTACATTATTACGAACTCTTTTGCAAAGGAAACATTGCAACTAGCTGCTTAGAAAATGAAGCCAGTGTACCGGAAATTGAGTGTACGTTCATAAATAACCTTTTATTGATAAACCAGCTACAGTATATTACACTAGAATTAAAAAATATCTCCTCTGTTTGTGTAAAACACACGATTCTGCACCGTTTTCTCACCATCGTTAGCCACCTCTACATGGCACAGACCAAAGTGTTTCCACGCTTTTTGGTTTCGATGATGCTCTGCATTTTATTGTGTGGGAGAATATACTAAAATATGACGCACTACCGCAAGGGATCGCTTAAAGGAGGATTTTGTAAGCGACCCCCTTCGTGGATGATTTACTGTTCTCTAAGCATCCAATAAACAGAGCGATATCCGCCTTCTCCACCGTTAGATTTATGGGGTCGTTACATCTTAAACCACTCCTCTTAGAAACTTATATCGCTTCTTGGGACGTGTTGCAGATTACAATTGAGTTTCTAGCAAGGGGATGTTATTTAAATAAATACGTCTGCAGAAATACTCGTTTTATTAAATACCTCGAAGAAATCGATCGATTGACGCTTAAACATCACGGGCTGAGAAAATATTGTTGTTGTGAAACACACCTGGCTCTTTATTCACACAAAGCAACGCTATAGGAGATTGGAATAATAGAGAATTGTGAAGGTGGTTCGATGAACCTACGGTCAGACACTTAAATGTGATTTGCAGAGTATCCATGTAGATGTAGATGCAGATGTAAATGTGAATGATATCGACAGAGGACTTCAAGTTGATTCCATATTTCCGAGTTTCCGGAAGGCTTTTCGCACAGTTTCTCACAAGCGGCTTTTTATCAAACTGTGTGCCTATAAAGAATCGTCTCGTCCGTGCGTCACAGTTCCTTGTAATTGATGTGAAGTTAGATTTTTAGATCTTCTAGTGTTCTAATTCTATATAAATGACGAAGCAGACAACCTGATAAGCCCTGTTAGGTTTTTTGTAACTTACGCTCCAATTTACTGTATAGTAAAGTCATTAGATGTAAGAAATGAACTGCAAAATGAGTTGGATAAGATATTGTTTTGGTGCCAAAAGTGGAAACTGATTCAAAACGATAAAAAGTTGAGGTCTTACAACTGGGAATAATAAATAAACAAATATTAAAAAATCCGTTAAAATCCGCCTACACGACAAGTCACAATAATTTACAGCTAGCCGATTTAAATGAATCCGATACAATTACGAAAAATTCAAATTGGAATCACCATACAGATATGTTATGCGGAAGATGAACCAAAGACTGCGTTTTATTGGCAACAAATCTACTAGGGAGACTGCCCACACTATGCTTGTCCGATCTCTTCTGAGGTGATGTCGTTCGCTATGGGATCCTGACCAGGCAGGGTTCACGGAGGACACCAAAAAAGTTTAAGAAAGGCAGCGTGTATTGTATCATCGTGAAATAAGACACACACACACACACACACACACACACACACACACACACACACACACACACAGAGAGAGAGAGAGAGAGAGAGAGAGAGAGAGAGAGAGAGAGAGAGAGAGAGAGAGAGACGTTTTTCGTTGCTGCGAGATTTTTCAGAAAGTTTCTTCACCAAATATAAAAATATTGCATTGACTAGCATCGAAGCAGGGGAAAATGACCGTCGTAATAAAATAAGAGAAATCAGAGCTCTCTCTAAAAAATTACGTGATCATTTTTCCCAAGAGCTACTCGAGAGCGGAACGGTCGAAAAATAGTGTGAAAGTGGTTCTGTGAATCACACACCAAGCTTTTAAATGTGGACTGCAGAGTAGTCATGTAAATGTACATACTTCAGTATCTTTACTCCTGTTATTCTAAAAAAGAGGAAAAAAAAGCACTCCGTCTTCAGGCCACGAGTGGCCTACCGGGACCATCCGACCGCCGTGTCATCCTTGGTGGAGGATGCAGACAGGAGGGGGGTGGGGTCAGCACACCGCTCTCCCGGTCGTAAGATGGTATTCTTGACCGAAGCTACTACTATTCGGTCGAGTATCTCCTCAATTGGCATCACGAGGCTGAGTGCACCCCGAAAAATGGCAACAGCGCATGGCGGCCTGGATTGTCACCCATCCAAATGCCGACCACGCCCGACAGCACTTAACTTCGGTGATCACACGGGAACCGGTGTATCCACTGCGGCAAGGCCGCTGTCTCCTGTTATTCTAACAGCACATATTTATTGTGAGCCAAAGGCCGAAAACTTCATGATAGATTTAAAGATTTGTTCGTCCTGTAGATGTTCTGAATCAATACCTTATGATAACAAACATAGATCAATGATTTAATAATGAAGATTATATTTATTCTTCATGCCAGCCCAACAGAACATTATCATCAAATATAGAAAGACCAACTAAAAACTATATGAAAGTATATACGTATATAGGATGAAGAAAAAAATGCCGCACTTGAAGGCCAGCATGCGATTCCTCATCCACATTCAAGACAAAAGTTTATCTAGCAAAATGAGGTTAGGTGGATTTTGAAAAATGTGTAAAAATGAGGAGCTGGCAACGCTGTCACATCGTGCAGCGCGTCGAAAGGTACAGAGAAACATGTATCACGCCGCTCTACATTTATGGCCATCGTAGCTCACCGAATAGACTGCTGGAAAATCGAACCTACATCCACGATGGAGCTGTGGTTGGAATCCTCATCAGGTTGTCAGTTCCTTTTTTGTTTTTTCTAGACATCCGTTGTCTAGTTCTCATCGCTTATAAGCAGTACATCAATTTGGCGATAGACTATCATATGACAGTGGGATCCATTAAACTACGTTCATGTCTCTACAACCGTATAGTGTACAACCGTCAATGGTCGTGTCAGGTTCATGTAGGGCGGCTTCCCGATGGAGTAAACAGACGTTGAATACGTCGATTTGCTTTTGTTACTGGGTGTATGCGATGCCCATGGTGCTGCTGCTGCTCGTGTGTATGTTGCGTGGAACCCTCAAAGACGTCATCCCGATAAGAATGTTTTTCGTCGCCTGGAGCAATGCCTTTGGGAAACCGGTAATCTTAGACCACAAGTAATGGACAGAGGTCGTCCAAGGGCTAGATGCAATCCACAACCAGAGGACGTGATTCTTGAAACCATTCAACAGTCACCTCTGCGAAATACTGGATATGATACAATTCCAGGTATCTCAAAGACTGATTGTTGACGTGTTGCACGTTGAAGAACTCTATCCATATCATTACACGTTAACTCAACACCGGCAACCAGAACAGTTCGACGGGTGCAGTTTCGTGAGTGGCTTACGCACCAAGTGGAAGATAACGAAGATTTTATAAATAACTTGATATGTAGTGAAGAGTCTAGCTTCAATCGTGAAAGTATTTTCCATCTCCACAACAGCCATTATCAATTGGAACACAACCTACCTGTCACGTGGCTTACAGGCACACTTTGGCATAAAGCTGTGGGCTGGAATCGTGGGAGGAGTGTTTTTGGGCTATTGTCTACTGTCAGACAGGTTGAATGCGTCCCTGTATTGTTCATTTCATTGCAATACTTTGTCTGGCGCATTAGAAAATGTTTCAGTTGACGTTTGGTGACAGCTGTGCTTTCAGCGTGATGATGCACCGCCACATTTTGGAATGAATGTGTGTAAGTAACTATTTAAATGAAACATTTCCAGGGAAATAGACTGGTCGTCAAGGTCGAATATAATGGCCTCCCGGACCTTAATCCCCTATATTTTTGTTTGTGGGGACACTTAAAGAATCAATAATACTACGTCCATGGATGTATACGACGTAGAAGCTCGCGTTCATGCCGCTTCGGCAATGGTGGATGAAGGTGTTTGCTTAGGGACCGGTGAAGTATGATCCAGATAGTGGCGAAGTTATTACAAATGCAATTGGATCACTAGGAGCATCTTCTCTAAAATGAACGTTGCTCGCTCGTACGTGTACGCACCAGCTCTGTGAAGATACGTCTCGAAGTCAAACGTACAGAATAGAATTATTGCGCGTAGCATAATGTCCAATCTAGTGTAGTCTACCTATTGTGTTTTTTTTATACTTCATTGGATACCGGCAATGTTGTTGTCTCCAGTACTGTTTTCTGTTGGCTTTATTTGTGTTATTGACGAAACAAAGTGGTTGTTTACGTCTGTAATGTTTAAGTAAAGATGAAAGTAACAAAAACAAATACACAAGATACCGCATTGTGGAGGCGTAAACTGGATACAATTTGATGCTTTAACTGAAAAAAGTGTTTGCTACGAACGCTTCTCGAACATCGGCGGGTCTGTATATCCGTTCCCTACGGCCTTGCCTCGTCTCATTTAGCTACTGGGGCAGCTCTGACACCATCTAGAGTTCATGGTACAGCATTGCCACAGCCATCTTTTTATTTTTATTTTTTTAAGTTGCATGCCTATTAAACCTGTTGGCAGGACTAGGATTGGCTAGATACACTTCTGTCTTGAAGAGAAATGAGGAATCGCATGATGACCTCTAAGTGCGGCATTTCTTCCTTCAACCTGTGTGCACATACTGCGTTTTTTTTTTTAACTTGAGACAACCAAATTTCTCGAAAACGACTCACTGTAGGAAAAAGAAAATTCTTGATGAGAAGTTAATATTAGTAAAGGGGACACCTGTCTGCGTTACAACTAGCCATCTCCAAACCACCACCACCCCTCCCCCCCCCCCCCCCCCAACCCCACTCTTGCATGGGCTGGGAAAACTTTGTATTTTCAAATGGAAACCTCATCTTTGTTGCATAGTTGGATCCTGCACCAAAAATACTTACGATTTACTTTAATAGTTGTCTCCCATTCATGACAGATGACGTTTTAATTGACAAATATCAAGCGCGCTTTTTTTTGCGATGAACAAGGAACGTACTTGATACTGCATTTCATTTACGATGCTGTTGTAAGGGTTGATACCTGATCTTCAAACATTTCTTGAGTGTTGCAAATGTGATTGCAGAGTACAAAAAAATGTGGCTAGATACTGGCATATAACCTACCTGTATGGTAACGAAGTTTTCTTTTCCCTTCGGGTTGATTATGGTGAGTCCCCAAACCATAGGAATGCTTCATTTCGACGGCCGCCCTCGTTGAGAATGTGGGTTTCGTGGGATGCGTGCCAGAGACAAGTCCCTGCAGTCGCACTATCCTCTGTGTCCTCGGTGGCTCAGATGGACAGAGCGTCCGCCATGTAAACAGAAGAGCCCGGGTTCGAGTCCCGGTCGAGGCACACATTTTCATCTGTCCCCGTTGACGTATGTCAACGCCTGTAAGCAGCTAAGGGTTTACATTTCATTTTAATAGTTAAATATATATGACCGTGTGTTGCGTAAATCCAGTGTATATAAGTTGAAAAGTATGGGGGTGAGCACTGAACCTCGAATTGACCATTATGAAATGTTCTGGCACTGCTTAACCTATCTCTCAGCTGGACACAGTAGTTTCTCTCCAGTAGCATAGATGTAATGATCTTCAGCGTTTGATTGCATTTTCTGGCTTCTGCGACTTTACCTAAAAGCCCTTGGGTCTAGATTGTGGTGTATACTGATGATTGATCCAGCAGTACTACTCCTGTCTTCATTGCAGCTTGGAAACCTCTTTCCACGCATGTGGTCAGCGTCAATAGCCGTTCACAGCAGGCCCTACTTTTCCTGAAACCGGGTTGTTCCACGGGCAACGCTCTTCGATAGTCTCGAGGCCAGTAGCCTTTCAGACCGTTGGTAGGTTTGATGTTTTCTCTGGCTTCCGTATTGAAATCAGCTTTGCCTCCTTCCACGGCTTTGGTAGTTTTGCAGAATCAATTCCTTCCTTGATAAGTCTGACAACCAGATTTTGGCTTTTGGTCTCAATTTCTTAAATATTCCAGTAGTACACCATCCACACAAGATGCCTTACGGTTTCTCACTTGTCTAAGAGCAGCGTCTGTTTCACCAGTATCAACTGAACGTGCAATTTCTGTTTTTACAAGGAATTTTCTAAAGAGCTCTTCATCTTTCTACTCATTTCCTTCTTTTCTGAACTACTAATTTTTCTTTTTTTCTTTTTTCTTTTGTGTGGAAGCAGTCTTGCTTAGTGAGACACTGGTGGCTCCAGCTTTCCCCTGGTTTGCGCCTCCCAACTTTCTTAGTAAGTCCCATACCTTACTACTAGAATGTATGAAGTTAAGAGAGGATACTTCTCCCGCCACCTGTTTCTTCGCTTTTGATCTAAGAGCTCGATTATACTGTCAGCACCTTCACTGTGTTTAGTCCTTTTAAAGCCTTGCAATAGTTTCTGACATTTTTCTGAGCAGCGTGAAATGTACAGGTTCCTTTCGCCACGAGGGATGGATTTTGTTGTTCCAGTCATTAGTAGCCTGGTAAATCTTTCGTAGTTCGCCAAGTATGGGTGGATAATATTGAAGTTTTACTCCATGTGTTCTTGGTACCTTTCCTGGTTTGCTGTCTTTAGGTTCCAGTCAGAGAGTGGAGGCCTGTCTATAATCGGGGGAGTTACAAAATCAAATGACTCTGAGCACTATGAAACTCAACTTCTGAGGTCATCAGTCCCCCAGAACCTAGAACTACTTAAACGTAACTAACCTAAGGACATCACACACATCCATGCCCGAGGCAGGATTCGAACCTGCGACCGTAGCGGTCGCACGGTTCCAGACTGAAGCGCCTAGAACCGCTGGGCCACCCCGGCCGGCCCGGGGTAGTTAGAAGTGGCAAGTGTTGACTTTTTGGAGCCCTCTAGTACTGTCCTTGGTGTTTGAACGATAGTAGTACTTGGTCCACGAGTAGTGAAGCGCAAGCTCGGAGTGGACATAGTATTCCACACTTTGAAGTGGAAAGTTCCCTTCTCTTTTGGGCCATAAAGAAGATGTAGATCATGATAGGTGACCAGTCTGTCACCATTCTGATCACACTTTGTGTAGCCACATCGCGTATGGTGTGAGAATAAGTCCTAAACATGGTCAGCAACTGTGCAAAGAAAAAGTCTTTAACCAAAATTGTATATAGATATCAAATATTGGCACAAAATTGAGGCACATTTTCCTGAAACTCTAGGCGTTATATAGAAATAAAATGGTGGACTGTTGATGATACGGTGGGCGATGTCGGGGTTGAGGGCCACTGCGTCATTACTGCTTAGCGACGTGAGCCACGCAAGATGGATTATAGCTACTGCTAAAGTGAAACAGACGCACGAGGAACTCTTTATAATCAGCCTCGCATTAATTAATACTTATTACTGAAGACCGGTTTCGTCAGTTGAAAGTACCATATTCTGATCTTCAAAAAAAGTTTTTGGTTATAAATCGTGTTCCATTATGAGTTTTTCAATTATGCCATGTCTTCATTATGCAGCAAAACATACAGCACCACCATAATGACTAGATGGCATGAGTGAAAAACACATAATGGAACACGATTAAAAATTTAAGATCAGAAGATGACAGTTTCAACGGTCGAAATCGGTCGTCAGTAATAAATACCAATTAGTGCGATCTTAGCTATAAATTTTTCTTTCAAATTAAATACAGGTCGCTCCTTCTCTTTCCTCAATATGGGAAATTTCAGTAAAATAGACGCACTATTCGCAATGACAGACCAGGTCGCGTGAATGCGTCTTTTCCTTTTCTGGACACTGGCGTGAAAGAAGGTAGCTGTTGGCGAGGGGTTGAGTATCCTAACAAATTTCTCGTTGGAATCATGATTTACTTGCAGGTGAAAAATAATTTGAGGAATACGTCAAGGGAGCGCAGTAGGTCCCCTGCTGTTTACAATATATATTAATGATCTAGTTGATAACGTTGGAGGCTCCGTGAAGTCGTTGTTTGTAGGAAAGCTGCAACGACAGAAGTCTGTAGAAAAATACAGGAAAATATGCAGAGGATCGACGTTTAGTGCGAGGACTGGCAGTTGAAACAGAGCGTAAATGAACGTTCATTTTCGCTCTGTTTCAACTGCCAGTCCTCGCACTAACGTCGATCTAAAATTTTAATCCGCATAAGTAATCGAAGTGACTCATTAGTATTCAACTAAACTGGCACCAAATCACTGTAAAGAGTAACTATTGTAAAATACGTGGGAGTGGCATTTCAGAACGACATTAACTGGAGTGACTGCAAAAAGGAAATTGTAAGCAATGCAGATTCCCTTGGAGGCCGTAACTCGTGGTCTAGTGGTAGACGGAACGGTAGCTCAGCGTGTTCGGTCAGAGGGTTGCGTGATCTCTGTAATTAAAAAAAAAAAAAAAAAAAAAAAAAAAAAAAAAAAAAAAAAAAAAAAAAAAAAAAACTGAGTCAAGGAATCAACCATCAACTTGATCGGATGTCTTGTGTCGTCCGTCCTGACCAAACGCAACGAACTACATCGGAAACAAATAAAATAAGTGGTTAGCGTTGCTGCCTCTGGGTCATGGGGTTTCGGGTTTGATTCCCGGAAGGGTTGGGGATTTTCTCTGTCCTGGGACTGGGTGTTTGTGTTGTCCTTATGATCATCATCGTCGTCATTTGTGACTGTGGCTGGATTGGATTGTAAAATAAATTGGACTGTGTACATATTGGCACATTGTACGGGCGCTGATGACCGCGCAGTTGAACGCACCACAAACCAGACATCATCATCATCATCATCATCGGATTTCCTCGGAGAGACTGAAAGAAATGTTATTCATTTACGAAATAAGTTGCTTACACAACCTTTTTTTCCAGCGAGTCTCGAGTATTGCTCTGCACTCTGTGATCCTTTCAAAAGAGACGAAGAAGATCCAAGAAAGAGCAGTGCATCGCATTTTGTCACGGGTCATTTACTTCAGTGGTAGTCAACCTTTTTTATCTATCGCCCACTTTTGTATCTCTGTTTGTAGTAAAATTTTCTAACTGCCACCAGCCTACAATAAAAGTGATTTATAAACTTTAACAAATGTGTAAAGCAGAGTTACAGCAGCTTAATGCATATACAATGACTTACAGAACATCTTATATTAAAATTTTATGAAAATGTAATGGTAACGTTCTTAAAACACATGCCGTCCACGGTAAACCTTGAAAGCTGGAACGCCCACTAGTTGACGGTACGGACCAATCTGACCAACACTGGTTCAATAGGCGAGGGAGCGTTGCAGAGATAACAAACATCACTGGCAGACGTTTCAAGGCAGGAGTTGTGCATCTTGGAGAAGTTTATTGTTAAAACTCAGAGAGACTGCGTTCCAAGAAGAGTCGGAAAACAAATTATTCGACCCAGATACTTCTCGAGAGATAATCAGAAAATTGGAGGCCAGTCACTCTCTCCACGTTCCATTCGGAAATGAAACACGGAAGGGAGGAATATGTAGAGGTACCAGACGTACCCTCTGCCACACACCGTAAGGTAGCTTGCGGAGCATAGTTGTAGATGTAGAGGTAGTTGGAAGGAAAAAGGTAGTCAATGAATATAAAATGCGAGAGAAGACAAGTGATGGAGGCAATTTAACTTTTAGCCTTAACGCTTCGACAGCTCCATATGCACTCAAAGTAGAGTCCTTTAGTGATGGTAAGGCGGGAAGGCTGCGTGCGGGCGTTGGCATGATTAATTCATGTTAGGCGACTTGCTATGCGCCCAAACTATGCAGGCGGCGGGGGCTCTGCGCTGCTGTCTCTTCGTCAGCTCATCACTTTCGCTCCAAGTGGCTAACACAGTTACAGCGAAGCTGTGACACGTCGGATATTGCGCCTCCTTCGGATATATGAGCACAGCACGTATGAATTTATTTTCAACTTCCGGTCGGTAACTAGTTGAGAACAGCTGGATTACTTTATTACTGGGAATTTCAGTACTTTAATTTTGAGCAAAATGTGTAAATACTATTGAAGGTGGGACGCACTCCAACAGACTTAAAGATGATGTTCATGGGTAATTTTTTACATTAACTGTGAATAATGCCCAGTTAATTAATTCTGGGTAATTACATTTATTTGGCCGGTTCATTTTCTGTTTTTTACGATTATTTACTTTATGTAAGGAGCTGGATAACATCTCTGCAGCTACATCAATATCATTACTCTGATCATTCACAATTAAGTGTCTGGCAGAGGGTTCATCAAAACCTGTGGTGTCACCGCCAGACACCACACTTGCTAGGTGGTAGCCTTTAAATCGGCCGCGGTCCATTAGTATACGTCGGACCTGCGTGTCGCCACTGTCAGTGATTGCAGACCGAGCGCCGCCACACGGCAGGTCTAGAGAGACGTCCTAGCACTCGCCCCAGTTGTACAGCCGACTTTGCTAGCGATGCTACACTGACAAACTACGCTCTCATTTGCCGAGAAGATAGTTAGCATAGCCTTCAGCTACGTCATTTGCTACGACCTAGCAAGGCGCCATTACCAGTTTATATTGAGATTGTTATTATGTATCATCAAGAGCGATGTTCTCCAATTATGGATTAAAGTTAAATATTCCAGCATTTACGTTCTTTTCTTGATACAATAACTCCTTTAACTGTTCCAGACCTCACGCCAGTCTGCGTGAGCTTAAACGCGTGCATTTCGGCCTCCTCTAGCAACACGGTGTTGGCTCTTCTGCCAACACAGCAAAACCATCATCAAGCTGTTTCTCTACTGTTTACACTCTCGAATAGCGCGCGGGGAAGACAAACAATCAGATCTATACAAGCGAGCTCAGATTTCTGTTATCATGGTGATCATTTCTCCCTATGTAGACTGGCGTTATCAAAATATTTTCTAGTTCAGAGAGGAAAGTTGGTGATTGAAATTTTGTGTGACTATCCCGCTGCAACGAGAAATGCCTTTATTTTAATGAGGACCATCCCAAATCCTGTATCATGTTCGTGACATTTCCACCCCTCCCCATTTCACTATAATGCTAAACGTGCTGTCATTCTTTGAAATTTTTCGATGTCCTACGTCTGTCGTATCTGATACTGATTCTATATCGCGCAGCAATACTTCAGAAGAGGGGGAACAAGCGTAGTGTAAGCATTCTCTTTAGTAGAACTTGTTGTATTTTCTAAGTGTTCTGCTAATAGGTCACATTCTTTGGTTGCTTTCTGTTCAACATTATCAATGTGGTCGTTTCGGTTTAAGTTATTCGTAATTGTAATTCCTAAGTATTTAGTTGAATGTACAGCCTTTAGATTTGTGTGATTTACCGTGTAACCGAGATTTAGTGGATTCCTTTTATTACTCATTATTCACACTTTTCATTATTTAGAGTCAATTACCAAATTACACGCTATACATATATCTTGTCTAACTCGTTTTGCAATTGGTTTTGATCACCTGATGCCTTTAATAGACTGTAAACCACAGCATCATCTGCAAAAAATCTACAAGGGCTGCTTGGATTGTCACATAAATCGTTTTTGTAGAGCAGGAACAGTAGAGGACCTGTAACACTTCCCAGGGGAAGTCAGTTACTACGAACTGTGACCTTTCTAGCAGGAAACCACGAATCCAGTAGCACAAGTGAGACGATAGTCCATAGGTACCCAGTGTGATTAGAAGTCTCTAGTGAGAAACGGTGTCAAAGGCCTCCTAGAAAACTAAAAGGATGGAATCATTTTGACAGACCATACCGGTAGCACTAATTACTTCGAGCGAATAAAGAGCTAGTTGTGTTTCACAAGAACGATATTCTCTGAATCCCTTTTAGCTGTTTGTCAATAAATAGCTTTCGTCGTGGTAATTCATAGACAATTTGCGTTTCAAAATCCACATCGAAATCAGTGATGTAGGTCTGTAATTCAGCGGATTATTCCTATTTCCTTTCTTGGGTATTAGCGTGATTTGTGCAACTTTCCAGTCTTTAGGTATGGATCTTTCTACGAGCGAGCGGTTGATCGCTAAGTGTGATACTATTGTGTCAGCATACTCTGGAAAGAACCTGAGTGGTATACAATCTGGAATGATGGCCTTGCCTTTATTTAATGGTTTAAGCTGCTTCGCTACGCAGAAGATACGTAACAAGTTACTAATGTCGGCAGCTGTAGATTCGAATTATAGAGTATTTACTTCGTTTTCTTTGGTGAAGAAATTTCGAAAAACTGTGTTCAGTAACCCGGGTTTAGTGGCACTGTCATCAGTAACATTGCCGTGGTTATCGCGCAATGAAGGTATTGATTATATCTTACCGCTGGTGCAGTTTCACACACGACCACAGTCTCTTTCGTTTTTCTGTCGGATTTCGAGACAGAGTTCCGTTGTGGAAACTGTTAAAAGCATCTCGCATTGAAGTTCTCGCTAAATTTCGAGCTTCTGTAAAACAATGCCGATGTTCGTGTTATGGATCCTGATTAGGCTGTTCGTGGGAAATGTATAAATATACAAGGAATTCGCAACGCCAGAAATTCCTGTGAAATGCGCCAAGGTCTGCAGAGGCCCTACGCTTCGAGCAGGGCCTGTAGCTTGACCATTAAAGAAAATACACGTAACCTGTTGCGCAATAATGAGAGGAAACGAACATTATTGTTTGATTAAACGCTTGATTATCTAACCATAGAAACAGTCACAACTATTCAGTATGTAGAAGTAAGTTTTCAGAACAAACTGAGACTGAATGGCGATATACAGTTTCAGAAAAGATATATAGCCGACTGTTTACTAAGATTCCTACAGAAGGAGCCCTCTTCGATAACTTTTCTAAGGAGGATTCTTAAATATTAATCGACAGCATTGAGCTTTTACCACGTAGATTTAATAGATGAGATACGAAGAAAGTAGTGCGTTTCACTATAAATTCGTTTAATGAGAACGGGAGTGTCAAGGAGATGCATTTGCTCCTTCAGCCACGTCAACTATGAGAGAGGCGTAATGTATCAAGGACAGGTTCACTGACAACCTTCCGAGAGTGTACGTTCCAAAAAGACACAAGCAGTATACTACGTATCACATGTATAAGGTACTTATTAGTTGGTGTTCATACAAGTAGGAATATGTTCCTCAAGTCAAAACATTATGGAACATCCAAATGTACGTGGGTCCGAAAACCCTTCCTTCGCGAGTTACAAATGGAGTTCCCTGGAGTGAACGCTGATTGTGCAAAGCATCTCAAACGTTCATTTTTACTTACATTCTTCTGTGCAAACGGAATTCTCATTTGTTTTTAGTTTGTATTTTGTGGGGGATGTACCCATTTAGGATCATCCTATTGGTCGCTGTCTGTTTACACGCCGGCCGTTGAGGCAGAGCGGTTCTAGGCGCTTCAGTCAGGAACCGCGCTGCTGCTGCGGTCGCAGGTTCGAACGTGGGTAATGTCCTTAGGTTAGTTAGGTTTAAGTAGTATCTAAGTCTAGGGGACTGATGACCTCAGATGTTAAGTCGCATAGTGCTTAGAGCCATATGAACCATTTGAATCACTTCCCACAACGTCTTAACGGACAACACACATACACACTTACGGTTTCTCTGAAATGAGGTGCTTCTCTTACTTGGTAATATACTTCTAGACGTCATCGAAAGGGCGCGATTTATGCATTTTACTCTGAATGTTCGCTGGTATCTCGATAACCAGTTTCCAAAACGGTGGATTGGCCGAGGGAGATGAATTGCATGGCCTTCCAGATCATCCAATGAATTTTTATCTCGGAGGGACATTTAAAATCACTGTAGTCAACGTATTCTTCTCTTGAGACTCAGTAACTATAAGATATTTTAGATAATTATCATTTATTGTTCACTCTCCATTGCACATTTTTAATTACGTTACAGATTTAAATCACTTTTGGTGTGAAATCCTTGCTGACTTCAATTCCTACACCTAACGACGATGTTCTTGGTTGGTTGGTTTGGGGGATTAGAGGGACCAGACTGCTATGGTCATCGGTCCCTGACGATGTTCTGAGGGAGCGTATGTGTTATGTTGGGGGACTTGGTATACCGATACAGCATACAACATCAAATTAAACGTAGATTCCTTAGCACAAATAAATAACTGTTTTGAGTGGCAATATCTGTTACATACACATGGATGCAGCAACTGAAAGCAGTGAGAATAATTGTGTATTTGACGTCAAGGAACCTTGCTTTACCTTCTTGCAGTATTACAATGATTGCTCGACTTAAAATGTTCGTCTGTGAATACATAAATGCACACTACAGCAACTTTTGGTTGTTTCATGATGCTATTCTTTTAATACGTTGAAGCTATGCAGTACTGTTTCGGAAAACACAGTGCCTAAAAAAAAAAAAAAAAAAAACAGTGAAGCGCCTGAATGTGAACTGGCACACTGATATGGGATTACCTGTGTAAGCAAGCAATAAGGGTGATTTGACTTGCATCTTACCACACTGATTATAACCGGACAGTTGTTAAAATTTAGCTAGGCTTGGAACAGACAGATTATTAAGCGACTGCTTGAGGCAAATTCCTCAGTTTTAAAGTGTATTAATTTATAACTTATTTTATGCACTTCCAATTTTACAGCAAATTGTTACATTAGATTTTGTTAATTGTTAATTACAATGTTTTTAGTACCAAATAACTTACCGAGTGTCGCTTCATCTTGTATCTGATAGCGTTATTTCCTTGAATTTTAGCTTCATCGTTTGAAGAATGGATATGGTAGACGTGCTATAAAATAGCGCTTTTTCAATGCTACTGTCATCTCAGTACCCTAACTTGATCCAGGTGCCAAACCACGGGGAAAGTAATTTTTGAGAACATTTCTCAAGGAGAGAAACAGTGATTTGGCTAAAATACTTTAAAATGGAATAAAAATGCTCTTGACCGTAATAAAATATTTATTTGCAGTGATTATCGGTTTCGGTCAGAATGTTATCATCTTCAGACCATCTATAACGAAATATAAATACAGAATGGATTTAGAGGATTGGTTGGTTGGTTTTTGGGGAAGGAGACGAGACAGCGAGGTCATCGGTCTCATCGGATTAGGGAAGGACGGGGAAGGAAGTCGGCCGTGCCCTTTGAAAGGAACCATCCCGGCATTTGCCAGGAGCGATTTAGGGAAATCAGGGAAAACCTAAATCAGGATGGCCGGACGCGGGATTGAACCGTCGACCTCCCGAATGCGAGTCCAGTGTCTAACCACTGCACCACCTCGCTCGGTGCGATTTAGAGGAAAGTCTGATAATAGTAGCAATATATAAAATACGTTATACATAACGAAAATTAAAAGAGAAATTATACAATGAGGGCAGGCGGTGGCGGTAGACGGAGCAAGTGTTGTGATTCCACGAGCGTCAATCGCTAAGAAGAGAAACGTAGTTGTTGCTTAAATAAGTGATGTTCCGCCCACCACTAACCGAATTACGTTAATGATAGCCAGTCAGGCATTCAGGACATAAAACAGTGTTCGGTAACATATACAGGGTGTTACAAAAAGGTACGGCCAAACTTTCAGGAAATATTCCTCACACACAAATAAAGAAAAGATGTTATGTGGACATGTGTCCGGAAGCGCTTAATTTCCATGTTAGAGCTCATTTTGGTTTCCTCGATTCACCGCCATGATTTCATACGGGTTACTCCACCTGCGCTGCTAGAACATGTGCCATTACAAGTACGACACAACATGTGGTTCATGCACGATGGAGCTCCTGCACGTTTCAGTCGAAGTGTTCGTACGCTTCTCAACAACAGATTCGGTGACCGATAGATTGGTAGAGGCGGACCAATTCCATGGCCTCCACGCTCTCCTGACCTCAACCCTCTTGACTTTCATTTATGAGGGCATTTGAAAGCTCTTGTCTACGCAACCCCGGTACCAAATGTAGAGACTCTTCGTGCTCGTATTGTGGACGGCTGTGATACAATACGCCATTCTCCAGGGCTGCATCAGCGCATCAGGGATTCCATGCGACGGAGGGTGGATGCATGTATCTTCGCTAACGGAGGACATTTTGAACATTTCCTGTAACAAAGTGTTTGAAGTCACGCTGGTACGTTCTGTTGCTGTGTGTTGCCATTCCATGATTAATGTGATTTGAAGAGAAGTAATAAAATGAGCTCTAACATGGAAAGTAAGCGTTGCCGGACACATGTCCACATAACATATTTTCTTTCTTTGTGAGTGAGGAATGTTTCCTGAAAGTTTGGCCGTACCTTTTTGTAACACCCTGTATACAGAATATTGCAGCTAGAACGTTCTACGTAAAGTGTTTTTTTTTTAAATTTTTCTTGCTATTTTTACAATGATTTGGTGAGCAGCATAATTCTAGCGTATGAGAAAACCTTATAAATTTTTTGGTAAACAAATCTGTTATGTACAAACAAAGAAACATCGTTTTTTCATTCTTTTGACAAAATGTCATATTTGGCATTTAAAAAGTCTTCCATTTCCAGTCTTCAATTGTTATTGCCCGAGGACATCGAAATCAACTCGCAGAGGAATATTGACTACAACGAAGTACTCCATCTCGAGTCATGAAGTCCGTGAAATACGTATGGGAGCACTTGTGTGGCGTGTTGCTGTTTACCGTTTTCTTCCAGGTTCTTTTCGCGCTTTTAGAAACTATGCATCAGTAATGGCATTAACTTTCTCTGGACCCCATCGATACAAAAATTAACAGCGCCATGCATATATGTTTTAATATGTAGCCCCTTTCGTATTTATGTGACACGTGCTGTGCAAAACTTCTCTGTAGATGTCCGACAATCCAATCAGATTTTAAAGTCGAACATAAATTTCTTATGCCTAAGCGTATTTTTGTGTTTCGTTACTACAGAGGTCCGTTCCACACAACCATTTTTTAGAAAATCTCTTGATGTTTTGTGACCGTGGTGCGTGAGTAAATGATTTTATTTATTTATTTATTTATTTTTCAAGTTCTACCAATCGAGAAAAAGATTGTTCACGCAGTATGTCACTTCGACTCCGTTTCATTCGTTCATAGTATTCTCGAACTATTCGCGCTTCATGGCTTCTTCTGCTTCATTTCTTTGCCTCTTTCACACAAGTTTGCGTAAGAAGTCTCTTACGTTTAGGGATTTAACTCTGCTAATTGTGAATTACCATTTTCGTAATTTTCATTGAAATACTCACGTAAATACTCGCTTTGCGTTTTTATTTGTTACAACGCAGTCGAGCACAACTGTGCTTCATATTCTCTCAGAACGCTGAAGATCATTCAAGAGAATTCGCAATCGTTCTTCATCAACACGTTCCCATTCGAGAAATTTGTAGAAATTTCCAGAATGCTTCTGAAATTTTTTGAACACTCGAGTACACTTCCGCGTAAAATTAGATAATTACATCGTATTCCATATCAAAGCTGCCAGGTTGGGCTGATTGGGATCCAGACTTCTGCAGAGATGTTTTTTTTTTTAATATCGAAATCGCGACTTTAACCATTGTCACACCCATAATTTTCACAGCATCCATACGTTCCTAAAATAAGCTCGCTTACGCACAGTAAAAGATGCAGGACTGCACGTACACAGACACAGGTAAGAGGTAGTGAGCAACAGAAGTGAACTAGTGCATAGAGGTGTACAGGCTTACGTGTACATCGTGTGGCAAATAAAAGTGGTCCGGACGTTTGGATACGGTTGGTCTGAATGTGTGCATATAACCACTCCCCGTGACGAGCCCACGACTTGTGCGCCCGCCACGTGATCCATGTCGGTTCATAGCGTAGTGAGGGGTGTGTCGCCGACCGGAGTGGCCGAGCGGTTCTAGGCGCTACAGTCTGGAACCGCGCGACCGCAACGGTCGCAGTTTCGAATCCTGCCTCGGGCATGGATGTGTGTGATGTCCTTAGGTTAGTTAGGTTTAAGTAGTTCTGAGTTCTAGGGGACTGTTGACCTCAGAAGTTAAGTCCCATAGTGCTCAGAGCCATTTGAACCATTTGAGGGGTGTGACAGTGTGAGTGGAGCAGTGCAAAGGGGAGTGGAGAAGTCAGCTTGGTCGCAGCCCTAGCTGGCCACCCAGGTCACTTGCTCTGTCAGTGTGATATTACTTCGTGTGAGGAGCCCTCAAGTATATGGTGTATTGCAACAACCTTCATGATCTTCAGGAACGGCAGTAGAACATTTCGGATCATATTGCAGCAATTCAAGTAAACAGTTAAAAGTGTAGTGTGGATCTGTCAGTGCAAATGGATTTTACTGTTTGTAGGTTACATTCGATCATTCGGCAAAATAGTGCTGTTTTTTTCTGTGATTCGTCTAGCTAGTAACTATGAGCACGTGGTACCAGAAATTCAAGAACGACCTATTCTTCCAGCAAACACATTCCGTGTTGGCTGAGTTCCCAAAGTAAGAACTAGTATAAGTAAAGGACGCCTGCATAAATCGAGGAATACAAATGGAAGAAACTTGTGAGCGGAGGGGCGCACGCGGATCTGAAAATTGAGCTATTACGCGGACAGAAGCGGGAGGAGAACCGGAGAATTGCTTGGGGCGTGTCGCTGGAGAAAATAGCCGCAATTTTCAGAGTAAGGAACAGTGAAAGAAATGCTCGAAGGAGCACGAAAGAGATCCGACGGTCACGGACCCAGCGGCACATCGAGAGAACAAGAGTATCAGAAGTTGGCTCTGAAACCCTGTCCGCATTTCTCCACATATTACTGTATACCCGGCGCTACCTGCGCACAACGCCGAACGTAATAAAGAGGCCTATTTTGCGAGAGCGGAAAGAATCGACACAAGGATATTACAGAGTCACCCTTGTGTAAGCGGAGTATGGTTTGCAAGAGTAAGGTAATAATCATAATACTAGTACATCTGTTGATGAGTAAACGGTAGACGTTATCACAGAGAAGTTAGATGTCTACCTACGTCTGTTACTATTTTTTTGTAACAATCTGAAGTTTATGAAAAGTGTTCACCTTCGTGTTTTCGCAGAAATACTATTAAAGTACTAGCAAATTCCGTGTAGAGTCTTTATTTCCGTGTTGTTCTAAAACGGAACGGAAATGAAAACGTAATTTTTATTTTTCCCCTGGTGTAGGACTCCCGGCACCTTACATCAACGCTCATATCGGTTCTCAGAATGTCATTGTACAGAGCGTAACATATGGTACATTGCATAGGACTATCATTTATCTCCGTTCTCGTTCCGTCCGTAAAGCGTCGGCTATCTGCGCAGACTCCTTTCATGAGCTCCGCACGACCAGTGTGCTGTTACCTTCCCAAGTTTTGGTGATCTGATAGTCCGTACTGCCTGGCTGTGTGTGGCATTTTTCTCTGTTCAACAGCGGGTGAGATGCAAGGACTTTTGACTGCGGGAGCCAATCACGTAATTTCATTTTGAGTCTACGCGGTCGCAACAGGAAGACATTCTGGTCTCGGCTTTGGTGTCGCGTGGTGCTAATGTTCGGACGGACGATGCTGTTCCGCGGTTTCAGCAGGCTCTTTCACATACTTGAGCGAGGTACCTGCAAGCTTTTGGCTCAGTCTCTGAATGCCACGAGTATCACTTTCATTTCTCGCAGGTTGTATTTGTTCTGAGTCTTACCTCGCTTACGAGTATTTGTTCAAATTGCATTGAAAACCAGCGTTGTTTTGCGATCTGATTAAAACCATGTGCCCATGTTAGCGGTGACATCCAGTTGCGATTAAGACACCGATGGAAGATACACACATTCTCTCTCTCTCTTTCAACTATGACTACGAAGAACGATATCATTGCATTATTTCTTTGTCTTGTTATTTTTTCTTGGTCGTCAGTCTCCTGACTGGTTTGATGCTGCCCGCCACGAGTTCCTCTCCTGTGCCAACCTCTTCATATCAGAGTAGCACTTGCATCCTACGTCCTCAATTAACTGCCGGATGTATTCCAATCTCTGTCTTCCTCTACAGTTTTTGCCCTCTACAGCTCCCTCTAGTACCATGGAAATCATTCCCTCATGTCTTAACAGGTGTCCTATCATCCTGTCTCTTCTCCTTATCAGTGTTTTCCACATATTCGTTTCTTATCCGATTCTCCGCAGAACCTCCTCATTCCTTGCCTTACCTAATTTTCAACATACGTCTATAGCACCACATCTCAAATGCTTCGATTCTCTTCTGTTTCGGTTTTCCCACAGTCCATGTTTCGCTACCATACAATGCTGTACTCCAGACGTACATCCTCAGAAATTTCTTCCTCAAATTAAGGCCGGTATTTGATATTAGTAGACTTCTCTTGGCCAGAAATGCCTTTTTTTCCATAGCGAGACTGCTTTTGATGTCCTCCTTGCTCCGTCCGTCATTGGTTATTTTACTGCCTAGGTAGCAGAATTCCTTAACTTCATTGACTTCGTGACCATCAATCCTGATGTTAAGTTTCTCGCTGTTCTCATTTCTACTACTTTTCATTACCTTCGTCTTTCTTCGATTTACTCTCAATCCATACTCTGTATTCATTAGACTGTTCATTCCGTTCAGCAGATCATGTAATTCTTCTTCACTTTCACTCAGGATAGCAATGCCATCAGCGAATCGTATCATTGATTATCCTTTCACCTTGAGTTTTAAATCCACTCCTGAACCTTTCTTTTACTTCCATCATTGCTTCCTCGATGTAAAGATTGAACAGTAGGGGCAAAAGGCTACGTCCTTGTCTTACGCTCTTTTGAATACGAGCACTTCGTTCTTGGTGGTCCACTCTTGCTATTCCTTGTTGGCTGTTGTACATATTGTATATGACCCGTCTCTCCCTATAGCTTACCCCTGCTTTTCTCAGAATTTCGAACATCTTGCACAATTTTACTTTGTGGAACGCTTTTGTGTGTTTTGTGGGGGACTGATGACCTCAGAAATTAAGTTCCATAGTGCTCAGAGCCATTTGTGTTTTGCGTGTGTTTTGGGATCTTATGGGAGCCCAACGGCGAGGTTATCAGTGCCCTGGCATTTATTAAAACAAACGAATGTGGATAAGAACTAAAACTATCGTACACGCATGCACTCGAAATGACGACACAATTACTCTATCGCACAGGCACTCTCACATGCACTAAAACCAATGAGGAGGCAAGATAGCTAATCAAGAAATTAAAACAGAGGGAAAACAAAACACAAAAGAGATAAAAGAACAGCACAGGAACTGTGACTGGCTGACCACTTACAAAAAGCTTGGGGAACCAGGCACCCTGTTGCCACATTAAAAACGTCTCCCCAAAGTCTTGTTAAAAACGTGGGACAATTCACAAAACTTTAAAACGCGAACCACATTCGTTTGATCATTACATAAAATAGACTGCAGATCCCCTGGCAAATCCGCTGCAGTCCGCTGGTCAGCAAATAAAATGCAGTCTGATAAAATGTGGCGCACCGGATCTGCACACTACAAGCACCACACATCGGGCGGTCCTCTCGCCTGAGTAAAAATCCATGCGTCATAGGGCTGTGGTCGATGCGAAGACGAGTAAGGAGGGCCTCGTCCCGTCGACGTGGCTGGGAGGAAGTACGCCACAGCCGAGTTGTGGGCTTGACGACACGGAGCTTGTTGTCGGTCACTTCTAGCCACTCGTCTTCCCAGCGACACAGGACTTTATACCTTAACAGCGAGGTGAGGGCATGCAGAGGGATAGCACACCGAAAGACCTGATAGTCACGACACGCCACTTCGGCTGCTGGATCAGCCCTTTCATTCCCCAGAATTCCCATGTGCCCTGGTACCCAGCAGAAAGACACCTCCTTCTCAAGTCGCTGTAGTTGGAGGAGGGCGTCCTGGACAGTCTGCGTTACTTTATCTGCTGGGTGCAAACGTTGGAGAGAGTAAAGGGCGTTCAGAGGATCTGAATAGACGAGCACGAGTGCTATCTCTCCTGTACCGCACCAAATCTAAAGTCACTCTGTGCCGCTCCAGTAACCAGGTGGCAGACGGTTAAAACCCTGGATTTGGGGTCGGACTAGCGCCTCACCGAGTGACCCCAGCACACGCTACACACGGATCCCAAATGGCATCATGGCTTGTGGACGGTTGGAAAAAAGGCGCTACGGATGTGGACGAACAAGAGTATGGTGTGCGTGTGAAGTTGGAGCTGCGAGGAACTTAATATGCTTGGCTCACCATGAGGGGTTGGCGCCGGATCGTAAGTGGTGGTTCCCCCGCCTCAGCACAGAGGCTGGGTATGGGACTGGTCCGATAAGCGCCCGTGGCCAGTCGAATCCCCGCATCTACATCTACATCTACATCTATACTCCGCGAGCCACCTTACGGTGTGTGGCGGAGGGTACTTATTGTACCACTATCTGATCCCCCCTTCCCTGTTCCATTCACGAATTGTGCGTGGAAAGAACGACTGCTTGTAAGTCTCCGTATTTGCTCTAATTTCTCGGATCTTTTCGTTGTGATCATTACGCGAGATATATGTGGTCGGTAGTAATATGTTGCCCATCTCTTCCCGGAATGTGCTCTCTCGTAATTTCGATAATAAACCTCTCCGTATTGCGTAACGCCTTTCTTGAAGTGTCCGCCACTGGAGCTTGTTCAGCATCTCCGTAACGCTCTCGCGCTGACTAAATGTCCCCATGACGAATCGCGCTGCTTTTCGCTGGATCATGTCTATCTCTTCTATTAATCCAACCTGGTAAGGGTCCCATACTGATGAGCAATACTCAAGAATCGGACGAACAAGCGTTTTGTAAGCTACTTCTTTCGTCGATGAGTCACATTTTCTTAGAATTCTTCCTATGAATCTCAACCTGGCGCCTGCTTTTCCCACTATTTGTTTTATGTGATCATTCCACTTCAGATCGCTCCGGATAGTAACTCCTAAGTATTTTACGGTCGTTACCGCTTCCAATGATTTACCACCTATGGCATAATCGTACTGGAATGGATTTCTGCCCCTATGTATGCGCATTATATTACATTTATCTACGTTTAGGGAAAGCTGCCAGCTGTCGCACCATGCATTAATCCTCTGCAGGTCCTCCTGGAGTACGTACGAGTCTTCTGATGTTGCTACTTTCTTGTAGACAACCGTGTCATCTGCAAATAGCCTCACGGAGCTACCGATGTTGTCAACTAAGTCATTTATGTATATTGTAAACAATAAAGGTCCTATCACGCTTCCCTGCGGTACTCCCGAAATTACCTCTACATCTGCAGATTTTGAACCGTTAACAATGACATGTTGTGTTCTTTCTTCTAGGAAATCCTGAATCCAATCACAAACCTGGTCCGATATTCCGTAAGCTCGTATTTTTTTCACTAAACGTAAGTGCGGAACCGTATCAAATGCCTTCCTGAAGTCCAGGAATACGGCATCAATCTGCTCGCCAGTGTCTACGGCACTGTGAATTTCTTGGGCAAATAGGGCGAGCTGAGTTTCACATGATCTCTGTTTGCGGAATCCATGTTGTTTATGATGAAGGAGATTTGTATTATCTAAGAACGTCATAATACGAGAACACAAAACATGTTCCATTATTCTACAACAGATTGACGTAAGCGAAATAGGCCTATAATTATTCGCATCTGATTTATGACCCTTCTTGAAAATGGGAACGACCTGCGCTTTCTTCCAGTCGCTAGGTACTTTACGTTCTTCCAGCGATCTACGATAAATTGCTGATAGAAAGGGGGCAAGTTCTTTAGCATAATCACTGTAGAATCTTAAGGGTATCTCGTCTGGTCCGGATGCTTTTCCGCTACTAAGTGACAGCAGTTGTTTTTCAATTCCGATATCGTTTATTTCAATATTTTCCATTTTGGCGTCCGTGCGACGGCTGAAGTCAGGGACCGTGTTACGATTTTCCGCAGTGAAACAGTTTCGGAACACTGAATTCAGTATTTCTGCCTTTCTTCGGTCGTCCTCTGTTTCGGTGCCATCGTGGTCAACGAGTGACTGAATAGGGGATTTAGATCCGCTTACCGATTTTACATATGACCAAAACTTTTTAGGGTTCTTGTTTAGATTGTTTGCCAATGTTTTATGTTCGAATTTGTTGAATGCTTCTCTCATTGCTCTCTTTACGCTCTTTTTCGCTTCGTTCAGCTTTTCCTTATCAGCTATGATTCGACTACTCTTAAACCTATGATGAAGCTTTCTTTGTTTCCGTAGTACCTTTCGTACATGATTGTTATACCACGGTTGATCTTTCCCCTCGCTTTGGACCTTAGTCGGTACGAACTTATCTAAGGCATACTGGACGATGTTTCTGAATTTTTTCCATTTTTGTTCCACATCCTCTTCCTCAGAAATGAACGTTTGATGGTGGTCACTCAGATATTCTGCGATTTGTGCCCTATCACTCTTGTTAAGCAAATATATTTTCCTTCCTTTCTTGGCATTTCTTATTACACTTGTAGTCATTGATGCAACCACTGACTTATGATCACTGATACCCTCTTCTACATTCACGGAGTCGAAAAGTTCCGGTCTATTTGTTGCTATGAGGTCTAAAACGTTAGCTTCACGAGTTGGTTCTCTAACTATCTGCTCGAAGTAATTCTCGGACAAGGCAGTCAGGATAATGTCACAAGAGTCTCTGTCCCTGGCTCCAGTTCTGATTGTGTGACTATCCCATTCTATACCTGGTAGATTGAAGTCTCCCCCTATTACAATAGTATGATCACGAAACTTCTTCACGACGTTCTGCAGGTTCTCTCTGAGGCGCTCAACTACTACGGTTGCTGATGCAGGTGGTCTATAGAAGCATCCGACTATCATATCTGACCCACCTTTGATACTTAACTTAACCCAGATTATTTCACATTCGCATTCGCTAATAACTTCACTGGATATTATTGAATTCTTTACTGCTATAAATACTCCTCCACCATTGGCGTTTATCCTATCCTTGCGGTATATATTCCATTCTGTGTCTAGGATTTCGTTACTGTTCACTTCCGGTTTTAACCAACTTTCCGTTCCTAATACTATATGCGCACTATTTCCTTCAATAAGAGATACTAATTCAGGAACCTTGCCCTGGATACTCCTGCAGTTTACCAATATTACGTTAACTTTTCCTGTTTTTGGTCTCTGAGGACGGACATTCTTTATCAACGATGATAATGTCCTCTCTGGTAAGCCGTCAGGTATTTTATCGTTTCGCCCAAGGGGGGGTCCCTCTAACCTAAAAAACCCCCGTGTGCACGCCACACGTACTCTGCTACCCTAGTAGCTGCTTCCGGTGTGTAGTGCACGCCTGACCTGTCTAGGGGGGCCCTACAGTTCTCCACCCAATAACGGAGGTCGATGAATTTGCAACCATTATAGTCGCAGAGTCGTCTGAGCCTCTGGTTTAGACCCTCCACACGGCTCCAAACCAGAGGACCGCGATCGACTCTGGGCACTATGCTGCAGATATTAAGCTCAGCTTGCACTCCGCGTGCGATGCTGGTTGTCTTCACCAAATCAGCCAGCCGCCGGAAGGAACCAAGGATGGCCTCAGAACCCAAGCGGCAGGCGTCATTCGTTCCGACATGTGCTACTATCTGCAGCCGGTCACACCCAGTGCGTTCAATAGCTGCCGGAAGGGCCTCCTCCACATTACGGACGAGACCCCCCGGCAAGCACACCGAGTGCACACTGGCATTCTTCCCCGACCTACCCGCTATTTTCCTGAGGGGCTCCATAACCCGCCTATCGTTGGAGCTCCCTATAACTAATAGGCCCGCCCTCTGTGACTGTCGGGACCTTGCCGGAGAATCGGCCACTGGCCCAACAGGCGAGGCACCCTGTGGTGGATCGGAAACGATGTCATCACCACTAGGAAGCACCCCGTACCTGTTGGAAAGGGGTAAGGCAGCTGCCACGCGGCCAGATCCCACCTTCGCCTTTCGGCCAGGCACGCGCGAGCCCACCACTGTCCGCCATTCACCCTGGAGTGATGGCTGACCGGTAAGATGCTCACTGCCGGAAGACGCAGCGACATCAGGGGTTCCATGTGATTCCAAGGCCACCGAAGTAGGCATAGGTCTCACCACAGTTGCCCCAACGCCACTACGAGCCGACGCCTGCGCCTCGAGCTCGATGAGCCTAACAGACAAAGCCTCCACCTGCCCCCGAAGAGTGGCCAATTCTCCTTGCGTCCGCTCACAACAACCACAGCCCCTACACATGACTATGTTTACCCTACTCTATACGGTGACAAATTCCCAAGATAATCTTCTGATGAGCTACTCTAATAATCAAGAAACACTCACTGAAATACGAGACGCGAAAACTACGCTAGGTTTTCCCAGAAAAACTATTTAAAAGCTAAGCGCAGCAAATAAGTACAAAAACGCTTTATACAAACAGTACTCGCTGCTGCTGGTGCTGTCGCTCTGGCTGTCACAAGACAACTGCTGATTCAAGTGACTAGTGGCTAACGGCCGCGAAACAAACAAAAGACGGTTTTAGGGCGCTTTCTGTTCTAAACGATCAAGAAAACACTAAGAAATCTAACACGAAAACTACGTAAAGTTTTATCAAGAACTGTTAGTTACTATGCAGAGCAGATAAACACAAATAGAACCCCTTCCTTAGTGGAAGGTCGTAAACAAAATGCAAAATAAACGCTTTATACAAACACTACTCGCTGCTGCTGGTGCTGTCGCTCTGGCTGTCACAAGACAACTGCTGATTCAGGTGACTAGTGGCTAACGGCCGCGAAACAAACAAAAGACGGTTTTAGGGCGCTTTCTGTTCTAAACGATCAAGAAAACACTAAGAAATCTAACACGAAAACTACGTAAAGTTTTATCAAGAACTGTTAGTTACTATGCAGAGCAGATAAACACAAATAGAACCCCTTCCTTAGTGGAAGGTCGTAAACAAAATGCAAAATAAACGCTTTATACAAACAGTACTCGCTGCTGCTGGTGCTGTCGCTCTGGCTGTCACAAGACAACTGCTGATTCAGGTGACTAGTGGCTAACGGCCGCGAAACAAACAAAAGACGGTTTTAGGGCGCTTTCTGTTCTAAACGATCAAGAAAACACTAAGAAATCTAACACGAAAACTACGTAAAGTTTTATCAAGAACTGTTAGTTACTATGCAGAGCAGATAAACACAAATAGAACCCCTTCCTTAGTGGAAGGTCGTAAACAAAATGCAAAATAAACGCTTTATACAAACACTACTCGCTGCTGCTGGTGCTGTCGCTCTGGCTGTCACAAGACAACTGCTGATTCAGGTGACTAGTGGCTAACGGCCGCGAAACAAACAAAAGACGGTTTTAGGGCGCTTTCTGTTCTAAACGATCAAGAAAACACTAAGAAATCTAACACGAAAACTACGTAAAGTTTTATCAAGAACTGTTAGTTACTATGCAGAGCAGATAAACACAAATAGAACCCCTTCCTTAGTGGAAGGTCGTAAACAAAATGCAAAATAAACGCTTTATACAAACACTACTCGCTGCTGCTGGTGCTGTCGCTCTGGCTGTCACAAGACAACTGCTGGTGGACATCGTCAGTAATCCGCAAATAAGAGGGCCCCGCTAACCCATACACCGTGCACCCGTAGTCCAGCTGCGAACGCACGAAAGCCCGATAAAACTGGAGGAGACGCGCCCTGTCCATTCCCCAGGATCTGTGGCTAAGGCACTTGAGGATGTTCAGCGCCTTCAGGGTTCGGGCTTTCAAGTCTCGCAGGTGTGGCAACCATGACAATCTGGAGTAAAAAATGAGGCCCAGAAACCGCACTGTGTCTCTAAAATGTACGAGTACAATGGTCGCCCGCAACGGCAGGCAAATTAAAAAGACGACGAGAACGATTAAAATGAACACACACAGGCGAACTCTTTTTTTCAGGTCGACAAATCCTATGAACAGATCTTGATTTTTCTTTAGTCTTGCTTCCGTTATTAACCGCAAAGTCAGAATTGCCTATCTCGTGCCTTTACCTTTCCTAAAGCCGAACTCAACGTCATCTAGCACATACTCAATTTTCTTTTCTATTCTTTTGTATATAATTGTTGTCAGCAACTTGGACGCATGAGCTGTTAAGCTCATTGTGCGGTAATTCTCGCACCTGTCAGCTCTTGCCGTCTTCGGAATTGAGTGGATGATGGTTTTCTGAAAGCAAGATGGTATGTTGCCAGACTCATCCATTCTACACACCAACGTGAATAGTCGTTTTGTTGTCACTTCCACCAATGATTTTAGAAATTCTGATATCATGTTATCTATCCCTTCTGCCTTATTTGGTCGTAAGTCCTCCAAAGATCTTTAAAATTCGGATTCTAATACTGGATCCCCTATCTCTTCTACATCGACTCCTGTTTCCTCTTCTATCACATTAGACAAATCTTCTCCCTCATAGAGGCTTTCAATGTAATCTTTCCACCTATCCGCTCTCTCCTCTGCATTTAACAGTGGAATTCCCGTTGAACGCTTAATGTTATCACCCTTACTTTTAATGGTACCAAAGGTTGTTTTGACTTTCCTGTATGCTTAGTCTGTCCTTCCGACAATCATTTCTTTTTCGATGTCTTCACATTTTTCCTGCAGCCATTTCGTCTTAGCTTGACTGCACTTCCTATTAATTTCATTCCACAGCGATTTGCATTTCTCTGTTCCTGAGTTTCCCGGAACAGTTTTGTACTTGCTCCTTTCATCGATCAATTGAAGTATTTCTTCTGTTACCCATGGTTTCTTCGCAGTTACCTTCTTTGTACCTATGTTTTCCTTCTCGGCTTCTGCGATGGACCTTTTTAGATGTGTCCATTCCTCTTCAACTGTACTCTCTACTGAGGTATTCCTTATTGCTGTGTCTATAGAGTTGGAGAACTTCAACCGTATCTCGTCATTCCTTAGTACTTCCGTATCCCACGTCTTTGCATATTGATTCTTCCTGACTAATGTCTTAAACTTCAGCCTACTATTCGTCACTACTATATTGTGATCTGAGTATATGTCTGCTCCTGGGAACGCCTTACATTCCAGTATCTTATTTCGGGGTCTCTGTCTGACCATGGTGTAATCTAACTGAAATCTTCTCGTGTTAGCCGACCTTTTCGAAGTATACCTCCTCCTCTTGTGATTCCTGAAAAGGGTATTCGCAATTACTAGATGAAACTTGTTACAGAATTATTCTCCTCTCTCATTCCTTTTCCGAAGCCCATATTCTCCTGTAACATTTTCTTCTACTGCTTCCCCTGCAATTGCATTCCAGTTTCCCATGACTATAAGACTTTCATATCCCTTTACATACTGTATTACCCTTTCATTACCCTCATACGCTTTCTCTATCTCTTCATCTTCAGCTTGCGACGTTGGCATGTATACCTGAACTATCGTTGTCGGATTTGGTTTGCTATCGATTCTGATAAGAACAACCCTATCACTGAACTGTTCACAGTAACACACTCTCTGCCCTACCTTCCTATTCGTAACGAATCCTACTCCCGTTATACCACTTTCTTCTGCTGCTGCTGCTGCTGCTGCTTCTTTCGACTTCACTTCACTGAACACTATCTGGACTGAGCCTTTGCATTTCCCTTTTCAGATTTTCTAGTTTCCCTGCCACGTTTAAGCTTCTGACATTCCACGCCTCGACTCGTAGAACGTTATCCTTACGTTGATTATTCCATCTTTGTCTCATAGTAACCTCCCCATTGGCTGTATCCTCCCGGAGATGCGAATGGGGGACTATTCCGGTATCTTTTGCCAATGGAGAGATCATCATGACACTTCTTCAAATACAGGCCACATGTCCTGTGGATACACGTTACGTGTCTTTAATGCAGTGGTTTCCATTGCCTTCTGCATCTTCATGCCATTGATTTTTGTTGATTCTTCCACCTTTAGGGGCAGTTTAAGAGTGTGCCCTGGTCCTCTGTCCGTTCCTCGGCCCTCTTTGACAAGCCCTTTGGCAGAATGAGGGGTGACTCCTTACGCCGGAAGTCTTCGTCATCAGTGCTGATTATTAATCAAAATGCATGCAGCGGTGGGACTACAACTGGGGACGCCCCCCAGGGGATCCACAACTCTTTTGTGGCTACGTGCGTAGCGAGCACGGGACCCCGAGTTAATGTGGCCCTCCTTCCTTTCCGGGCTGCATACCTTCCCTTTCCGCATGCTTCCCCATCCCCCATCTTCGCCCCCCCCCCCTCACCTCTGGCTCTTTCCTTCCCTTTCTCCCCCTCTGGGAGTATGGTTTGTGCCTACGTCCGGAGACGGACGCTTATAAATGTACCTCATTCTTCGCCTTCCTTGCTTGTATGTCTTCATCCTTCCTTTGTCCTTCTCTTTTCCTTACCTCTTCTCTTTACCCTTTTCTCCGCTGCGGCGTTTGAGACGTCTCTTCTTTCCTTTCCCTTTCTCTTTCTTCCTCCCTGTGCGTGTCTGAAGGCCGACCCACGCACTTCCATGCGTAGCCGGTGACGGGGTAACGCGTAATTCCCCGCCCCGGGTAGACAGGTAAGACACATACGTACCCCCTGGTAACGGCCAGGCCCAGGGAGGGGTGATTACCCGAGCTGATACCTTCCGAAAGTGCCGATTGGTCCCTCCATCCGTTTGTCGGGAGGTGTGACCTGAGGTATGAACAATCACCTAAGGCGGGAGTGCCCTCAGAGAGGGCCCCCACAAGGGAGGAGCGCGCCATCGGAGACGCCGGTAATCATGGGGGATTCTTCCGCAATGGTTTCCTCACCTTCCACTATGTCTGCTCACAAACGTAAGTTCACTGAGTCTCAGCCACAGTCTGTTCTTCCATCGTTGCCACAGTTCCTTGTTGTTTCTCGGCTGACGAAGGTCATGACTTCTCTACGGTCAACCCTTTCATTATTCAGAAAGGTGTCGACGCAATTGCAGGTCCTGTAAAGTCTTGTTCCAGATTACGGAATGGCACTCTGTTGTTAGAAACTGTCAATGCCCTCCAGGTACAAAAACTGCTGCGTACCTCACTACTACACACCTTCCCTGTCCGGGTGGAACCGCACCGTACTTTAAATGCCTCGTGTGGAGTCGTTTATACACGCTCCCTCGATGGATTGTCTGACGAAGAAATTCAGCACCACCTGTCTGACCAGGGCGTAACGGCTGTTCATAGGTTTATGAAAAGGGTTGACACGAACATCATTCCAACCCGCACTGTCTTCTTGACATTTGACAAAGTTCAACTCCCATCGAAAATCAAAGCAGGCTATGAGATAATTTCCGTTCGCCCTTATGTCCCAAACCCTGCGCGTTGCTATCGGTGTCAGCGGTTCAATCACACCAGCCAGTCCTGTTCCAATCCGGCCAAATGTGTTACGTGTGGCAAGGATGCCCATGAGGGTGCTTGTCCACCTCCATCCCCTCGCTGCATCAACTGTATGGGTGACCACGCTGCTTCCTCTCGAGATTGTCCCGTTTTTAAGGACGAAAAGCTCATCCAGGAAATTCGAGTAAAGGAAAAGGTGTCGACCTTTGCTGCTCGAAAATTATTCGCCAGTCGACAGCCCACCGTGCCTCAGAAAGGAAAATACAGCACTGTCCTTGCTTCTCCTCGGCCAACAAAGGAGGCGGCCACGCAGACTTGCGACCTCACCTTTAGTGCCACGGTCGTCAGATCGGCCAGCGCAAAGATCGCCCGTTCAACCTCACCACTTTCGCCAGCCCACTCTCTGGCCCACCCTTCGTCAAGTTCTGCTAAATCTCGAGCCCAAAAGTCAGACACCAAGACTTCGAAAAAAGAGCATACTCGTGAAGAGTTTTTACGTACGGCAACTTCCCAACCATCTGTTCCTCCTTCCTCTAAACATCATACTTCCAAGAAGGCTACAAAGAAACACAGTTCCTCTCCTTCTCCGCCAAGGCGTGTCCCATCTACAGCACCACCTGGCGGAAATCGCCCTCGGCCGTCTTCTGTGTCGCCGAGGCGCACTGCTGGCGGCCGATCAACCGGCCGATTGCTGGTGGCAGGAGCTGCTCCTGACCAACCTGTGGATCAGGATCTTCTGCCTTCGGCTGAATGCCATTCCATGCTGTCGGTCGCAAGCTCAGAGCAGTCGTTGAGTTGACAGCGACCTTGGTCACATTCCTCCATTTTCTGTTCACCCTATGTCCATTATCCACTGGAATATCCGCGGTATTCGAGCCAATGGGGATGAATTGTCGATCCTCTTACGATCCTACTCGCCGGTCATCTTCTGTCTTCAGGAAACAAAGCTGTGTCCCCTTGACCGCTTTGTTCTCCCTCATTTTCAGTCTGTCCGATATGATCTCCCCTCTGTTGAAGGCACTCCAGCGCGTGGAGGACTCATGATTTTTCTCCATGAAACTCTCCATTATCACCCAATCCATTTAAACACTTCCTTCCAAGCTGTCGCCGTCCGTCTTTCCCTTTCCGGATACACGTTCTCTCTTTATACTGTATACATTCCATCGTCCACACCAATGGCACGAGCTGATCTCCTTCATCTTCTTGGTCAGCTTCCACCCCCATATTTGCTGGTTGGGGACTTCAATGCCCACCACCCGCTTTGGGGATCTCCACAGCCTTGTCCACGTGGCTCACTATTGCTAGACGTCTTCCACCAAGCAGATCTAGTTTGCCTCAACACTGGGGTCCCAACATTTGTGTCTGCCTCCACGACAAATTTATCTCATTTGGACCTTGCGGTCGGTACTGTTCCGCTAGCTCGGCGCTTCGAATGGTTCGCCCTTGATGATACACACTCGAGTGACCACTTTCTATGTGTTCTTAGACTGCAGCCTCAACTGCCCTACATGCGCCCGCGACGCTGGAAGTTTGCCCAAGCCGATTGGACACTTTTTTCGTCTCTAGCGACATTCGATGACCGTCACTTTCCCAGCGTCGACGATGAGGTCACACATATTACCGACGTTATTCGTACAGCTGCGGAACATTCAATACCACGCACCTCCGAATTGCCCCGGCGCCCCCCGGTTCCTTGGTGGAACGAGGCATGCCGTGATGCAATACGTGGGCGGCGACGTGCTCTCCGCGTTTTCCGCCACCATCCCACTCTTCACTCCCTCCTCGGAAGTTTGGAGTCGGCTTCGACGGTTCTCAGGCGCGCCTAGTTTCTCCCCGGTCTCTGGGCTCACTGTCGCGCATGACACATTAGTGGACCCCGTCGCAATTTCTAACTCGTTGGGTCAGCACTTAGCTGAGATTTCGAGCTCTTCAAATTACCCGCCAGCGTTTCTCCCGAAGAAACGTGCAGCGGAAGTGCGACCTCTTGCTTTCTCCTCTCAAAATCGCGAAAGCTACAATGCTGTTTTCTCCTTGCGGGAACTCCAACATGCACTCTCTTCTTCTCGCTCCTCCGCTCCAGGACCGGATGGTATCCACGTCCAAATGTTGCTGCATTTATCAACCCATAGTCTGCATTACCTCCTTCGCCTTTATAATCGAATTTGGACCGACAGTACTTTTCCCAGACGATGGCGGGAAGCTATCGTCGTTCCTGTTCCGAAACCTGGAAAGGACAAACATCTTCCCTCTAGCTATCGCCCCATTTCTCTCACGAGTAGTGTCTGTAAGGTTTTGGAGCGTATGGTGAATTACCGTTTAGCGTGGTGGCTGGAATCCCGCAGTCTTTTAACACCTGCCCAATGCGGATTCCGAAAGCATCGTTCTGCAGTTGACCATCTTGTTGCTCTCTCCACTTATATCATGAACAATTTTCTCCGGAAACGCCAAACAGTAGCAATATTTTTTGATCTGGAGAGAGCATACGATACCTGTTGGAGGACAGGCATCCTCCGTACACTGTTCTCTTGGGGCTTTCGAGGTCGGCTGCCCTTTTTTCTTCGCGAATTTATGGCAGAGCGCACATTTAGGGTGCGGGTGAACACTACTCTCTCCCGTACTTTCTACCAAGAAAACGGGGTACCCCAGGGCTCCGTGCTGAGTGTTGTACTGTTTGCCATTGCCATCAATCCAATTATGGATTGTCTCCTTCCTGATGTCTCGGGCTCCCTCTTTGCGGACGATTTTGCGATCTACTACAGCTCTCAACGGACCAGCCTTCTTGAACGACGTCTTCAAGGATGTCTCGATCGCCTCCACTCTTGGAGCATCGAAACCGGCTTCCGTTTTTCTCCCAGTAAGACCGTTTGTGTTAATTTTTGGCGACGTAAGGAGTTTCTTCCGCCCTCCTTACATCTAGGTCCTGTCAACCTTCCGTTTTCAGACGTCGCTAAATTCTTGGGTCTTATGTTTGACAGAAAACTGTGCTGGTCCTCCCACGTTTCCTATCTTTCGGCTCGCTGTCTGCGATCCCTCAACACCCTCCGTGTCCTGAATGGTACCTCCTGGGGAGCGGACCGAGTGGTCCTTCTCCGCCTATATCGCGCCTTAGTGCGCTCGAAATTGGACTATGGAAGCATAGTCTACTCCTCTGCTCGGCCGTCTATTCTTCGGCGTCTCGACTCTATCCACCACCGTGGATTACGTTTAGTGTCTGGAGCTTTTTACACCAGCGCTGTGGAAAGCCTTTATGCTGAGACTGCTGAACCTCCGCTGTCCAATCGGCCAGCAGTCCTTCTGAGTCGTTATGCTAGCCATCTGTCTTCCATGCCTGCTAATCCAGCCCATGACATTTTTTTCGACGCCTCCTTTGATGTAGGGTATGCAGGCCGCCCCTCCTCCCTACTACCACCGGGAGTCCGCTTCCGTCAACTGCTCCATTCTCTTTCCTTCCGCTTTCCTAAAACCTTCTTGACAACTTGGGGTACAGCACCGCCTTGGCTCCGTCCCCGGATCTGCCTGCTCCGTGACCTTTGTCGATTTCCCAAGGATGGTACCCCTTCACTTGTTTATCGTCGGGCATTTGCTGCTCTATGTGCACAAATGACGGACGCCACATTTATTTACACCGACGGCTCGAAAACATCGTTAGGTGTAGGGAGTGCCTATATTGTTGGCGACACCCCAAATCACTTTCGGCTTCCCGACCAGTGTTCGGTTTATACTGCGGAGCTTTACGCTGTTCTCCAGGCTATCCACTACATCCGCCGCCATCAGCGGATACAGTACGTTATCTGCTCAGATTCTCTCAGCTCTCTCCTCAGTCACCAAGCTCTTTATCCTGTGCACCCTCTGATTCACCGGATTCAGGACTGTCTGCGCTTGCTCCACCTGGGGGGCGTCTCGGTGGCGTTCCTCTGGCTCCCGGGACACGTTGGTATCTGTGGAAATGAGGCGGCCGATATTGCAGCCAAGGCTGCAGTCTCTCTTCCTCGGTCAGCTATTCAATCGATTCCCTTCGCCGATCTACGGAGCGTTCTATGTCGACGTGTTGTTCATTTATGGCACACGCATTGGTCGACACTTCCCAATAATAAAATGCGGGACATGAAAGCTCTTCCTTGTGTTTGGACCTCTTCCTCCCGAACGCGTCGTCGGGAGGAGGTAATTTTAACTAGACTCCGGATAGGGCACTGTCTTTTTAGCCATCGACATCTTTTAAGCGGCGATCCTCCCCCACTCTGTCCCCACTGCTCTCAGCTGTGGACGGTAAGACACCTTTTAATTGAGTGCTCCTATTTTAATCCGTTACGCTCCCGTCTACAGCTTTCGCCTGATATATCATCGATTTTAGCAGATGACACGCGTTCAGCCGACCGCGTTCTCAAGTTTATTAGTGCCAGTGAAATGACGTCAGTCATTTGAAGCTTTTTTTGGGGACAACCAACCCCTTTCTGTAGTGGATTTTTAAGCCTTCCTTCTGCTTTTAGTTTCTCCAATTTTATGACTTTCGTTCCCATTGCTGCTGGTTTTAAATTTCGGCTTTTTACCGTTTCCTAAGTCACGGACCGGGCGCTAATGACCGTAGAAGTTTTGCGCCCTAAAACCAAAAAAAAAAAAAAAAAAAAAAAAAAAACTGGGGACCGAAGGCATTTTGATTATAGATCAAAGACGCTAGCTAGTGCCACTGCCACTTTCACTCTAAAGCTAACTAGGACGGTCGTGCGCGACTACTTCCGGCTCCGCCCACGAACAAAAATTAAATATGCCCCTGAATACTTTATTTAAAAAAAAGAAAAGGATAAAGGAAGGGGTGCCATACTTAATTATATTTTATTTGTTGTTCATTCTGTTCTTATGTTTTATTGGTAATTCTTTTTTTGTTCTATTCTTTTTTTTCTCGGAGGTGTCCACAACAGCCAGACGGCGGGATGTCCTAATCGTCTTCTCGTTTAGCGAGGGTGAAACACCCTGTAATTACCGTTGATGTCTCTCATCAGTGCATCATGTCCGACGTCTCAGTCTCTTCTCACACCCGGTAAACCCCAATGGTCTGGAGGGCGCGTAAACAACGACCGCAAATAATTCCCAAAGAGCGCACCATATTACGCTTTGCGCCGTAAAATCGTGCATTTACTCGTTAAATAAAGCCAGTAATCTAACATCCCTGCATAGCTCTCATTAAAAAAGTATGACAATGCCTTACCCTTAACCCACACCGTGGCATTATGACGAGTAGCAGGGAAGTAAGTGACGTCGGGATGGATCAGTTCGGTGGGCTCTACAGACTGATGCGTCCGTCGCAGCAACAATGCCAACACGCGCCGTGTGAGGGGCCAGCAGTCGGTAGCCGTACCACAAATGAAACGGTGCATGTCGGTGTCGACAGTGGCTCATCTGGGGCAGAGAGGATCCTCGGCAAAATGTATCATGTGTAAACGTTGTAGGGTGGGGCATTTTTCAGTCGTTATCACATACCACAGCGCCTGACCGTGGTAGGAAGGAAAGGCGAGTGTATGTTACTCCACACCCGACTCCAGCCAGCCGCCGCATATCGGCGTTCAACCACATTAGCAGGCAGCGTCCATTGAAACTAGCGGTAGAAGTCCTTGGTGCTAGGTTCCCACGTGGTCGGCAAGACATCCAACAGATAACTCGTGTCGACCAGATAGGTGCGAATGTGACACATTGCTGGCGTGATATGTCCAACACGAATCGGCAGACGGAGGGATTGAGGTACCATCTCCTGAATCAGTGTACCAGGGAGGGTGTCGTTGTCCGATGTACGTAGGCGATGCATCGTCCGCAGGAAGAGAGCGATCGCCCTGTTGTGTACCTTTATCATTCCGATGCCGCCTGCATGTGTGGGCAACGTTAGCGTCTTTTAACTGTTCTTGAACACCCTACCCTGGCTGACGAAATGACCGAAGGCCTCCTGGAACTTGGCAGTTACCGTAACGGCCATCGGGAGAACGTGTGTGTAATGATTAAGTTTCGGAGCGAGGTAGACGTTGACAAAATGTACCCGCATGATCGAGTCGAGTGTTCGAAAGTTATGGAGACGAACTAGGGTGCGGATCACATTAAGAAGTCTGCGATACGTACCTGATGCTGTACGCTGCACGTTGCCATGGAAGGTCACCCCAAATACTTCATCGCTGGGACTTTGGTAATGGGCAGTGGCGTACTTAAATGCAGTCCTCTGCCCACATCCAAGCAGTGCGGCTTTCGCAGGTTGATACGGTTCCCGGCCACCGCTCCGTATTGCTGAAGCCACGCGATCGCCGTACATATATCTTCTGCCGACCTCGCCAAGAATACTACATTGTCCGCATAGGCACAACGTTTAAAACGCACACCGCGGAGGCGAATGCCCCCCCAAAGCTGTCGTAGACCATGAAGTGCAGGCTCGAGGGTGACGACGGAGAGAGAGGCTGACAGGGGACGTCCTTGTCGAACTGAGCGCTCTATAGTGAACGGTGGCGAGCGGTAGCCATTGACCAGAACTGTGGAAGGGGCACCGTTGATGAGGCGGAGAACCACACCTGCCGATATTGGGGACAGACCCATCTTCTTTAAGACAGTCTGCAAGAAATTGTGCTCAACTTGGTCAAATACGTGGTCTGGGTCAATCGCCACGAGGGCGCCTTCTAAGTGGCATGCCGACATGAGTGCCGCTACGTCTCTACAAGAGCGTAACGCAGTGCGTATGTTACTGCCACTTCCCAGACATGTTTGGTCTGCATGAATGGCATTTTTGACAATAGTGAGGAGGCGAGCACGAAGAATGCGGGCGAACAGCTTGTAATCCCAATTCAATAACGTCAACGGTCGGAAGTCTTTGTGTCTGCATCCGCCGTTTGGTTTTGGCTCAGGGATGATCATGCCCTCCACCGAAAATTCGGGGGGGGGGGGGGGGGGACGTGGAAGTCCAGATCCAGGGGTTCTCAGCACATCTACCGCCAAACTTCCCCCATCAGGTCAGAAAAAGTGCTATAAAATTCAAGCGGAAGACCATCAGGTCCAGATGATTTGTTTCTCACGCCCCGCGAGAAGGCCATGCGCATTTCTTCCCGTGTGACAGCCTTCAAGAATGTGGCGTCACCTTGCGCCCTACACGAAGATGGAACGTCGTGCAGTTCCTCATGCCGTTGATCACTGCTGATTCTTCCGCCTTCAGGGGCAGTTTCCCACCGCTAGGACAAGAAAGTGCCCTAAATCTCTGTCCACTCCTCCGCCCTCTTTCACAAGGCCTATGGCAGAATGAAGGGTGACTTCTTACGCCAATGCTGATTATTAATCAAAACGTATGCAGCGACGGGACTCGAACTCGGGACCGTCCGTTGTTGATCGCTGTGTTTGGTCGTTGCGGACGTCATATGACATTCGGTCGAGTTCATTTGTTGATTTTTTCCACTCAGATTTTTATTACAGAGGCCAACCAGCTCTCTGACCGAACAACTCTAGACCACAGCTGCTTGTTATATTCAGACAAAACTGATAATGATTGTGTTATGTTCGAGGCAAATAACTGTAATCACCCACTTGAGGTAGTCGATCCTGCTGGGAATCTTTTGTAACATTAGAATATGTTTCTAGTGCAGTTTGTATCGTATTTTCATTGCTTACGACCACGTGGCTTTTATATCTTTCCACACGTACTGTGTTTCCTCATTATACCTGATCTCTTTTAACAGTTTTTCTTCGCTAGGAAATGTACTTGTTTCCCTTCTACACGCCGATTTCTGCTCTCTTTCGCAAACGTGAAGCAGTTTCTGACGTACCTAGTTCGGAACAACGGTGCTGTCAGTCTCTTCATCGTCGGTATGGTTTGCCGAGATTTGAAAGTTCTTGTCCGGAGTGCTTAATTTCAGAATGTAAAGAGGGCAAATACGTATCCTGTCCTGCACAGTTTTTTTTCACGATATGAAACTCATTACACAGCTCTGCATTAATGTAACAACATTATGTATTATTGCAGTAGCATTCATACTGAAAACTTATCTGATTCTTTTAGACACTTTTAAATGAATCTCCCGTTGCGCTTTCGAAGCCACTACAATTGTCATTACAGATTGCGTTTTCAGGGAATCAAGCTTGCAGAGTGACAAAAATTACGATAGAAACTTCTTCCAAAATACTGTTATTTGAACATTGACCATAACTTTTCAATAAGGGGGTGGGATTTTACTTTCATTGGTGAAAAGGAGAAAAAAGACTGTCAATACGCCTCCGCATATGACTCAAAGTCTCTCAATTTACCGTCCTGGTCTTCCACGCAAGATGTGTGAGAGGCTAATAAACTCAGCTGAGAAAAAGTTGGCCAACTGTCTGCCAACCACGTGAAACACTTCAAGAAACCTTGACAAGCGTTAAGATTCTCTAAGGCACCCAAAAGCGTGTGGAGCTGTGCGTAGACGACATTAATAATCCGCAAGACCTGCCAAGACAATCCGTACAGGTCGACCAGACTGCATGATGGTTTTGTTTGGCGCAGCATTCTTGGCTTTCGCAGAGATTATCACTACGATTAATGCCCAGGTTTTGTTCATTAGACTATCATGAAACGTTCTTATGCCATACAATCTCAGCTTTAGCACAACAATCGTCTCCTAGTTCCATGGTTGAATATCACTGTCATAACATTGTTATGTTTGAAAGTTCAGTTAATGAGATTTACCCTTAGAATTTGCGTATGTCATGATTTTCACTCCCAAAATGTTAACATGTCACACGAAAAAGGGAAAATAAAGTTCCCTTTGCTCTTCAAAGAAAGTCTATACTAAACGGACTTCGTTGCAAATATTTATGCAATACCAGGCAAATTCTTTCACGACTCCTTGTCTGGGGAATCTGCTTTCGCCATCTACCCATTTCCAACAAGCTATGGACGATGACTTGTAAGTGTCGTATATTGATACATTTTGCTTCCAGTTACCCACACAAACCTTAGAAACACACGACGGAAATATAATGTAACCATTAGTGCTATCAGTTCAACTAAGCAGATAATGGCAGAATCGTTCTCAGATTTTACGCAGATTGTGCGGTTATCTACAATGTCGGTAAAAAAAAAGTTTATGTGACTGAAGACGTGCCGCTTTGAGCAATGGCCTTTTGCGAGCTACACTACACCGAATGTCCATTTCACGCAGCTTCCATCGAAACGTTCATGCGGAAACTGGTGGACATAAATCTGCGTTGACAAACAGCAGCAACTCGTGTCGTGTTACGTCCCTGTCGGTTAGGATCTTTTTACAACCATTGTTCTTGTTGCATGGTTGCGAATGGCACGCCATTCCTTGTAGACCCGTTGGACAGTCCGTGTTCACACACCAACAAGTCAGCCAACTTCATTCACGGTGTGGTCACAGACATTTGCGAACATGAGTGCTCCTTTCTGTCAATCTGTCACGTCCCAACATAGACCCAACTTACTGTGCAGATTCCAGACAACCGCCTTGCACGTCCAGTGCACTTCACTGCCATAAAATACGTTAACATTGGAGAATCACGTGACCATTACCTTCAAAGCACCACGAAAGAAGTATTAGAATTGGACGGAAACCGGTAAGACGTGACGTACATACACAGACAAGCAAATGATTACGAATTCAGAAACGGATTTTTTATTCAAGAGATATAGCTTCATTAATTGGAACTACAAAGAGAAGTTTGAATACACGGTTGAAGGAACGTAAAAGTCTTCGCCGACTAGGGAAAACAGACAAGTCAGCCGTGGCGGTGCGTGCGCTTCAGTCGGGTGATCACGTAGTGAAATTTTCGGAAACTGAAGTTTTATGTACTATGACGAACAATTATCCACGGATATATAGAGAAGCCATCGAAATATATAAACATGGGGATAATTCTAACAGAAAAGAAGAACCTATGAAACTCAGTGATATATAGACTGTGGCGCTACAGAATCGATGAGAAGTTTTATCGTTGACGTACTACGATCGATAGTTATATTTTATCCTTGACAAGGTTTATCTCTGCTATCACGTGAAATCCAGACCACGCCCACTTTCCACGGTATTTAGGCCGTTCTTCGACGTCCGACTCCTCAATCGGCAAGACTCAGCACAACCAGGAGCACCTCCGAAGATGTCCAACGCAGCTTTGGACGAAACGTCAGGGATAGAAGAGTTCCATGGAGCACGGCCATACAACCCGGAAGAATTCTCGGCAACTGAAACATCCGGTCGTAAAAGCCTTCATTGTATGTTCACTAATTGAGCAAGTCAATAACGGGTTGGTCCACCTTTGACTCTTATGTAAGCAGTTATTCACCTTGACATTAATTAATAAAGTTGATGGATGTCCTCGTGAGGGATACCATGCCAGATTCTGTCCAGTGGGATCGTTAGAACGTTAAAATCCCGAGATAGTTCGAAGACCCCATAATGCTCCAAACGTTGGTTGGCAGTCGGGGAGAGATCTGGCAACTTTGCTGGCCAGAGTAGGGTTTGGCAAGCACAACAAGCAGTAGAAGCTTTCAACGTGTTCGGGTGGGCATTATCTTGCTGAAACGTAAGGAGTTATGCTAAATGAACGAAAGGTGGTAAATATGTTTCTATATGTAAAAGATGATGTCTGTTCAGATTTGGCGCCAGTGGTATAAGAGGGGCGCTAGTAGCCCACTATGAGGAAACGTAAGCCTAGGATGGCTGTCGACGAAGGGCAAAAAAAACGGGTCGTGGAATGTTGTCGACGTACCACTGTGCTGTAAGGGTGTCGCGGATGCAACCGAACAGGCCCTACTATGAAACGAAATGGCACCCCAGACAGTCAGTCCTTGTTGTCAGGTTGTATGGTAGGTGACAGTCAGTTTGGTATCCCGCCGCTGTCTCCATACATGTCTGCGCTGGCCATCAGGGCTGAGCTCGAATCGGGACTTATCACTGAAGACACTTCTGCTCCAATCAATCAGGCAAAAGACGTGTCTGGAGGGTCCCTGGACAGCGGTGGGATATTCCGATTGTCGCTCACCATATGGTCCAGCCGGGAATGATAGCCTGGGATGCCATTTCATGTCTCAGCAGGACTCCTTTGGTTGTCATTTGCGGCACACTTATAGCACAATGGTGTGTCGATGATATTTGAGCCCCTTTTTTTGCCCCTCAGGGATCCTAGGCTTACATTTCTGTAAGATAATGCCTGTCCGCATTCAGCGGAAGCTTCTGCTGCTTGTCTTTGTATTTTACAAACACTACCTTGGCCAACAAAGTCGCCGGATCTCCTCCCAATTGAGAACTTTCGGAGTATTATGGGCAGAACCATCCAACCAGCTCGGGATTTTGACAATGTAACTCGGCAGTTGAACAGAATTGGCACGACATTCCTGGAAAGGACTTCCAACAAGAGACGATCTAACTAAAGTTCCTAGACAAGAGAACGCAGCATGTCATTCTCAATGGAGAGAAGTCTTCCGAAGTAAGAGTGATTTCAGGTGTGCCGCAGGGGAGTGTCATAGGACCGTTGCTATTCACAATATACATAAATGACCTTGTGGATGACATCGGAAGTTCACTGAGGCTTTTTGCAGATGATGCTGTAGTATATCGAGAGGTTGTAACAATGGAAAATTGTATTGAAATGCAGGGCGATCTTCAACAAATTGACACATGCTGCTGGGAGTGTGCAATTGAATGTCAATGTAGACAAGTGTAATGTGCTGCGAATACATAGGAAGAATGAACCTTTATCATTTAGCTACAATATACCCGTGGTCTAGGGGTAGCGTCTTTCATTCATAACCAAAAAGTCTTCGGTCCCGGGTTCGATCCCCGCCACTGCCTAAAATTTGATAAATAATCATCATTGGCGGCCGAAGACTTCCGGCATAAGAAGTCAGCCTCATTCTGCCAACGGCCTTGTCAAAGAGGGCGGAGGAGCGGATAGAGGTTCAGGGCACTCTCTTGTCCTAGGAGTGGGAAATTGCCCCTAAAGGCGGAAGAATCAGCAATGATCAACGACATGAGGATGCAGAAGGCAATGGAAACCACTGCATTAAAGACACGTAACGTGTATCCACAGTACATGTGGCCTGTAGTTGAAGAAGTGTCATGATAATCTCTCCATTGGCAAAAGATTCCGGAATAGTCCCCCATTCGGATCTCCGGGAGGGGACTGCCAAGGGGGAGGTTACCACGAGAAAAAGATTGAATAATCAACGAAAGGATAACGTTCTACGAGTCGGGGCGTGGAATGTCAGAAGCTTGAACGTGGTAGGGAAACTAGAAAATCTGAAAAGGGAAATGCAAAGGCTCAATCTAGATATAGTAGGGGTTAGTGAAGTGAAGTGGAAGGAAGACAAGGATTTCTGGTCAGATGAGTATCGGGTAATATCAACAGCAGCAGAAAATGGTATAACAGGTGTAGGATTCGTTATGAATAGGAAGGTAGGGCAGAGGGTGTGTTACTGTGAACAGTTCAGTGACCGGGTTGTTCTAATCAGAATCGACAGCAGACCAACACCGACAACGATAATTCAGGTATACATACCAACGTCGCAAGCTGAAGATGAACAGAGAAGGTGTATGAGGATATTGAAAGGGTAATGCAGTATGTAAAGGGGGACGAAAATCTAATAATCATGGGCGACTGGAATGCAGTTGTAGGGGAAGGAATAGAAGGGACAAGGAATGAAAGAGGAGAAAGACTAACTGAGTTCTGTAACAAGTTTCAGCTAGTAATAGCGAATACCCTGTTCAAGAATCACAAGAGGAGGAGGTATACTTGGAAAAGGCCGGGAGATACGGGAAGATTTCAATTAGATTACGTCATGGTCAGACAGAGATTCCGAAATCAGATACTGGATTGTAAGGCGTACCCAGGAGCAGATATAGACTCAGATCACAATGAAGAGTAGGCTGAAGTTCAAGACATTAATCACGAAGGATCAATACGCAAAGAAGTGGGATACGGGAGTACTAAGGAATGACGAGATACGTTTGAAGTTCTCTAACGCTATAGATACAGCAATAAGGAATAGCGCAGTAGGCAGTGCAGTTGAAGAGGAATGGACATCTCTAAAAATGGCCATTACAGAATTTGGGAAGGAAAACATAGGTACAAAGAAGGTAGCTGCGAAGAAACCATGGGTAACAGAAGAAATACTTCAGTTGATTGATGAAAGGAGGAAGTACAAACATGTTACGGGAAAATCAGCAATACAGAAATGCAAGTCGCTGAGGAATGAAATAAGTAGGAAGTGCAGGGAAGCTAAGACGAAATGGCTGCAGGAAAAATGTGAAGACATCGAAAAAGATATGATTGTCGGAAGGACAGACTCAGCATACAGGAAAGTCAAAACAGCCTTTGGTGACATTAAAAGCAACGGTGGTAACATTAAGAGTGCAACGGGAATTCCACTGTTAAATGCAGAGGAGAGAGCAGATAGGTGGAAAGAATACATTGAAAGCCCCTATGAGGGTGAAGATTTGTCTGATGTGATAGAAGAAGAAACAAGAGTCGATTTAGAAGAGATAGGAGATCCAGTATTAGAATCGGAATTTAAAAGAGCTTTGGAGGGATTGATAACATTCCATCAGAATTTCTAAAATCATTGGGGGAAGTGGCACAAAACGACTATTTACGTTGGTGTGTAGAATATATGTCTGGCGACATACAATCTGACTTTCGGAAAAGCATCACCCACACAATTCCGAAGACGGCAAGAGCTGACAAGTGCGAGAATTATCGCACAATCAGCTTAACAGCTCATGCATCGAAGCTGCTTACAAGAATAATATACAGAAGAATGGAAAAGAAAATTGAGAATGCGATCAGTTTGGCTTTAGGAAAAGTAAAGGGACGAGAGAGGCAGTTCTGACGTTACGGCTAATAATGGAAGCAAGGCTAAAGAAAAATCAAGACACTTTCATAGGATTTGTCGACCTGGAAAAAGCGTTCGACAATTTAAAATGGTGCAAGCTGTTCGAGATTCTGAAAAAAGTAGGGGTAAGCTATAGGGAGAGACGGGTCATATACAATATGTACAACAACCAAGAGGGAATAATAAGAGTGGACGATCAAGAACGAAGTGCTCGTATTAAGAAGGGTGTAAGACAAGGCTGTAGCCTTTCGCCCCTACTCTTCAGTCTGTACACCGAGGAAGCAATGATGGAAATAAAAGAAAGGTTCAGGAGTGGAATTAAAATACAAGGTGAAAGAATATCAATGATACGATTCGCTGATGACATTGCTATCCTGAGTGAAAGTGAAGAAGAATTAAATGATCTGCTGAACGGAATGAACAGTCTAATGAGTACACAGTATGGTTTGAGAGTAAATCGGAGAAAGACGAATGTAATGAGAAGTAGTAGGAATGAGAACAGCGAGAAACTTAACATCAGGATTGATGGTCACGAAGTGAATGAAGTTAAGGAATTCTGCTACTTAGGCAGTAAAATAACCGATGACGGACGGAGCAAGGACATCAAAAGCAGACTCGCTATGGCAAAAAAGGCATTTCTGGCCAAGAGAAGTCTACTAATATCAAATACCGGCCATAATTTGAGGAAGAAATTTCTGAGGATGTACGTCTGGAGTACAGCATTGTATGGTAGTGAAACATGGACTGTGGGAAAACCGGAACAGAAGAGAATCGAAGCATTTGAGATGTGGTGCTATAGACGAATGTTGAAAATTAGGTGGACTGATAAGGTAAGGAATGAGGAGGTTCTACGCAGAATCGGAGAGGAAAGGAATATATTGAAAACACTGATAAGGTGAAGGGACAGGATGATAGGACATCTGCTAAGACACGAGGGAATGACTTCCATGGTACTAGAGGGAGCTGTAGAGGGCAAAAACTGTAGAGGAAGACAGAGATTGGAATACATCAAGCAAATAATTGAGGACGTAGGTTGCAAGTGCTACTGTGAGATGAAGAGGTTAGCACAGGAAAGGAATTCGTGGCGGGCCGCATTAAACCAGTCAGTAGACTGACAAAAAAAAAAAAAAAAAAAAAACAATAGCAGGTCAGCAACTGGAAGCAGTTAATTCATAAATTATCTGGGAGTAGTCATTAGGAGTGATTCAAAGTGGAATGACCATATAAAATTAATCGTCAGTATAGCAGATGCCAGACTGAAACTCATTGGAAGAATCGTAAGGAAATGCAGCTAAAGTACACTTGTTCGCCCACTGCTTGAATACTGCTCACTGGTGTGGGATCCGTACCAGATAGGGTTGATAGAAGAGATAGAGAAGATCCAACGGAGAGCAGCACGCTTCGTTGCAGGATCATTTAGTAATCGCGAAAGCGTTATGGAGATGATAGATAAACTCCAGTGGAAGACTCTGCAAGAGAGACGCTCAGTAGCTCAGTGCGGGCTTCTGTTGACGTTTCGAGAACACACCTTCACCGAGGAGTCGAGCAGTATATTGCTCCCTCCTACGTATATCTCGCGAAGAGGCCATGAGGATAAAATCAGAGAGATTAGAGCCCAGACAGAGGCGTAACCACAATCTTTCTTTCCAGGAACATGACGAGACTGGAATAGAAGGGAGAACCGATAGAGGTACTCAAGGTACCCTCCGCCACACAGTGTCAGGTGGCTTGCGGAGTATGGATGTATTTGTAGATGTAGATGTAGATCAATCAACCCCAACCCGAATAACTGCTTGCATAAGGACCACAGGTGGATCAACGCGTTATTAACTTGCACAATTTGTGAAGCTCTTTCTCTTGAATAAAAAATCCATTTTATCTGATATTGTAATATTGTTTGTCGGTGCAAGTAGATAACAAGTACCGATTTCCGTCCCATTCGGATAATTCCTCCGTGGCGCGTCGTTTCTTTGTCTTAGAGTGTATTTTGTCTGATGAACTTATGCATGAAATGATGAAATCCGCGACTCGCTTGTTGGAACAAATATACACAACCTGTGCTATGCCTCCGGAAGTCGAGTTTCAGGTCTCCTCTCGAGATACACGTGAGTCCCTCGCCGTCTGGAGACGCGGCTGCCCGGTGCCGGAGGCAGCAGTCGGGCCGAGTCGCGGCTGTCCGGCCTGATGAGGTCCAGTGGGCGCTTCCTGTGCCAGACAGTCTCCCCTCCCCCCTCCCTACCCCCACTCTGACCCTTCCTCTCCAGACCGTGGCGGCGCGGGGCACGAGGCGGAACCTTTTCACGTACCGGAAGGGTTCGAATCGCCCTACACAAGGCGACGCCGGACGCGGACGTCTGGCTCGATTTAGGCTGCGTCTAACTCGGCTCCTCCTCCTTCCTACCAGCTTCTTCTGCTTCTATATTTTCGGAAGCGCTGTAAGTGCGGTTACTTGTCCATCCAGTGTTTTATACATGGTGACTCAAAACAACGGGAAATTTTGGAATTAAGATTAATGGATGAGTTCAATTACTTTACACTTATTTATCTGTGTCAATGTATACTACAGAGTATGACATTACCGAATGTCACACGAGTTTTGATTTCCAGAATGTCACATCCGACAGATGAGCTCCTTGTCGGCGCACACATTCCTGCAGCCTGATAGGAAGCTTATGCATGGTTCGACCTAATATTTCAATAGGAATTCTGGAGATTTCCTCTCGTATTCTTGCTTTAAGTTCTTGGGCGGTAGCAGGTTGAGTGCGGTAAACCGCACTCTTAACGTGGCGCCCCACAAGACAAAGATCACACGCGGTCAGGTCAGTTGATCTTGAGGGGTCATTAAGTACCACCGTGCCTTGAAATGACACGGTCACCGAACAACTGTCGCACAGCTCCCGTCGATACCCGTGCCGTATGTGCCGTTGTTCTGTCGTATTGAAACAGACTGTTGGCAGAAAAATGGGGCAATCATGGGCAACAAACGTTTCCATCATGGCAAGATATCTAACAGACGTTAAAGTGTTTGCGAACCCATCATCATCTTCAAGAAGTAGGAACCTATAACACGACTCATGACATGGCGCACCATACAATAATCTCAATGCTGTGGACGATCGTGTAGTTGACATGCTGACATGGATTTTGCTGGGACCAATAGCGAAAATTTTGTGTATTGACAAAGGTTGTTAATGAAATAGTCGACGTCGTGCACTTTTGTCACCATGCTTTCAGCATATAGCCTACGCACTAGCAGATCGTTAGGTTGAAGCTGCTGAACGATCTGCAGCTTGAACGGATGGAATTTTAAACCCATTTTCCGTATTCGTTGAACACTCAAACGAGTCAGCTGTAGACATTCTGTGTGGCTTCGAACGGAGCTCTATGAGCAGTTCGCACTGCCTCGATATTATCTCCGGTGCGAGGGGTTCGAGATCTCCCTGCATATTGCTTCTTCAATGCAGAATAAGTTGCTTCAAATTTGCGGCTTAGGTGTTGATTGCATGCGCTGAGGGAACACTACCACACTGTCCGATGTTGAGTTGACGCCAAAATTCTCGAAGCACGGTCTCCACACATCCCTTCTTGTAATAGGATTTTACCACGAAGGGACGCCGTATATCGTTTCATTGCTCCATGTTTACTGTTTACTAGTTGGAAAGACACTGCGATCGCCGGACGGAGTGGCCGAGCGGTTCTAGGCGCTACAGTTTGGAACCGCGCGACCGCTACGGTCGCAGGTTCGAATCGTGCCTCGGGCATGGATGTGTGTGATGTCCTTAGGATAGTTACATTTAAGTAATTCTAAGTTCTAGGGGACTGATGACCACAGCAGTTAAGTCCCATAGTGCTCAGAGCCATTTGAACCATTTTGACACTGCGAGCAGTTTTTTACACGTCATTCGGCGCCACCAAAGTCGTAACGTTCCAAAAATTCCCATTCTTTTGAGTCACTCTGTACATGCTCCGCAGATCGCATTTCTTACTGGGACTTCATAATGATAAAAATTTTCGGATCAGGTGAAAAGTGCTATTTATTTAAAATTTATTATGCTGGCAGAATATCGCCCCTCATATCCACATGAAGCACAGCAGTACAGAGGAAAAGTTAGAGCATTCAGTTGTATACACAGTATGTAAATTGGTCAGCAGATTAAGTATCTTGCTATGGAATACTTACTTGCCATTTAATACCTATAGTGGCTAAAGGAATTTCGTTTGGTATCAATGTCAGCGCCTGAGAATTCTCGTGCCTAACCAATATGCAATGCCGAAAAAAAAAAACACCCTCTAGGACAGTCGATAGTGTTCAATGACCCCATGGTATAGTACGTGCATACAGGGGGGGGGGGGTATAGTGTTAGTGATTTACTTGTCACAATCATCGACAAACAGATGGCGCTCAAGAGCCCTGTCTGTGCACCCTCTGCTTTGACACTGTGCGCAGTTCACAGGCGAACAGTCGTTGCAACATTCATTCTGGGAAACAACCATGCCCCGTTGAACTCATGTTGATCAGCGCCAGCTATTTGAAGGGTTGCGTTGTGGGCCTGCATGAAGCTGGATGCATGTACCTGCGGAGTGTTGCACGTATTTGGCACAGTTTAGCGAAGGTGTGTCGCTGCTTTCAACGGTGGTCTTTGGAACATTGCCACACCTGCAGACCAAGTTTTGACGTCCGAGCAGTGCAGATGCACGTCAGGATCAACGTATCGTGCTAGCAGTCGTGGCCAACCGAACATCATCCGGGGAGGAAATCCATTCGCATGTTGCAGCTACTGTGTCATCAGGGACCATTGGGAAATGTCTGCTTGCAGCAGCATTAAGAACACGGGTGCCTCTGGCCAGGCTACCACTGATACCACGTCACTGACAAGCATAGCTACTCTGGTGTCGTGAAGGAGTTGGCTGGAGAGTAGAATGGTGTTCTATTGTCTTCAGTGATGAGAGCAGGTTCTGTCTGTATACGAGTGATGGACGTACATGCTTGTCGTGTAGACCTGGTGAGCTGCCTACTCCAGAGTGCATTCACTCACGTCACATAGGTGTTATCCCTAGCTTCATGGTGTGGGGAGGCTATCAGTTTCAACTCGCAGTCACATTTGTTTTTTCTATAGGGTAAAGTAAAAATTGCCCGCTACTTGTGCAGCCTGTTCTCCATGTGCAGCACCCATTTCTTCGACGGAGAAGTGATGAGGCTTTACAGCAGAACAATAGACGCTCGCATACAGTTGTTGCAAAACAGCGCCCTTTTCGTGGTGCTCAATAGCTGCTCTGACCAGTTAAATCACGAGATCTCTCGCCAACTGAACGGGTGTGAGACATGATGTTGCGGGTGTTACTGCGGCTTCTGCGACAGGAAGGTGATTTGGCTTCTCAGCAGAACATTGTAAGTCCGCATACGTCTGCTGCTACACAACGTGCTCTAAGTGGCGTACAACAACCGCCTTGACAAACAACATCACGAAGTCTGTCGCCAATCGAACACGTACGGGATATGATGAAGCGGGAACATACTCGTTTTCCAGGGCCTGCGAGAACCATTGCCTAATTGGAACAAAAAGCCCAAGATGCTTGGAACCACCTGCCGCAGGATGCCATTCGGCATCTTTATGATAGTCTGCATGCAAGAGTACATTGTATTGAGTATTTTGTATTTAACAAGAGTTAAGATCAAAATTTCACCATAAAATATTCACCTTTGCATACATTCACGTACCGATGACGTAGTAAGTCGTCGTTGCCTAGAATCAAATTCTGAACACATCTACATATATAATTTCGAATGTCGTTTTCAAATGCATTTATTATTCGAAAGTTAAACTGAAAAGTTTAGAGTTCTTTCGGTATACTGAAGTCAACATAGTTCATGATTAAAAAGATCTCTAACATAAAATTACTACTTTGTTCTGAGATACTAATTCAAGTTAGAAACAGGAAGAGGAGTATTTCATTTAATTTTCTCGCACTTTAATTCAAGTCACTGATATCAAGCCTTTAAATGACTATTATCTGTCCGTGATTTTGTGTCTCCTTGTCTGGGTTTGTGGTATTCCGTCTTTGTCACTGTGTTACTCAATTCCTTTATAATTTATTACCTAAATTCGAAAGTTATTGGAGAAGTGAATTGGATTACTCCGATTAAAGCCGTAAATGAGAAATGTTTATAAGTGAACGTTGCTCTGTGGTAACGTATTTGAATTGTTACTGTTGAGGACACGGATCTCGCTGACTCACTTATTTCAAGACGAGTTAAATAGTATTTAAATTGTTTTAAAGTTAACATTAAATGTGTAACGTAATTTACGCAATTTCCACTCTGTTTGCATTGTCGTAGTTTACAAAGCCTACGCAATAATCAGCAGCAAACTAACCAATAGCTTAACTGAGGTTGTTTAATTTTGGACAGGTTATAACAATTTTGTAATGAAGTATACTGAAGTTCTTCTCGAAATTTCGTGTCATTTTCTAAGAATACTAAGAATACCTTTCGAAATAACCAGAAGGTTAATTGAGGCTGTAGTACTTTTTCATAATGGACTATGGTTTTGTAATGAAATATTTTGAAGTTCTTTTCGAAATTTTCTGTCGTCTTTGAAGAACACTGTCAGAATCTATTTAAGCGTGAGCAGTGCTAAATTTGTCCAGTTGATTACGTATTCTTTCTTTCCCCATCCTTATTCGTTCATTCGGGATCGATCACTTTAATTAACTGATCTGTCAGCCCTTTCAGGCTGAGGAATGTTACACAGTTCGATCCCTTAAATAGTGTAAGACTAACTTACGGGTGAGAATTGCTATGGTAATAATTTTCAGCAGTGTAGATATTTTATAGCCTTTCTGTAAGCGAACTCTAACGAAGTGACGTATTTCATTCAGCATTGTTTCGTTTATTGACGAACGTTTAAATTTGGTGAAAGTTTAGTCACTTAAGTTATGGCAGTTAGATCTTTAAACAGAAATTGACAGCTCTTCAAGGCAGCAGCACTATGGATTCTTCAAGTGGGTTTTTCTTTTGTAGTGGAAACAGGCAACTGTAAAATTATTGTAAGACCGTATTTTTTCCTGAAGTAAGCCGCTGTACTGACATTAATTGAACGAAGGAAAAATGTGGTATCTCAGTATTATTTTGCGCGTCTAACGTAGCAATGCTCATATTATTACGTAATGTCTTAAAGGTATTGTTATCTACGATGTGTAAAGCAGACATTCAATTAACTCTGTGCACGTTCATTTTTTCCCTGTTAATGAAAGAGGAAACAACACGAAACGAAATGAATCCACTTTGAGTAGTAGAAAGAAACAATTACTATTGTAACGAACTCCGTCCTTTACGGTTATTCGCCACAACATGAAGTGTATTAAGTGTTTCTTGAGGTAGTCAAAATACATAAAATAATTAGATCTAGCTTGTAAGAAGTGTGCATGTTTGGAGTATTGTCAGACGCTATGCTGAAAGGGAAGAATATACAACCCAAGGTAAATACGATTATGATTCTGTGTCTTGTATGGTATTTACTAGTTAGATGGATTTTGTATGTTCTCCAATATTGTACACGGAGGACTAAAGTCAAAATAAATTATTTTATAACATCCCCTCGACCACAAATAAAAGAAGACGTTGTGAGTTATTAAAATATTTAAGATGTGACTTTGTAGGATAGGGAAAGATAATCTAGATCAATGTAGCCAAAACAATAAAAAAATACTGTTAAAAGAGGAGTTGATAACATAAAAAGTTGTTTCTTAAGACACTAGAGCTTAACTGCGTTATATCACTAAATGAACACCAGTCATGCTTCGTAACCGCTGTTGTAATTGTGCAATTGGTACGTCTTGTTTCGTGATACTCCAAATAATATTCCGAGGGACGTGGCGTAGTTCTAACCTGTGGCAGTTCGATTTCCTTTACTATGACCATACTTATTCCTAGACCTCGATATCTGTTAATTTTTTTATGCCAAGATTAAAACTAAACTCCATCCGAACAGGCCTTGGAAGACCCAACGTACCGACCGGCCGCCGTGTCATCCTCAGACCACAGGCGCCGCTGAATGCGGATATGGAGGGGCATGTGGTCAGGCACTGCTCTCCTGTCTGTGTGTCAGTTTCCGAGACCGGAGCCGCTGCTTCTAAATCAAGTTACTCGTCAGTTTGCCTCACAAGGGCTGAGTGCACTCCGCTTGCCAACAGCGCTCGGCAGACCAGATGGTCACCCGTCTAAGTGCTAGCCCAGCCCTACAGCGCTTAACTTCGGTGATCTGACAGGAATCGGTGTTACCACTGCAGCAAGGTCGTTGGCTTATGCCAAGATTATAGATATGAAATATACAATACAGGACAGCATTTATAAACTACACTCCTGGAAATGGAAAAAAGAACACATTGACACCGGTGTGTCAGACCCACCATACTTGCTCCGGACACTGCGATAGGGCTGTACAAGCAATGATCACACGCACGGCACAGCGGACACACCAGGAACCGCGGTGTTGGCCGTCGAATGGCGCTAGCTGCGCAGCATTTGTGCACCGCCGCCGTCAGTTCAGCCAGTTTGCCGTGGCATACGGAGCTCCATCGCAGTCTTTAACACTGGTAGCATGCCGCGACAGCGTGGACGTGAATCGTATGTGCAGTTGACGGACTTTGAGCGAGGGCGTATAGTGGGCATGCGGGAGGCCGGGTGGACGTACCGCCGAATTGCTCAACACGTGGGGCGTGAGGTCTCCACAGTACATCGATGTTGTCACCAATGGTCGGCGGAAGGTGCACGTGCCCGTCGACCTGGGACCGGACCGCAGCGACGCACGGATGCACGCCAAGACCGTAGGATCCTACGCAGTGCCGTAGGGGACCGCACCGCCACTTCCCAGCAAATTAGGGACACTGTTGCTCCTAGGGTATCGGCGAGGACCATTCGCAACCGTCTCCATGAAGCTGGGCTACGGTCCCGCACACCGTTAGGCCGTCTTCCGCTCACGCCCCAACATCGTGCAGCCCGCCTCCAGTGGTGTCGCGACAGGCGTGAATGGAGGGACGAATGGAAACGTGTCGTCTTCAGCGATGAGAGTCGCTTCTGCCTTGGTGCCAATGATGGTCGTATGCGTGTTTGGCGTCGTGCAGGTGAGCGCCACAATCAGGACTGCATACGACCGAGGCACACAGGGCCAACACCCGGCATCATGGTGTGGGGAGCGATCTCCTACACTGGCCGTACACTACTGGTGATCGTCGAGGGGACACTGAATAGTGCACGGTACATCCAAACCGTCATCGAACCCATCGTTCTACCATTCCTAGACTGGCAAGGGAACTTGCTGTTCCAACAGGATAATGCACGTCCGCATGTATCCCGTGCCACCCAACGTGCTCTAGAAGGTGTAAGTCAACTACCCTGGCCAGCAAGATCTCCGGATCTGTCCCCCATTGAGCATGTTTGGGACTGGATGAAGCGTTGTCTCACGCGGTATGCACGTCCAGCACGAACGCTGGTCCAACTGAGGCGCCAGGTGGAAATGGCATGGCAAGCCGTTCCACAGGACTACATCTAGCATCTCTACGATCGTCTCCATGGGAGAATAGCAGCCTGCATTGCTGCGAAAGGTGGACATACACTGTACTAGTGCCGACATTGTGCATGCTCTGTTGCCTGTGTCTATGTGCCTGTGGTTCTGTCAGTGTGATCATGTGATGTATCTGACCTCAGGAATGTGTCAATAAAGTTTCCCCTTCCTGGGACAATGAATTCACGGTGTTCTTATTTCAATTTCCAGGAGTGTACAACTGTCAGTATACAATATCTGTAGTATCTCATTCTGTTAAATAACATTAGACGCTGAAACGACAGAAGTCACGGGTTACCTAACAATACCGTGTCGGACAGCCTTTTTCCCGTTGTATTGCAGCAAGTCGATGTGGCAAGGACTCAACAAATCGTTGGAGATCTCCTGCAGGAATATAGAGCCATGCTGCCTCTATAGCCGTCCATAATTGAGACAGTGTTGCCGGTAGATGAGTTCGTGCACGAGCTGGCCTCTCGATTATGTCCCTTAGATGTTCGATGGGATTCAGGTCCGCCTATCTGGGTAAGCAGATCATTTGCATGAATTGCCCAAAATGCTCTTCAAACCAATCGCAAACAATTGGGGTCAGATCACGTATCATATTGTTATGCATAAAAATTCTATCATTGTTTGGGAACATGAAGTTCATGAATGGCTGAAAAGGGTCTCCAAGTAGCCAGACATAACGATTTCCAGTCAGTGATCTTTTCAGTTGGACGAGAGGTTCACTCCATTCCATGTAAGCAGAGCTCAAACAATTATGGAGCGAGCCACCACCAGCTTGCAAAGTGTTGACTACTTGGGCCCTTGGCTTCGCGGAGTCTGCACCACACTCGAACCCTAATATCAGCTCTTACCAACTGAAATCGAGACTCGTCTAACCAGGAAACGGGTTTCCAGTCGTCTAGGATCCAAACGATATGGTCACGAGCCCAGGATAGGCACTGCAGGCGAAATCATGCTGTTAGCAATGGTACTCGCGTCGGTCGTCTGCTGCCATAGTCCATTAAAGCCAAATCTCACCGCGCTATACTAGCGGATACGTTCGTCTTATGTTTCACATAGATTTCTGCAGGTATTTCTCGCAGTGCTCCTTGTCTGTTAGCATTGACAACCTCTATCCAAACATAGCTGATCTCGGTCGTTAAGTACTGGGCTTCGGACACTGCGTTGTCTATGGTGATAGGTAATGCTGTAAATTTGATATTCTTGGCACACTTTTGACTCTGTGGATCTGGAAGTATCAAATACCCTAACGATTTTCGAAATGAAATGTTCCATTCCGCGTTCAAAGTCTGTTAATTCCCGTCTTGCATCCATAATAACATCACAAACGTTTTCACATCAATTGCCTGAGTGCAAATACCAGCTCCGCCAATGCACTGCCCTTTTACACATAGTATACGCGATACTACTGCCATCGATTGACACATGGCCAACACGAATTTAGGAAACATCGTTCTTGTGAAACACGACTAGCTCTTTTACTCACGCGAAGTGTTGAGTGCTATAGACATAGCGTTTCAAATTGCTTCTGTATTCGTAGATTTCCAGAAGGCTTGTAACACCGTATCTAATTAGTTTTTCGTTCCATAGATCCGTGCTGAGGAGATCCTCGTGGATGTGGAACATGTCTTTTTTTTTTAAGCTGAAATAATAATACTAATTACTAATAGTATGAGTATATACATCATTTGTCTCTATTAAAAAATTCGTCAATGGAGTAGAAGGAGTTGGCCACTAGTAGGTCTTTCAGGCTCCTTTTAAACTGATCTTTATTTGTAACAAAATTTTTTATGTTTGCTGGAAAATTATTGAAGATGAGTGTTCCTGAGTAGTGGTCTCCTTTTTGAACTAAAGTAAGTGCTTTTAAGTCCTTGTGCAGATCATTTTTGTTCCTGGTATTGTATGTATGAACTGAGCTGTTCGTTGGAAAAAGATATATATTATTTAGGACAAATTTCATTAAGGACTAAATATACTGAGAGGCAGTAGCTAGTATACCCAGTTCTTTGAAGAGGTTTCTACAGGACGTCCGTGAATTTACTCCACAAATAATAATACGTATTACACGCTACCACGTATTATGCTGCTGGATTTATCAGGTCACAATTGGTAGTAATAAGCGGAAGGTCATCGAAAAAAACAAAAGTGACTTCTGAGATTCCCGAAGGTAGTGTTATAAATACTTAGCTATTCCTGATCTATATAAAAGACTTAGGAGATAATCTGAGCAGTCGTCTTAGGTTGCAGATGATGTCACTTATCGTCTAGTACACTCATCAGGAAGTCAAAACCAATTGTAGAACGATGTAGACATCTTTATGATGCGACAATTGGCAGTTGACCCTAAACAATAAAAAGTGCGAGGTAATCCACGTGTGTGCTAAAAGGAATCCCTTAAAATTCGGTTACATGACAGATCAATCAAATCTAAAGGCTGTAAATACTTAGGAATTACTATTACGAACAACTTAAATTGTAAAGAACACATAGAAAATGTTGCGGGGAACGTGAATCAAATATTGCATTTTACTGGCAGAAACAGATCTACAGATCTACGAAACAGACTGCCATCACTACGCTTGTCCGTTCTCTTTGGGAATATTGCTGCGCGGTGTGGGACCCTTACCAGATAGAGTTAACAGAGTACCTCGAGAAAGTTCAGAGAAGGACAAAGCGTTTTGTATTATCGAGAAATAGGGGAGAGATTGTGAGGAATGTCATACAGGATTTGAGGTGGATATCATTACAACGAAGGTGTTTCTTGTTGCGGTGTGATCTTCTCACGAAATTTCAATCGGCAACATTCTCCTCCGAATTCGAAAATACTGTGTTGACGGCCGGTATACAGAAAGAAACGATCATCATAATAAAATAAGGGAAATCAGAGCCCGCACGAAAAGATATAGGTACTTGAGCCGTGGCGAGCTGGCGCCAGTCTTATTTTGTTCATGTATCGTTGAGATGGATTGTGGTTGAGGTAAGCTAACCTTGCTTTTCGCGTGTCTTATCTTGCGGCGAAGCGAGTTGGTTGTTGGCCTTCGATGGGTAACCCTCGAGATCTCGTGTCATTCGCGGGGGAGACGAGTGTCAACGGCTGACGAACGAGTGTGATGACCGTTACACGTTGCGGTGTGAAATTGGTTGGGCGTTTTGCCGACATGGGCAGCTTGGAAATAAAAGTTCTGTGACTTCACTGGGAACAAAATCTTAAGGGAAGCGGTGAAGCTGTGGAACCTGCTCCCTCGTATTGTGTTCCTGATATGGAGTAAGTCGTCGTAATTGTTTGTTCACCGAAGCACTCAGAGATTTAAAATGTTATTATTATTATGGGAGATTTTCTTGGCCTAGTTAAATGGTGGCCGTTATTTGAAAATTTTCTGAAGTTTTTGTGTCTCTTGCAATAAAATGAGTTTAGGTTGCTGTTTTCAAAGCCTGCACTCTATTAATACAGTTGTCCATGCGGAAGTGAGTCAAAGGTTCTGCCAAGTGTTTCTATATTTGAGAGTTATTGGAATGTCTTTGTGATTCGGGCAGAAACTTTTAATTGCGCCAGCAACTTGGCGGGGAATGAAATGTCATCCGAGGTCTAGGCCTGGCAGTGTTTAAGAATCTTGCCGCTACCGGAGTTGGTCTCATATCCCCTTCAGAAGTTTAATATTTATCTTCCTTCCGTCAAGGCTGGTTAAGCTGGTAGGTATATATTTTGTATGTAACCTGTTTGTATATGAACTTGTTTTCTTAAATGTTACGGACTGGCAACTGGCTAAACCTTAACTGCATAGCAACCGATGAATTCCATGTGGAGCTTTTTCAAGTAATTTTTTTATTAAAACGTCTGAGTACAACATTTTTTAAAGATCAGTGTCTCTGTTGTAGTTTTTTTTATTAAGTGAGTCTATCATGTTATGTAATAGCATCTTAATTTGGCACTAGTGCTCAAGTGTTATTAAGTCACCCTTTACCTGTAATTGTTTCATTATATCCATTTTGAGAGAAGTTCTGTACTGATGTTCTCAAGTTTGTCAGTAACCCCCTTTTCTTAATTTGGAATTGTTTGTTATTGCATTTAAGATATGCCGTGCAAGTGTGGTACAACTAAGGAAACACAGATCAGTACTCGTTTTTTCCTGACAGTGTTAAAGACTTAGTGTGAAGATGGTTCGATAAAGCCTTTGCGGGGCACTTGAGCGTGTGTGCAGTGTAGCCATGTAGATGTAGATGTGAATGTAGATCTGTATATGTGTATATCGTTATCCCATCAGTTTTGCCACTTCAGTGTAGCGTAACTGTATTCCGGATTTTTAGTAGTGTCCCATCGGAACAAAGTGTCGTATCACCTACAATACAACGGTTTATATTATTCTTGTTAATAGAAAACACTTACATGATCTACATATTCGCGCATCATAACATTTTAACATCTCATAATCGCCTTTTAGGTATTCAGAAGAAAAATCGTGGAATGGGTGACGTATGAGATAAATTATTATTATTTAGTAGCTTTCACATGGTGTGCTGGATAAGTCGCCATTCAGCTGTCTTTCATTTAAGATGTTGATATTACATTATCCAATTAGTGATTGCATGATCCCATCCTCACATCCTGATATACGCTCCTATGCGAAACTCAAGGACGAAACATACAAAGTAACATGCCATATTAATACTCGGTGCAATGACAGTGCGGGAGCATGTTCCCAGAGGTCTCCCGCCGTCTACAGAAAGTTGGATGTCGCATGACGTGAGCTCAGCGCGACTATAACGCCGAATGGGAATGGCCCCGCAACACGAAGCAGTGGAAGAAACGGGAAAAGACACCGTGTTTCGATCAGCGAGCAGTTATGGTGTACCGTGGTGGTGTTTTTCATTGTAACACGGCACGGAGACAACACCTGGATGACTTCACGCGGAGAAGAATCATCGGGAACCTGTAAGAAGGACGAAGTATAACGAGTACACCTCAGGAGGTTGGTACTGCTTACAGCTTTGTTTAACGCATGGGGAGCGTTCCGAACCACTGACACTGCTGCCCGAAGGGGAAGAGGTGGTCGATCACGGTCAACTACAGCAGCATGACGAACGCTACTCTGAGCAACAGGAACACATCGAACAGTGGGTGGAATTGCAACCACATTTAACACGACTTCAAGACACGTAAACTCACAGCTACTCCATGGGGATGGTCCCTTTGCCCCACGACCAGTACGTTGTGCTCTGATGACACTTGCACATCCATCAGGGAACCAACGTGACGTGGGGTCTCGCGTTCTTCGCGGCTGTGAGAAGTTTCAGTCTCTGTAGTGATTCTGGAAGTACCCTCGTAAGGCGAAGGTGGGAACAGGTAATGTACCCATGACTACTGTCGAACATGACAGATTTAGTGGTCCAGGTATTACACTGCTGTACTGATCTCCACGTCTTTGAACACGGTACACTCACCGATCAGTGTTATTGTGACAATGTACTCCTTCGCCATGTGTGTTCGGAGGTGACTTAATTTTTGTGGATGACAATGCTCGACCACATCAAACAGCGCAGATGAGATCGCGATAAACGTGAAATCCGGGTTCGAGTCCCGGTTCGGCAAAAATTTTTATTGTCCTCATTCCATTCTACTGCTGATAGTAGTCATTATTCGCAATTGTGAATTCATCTTATGTGTTTCGCAACGGCTGTGGCCGGTGCAGTAAATCATCATCAGAATAACACTGGCACTGCAATATCGTAAGAGGATATTTGACGAATGGAATGGCCTGCCCCTTTATCAACTTAAATCTCATCGAGCTTGTGGGTTGGCTTACGGTGGGGAGACGTGCTTCAGCGCGTCAACATGCACTAACGAGGAATGCAACGCCTTTCCACAAGAATTCCTTACCAACCCTGGTGCTAACGCGGAAGCAGATTACAGAGCGTGCAATGCGCCTCTGGTGATGACACACGCTATTAAGAACAATGTCCCGCCTTTTGTGTGTCCAGGGGGCCATCAGAAATCGCGGTAGCTTTAGTGTAATTATTGTCTTTCAATAAACGTGTCTTTTCTGTTCATCTCATTGTTTATATCTTTCAGCTACCTTCTTTACTATACTGCTATGCTGTAGCGTTTCTTTCTATGTATGGTCTAAGTTTCATCGAGCTATGTTACTTGGTGATGAAAGTTACTTTCATCCTTAAGTTTTGGATGCCTGTGTAGTTGTACTGAATGTACGAAACCCGAATTCCTTTTTCATATCAAAATGGTATTCACAGATTTAAAAAATGGCGTAATATATAATAGTATGATATGCAGATAAATGACGGCTTTTAAAATATCTATACTGCACTCTTTCGCTCCGCCAGCTGCAAGACTGAGTTTTATTTCAAGCAGTTGAAGCAAAACGATCTCCGATATGACTTAAGAATTGCAAAACGCACGGCCTCTTTCCTCATAACAGGTCTAGAACTCGAAACAATAATTTGAGGGAACCGAATAGGTTCTACTTGAGACTCTGTGTGTAACGTTGCCCGTAACTTGAGCTGGCGTCACTGTACGATCGCCAGTCGCTTCTCGTCTGATGAAGAGGTACAGCTATAAGTTGTAAATAATAGATTTCAGCTATCAGTCGTCCTTTTGAAATTTTATTGGCAGATCTATATTTCAGCTAGAAACTAGCCATTCTCAGTGCACTATCATTTTCTATCAATGCATGCAATGCCTGTTGGTCGGGCTTCATCCACAGTTCATTGAGTATTCAATGAACTGTGGATCAAGCCCAACCAACAGGCATTGCATGCATTGATCAAAATTGACAGTGCATTGAGAATGACTAGTTTCTAGCTGAAATATACATCTGCCAATAAAATTTCAAAAGGACGACTGATAGCTGAAATCTATTATTTACAAGTCAAGATAACAGTCGCTGCGTGCAACAGCCTTCTGAATGGAAGGTAACCTGACAGCTATAAGTATGTATGTCGTTTCCACCCACAAATGGTGCTATGAGCATGTCTTTGGGCAACCGGTACCAAAATTATTGTCGTCTCACACGCCACGTACAGTGTTTGCTTGTGAAGAACTGTCTAGAATGCCGCAGGGCCACAAAACGATCCCACCAAAATTCAGCCTATTTCGCTCTTCGTGCTCGTCGACTTTCTCCTGGTACGTCTACTGTGTTTAACAACGCAGTGCAAAGACGATCAAAACAACAGACTCTACCAGCAAACCACAGTTGAGGGACAAGAATGTTTAGCTGAATGTGTGCTTCCTCTTTCGTCTATGGCACGAGGCTTTGGATCATTGCATTTAGCATACTTTACCAAACTTCCTGCAGATTTCGTACTTCTGCGATGTTATTTGGATGTGCACATTTTTCATTTTAAACAGGTTTATTCATTTTCTAGGAAAGGTTTAATCGAAAATTTTTTCTTAATTTTCAGACAGAGTTAAATGGACAGCTAGCTACCTTGCCGTGATGGCTTCTATTCTGTGCAACACGATTCAAGCCTGGCATTAGCACTTTGAATAAGGTCAGTAATGTCTTTTGACACTCGCATGCTATCAAGTAGTTTTCTAATTTCTTCGATTTAGTCTTATGATGGCACTTCTATCAAGTTTACTTTTAGCCACACGAAACAAAATTATTCATGCAGTTCCGCTTTCTTTTTTCCTGTCGTCCTCTCTTGGTCAACTCTTCCTGCTTCGACCCAGACGGTATTAGGTTGCGAGACCCGAGGGTGTCTTTCATTTTCATTTTGTTTTCTAACACATGTCTGCTAACGGAATGGCTCCCAGTATAAGGAGACTAACCTTATCAAGTGCCAAAGGCCAGTAAGGGACGGCTGAGCTGGTAAGGAAGGGGCACCGCCTTGTCCCAGAGATGAGACATTGTCCCTAAAGGCGGAGGAACCATTAACATGGTCAACGGCAGGAGGATGCAAAAGGCAGCAGGAAACCATTGCATTAACGATCCCATACAGGATTCCCAAATAGAAATACGGCTACGTTCAATTCAAAATTTTCCGTAGTCTCAATTCTCCCATTTGGATCTCCGGGGGAGAATGTCTTGGGCAAGGCTGTAAGGAGTAAAGGAACAAAAGAACAGATGAGAATTGGAACATGGAATGTCAGAACCCTATTAAAAGCTGGGAAACCAGAACAGGTTAAGATGCTGATGGAAAAGTCACAGTTGGACGTATTAGGAATCTGTGAAACTAGATGGAGTGGTAACGGTGATTTTATGTCAGGAGATTTCAGGATCATTCACAGTGGCAGTGCTCGAACAGGAAGAAATGGCGTCGCTATAATTTTGAGAGGAAAATGGAAGAACAACGTGTTGAACACATACCACTGCAGTGATAGGATAATGATGATTAAAATTAAAGCACAACCCACGGAGTTGTGTGTAATTGCAGTTTCCTTACCAACAACAAATAGCAAGGATGAGCAAGTAGAAGTAGTATATGAGCAAATTGATGACTTAATGAAACTGGTTAAAGAAAAGGACAATCCTATCATAATTGGTGATTTCAGTGCATCGATTTGTGAAGATAACAAAGGATTATGGAATGGCAAGTTCAGGCTAGGAAAAACGAATGCTAGAGGAGAAAGGAATATTGTTCATGCCGGCCGGAGTGGCCGAGCGGTTCTAGATGCTACAGTCTGTAACCGCGCGACCGCTACGGTCGCAGGTTCGAATCCTGCCTCGGGCATGGATGTGTGTGATGTCCTTAGGTTAGTTAGGTTTAAGTAGTTCTAGGGGACTGATGATCTCAGAAGTTAAGTCCCCTAGTGCTCAGAGCCGTTTGAACCAATATTGTTCATGAATGGCAGCACAACAGGTGGAATCAGCACACTGACGTACAATTTTGCAGTCAGGGGGCGTGGGATAATCACGAGCGTGCTCCTGCTGACATATGAAATTGCACCGCATACCATAACTGCAGGTGTAGGTCCAGTGTGTCAGTGTGTCTAGCGTTCAGACAGATTGGTTACAGGATCTCCTCGTAATCAACATACGGACATCACTTGCGCCGAGGCAGAAACGCCTTTCATCAGGAAACACAACAGACCTTCACCCTGCCCTCCAATGAGCTCTCGCCTGACACCACTGAAGTCTCAAATGGCTGTGGGTTTGTGGTCAAAGCAATGCACGCTGCCGGGCGTCTGTCTCGGAGCTGTTCTTGAAGTAACCAATCCGCAGCAGTTCGTTGTGTCACTGTTGTGTCAACTGCGGGGTAAATTGTTGCTGCAGATGCAACACGAGGCGGCAAAGCCATTCGCTGAACGCAAGTCCAGAGTATGGCGTACTTGCGACCGTACATTGTTGCGACCAACGCTGCCAGCGATCACGTGCAATGGCTATATTCCTACCAAACGTTTCTGCAGGATCACAGAAGGAACATCTAGCTTCTCGAAGCTCTATTTTACGACGTTATTCAAACTCAGTGACACGTTTGTCGCCTTAAAGGCAATCTTGATTAACATAAACTCACCACGTCCAGTCTCAATAGTAACTGACACTTACGACCGTTATAGCGTGTATTTAAAGCAAACCTGGTTTGCATCCTCACAGTGGCACTACTAGCACTGTTCTTAAGCGGCTGGCACGAAATCTGAATAGACGTCGTCCTTCAGATATAGAAACACGCCTATCGTCTTCCGTTTATGTCGCACAGCTCCTTCTTGGTACTGCGACTTATTTTACGTCAGTGTATTGCAATGTTCAATCATACACACGCTATCTTACTTTTTAACACAGCCACTGTTATTTTTAGGCACATTTAATACCACGGAGGCAAAGAACATCACTTGAATTGCAACGTCGGGATTTTATCACGCAACGTCTTTCTGTGTCTTATCTTTGCAGAATTTTCAAATGTCCCCTATGACGTTCAAAGCTCTTCGAGCATAGTGGTACACAAGGAAATTGCTAGAGTTCTGAAGGTGCACGATAAATATTCGTTGAAGTCTGTGTTCTCGTGACGGAGGTAATACTGCATGACGCCAAGAACGTAAGGAAATACTTATCTTTCGGCAAAGTTGCTGAGACGTTTATTACGGAGATGCTTTCTCTGTTATGTCCACAAACTGAAAACAGGAGTACTGGCTGGTTATTTGCTATCATACTGCTACCTTATTCTGTCTTGTAGATATTGGAAAAACTCTATGGATAAAATGTAGGTCACTGTAACATCCATGTAACTTCATCCGGCGAAACTGCTGCTTGAGAACAATTTATCGCGTAAAAATTGCTCGGGATCTATTCAATTCTGTCGATAGCTATCGCAATTTCTCGTGATTGGCTAGTGTATTTCAAGAACAAATACTACTTTTCAGCGAAAGCAGACAGCGATGAACAGTAAAAAGACGCATAATATCGAAATGGCCTTGGCAACATCTGTTTTCTTTTTTACGGAACAACGTATAAGATGACGCGGATAAGAAAACAATGGGGAAACTAGAAAGTTTGAGACTTTTAAAGGAGTGGTATACATTAAAAAGTGTCTCCCACTCGTAGCGAACAGATGCTGTCAGATTTATTTCTTTGTTCTATTGTGCAATGCGGCGCTGTTGTATTGTGCTTTAGAATCTGAGACGACTTTCTCCGGAACTAAAGAATAAAAATGTTACTTCCATTCACGTTACATTGTGAATTCCTCGGAGAGTACTTTTTGGAACAGCCGTTGCTCTGTTTAATATTACTTAGAGAGCTGACCAAGCTGTTGGCGTGGGAGTTTAATTAAGAGATTGTCAACGAGCTAACAGCCTGCGTCGTGACCACCCACTGCAACGTCCGATAGCTGATGGAAGAATTTAGACGCAGTATTGACGAACCATCTGTTTATCTCATTGCATTCCTCATCCATCTGGCTTACTCGACGCAACTAGTAGACGAGGACTGTCATAAACTTGGAACCAAAATATTAATAATAAAAAAGATTAACTGACCTTATATTTTCACACAGAGAGAACTATTATACTCATATTACTATGTGAAAAACCGCCGCATGTATAAATTGAGAAAAAGTGTATTAATAGCTGAAGTAATCAAAGATTTAGTCCTGGATTCTTAGAGCGGAATTTAATTTCATTTTTGTGGAACTGTTTTCAGTAATGTGTATGGCCTTAATAAGAAAAATGTTAATATGATTTTTTCCATTAAAAACAGTTTTGTGAACGCCTACTACTGTGAAAACAGTGGATTTGTTTATAAAATAACTTTTCTGATACCAGTCTCAAGTTTCTTTTATTTGTATTTTAGCCGACGCGTTTCGGGAAACGATTCCTCTTTCCAAGTGCGTTTTCTGTGTGTTATACGCCACTTTTATGTGATGTTTCCGATGTGTGATGTTCTGCTTTGTTTTGTTTTTACTGCAATACATAAAAAACGCTTAATTTTTAGTTGTTATCGATTTCTATATGTACTTAATGGCGAAATTTGGAAGATTTTGTACTTAGTTTTCTCGTAGACCATTTGTGTAGTGTCTCACAGAAGTTAAACGTCATACACAATTTTCTGTGCGCAGTACACATCGAGAGTAACTTAAACAAATACTTACAAAGATATGTTTACATATGGTCAACAGAGATACTGTTACAGATCTTCCACAGGGTATTTATCTTAACAATTTTGATCATAATCTCTAAAATATCTATTTTACAATGGTGCTAATTTCCAGGTGTTACTATTTTTAGTTAAATGTATTGCCAAAGCGTCTGAAAAATTCACTGATTCACTATCAAGTATTTCATTTAATATTTTATCTCCGTATTTTCTTTAATGCAAATATATCTCCAGCTCTTTTAACAAATCCCTTTCGTGACACTGATTTAGTCGGTGGAGGAATTTGACGTTTTGCTCTACTTTTCCAAATGGGCACCCTTTATTATGTATGAGTGTGGCTGCTGCAGATGTTGTGAGTCTGTTGTTTGTGTGTAGGCTATAATATGCTCTGTGTAGCTAGTGTTAAAATTTCGGCCTGTTTGTCCTAAGTAGAACATGGAGCATTCCCTGCATTGTTGCTTTGTATACTCCACAGTCTGAGTATGGTATGGGTCACGATTACACTTCATATTACATATCAGTTTCTGTTGTAGTTTAATTGATGTATAAAACCCAACTTCTACTTTGTGATTTTTGGAAAATATCTGCAATCTTCTGTGATGCATTGCCAATGTATGGGATAATAGATATACATTTTTTTATCTTTTTCTTCTGTGGTGCACTTTGTGTTTGGGTCTTCCTTCACCTTGTCTACGACTTTGTCAACCATGTAAGCAGTATAATCATTGGCAACTGCAATCTGTTTCACTATGTTTATTTCTTGTTGCAGGTTTTCTTAATTCAAAGGTATTTTAGTTTCCCTATGTAGCACTGACCTGTATACTGCTTCTTTAGGGATGCTCAGGTGACATGGGGTTGCAGGGATTGTGGAGTCGGTCATTGTATTTTTCCTATAAATTTTCAATGTACATGTGTTGTTACGTTTTGTAATATACAGACAATTGATACTTTTGCCTTGTTCATGTTCTACTGTAACTTTAATATTGTCCTGTAGATTAGTGAAACAGTTTAGAACGTCTTTGGCGCACCCTTTCATTAACGGTAGTGTACCATCCACATGTTTCCTCTGAAATTCAGTTCTCCAGGGCTTTTGACTGTTAATTAATTTTTATTCCAAGTGATTAACGTATATGTCTGCTACGGTACATGATATACATGATCCCATTGCTAGACCATCTGGTTGCTTATAAATGTTGCCATTAGAGGTCATGTACTTGTAACTTAAGAGTTAGCTGGACGAGTTCTGTAAATTCAATAATCTCTATGTAACAAGTGCCTTATGTTTCATAAGTTTCTTGGATGGGTATGTTTGAGTAAAGTTTGGTAATGTGAAGTGATAAGAAATGAACATCCTAGGGGAAATCTTTTGCTTTTTAGTTCTTCAGCTAGTATCATGCTTTTTCCTGTTTTTCTACAAAAATTTTGTTTTATGTGTGTAATTTTTCATCAGTGTGTTATTCAGTTTCTGTGACAGTTTTTACGCTGGGCTATTTATAGAGGTTACCATTGGACATACTGGATTAGCTCGTCGGCTGGAGTGGCCGAGCGGTTCTAGGCGCTACAGTCTGGAGCTGCGCGGCCGCTACGGTCGCAGGTTCGAATCAAACCTCGGGCATGGATGTGTGTGCTGTCCTTAGGTTGCTTAGGTATACGTGGTTCTAAGTCTTGGGGTGATAACCTCAGATGTTATGTCCCATAATCCTTACCGCCATTTTAACCATTTTAAGCATTTGGATTCAAGCATGTAAGATATTTCGTTTCAGTTTCTGTCAACATGAAATGTGTGTTCTTTAGTTGTTCCTTGATTTTTCTTTGAAATTGTTTTGTTGGGTCTTTTCTAATGTGTTGAATATTATTAGCAATAATAATAAATGTGTTTTGCTTTTGTACTCCTTTTCTTTCATTACAACTAATCTTCTGCTTTTGTCTGACTTCGTAACTATGGATTGGTTGTTTCTCAGTTTATTATTTATGGATTTTAGGGTTTTTGTATCACTAATTGTAATTTAAATCTATATCTATCTTTCTTCAAATCTTTCTGGTGGAGCTTGCTTGCTTTGTGATCTACTGCTGCCTTTGTATTTGAGTTTAATTTTGCATCACCTGCTGCATTTTAGTTGCAACTATTAACTATTTCAGTGTATGATCGTTGAGATTAGGCTTTATGTTGTATTTTAGTCCTTTTTGGAGCAGGTTATTTTACCTTTTGTCAAATTTGATGTCTGTTTTGTCCACTGCATTACATTTCAATATGTGTGTGATTTGTCAGTTATTACAATTATTACAGGGTTAAATTTGTTATTTTTTTTGGATATCAAGGTCTGCTGCTTCCTGTCACGTCTATTGCAAATGGTCAAGTACTTCTTATCGACTATGTACTGGATGTACTTGCACATTCTGTCATAAACTGTGGGTTACATGCTGTTTGCTGTTTCTGTCTGTGTGTTAAGTATCTACCTGTTTAGCATGTCCTCCTTCTTGTGTAGCTGCCTTATTTTCGTTTTCTGTCACAGTTTTCATGCTTTGTGCTTTATAGGTTTTGCTGTGCTGCTGCCTGAGTTTACTTTCAGTTTTATACTGAATTATGCTTACTTACTGACTGTGTCTTTCGTATGTTATAAGTAGAGCTGTTTTTAATACTTTTATTTAAGGGTTCTGTATTTTCATATAGAATGCGCCGTTTGGTTTGGCACTATTAATCAGATTTTGTCCATTATAAATGGTTTGGGAAAGCCTGCGACTGTGAAAGGAATGGGTTTGCTTATAGTTTTTCTGGTACCAGTCACGACTTTATTTTATTCACATTTTGCACGACGCATTTCGGGAAAAGATTCTTATTTTCAAGTGCGTTTCCTCTGTGTACTATACTATTTTTATATAATGTTCTTGATATATGAGGGTCTGCTTCGATTTGTTTTTAGTGCAATGTATAAAAAAAGCTCAGTCACGAAGTAAAAGTTGTGGTTTTTACATCTAATAAACTACAACAAAAACTAATACATAATATAAAGTGTAATCATGAGCCATACTCAGACTCTGGAATATACAGTGTAACATGCCAGGAATGCTCCCTGTTCTACCTAGGAGAAATAGGTCGAAATTTCAACACCAGCTACACACACACACACGCACGCACGCACGCACGCACGCACGCACACACGCACACACACACACAGCACATTGAAACCTACACAAACATCAGCGATAGTCACACTCATACATAATGCAGGACACCCATTTGGAAAAATAGTACAAAATGTCAAAGTACTCCACCGACTAAATTAATGTCATAAAAGGGACTTGTTAGAACAAGAACAGATGAATTCATATTATAGGAAAAGTGAAGATAAAATTTTAAACGAAAAATTTGATAATGAATCAGTGAATTTCTTCAGATGCTTTGACAATATACGTAAATAAAAACAGTAGCACATGGAAACAAGCACCATTGTAAAATAGATATAAGCAAATTATGATCAAGATTGTTAAGATCAATACCCTCTGTACAAAAGCATATCATACTCTGTGCAAGACCTGTGGTAGTATCTCTGTCGATTACATCTAAAAAATATCTTCGTGTTTGTTTACGTAAGCTATACTCGGTGTGTACTGTGCACAGAAAATTTTATGTGGTGTTTAATTTGTGTGAGACTGGAAAAATGGTCCATACGAAAACTGTAAGTACAAGTTTTTCTAACTTCGGCACTAGCTACATATAAAAGCCGATAACAAATGAAAACTGCGCGTTTTTTATATATTGCAGTAAAGAAAACAAAGCGGAACCCATTCATCGGAAACATTACATAAGCATGGCATACTACACAGAAAAAAATGCATTTGAAAATGAGAATCATTTCGCTAAAATGTGAATGAAAGAAAAGGGTGACTGGTAGCAAAAAGAATTTGTTAAGTTTTAAGCTGGCAATGGGAGTCATTGTAAAGTTCACCGAATTAAGCATTTTTAACTATTTTTAAATTTTTTAAAACTATTTTTAAATTATAAATGCACGTAAGTACACAAATAAAAATAATTACTAAGATGAATCATAATTTACAGGCTGTTGGATCAATTCTAGTGTCCAATTCCAGCCGTCGGTTTTGAACAATGACGTCATACCTAAGACAAGGTCATTACATAGAGGAAATCTTTCAAAGCAACTGATCGAATTTGTAAACTAAGGAATGTAGCATATGATAAAACTGTAATCACAGTTCCGTGATGAACCCATGGATTAATTACTTAGCCACGTATTGTACCTAAAAGAATTGAAGGTAACGAAAATGAACAGAACAAGAGAATCGTGTCTAATACAAATTATCATCGTAATTTATGAAAATAAGAAAAAGCACAGAGAACCTCTACATACATTAAAGTATAGGGCATGGTGAAGTCGTAATATTGTGAAATAACGTTAATTTTGAATAATAATAATAATTGAATCTAACGGGACTTCCGCCGGAAAAGCTGGGTTTTGGTCAGGAGAGAAACTAAAATGTAACACAACAACTGGAAAATGAAATAAATATTAACATACATGAAATATAAAAATAACAGTTGTCTTGAAAGGTGGAGAAACTAACTCAAAAATCCTAAGAGAAAAGCCAGTACACAAATAACGAAAATTCACAGAAAATAACAAATATTGGAATCGGTAATTAGAATTAAGCTTGTAAGTCAGTTCTAGTCGCCGATTGTAATTATTCTTTGGTCCATTATTTAAATCGTTTTTCCAGCAGTTGCGTACACTGAAATGTAATGGGATTTCTGCATTTGTAATTGCTTTCTAAATGACAAATATTGGAATCGGTAACTGGAATTAAGCTATATAAGAGGTCAGTTCCAGTTGCCGACTCCAGCCACTACATGGTTCATTATGTAGATCGTTTTTTGCAGCAGGTGTGTGCAATGAATTGTAATAGGATTTCTGCACTTGCAATTGCTCTCTGAACTAATCCGGAAAAGTGTCTAATATTGTAAACGGTAACGAGAGTATATACACTATGTGATCGAAAGTATCCTGACACCTGGTTAATAATAAGTTACAAGATCGTGGCACACTCCATCGGTAATGCTGGAATTCAGTATGGTGTTTCCCCAACCTTAGCCTTGATGACAGCTACCACTCTTGCAGGCAAACGTTCAATCAGGTGCTGGAAGGTTTCTCGGGGAGTGGCAGCCCATTCTTCACGGAGTGCTGCACTGAGGAGAGGTATCGATATCGGTCGGTGAAGCCTGGCGCGAAGTCGGCGTTCCAAAACATTCCAAAGGTATTCTATAGGATTCAGGTCAGCAATCTGTGCAGGCCAATCTCTTCCAGGGATGTTGTTGTCGTGTAACCACTCAGCCATAGGCCGTGCATTACGAACAGGTGCTTGATCGTGTTGAAAGATGCAATCGCCATCTCCGAATTGATCTTCAACAGTGGGAAGCAAGAAGGTGCTTAAAACTTCAGTGTAGGCCTATGCTGTGATAGTGCCACGCAAAACAACAAGGGGTGCAAGCCCCCTCCATGAGAAACACGACCACATCATAACACCACCGCTTCCAAATTTTACTTTTGGCACTCTATACGCTGGTAGATGACGTTCACCGCGCATTAAACATACCCACACCCTGCAATCGGATAGCCACATTGTGTACCGTGATTCGTCACTCCAAACAATGGTTTTCCACTGTTTAATCGTCCAATGTTTACACTTCTTACAGCAAGCGAGGCGTCGTTTGTCATTTACTGGAGTGATTTGTGGCTTATGAGCACCCGCTCGATCATGAAATCCAAGTTTTCTCACTTCCCGACCAACTGTCATAGTACTGTTAGTCAACAGACGAGGTCGGCGTGTACATTTTTGTGCTGTACGTGCCCCTTCATGTTTACACTTCACTATCACATCGGAAACAGTGGACCTAGGGATGTTTAGGAGTATGGAAATCTCGCATACAGACCTATGACAAGTGACAGCCAATCATCTGACCACGTTCGAAGTCCTTGAGTTCCACGGAGCGCTCCTATCTGCTCCGTCACAATGCCCAATGACTATTAAGGTCGCTGATATGGAGTACCTGGCAGTAGGTGGCAGCATAATGCACCTAATATGAAAAACGCATGTTTTTGGGGATGTCCGGATACTTTTGATCACATAGTGTATATCAACACTAGTTACCAATTCCGATATTTGTTACTTTTTGTGAATTTTCATTACTTGTGCACTGACTTTTCTAGGATTTCTGTGTTGGTTTGTCCACATTTGATGCTATTGTTTCATATAACTCATTACTTAGAAAATATTCCCGTTGTTGTGTTACACATTAGTTTCTACCTTCCCGCTGTAGTTTCTTTAGTTTTAATAATTATTATTACAGAGTAATTCTATGTTATGACATCACGACCACCACGCGCTATACTGTAACGGTATTTAAAGGTTCTCTGCGTATTTTTACGTGCATAAATTGCGACGATAATTTATTTCACACATATATATTTCTCTTTTGCTATATTATTATTTATTTCCATCATCTTCACTCCGTTTCGAAATAATTTGTGGTTAAGAAGTAAGTAAATAATGTGATTTGCGACTGTAATTTTATCATATGCTGCATTACTTTGTTTACAAATATCATCCACTGCTTTTAATGATTGCCTCTATGCTGCGTCCTCGGATATGAGATCATTGCTGGAAGTCGACGAGTGAAATCGGAGTGAAATTATTTTCAACGATGAAATGATTTTTCAGTTTCTCACGCAGCGTATTGCTCATCATACGGCGTGGCGTACGAGAAAAATTCAGTTATCCGCTTTCTAAAATGGAGATGGTAAATTCGCAAGTATCAAATTCTTTCTGCAATCAAGATGTGTGTGTTTGTGTGTGTGTGTGTGTGTGTGTGTGTGTGTGTGTGTGTGTGTGTGTGTGTGTAGGACGCTCAATAGCGCGGTTAGTAGTACTCTTGCTAAAATAGTCAGAGACGATTGTGGTTAAAATAGTTGAAACTAAAATGTATAAGATTTAATATCACATCCACTCTCTCCCATTTGCACTCAGATTTACCTGCCCAATCATGTCAATGTCATAACATACCGTTAAAGTATCCTAACTGAACTACAGGATAACTAAACCTCAAAAAGTGTGACTAGTTGTTCATTGTAGAAAAGCTGGTTATGGCAGCCACTCTGGTAATGCCTTAAAATAATCTTCCTAATAATTTAGGGAGCAAATTAGACATGTCAAAAAAAAAACTTAAATGACGTATTCTATTCATTTCATTGTCTACTAAAATATGAGACAGATCAAGTTTTAAACTGATCTCTGTCCTCTTGTCTGAATGTACAAGAATTTCGTTTACAAAAGAAATAATACTTGCATACTAAGGCCTGACTAATAATTTCCATCTTTGTTAGAAGGATGTAAAGTAGTCAATCAATTTGCGAACAAAATGTTCCAAAACCCTATTTTCGGCTGCCAACATGCAAATTCACCTGCATTACTATTAAAATCTTTAACGTCAGAACATATTACTCTCTGCTTTCATTTCAAATGTTTATGTGCGTTAAGAGCCAAATTACACAACAAGAAGACGAAGTGACATGAAACAGTGATAAGGTACTGAAGAGGAACTCATCAGGACCAATGTTGTGGACGCATCAGACCATACTCAGTTACGTTTTCTCTTGTTTTCTTAAATCATCTTAGGTCGATTTCCTTCCACGGAATTGTCGTCATTGGCTAGGTGTTCATTTGTAACGACCTCACTGTGAAAGGATCCTCGAAATCCAGTCATGCTTCTGATGCAGAGGATCTCACTACTGAGTGCCACGGCGTTTTGCCTTGAAGTAATATTGTAACACGTGTATATTTCTATTGTCTATTGTCAAACCACAATTTATGAAAGATGTTTATATTTTATTAATAGGATTAAGTTGGAATAACTAATATTTTTCATGTTGGAAATAATTGTGGTAGCAGGGAATGTCTGCACCAAAGTATTGTTGGCAAGAGAGACCGCAAAATGATATGATTTTAAAAAGGGCGGGAGAGACCGCGTGTGGATACATTTTTAAAAAAGTGGGGGAAAGACTGCGCATTGATACATTTTGCAATGGTAGCAGGGATTGTCTGCACCAGAAAGCATTGTTGGTAAGAGAGAAGACACTTTAGCGTTCGTAGGAAGTCTAGCAGTAAGCGAGATGTGAAGCGAGTTGGTAGCAGATCTGAAGCGAGAGGTTGAGAGGAGCAGTATGCCTGCCAGACTATAATTATAACTATTATTATAAGAGGAACTAATATTATTGAATTATTTTCTTTGCGAAACTAAAGACTACTGAAGGTATGTTTGCATAATGCTAGTTGTAAGATTATTGTAAAAAGTAAGTCCCATTTGAACGTTTATAAAATCATTTCATTACCAGCAGTAAATATTTGAAGAAATGTTTTCAGAATATAATTAATTTCTGCCAGCAATGTTGCATTACTGATTATAATCCATCCCAAAAACCATTAACGTAAAACTTTACAAAAATTTTATTGTTGTCAAGAAAAAGTGTAACTACACTCCTGGAAATGGAAAAAAGAACACATTGACACCGGTGTGTCAGACCCACCATACTTGCTCCGGACACTGCGAGAGGGCTGTACAAGCAACGATCACACGCACGGCACAGCGGACACACCAGGAACCGCGGTGTTGGCCGTCGAATGGCGCCAGCTGCGCAGCATTTGTGCACCGCCGCCGTCAGTGTCAGCCAGTTTGCCGTGGCATACGGAGCTCCATCGCAGTCTTTAACACTGGTAGCATGCCGCGACAGCGTGGACGTGAACCGTATGTGCAGTTGACGGACTTTGAGCGAGGGCGTATAGTGGTCATGCGGGAGGCCGGGTGGACGTACCGCCGAATTGCTCAACACGTGGGGCGTGAGGTCTCCACAGTACATCGATGTTGTCGCCAGTGGTCGGCGGAAGGTGCACGTGCCCGTCGACCTGGGACCAGACCGCAGCGACGCACGGATGCACGCCAAGACCGTAGGATCCTACGCAGTGCCGTAGGGGACCGCACCGCCACTTCCCAGCAAATTAGGGACACTGTTGCTCCTGGGGTATCGGCGAGGACCATTCGCAACCGTCTCCATGAAGCTGGGCTACGGTCCCGCACACCGTTAGGCCGTCTTCCGCTCACGCCCCAACATCGTGCAGCCCGCCTCCAGTGGTGTCGCGACAGGCGTGAATGGAGGGACGAATGGAGACGTGTCGTCTTCAGCGATGAGAGTCGCTTCTGCCTTTGTGCCAATGATGGTCGTATGCGTGTTTGGCGCCGTGCAGGTGAGCGCCACAATCAGGACTGCATACGACCGAGGCACACAGGGCCAACACCCGGCATGATGGTGTGGGGAGCGATCTCCTACACTGGCCGTAAACCACTGGTGATCGTCGAGGGGACACTGAATAGTGCACGGTACATCCAAACCGTCATCGAACCCATCGTTCTACCATTCCTAGACCGGCAAGGGAACTTGCTGTTCCAACAGGACAATGCACATCCGCATGTATCCCGTGCCACCCAACGTGCTCTAGAAGGTGTACGTCAACTACCCTGGCCAGCAAGATCTCCGGATCTGTCCCCCATTGAGCATGTTTGGGACTGGATGACGCGTCGTCTCACGCGGTCTGCACGTCCAGCACGAACGCTGGTCCAACTGAGGCGCCAGGTGGAAATGGCATGGCAAGCCGTTCCACAGGACTACATCCAGCATCTCTACGATCGTCTCCATGGGAGAATAGCAGCCTGCATTGCTGCGAAAGGTGGATATACACTGTACTAGTGCCGACATTGTGCATGCTCTGTTGCCTGTGTCTATGTGCCTGTGGTTCTGTCAGTGTGATCATGTGATGTATCTGACCACAGGAATGTGTCAATAAAGTTTCCCCTTCCTGGGACAATGAATTCACGGTGTTCTTATTTCAATTTCCAGGAGTGTATGAATTACGTAACTTCAGTCAAAATAATTAAAGAATAACGTCAGCTTTGCTATTAAAGAATAACGTCAGCTTTGATAATAAATACAGCCATTTATTATGAGAGCCCACCAGCAGTTAATAGAGTATAGTAAACCAGAGTAAGTATATTGATGTCGCAGTTCGATGTAGCAGTCAGATGGCGATCCAGTAACAGTAAAAAAGGTTTCCAGAATGAGATTTTCACTCTGCAGCGGAGTGTACGCTGATATGAAACTTCCTGGCAGATTAAAACTGTGCGCCCGACCGCGACTCGAACTCGGGACCTTTGCCTTTCGTGGGCAAGTGCTCTACCATCCGAGCTACCGAAGCACGACTCACGGCCAGTCTCACAGCTTTACTTCTGCCAGTATCTCGTCTCTTACCTTCCAAACTTTACAGAAGCTCTCCTGCGAACCTTGCAGAACTAGCACTCCTGAAAGAAAGGATATTGCGGACATGGCTTAGCCACAGCCTGTTGGATGTTTCCAGAATGAGATTTTCACTCTGCAGCGGAGTGTGCGCTGATATGAAACTTCCTGGCAGATTAAAACTGTGTGCCCGACCGAGACTCGAACTCGGGACCTTTGCCTTTCGCTAGCAAGTGATCTACCATCTGAGCTACCGAAGCACGACTCACGCCCGGTCTCACAGCTTTACTTCTGCCATTATCTCGTTTCCTACCTTCCAAACTTTGTATTCTGGAAACTCGGAAGTCTCGGTCGGGCACACAGTTTTAATCTGCCAGGAAGTTTCATATCAGCGCACACTCCGCTGCAGAGTGAAAATCTCATTCTGGAAACATCCCACAGGCTGTGGCTAAGCCATGTCTCCGCAATATTCTTTCTTTCAGGAGTGCTAGTTCTGCAAGGTTCGCAGGAGAGCTTCTGTAAAGTTTGGAAGGTAGGAGACGAGATACTGGCAGAAGTAAAGCTGTGAGACCGGCCATGAGTCGTGCTTCGGTAGCTCGGATGGTAGATCACTTGCTAGCGAAAGGCAAAGGTCCCGAGTTCGAGTCTCGGTCGGGCACACAGTTTTAATCTGCCAGAAAGTTTAAGTAAAAAAGGTAAGAAACAGTTTTGGGTTATTGCAGATAACTACTGAGGGCCACGACGACAACACATTCTTTGTTTCGTCGAAATAATCAGAAAATCTCTTTTAATAAGCGCAATTAAATTTGTATGGGAAGATTGAGAAAGAGAATAAATTTCTAAGGGAAGACTTCATTTGTTATTATGAAGCAAGACATAGAAATCCTAAGGAAAGGTTTCACAGGTTATTGTAGAAGGGAAGTTTGAGTAACAAAAGAGATATAGAGGAGACGGTTACTGCGTAACGGGAAGGTTTCAGTATCAATAGAAATCAGAAGAAAAGTAAAGTAATTTTTCTGCTCGTTAAGTGCACACTGTCAGTTTGGAAGCCATGCGACAGCCACAATGTAGTGAGACTGGGGACATATGGCGGTTGCAGCCTCTGATTTGCGTTGCCAGTGCGGCTGAATTGGCAATTGCAGCAGTGTATGAGGCGCACTGCATCTGCTGCGACACACTGCACAGCTCTCGCTTTTCCCGGAGAGACCGGTCAGACACCAGCAAAATTAAGTTCTCTAAGCTGTAACTAGAACTGAATTGCAACGCAGTGAAATAATCAATGCGCGCATATTAAGTCTCGCAGCAAGTTGAAACTGGATTAACAGCTGCGCGACCTAACGCAGAGTCGCCTGTACTCTACAGTATTCTTCTCTCCCACTACTGCGTCACATTTGCGGCAAGGAATTCATAATTACAGGAATGAAACAATGAACTAGATGATGTACAAAGTAATGTTCTTGTTCTCTGTTACAATTGTAGACATTGGTTTTAGTTTAGGAGAAATATCGGCACGATATGCCTCAGGAGATTCTCACAGAAGTTTACCTCGACATGCGACTGTGGTTACAGGAAGGTTGTCTTCACAGTTCAAATGACGTAATACCACAAGGCGAATTTTCGAATGCAATAGTTCCTATGAACTGTCACCACTGAAAATGCCTTTCTATTATATCGTAATACATTATTTATCTTACGAAAATTGGCAGTGTTAACAGTTTTTCGATGTTATTTGGTTAAAAGAGTTTCCTATTTCACAAATTTACTTATGTTATGGAAGGAGTTCTGCTCTGAGTAGTTGCATCCAACAAATACCGTACGGTGCAGCATAGAAATTCTCAGTGACCAACAAAAACATAAGGATACTGCACCTCCACGTGGTTATGTATTGTGTGAGTAGTCTGTGCGGATCTTTTCATTACTCAAGAGGTCTGCGAATTCCGAATTCATACTTCGTCAGACATAGGAAGAGATTAGTGTTTAACGTCCTGTCGACAACGAGGTCACTAGAGACGGAGCATAACCTCGAATTGGGGAAGGATGGAGAAGGAAACCGACCGTGCCCTTTCGAAGGAGCCATCCCTGCATTTGCCTTAAGCAAGTTAGGGAATTCAGGGAAAATCTAAATCAGGAGAGCCGGAGTCGCGTTTGAACAGAAGCCCCCTCGACTGCGAGTCAAGTGAGCTAAAACTGCACTACTCCACTCGGTTTCATCAGACTTTGTATAGTGATAACAGAATGTCTTATATCTTTGTGGAATTACTGCGTTTCTCGTCTATGAGAAGCGCTGCTTACACTAGAATGCCATGTTAACTATAACGAGCCGTTACTATGGTGACGTCACAGTCATCAAGTAAGTGTTCGGCAAGGCAAAATTATATTCTTGGGACACCTTATTTCGTCCGAGGGGTCACTCCCACGGGCAGAGAGGGTTGAGACTGTCCTCGGCAAACCTCGACCAGAAACGGCCAAAGAATTGCATCGGTTTCTAGGAGTCCTCAACTTATATCATTGTCACTTAAATGTTCAAATGTGGGTGAAATCTTATAGGACTTAACTGGTACGGTCTTCAGTCCCTAAGTTTACGCACTACTTAACCCAAATTATCCTAATGGCAAACACACACACCCATGCCCGAGGGAGGACTAGAACCTAGGCCGGTACCAGCCGCACAGTCCATGTCTGCAGCGCCTCAGACCACTCGGCTAATACCGTGCGGCTAACATCTACATTACGGCAGAGTAACGATAAGTGTTCTCCACGGCAGTATGATCAGTACAGCCCGGATTTTAATTACCTAAAAAAACAGTGAAATATGCAACCATTTATGACCTAAAACTTACATAAATATGAGCTTAAAATTGAAATATGACTTAATATAAGTTTATTTAAAGCATTTTTGTTTGTTTAATTTTTTATTCACCATAAAGTAATACAAAATTCACTTCTCAAAATATTGTAAGTATAGTTCTTTCTTTCTGTAGTGTTTGTGGCTAATTTGCACCTATTTTTTGAATGTCTGAATGTTTTATTTTCTAAACAAAAAATACGGTGAAAAGATCATCTATCGAAACAGTAAAAAAAAAAAAATGTTTTTATTTCTACATAGTATTTAAAGCGTTTCACATTATTTAATACCGTATGTCAATCTTCAGTATCTGCAAAGTTGCACTGGATCACAAGGTGCATTTTCAGGTTTTCCATTGTTAAAGATCTACAGTTGTCGCTGAGAATAGTTTTGTACCTGGAAAAGCTCCTCTCCACTTCACAACACGTCACTGGAGCGTATTTGAAGGCATCCAGGTCACTGGAGTTCAGCTTTGTTTCAGTGTATTCAAATGGTGCGGCTTTCCCTGAAAGACGGTCATCAATTTTACACAGTATAGAATATCCAGGATTCCGTTGGAGAACACTTTGCAATTTCGTTTTCACTTTGTCAGCCACATGACCACGAGCGCGACCCAACTCACTCTGCATATGTTGTACAATACTCAGGCCTCACATAGCTGAGTGCCAACAGCTTCCAGCGGTTTGATGGCTTTCGGTATCACTGAAAAATTGGCGTTGATGTGTGCCAAGTTTCGAGACAATGTATCTGTAAAAACTTCTTTCACAATTTTGATAGCACTTGATTCATAGCTATCAAGCTCACAGAAGATTGTCTTTATTTGGGCGTAGTTGGTGCAGTAATACTCAGCAGCATTAAGCCAAGAACCCCATCGTGTAAGAATAGGTTTAGGTGAGAGGGGCGTTGAAGGTGCTTGTTCCTTGAATTTCTGCACCCGTAGCGGAGCCTTCACATAGATTTTCTTGCCACAGGAAATTAATTTATCCACGTCAGGGTAATTTGATCGCACCTCTTCGGCAACTCTGTGCAACGCATGTGCAAGGCAAGTGGTCACTGGGGTAGAGAATCTGAAGCCCTTTGGCTGCTTTAGCCATATATGAGGCACCATCTGTGGTAGCGGACTGTCTATTCCGCATCGGCGCTGTTACACAGACAGCTGACTTCCACCTGGCCAAAGCTCAAGAATACGACACGGAGCTTCGTGATTCCCTGGATGACACTGCCTCGGACTTACAGCTCAAGCTTCTTGAAATTCCAGCCTCAGGTACTATAGTTTGTTGTGGTGTACTTCATGGCAAAACCACGCCGTTCGCGCCAGCACAGCTCTGTACACAAGCGCTTCCATCTTTGCATTGTCTGTACCACCCGGGGGTTAAAGCGACGGTGAAACTAGTCTGCAGCCGTTACGTCCGTCCAAGAGTGGAGGAGGATTGCCGACGGTAGGCCCGCACGTGTATGCAGTGTCAGTTAAGTAAAACAGCAATGCATTTGCATTCACCAGTAGGCAGCTTCCCCAACACGCCAGAAAGATTTGCACATATATATATTGATGTCTTCGGCCCACAGCCCCCTTCTGAGCCGCCGCTGTGGCCGAACGGTTCTAGGCGCTGCTGCTACGTTCGCAGGCTCGAATCCTGCCTCGGGCATGGACGTGTGTGATATCCTTAGGTTAGTTAGGTTTAAGTAGTTGTAAGTCTAGGGGACTAATGACCTCAGATGTTAAGTCCCATAGTGATTAGAGCCATTTGAACCATTCTGAACCCTCCTCTGAAGGGCAACATTACTTACTAACCGTCGGGGACAGACTTCCATGTTGTCTAGAGGCGACTGCAGTCGATAATATCGCCACCGAAACTCTACTGGCCGCATTTAAGTCCTAGTGGTTGCACGTTTTGGATGCCAGCTCCCTATAACTACAGACAAAGGGCGACAATCCGATCTGAATTAGTTACCATCTGCCCATCTTGTGTGGAACAGTTCACCACTCTGCTACGAGTTACCTCGCCGCCAACAGTAGTATAGTAAACTTCCTGGCAAATTAAAGCTGTGTGCCAAACCGGTCCGGCACACAGTTTTAATCTTGCAGGAAGTTTCATATCAGCGCACACTCCGCTGCAGAGTGAAAATCTTATTCTGTAGTGGTATAGCAGCACAGTGGCACAGTTCCCCTAAGGCGGCCCTGACGTGCCAAGAGGCGAACGGACGTCAGCGCTGCCTCTAGTTCTGCTGGGGTTCCGAACAACGTGTAAGGCAGACGAGGACGCATCACCGGCTGAAGAGTGGACGGTGAAACCTTACGCCTACCGAGTGAGTTTGTTGATTTGAGCGCCGTACGAAAAGACAGCGTAGACTGTCCGCATTCCGTTGACGACCTAAGAGGCAGAACCTCACAAATCCGCCCACGACCCGCATCCCGACACAGAGTCGTCAGCAGGAGCGACAAAATATTCGAGATCATGTTCAACGGAAAACGAAATACCGTCTCTATCGACCGTATCAAACCTGCGTTTGTTGTAGAGGAACCTACCGGTATCCATCCCCATCCTACCAAGCCACAGCGCTCAACTGTTGCAGAGAGCTAGCTTCAGGACCCTTGGCGACACCTGCTCACAAGACGCACTCTGGTTGCAGTGTGCATTTCCCGACGAAGTACTTGGACGATGCCTAGGGAAATGCAGAGGACGACACTCTGCTCTCCAGCAGAAGGGAGGGAGGAGGGGGCGGGGGGTCTGTGTAGAGACTGAGGGAGTTCGCGATAGGCTCGTGCATGACAACTAGCGATCAGATGACTGCACAACGTCGGCTGAGTTCGTGCGCCGGCTGCAAGGAGCGCTGGCAAACTGACTCCTCTTTGCTGAGGAGCAGACGCTCCATGCAGTGAACTTTTCTTTGCTTCTTACTTTTTTGCTTTTGTTCGGTTGTTAATGGAGACAGTATGGTTAATACTGATCGTGTTAATTAAACATTCTTTTCTTTTACTGTCTTAGACATGTCTAACACTGCGTGTTATTTGAAATAAAGTGTTAGATTTAATATTCTGTACACAGCCTTCTTCCGTATTTAGCCATGATATTGATTCGCTGGTGTCTCACTCAAAACCGATGCCAGCGAAAAGAGCAGTACCCGTTTGGTTTAACTTGTAATGGTTGTTCGTGAACGGAATCATTCTGTCTGTTAGCTGCTGTTGAGATACGGAGCTCTGGTTAACTGTTCTTTCCGTCGCTTCTTGTTAGAATAGCTTCATAATTATATTAATTGTGCTTCTTATTTATAATTGTGAGCTCTGTTGCTTGTACTTGATGACCCCTTGCTTGCTATTACCTGCTAGTTATTATTACAGTTGCATTATATTATGGTACAGAATGAAAAAGACGCTATCGCAGCACATAAAAGGCTAATATGTCCTGCCCAGATATAGGATGTAAAATAAGGGAATTAGCTTTTCGGCTTATATGGCAGTTTCAAAGACATCTAAATCAAAACTTCTTGACATATTCGCCCTTTTTTAATTTGTAGTAGGGGATGGATATGGGGGAGAAATGGTCCCCTCGGAAAAAAGTCAGCGCTCCGCCCCACAACTCAGAAAAAAAAATGTTGTAGCGTCCTCCAGGCACAAAAAGGTGCCTCCAGAAATTTTATCCATCCAGATAAACTTTTTTAGCTATCACAAGTAAGCTCTTCAGCCATATCATAATCTATACTGTGGTTGGCGAATCTTCTGTATTTTGGGCTTAACTATCAAAAAGCGAGAATATGTCAAGATGTTTTAATTTAAATGTATTTGAAGCTGTCAGATAGGTGGAAAAGCTAATTCCCTTCTTTCCATCTCTAACTCTGCTGTGGTAGGAGCGTCTTTAATACTGGTTCCCAACTTCTACTCTCATAATTTTAACATTAGACCACCAAGGTTTGGCAACCGGTGTAGATTTTTGTTGTCTTGGTGACGACTGATCCGGTATAGCTTCTTTTTATTGTTTTTGGAACTTAAATCGTGGTAACGGATAAAGCTTCCACAAAACAACAGGACGACTATTAATTACATGTAATCGTCTATCGTCTTACAAAATTAAACCGATTCGTACGGGTCTGAAACACAGAAGTGAGAAAACTCACAAAAAAGTGTTTTTTACACGTAAAATCCGAATGAAGCTAGATTTCTGAAAGAGAGATTTCAATTTTATTGTAAGAATTCACTGTTTATTTAACTGATTGACTTTAAACCGTTTCCATGCATTCAATTCACATAAGAACGAATTTTAAGTGCTACTTTTAGTTCGACATTAAACCATCGTATCTCGACACCGGATAAAGATTTCTGGATAAAATAGTTCCGTTTTAACTACCCAAAATCTACTTTCATGCAAAATTTGAACCGATTCGTAAAAGTTTAAATTATAGAAATGGCGCACTTCAAAAATGCAGTTTTATTATTATTACACAACAATAGAATTCTCAATAAGTTACAAACTGACTTAGGTAAGGAATTTTAAAACAATTTTTTCAAGAAGCTAATGCAAAACATAAGGTTAATCGTTATTCATCCTTTTCTTCTTTGGAAGCTTAATTTTTTGAGCAGTTCAGTAGAACTCTTCCGTGTAAGATGTTTAAACGTTTCACTACTCAAGTTTCTTTAGATGGATTAACACAGTGCAGGAGCCAGTAAGACTACAGAATAACACAAAACATAGAACAATAGACTTTTGCTTACTGTGTGTTATAAAATCAAGATGATAAATCCACGAAAATTTAAATTCATAATTGACGATTTTGTAAGAATTAGCAAACAAAAGACAATTTTCGAAAGAAGCTTCACCTCCAACTAGTTTACCGAGTTATTCAAAATTCGAGCAGCTCAGTAAATAAACCCAATAATGTATCTGCTGGAAGACTGCAAATCGCAGCATGTAGGAGGGGGTTTCAGCAGTGCTGAACTGCAAAAAATTGAATACTCTTGCACATATTTAACTGAAAAGAGTACAATGAAAACGAAACAAGGATTACTTAAAATATCTGGGACTTGATAAAACACGCGATTCCTGGATTACTTCGTAAGAGAGTGCATGTTTAAGGACTTGGCTATACCGAGATTCATGTGTAGATGTTATTTAGTGTATGTGTCATTTTTTGTGAAATCACAAAAGTCGAGATTTGACAAAGCTTTGTGTGTATGTTGTCTGATGAAGCTTATATATTTTTGCTACACACTGCAGGAAAACAGTGTAAAGAGAAACACTATAAGTTATATATGTTATATATTTTAGATGCGAAAATAACGTTTTGCGAATCTTATGTACACCGAGGTGACCAAAGTCGAGGGATACCTGTTAATATCGTGTCGGACCTACTTATGCCCGGCACAGTGCAGCAAATCGACGTGGCATGGACTGCCTCTACAGCCTTCCATAGTTGCGAAAGTGTTTCCGCTGTAGGATTTTGTACGCTAACTGGCCTCTAGATTATGTCCCATAAATGTTGCATGGACTTCATTCGCTCGAATTGTCCAGAATGTTCTGACATGACACGTTGTCATCCATAAAAATTCCCTCGTTGCTTGCGAATATGAAGTCCATGAAAGGCTGCAAATGGTCTCCAAGTAGCCGAATATAACCACTTCCAGTCAGTGATTGGTTCAGCTGGACCAGAGGGCCCAGTCCATTCCATGCAAACACAGCCCACACCATTATGAAGCCACCGTCAGCTTCCACAGTGTCTTGTTGACAACTTTGTTCCATGGCTACGTGGGGTCGGTGCCACACTCGTACCCTACCATCGGCTCTTCCCAACTGAAATCGGGAGTCATTCGCCCAGGTCACAGTTTTCCAGTCTTCTAGGGTCCAACTGGTATGGTCACGAGTCCAGGAGAGGCGCTGCAGGTCATGTCGTGCTGGTAGCAAAGGCACTCGCGTCAGTCGTCTGCTGGCATAGCCCCTTATCCCCAAATTTACGTTCGTTGTACGTCCCACATTGATTGCAGTGTTGCTTGTCTGTTAGCAGTGATAACTCTGCGCAAACACCGCTGATGTCGGTCGTTAAGCGAACGCCGACGACCATTGCGTTGTCCACGGTGAGAGATAACACCTGAAATGTGGTATTCTCGGCATGTTCTTGACATTGTGGATATCGAAATGTTGAATTCCCTATTAGTTACCGAAATGGAATGTCCTGTGTGTCTAGCTCTTACTACCATTCTGCGCTCAAAGTCTATTAATTCCTGTCGTGCGACCATAATCTCGTCGGAAACCTTTTCACATAAATCACCTAAGTACAAAGGACTGCTTCTCTACACTGCCCTTTTATATGTAATACTATCACGATCTGTATGAGTGTATATCGCTATCCCACGACGTTACAAATAATACAGATAGGGAAATACTGTATGTTACACCAATATTGTTAGTAAACTTATGTATTTTTGATAAATAATTCTGTCCGTTTAGATGCTTTTGATTGTTATAATAATACAAAATTATTGACACTGGTATTCGAACTCTGCAACTGGTACAATAACAATAATGTCCTATTTGACTTAACTTTGTTTAATTTACTGTTATTTATTACGTTTTCTTTAAAAAGGCTTTGGTCTTTGTGAGTTTTTATTTCGTAAGGCGCATGTGTGCCGTGGCCGACTGGGTTTCCGCTGCCGTATAACATAGCGTGGCCACTGTGGTACCTGCCACATAGACCAAAGATGTTAAATGGGTGAGCTCCAGTATGCTGAAGAGAGGCTTTTCATGTTTTAACAAAAGTTTATTGCTAACTGTGCTTCTGAATTGAGATAATATTATAATAAAGGTAATAAGACTCGTTAATTAGCTTCATTGAGCAAAAATATAACATAGATGGAAAAAAGTAACTTATACATCAGCAAAAATAACTGGACTATATTTTACGTCAAAGCGACAATGCAATAATCCTTACCAATTTTTTTCCTAGTTAACAGACGTTTTTGGACTGAGCCTGTTTTTCGAATGAAAATCCGAAACGAGAACATAATAAAATGGTTCAAGTTTATGCAGTTCAAGTGAAGCTTAAGTATCTTTGATAAATAATTCAAAGTGGCAATGCTGTAAGTTAAACCAGTAATGTCAATATCGTTAAGTTTTTGAATATGACGCCAGTTTACACTATCTTGTATTTTTATTTTCCTCTACCGTGATGTTGTCGATTCCTCCACTGTGATGTTATAGGATTGTCCCTCCTCTACTTCTAGGCAACACACACGTGTGATATCATATGTATGGTACTGCGATGTGCATGTGCCGGCACGAGAATTCAAGGTTGGCCAAAGTGGCCGAAAAAGTAGTCAGCTATACTACTATTTTATGACGAAATTAATAAACTGAATGAATTTACCAATTATGGTTTGTTGATTGGGATATAATAATCGGAAAACAGGTGGTATTACATGGGGGTGTTACAATGGCGCTTCCATACTTAGATAAACTATTGTAATATGAAACATGTCATACACTGTAAATTTTGCTTTTCAAACATTTAAGAGTTATACGATAAATGTATTTCAAATGAAAATTTCGGAAAGAGGGACCTATAACCTATCAGTTTGGTCCCTCACCCCCTCTTTTAAACCATCCAACCAATCAAATGAAAATGATTAACAAGTTCAGTGCTCTTGAAAAAAAGTGTCACTTCCAAAGGATTTTTAATAAATCGTAATTATTTTGGAGCGGATTTGATACGAAACTCAAAAAATAATGATTTCAATTATAATGGCACAGGAGCATTAGTTTCGTCACTAATGTCTACGCCTCGAGCACGAGCTATCAAGAAACTCTTAATAGTAAATAAGTCACTAGAAACCATATACGGTTAGCGATGGGCTATTTTCATAAAGTAGCGAATAATTTTTTGTTGTGAAATGTCTGGAGTTCATATTTCTCTTCGTCGACCACACCGCTACCAACGGACGTAAACTTTATCTTATTCTTTCGCTCCAGGGGCTGTTATCAACTTTGCTGAAGATACTGGTCCTAAGCAAAACTTGGAGAAGGATTAATGAGTATGTGTTTCTTGTCTGTAATAACGTAGCTGTTCTCATCCCCGATTAGTTTAAATTGTGCTGTGTGAAACTTCATAACTTATAATGCAGAAAACGAAAGGCTCCTGACCTCGAAGATGAGCTAAGAAGCCGCTGAACATAATAAAAACGTATTTACAACTGTCGCTGCAACCTCAGAAGTAGGACTATATCCATTCCATCCCCATTTTAGTGTAATGTAGGGAAGAATATTGGATTAAAAATTTTAGCGTGCAACTGTTCATAACTATGTGCAGTAAAACGTAGGGCTCAGGAAATTTCGAAGAGGCAGAGTGTGTGTATTGACTTCGAGACTAGAAGAGATTATTAATCAGGTTCTGTCAGATCAAACGAGCTTTAGCTACTTGGTTGGTTATGGAACGAAGGGATAAGTTTCTGCTTCATATCGTGTGTGCCCTGTAATGTCTCCTAATGTCTTCTTTTCTTTACTTGCACATAGAATTAATTCACTGGAAGGTGTGGTTGCACAAGGGTAATAAGTATAAATGAACTCTGGATCATTTAAAAAGAAAGTCAAAAATAACCATGGAAATCAAAGGAGGCAGATTCGACATCGTTTGTTTCGATAGAGTAATCAATCCAACGGGCGAATTTCCTAAATATCTTGTAACAGTGAATCGCCACATAAACTATGTAACGATTAAAAAAAGAAACTCCGAAAACCATGAGGAAAGAATCACATGATGAGTAATTGTTCATGGTGTGGACCCTGGAACGTTTATTCTCTTGGTACGGTACAACGGAGGACGATGTTAAAACTCATTTATATCAAGTGCTGCCTTCCTAAGGATGGAGAAAAGGAGGCAGAGGAAGAGAGAGAGAGAGAGAGAGAGAGAGAGAGAGAGAGAGAGAGAGGGGGGGGGGGCGGGGGGCGTCATTCTTTGCTGAAGCGCTAAGAAGTTCTCTCCCTTGAAACTTTGCCTACTTGTGAATCGATGCTCACCCTGCCCCCGCAATTAAGCAGTAACTTAATCAGAAGTGAATTGTTTCCATTAGTTATTCACACAGACTGAACTCTTGAGAGAAAATAGCGATGTCTAACGACTAAGTGTTTACGTTTAGTCTTATTATTGCTCATTGTTCAAATAAAGTAAGTCAAGTGCCACGTGTACAACTGATATATAGACAGTTTTTCGTTTAAAATTTCGCAACGATTATTAATGTAATTTTATAGCAACATTGTTATTTCTATTTGCTACTGACACTCGGTATGGATTTAATCTAACGTTAGCAATAAAATCAATGTTTTAAGTGTCGAAGTCACAAGTATGCTGCGTTTACGGCGTCCATGTTTGGATCCAGTATCTTGGTTGTCATCACGGACACTTTACGTTTCCATGAATGAATAGAGATTGTAGCAAATACTGACCCTCTGGGCAACACGTGCGTAAGAAACAATCCGCTTTGGTGACGGAAGAATGAATTTACTGCACTTTTTTTATACAGATAATAAGAGAATATTATTAGTAACTCATAAAGTAAATGATATTATTAATGATATTATTAATAACTTAATAATAGGTTGGTTTTATTCAGGACTCCAATGCACCATATTATTCCCCAGTCTCATGTCTACAAAACACTATTTAAAAACGTCTATAATGTTCTAAATTATGAATATTTTCGTCCAGAAAATTTTATTCTGGATAGTGTGTATCTCTAGTAAGTTTTCCGACTTCTTACAGCACTTTCACAGTTACCTAATGTTTGACGTGAGGTCTAAACAGTGTCTTCAGCATAATGATAATCACGTGGTGTAGCTTTATAGCGGTTACTGAAACATCTCTCAGAAAAAAATTCTCAATGAACAGTGACACACTACTGAACATAAAAGAACATGTGTAGATTTAGCTATTACATAAGGTTGGCTTAAGAAGACGAAAGCTGCTTAATAATAAAATACAAAAGTTCTAAAATTATTCTAAGTTTCAGGCAATTAACAAGATGCATTATCTATCGAGAATGTGGTCTACAACTTGTAACGATTCATGTTGAATGTTATTTAACTTAAGTTTCTTCTGCCTGGTCCATTGATGAATGAGTGCGAAATTTTCATGCCTCACAAAATTTATTCACATTAATTGACATCCGAACTGCATACGCATCGTGTAAACAAAACACAGACAGACTTCACTGATCTCTTTGACTTCCAAAAGTAACTTCAAAACTGACTCCTCGCAGCATCGCTTTATATAGAATTTTAACAATAAATAAAACATTATTAATTTTTTACAATTTTGATGTTACTATTAAACTTTACAAAATGTAAAGTAACTGATGTTAAGGCCAAATAAGGTATAAATACAATATTGAATGACAATCTTTTATAGTAATATCTTTAGTTTTCCATAAGAATATTATTCGGAACTTTAATTACAATAATGTCTCGTATTATTTTAGTTATGTAATTAATTACAGTTTGGGTTTGGTTACTAATATTCAATGGTAGTACAGAGCTCGTGCTTTATCCTATTATGTACATTCAATGCACAAATAAAGCCTCAAATTCTGGGAATTGGAAAACTGTGAGATGTAAACAATTGGAGAGTTGTAACTATTCAGGCTTTCCCGGCGATCTAATGACATCTTGGGTTGTTGGGTGTTCTGCCGGATATCAGCGTCGTACTTGCACGATATTTCGGTCACGTAGCTCGTAATTTTCATCAGGAGCGACCTGAGACTGCTCCTCGAGTGGACCTGGTCCAGTATTTATGCATATGGCCTTCCCCCTCCATCAACGGCTGCAGGCGCTTCCTCTGTGGTCCGCGCCCATTCCCTGCGACCTGCTGGAGCGGTGCTGCTCCGTTTTCCGTCCGCTGCGGTTCTAGGTGTTCCCTCTGCGGTCCACGCCCACCAAACCCGCTCCTGGGGGTTTCATCTACGATCTGGGGTAACAAGCGTTCTTTCTGCGGTCCGCGCCCGCTCACCACGACCTGTTGGAGCGTTGCCGCTCCGTTTTTCGTCCGCTGCGGCTCTGGATGTTCCCTCTGCGGTCCGCGCCCACCAGTCCCACTTCTGGGTGTTCCATCTTCGGTCTGGTGCGCCTGGCAGTCCGTCAGGGGCTCGTTTTCCATCTCCATGTCTCTGGTTCTTCTGTTTGTGTAGTGTTGCAGCTGGCCCCATTGCTCCTTTAACAATTCCAGAGCCAGATCCCAGGCTCTGCTTAGCTGGTACCCTGTGTCACGGTTCATAAGATCGTCAGCCATTTTAATTTCTATCGATTCTCTTATAACACTGTCCCAAAATCTGGGTGTTTGTGCTAGAATCTTGGTATCCTCATACTTCATGGCATGATCTAGTTCTAGACAGTGTTCAGAAATGGCTGACTTAGTCACCTGTCTTAATCTAGTGTGCCTCTGATGTTCTTTGCATCTGATATCCACAGTTCTTGTGGTCTGGCCAATGTAGGACATGCCATATTGACAAGGTATATTGTAAATCCCTGGTTTTCGTAACCCCAGGTCGTCTTTGACACTCCCCAGCAGTCCCCCGATCTTGTTGGATGGACAGAAAACACACTTGATATTGTGTTTACGGAGGATCCTACTGATTCTGGCAGAAATAGAGCTAGCATAGGGCAAATATGCCACCTTCTTTGCTTCATCTTGGTCTTCTTCAGGAACCTGTGGTATAGTAGCTGGTTGGAGTGCCCTCTCAATTTGTCTGTCCATGTAGCCATTCTTGGAGAAAACTGTTTTGAGACGTTCTATCTCTATGCCATGCCATGAAGTATGAGGATACCAAGATTCTAGCACAAACACCCAGATTTTGGGACCCAGCCAGTTGAGCCAGTTGAGAGCTCGTGAAGAGGTTTTCTGTGCTGTGGGCGCCGCGGAGAGCAAATTGTCGTGCGTTGTTTTTACAACGCGTGCAAATTGTCGTGTTCCGCGCCTCGCAGCATGGGAAAGAAGGGTGCGCAGAGGAAACCTGCCGCTACGAAGGGTCCTTCGGTTGTGCAACTCACCGAGTCTGCCGACCGTGCAAGGAACTCCCGAGAAGACGAGTCGCGGCCTGTCCCCCCTTTGTACGTCAAGTGCAAAGGCGGGTGGACAGCGCTGTTCGACACCATGACGAACTGCGCTCGGAACGAGGTGGTCTACGACTCTGTCGATACAGACTCGCTGTGGCCGACCACAGGGCGATCAAGGTCGCAGTGGCCGACCACATCGTCGACGCGCCGCCGGCGCGTGAGAAGGCACCTTCCGTAGGAAGGATGAAGACGACTAAGGCACTCCTCAGGGGGTTACCTTGGTGCTGTGACGAGGCAGCGGTCCGGGAAGGGCTGCTGCGAGCCGGGTTTGGTAATGCAGCCGCAAGGTTGCACAACCGGACCAACAGGAAGAGGGCGCCGCTCTGTGCCGTGACCGTGCAAACGGTCGACGGCGGGAGCGACATCTTCGACCTGCGGAAGTTGCTGGGCTTCCCGGTTACGACGGAGGCTCTCCCGACCGCCATGGACCCTCAGCCCCAGTGCATCAGGTGCCAGGGCGAGGGCCATGTTGCGAAGTATTGCCGCAACGCGGCGCGGTGCGTCAAGTGCTCAGGTGAGCACGACAGCCGCGCCTGCGACCGCGGCAGCAACGCTCTGCCGACTTGTGTCCGGTGTGGCGGCCCGCACGTCGCCAGTTGGCGCGGTTGCGCGGCTTTCTCAAGCCGCAGCCGTGCCGGGGGCGGCGAAGCGGCCGCGGCCGCACCGACGCAGCAGCAGAAGAGAAGACGACGCCGGAAACGGCGTAGGGCGCAGAACAGCCCGGCGCAGCTGAGGGACGGCGCAGCAGCAGATCCACCTGCCAGGGGCGGGGACGGCCGCTCGGAAACGGGCAGCCAGGACGCAGCTCGCTCTCCTGTGAAGAGATGTGACCTCGCACTCTGCACCGCCGTGATGGAGGCCACAGCAGCCCTCAAAGCCGTCATGGCGGCGGAGAGGGCTGCCTTCGCAGCCGCCGTGGCTGCAGAGAAGGAAGAGGCCCTGAGGCAACTGCGAGCAGTCTTCGCCCAAGGCCTCAGCGCAGTCGTACCCGCGAACACTCCTCCTGCGACCTCGCAGAAGGACGCTCGCGCGCCTATCCCAGCGGTTTTCCCAGCAGCACCGCAGGTGAGAGGCGCAAAGAAGAAGACAACCGCCGCTCCAGCGGAACCGGTGGCGACGCCGACCGCTTCGGGAGCGTCCATCATCGCGACAGCGAGAGCGAACGGCATACATTTCTCCGACGCTGAAGCGGCGTAGCTCACTGAACAAGCGGAGCGGCTCGAAGCTGCAATGCAGAAGTCCTGCGCCGTGCAGTAGAGGAGGACGCTGAACGGTAGCCGATCGCCGCCGTTCTGTACCAGCCTGATGAAGCTGCACCAAGTCACTGACGACAAGGCGCAGCAGAGGGCCTAACAGCAACGCATGCGTTGCCGCGCCGGGCTCTTTATGTTACAGGGAAGAAGCCACTGCGGCCGGCCCAGGAGACTACAAGCGAGCCCAGCCGCAGCACCCGGACTGACCCAGCTAACGACCACGCAACACATAGGTAACGATGCACGATACCTCATGCTAACCTTCCCTCACCTTGCATGCTCTGTCGCAGCTAGCAAGCCGCTACTGACTTTAGTTACTTAATGTAGTATATGTACATAATTTTATCAGTGACAACAATCCACCGATAACTATGACAACGCACGTCCTTCCAGAACGTTCCACATGCCTTCGCAATGAATATCAAGTTTGTTATCAAATAGGACAGAATGATACATATAAAGACACATATACAAGGCCTTAGGAAGCACTGAATTGTCCGATAACTATCCGGATGAATATAAAAAAAAATGTGGTGGCGGACATTTCATATGAGTCCTGTGGGAGGCTGTACCGTTATAAACTCTGTCCATATGGACAGGACGTTATTTGAGGAACCTCATGGAGAGTTATAACATCGCCATGGCATTGTTACAAGGAGCGTTCAGTAATTAAGGCACCAATTTTTATGTTAAAATGGGTTGGTTTTATTGAGGACTCCAATGCACCATATTATTCCCCCATCTCGTGTCTACAAAACACTATTCTTCACCATAATCACCCTCTCACTATGAGAGCCTGTGTTCCCTCACAGTACCACTCAGCTGGTCGACGTGGGAGCCAACGTGTTGCAGCATCAGTAACCTCCCCGTCATCCACGTACTGCTTACCGTGGAGTGGATTCTGCACTGGGCCAAACAGATAGAAGTTGGATGGCGCGAAGTCCGGGCTGGTAGGTGGATAAGGAAGAACAAGTTTGCGCCACCTTGTTGCAATGACGATAGACGTCTCGCTCAAGGACTAACCGTGCTTTTGTTCACCGCCAGATAATGCTTTAGTTTTCCGGCAGAAGAAAATCAGTGGCAGCTCTCTGCTTGGAACGCACCTCCGTTTTGAAGGCTATGTATAGCATCGCCACGTATCGGAACTTCATGAAAGTATAGGGGCTGAAGCGAGAATATTCCACGACGTCTGACAACATATTCCGCATTTTTCAACCGAAACCGGCCGAAATAAAAGTGTTGCATTGCATACTGAACGCCCCTAGTACATTCCCTAACTGAAGCCAGTGAATCACAGTGGATTGCAGAAGAACCGAGATCACGAAACACAGTTATATTAAATTTGTCTTTATTAGTGACATATTTTACATGAGGCTGTAAAGGCTGTCCGCAAATTAATTCTGAGAGTAATAAATATAATAGTGTGTTCAATATGCTCATTAAAAATAAATCTGCAACTATTCCTGTATACCGGGTATGTAAATTCTATGACACTATGAAGATATTGAGTTACCCTATTCATAAATAGTGTTACTAAGATATAGTGGCAAGTTTACAAAACCTTGTATTGTATTGTATTTTATGTTGACCGGGGGCCTAGAAAGGACGGAGAGGCTCCGTCCCTGCCACAGCCAAGTGACCCAAAACCCCACGACGACTACCGCAGTCCACTTCACCCCTCCACCGCCTCATACCGAACCACTCTTTCAGGATAATTGTGCGGTTCGGCCCCTGACGGAACCCCCCACCCCTCCCTCCCCCCCACCCTCCTTCCCAAGGGAACGTCTCACACCAGACGAGTGTAACACCTATGTTTACGTGGTGTACGCGTACATGGGAACTTGTTTGCGAGGCAGAATAAGGGGAACCAGCCCGCATTCGCCGAGGCAGATAAAAACCGCCTAAAAACCATCCACAGATTGGCCGGCTAACCGGACCTTACAAAACCTTAGAAAATTGTTTTAATGCCAATTTTATTTAAGATAAGATGAATTTCTTCGACTGGAGAGTGTTATTTTCGATGCATATTATTGACAAGGAACCCCTTGTGTACGAGGTAGCAATTACAGTCTTCAGTGAGGCGCCTTCGAAAGTGTTGTGATAACAGTTATGAGAGGAAAACCATTAGCTGCTAACGACTCAACATGGGCATTAAGGAGGGTGATATAAAATGTACGGGAGGTGCAGAGATCAATCTGCTATGGGGTGTATGTATTACACTTCACAAAATGGACATCATCGACATTCGCGAAATGTTCGAAACAAACCATTAACTTACCATGGACAGAAAATGAAAAATGGCACCCCCAGTGACCACAAAGGTTCTCACCATCAAGATCGAAGGCGAACTCGTTCGGAGCTACAAACCGTGCTGGCAGTGCAGCTAGGTATCCATTCTTAAAGAAAGCACATGGAATCATGTTGGTGTAACGGGGTAATGAGAACTGATGGAATGTTATGGTACGTAACCGAATGCGAAACAGTCTGTCGTGGAACATATCGTGAAATTGCCTATCCTTTAAGGCGTAGCTGCGGATAGCACTATGACATATTTTATAAGCATGGAAAAAAAAACACACATCCATGGGCTGGATTTGTCTCGTAGTTCCAAATGGAATGAACTACAATGTCACACATTTTTCACGTGGGCTGGATTGCTATAAAGGAGTATGATTTTTATACGCAGACCAGGAATCAAGTAAAAGTAAGTTACACTGATCAGCCAGTACATTATTACCACCCACCTAATATCCGGTACGTCCACCTTTGGCACTAATAACAGCTGCGACGTGTCGTGGCGTGGGAACAGTGAGGCCTTGTTAGTTCATGGAGGAAGTTGGCACTACATTTGCACACAGAAGTCACCGAAGTCCCGTAAATTCCGGGGAGGGAGGCAATTAGCTCTGACGCAGCGTTCAGTCACATCCCAGTTCTGATGAGTTGGAGGGCCAGTGCATCAGCTGGAACTCCCCACTGTGTTTCTCGAACAACTCCGTCACACTCCTGGCTTTGTGACATCGCTCATTGTCTTGCTGAAAAATGCCACTGCCGTCGGGAAAGATGATCGTCATGAATGGGTGTACGTGATCTGCAGCCAGCGTACGATACTCCTTGGGCGTCACGGTGCCTTGCACATATTCCACTGGACTCATGGATGCCCACGTTCCACAGAGAACAATGGAGCCGCCGCCGGCTCGTCTCTGACCCACAGTACAAGTGCCAAGAGCTGTTACCCTGGAAGACGATGGATTCATGCCCTTCCATTGGCATGATGAAGAAGGTATCGGGATTCATCAGACCATGCTACGCTCTGCCACTGCGCCAATGACCACTGCTTATGGTCTCGTGCACATTTCGGTCGTAACTGCCGATGTCGTGGCGTTAGCATTAGCACTTGCGTGTGTCGTAGGCTGCGGAGGCGCATCGTTAGGAGTGTCCGGTGCACTGTGTGTCCACTCTTGTATTCTGCGCAGAGTTAAAGTCTCATGTTCCGACAATATGCCGCCTGTCCTGTTTCACCAGTGTGTCCAGCCTACGTTGCCCGACATCAGTAATGAGCGGTGGCCGCCTAACGTCACGACGTCTGGACTTGGTCTCACCACGTCACGTTTGTTTCGCCACATGTTGAAGACACTCGGCACAGCACTCCTCGAGCACCCGACAAGTCGTGCAGTTTTCGAAATGCTCGTGGCGTGTCTCCGGGGCATCGCAATCTGCCCTCGGTCAAACTCAGACAGATTGCGCGCCCCCCCTGCGGGTCCGGGGATTAGAATAGGCCCGAGGTATTCCTGCCTGTCGTAAGAGGCGACTAAAAGGACTCCCACCCCCTCAAGGGGGTCGTTAGCGCCTGCGTCCGGAGACGGACGGTTCCACGACCTCTATTTGCGGTCATTTTGCTTTTTCCCTTCTCGTTTCTTCCTTCCTTTGGTTGGTTCCTTTCTTTGCTCTTTTCCACCTCACTGTCTTCCTTACTGTTTCCGTGCCTTCTTCTCCTTGCCTTCTCATTGCCTTCTTCTCCTTGCCTTCTCATTGCCTTCTTCTCCTTGCCTTCTCATTGCCTTCTTCTCCTTGCCTTCTCATTACCTTCTTCTCCTTGCCTTCTCATTACCTTCTTCTCCTTGCCTTCTCTGGTCTCCGCCTCGGCGTTTGAGACAGTCTGTCCTCTCTCTCCCTCTCCTCCTTTTCCTCTTCTTCCTTCCTCCCTGTGCGTGCCTGAAGGCCGACCCACGCGTTCGCACGCGTAGCCGGTGACGGGGTAACGCGTAATTCCCCGCCCTGGGTAGACACGTAAGGCACGCGCGTACCCCCTGGTAAAGGCCAGGCCTGGGGAGGGGTGATTGCCTGAGCTGATACCTTCTGACCATGCCGATTGGTCCCTCCGTCTGGTTCTCGGGAGGTGTGACCTGAGGTGTAAACATTCACCTAAGGCGGGAGTGCCCTCTGAGAGGGTCCCCACAAGGAAGGAGCGCGCCATCGGAGACGCTGGCAATCATGGGGGATTCCTCCGCAATGGATTTCACTCCATCTGTCTCGACTTCTGCCCAAAAACGGAAACGTGACCAGCCATCAGTGACAAAAGTACTACCGCCTGCCCCACAGTTCCTCGTCGTTTCTCGATCTGAGGACGGAAAGGATTTTTCCTCTGTCAACCCTTTCGTTATCCAGAATGTGTGTAGATGCCATAGCCGGATCTGTCAAATCTTGTACCAGGTTGCGTAACGGTACCTTATTACTAGAAACTGAGAGCGCCTTTCAGGCACAAAAACTGCTTCGGGCCACACTCCTGTACACGTTCCCTGTGCGGGTGGAGGCTCACCGCACTTTGAATTCGTCTCGTGGTGTGGTCTATACTAGCTCCCTCGACGGACTGACTGACGAGGAGATTCAATCTTTCCTCGCTGAGCAGGGCGTGACGGCTGTCCATAGGGTCATGAAAAAGGTCAACAGTGACCTTGTACCGACCCGAACACTTTTCTTGACCTTCGATAGTGTTAAGCTGCCATCGCGCATCAAGGCGGGCTATGAGGTTATTTCTGTTCGCCCCTATGTCCCGACACCTACGCGCTGTTACCAGTGTCAGCGTTTCAATCACACTCGACAGTCTTGTTCCAATGCGGCTAAATGTGTCACTTGCGGCAGGGATGCCCATGAGGGTGACTGTCCACCTCCGTCTCCTCGTTGTGTGAACTGTCAGGGTGACCATGCCGCATCCTCCCACGACTGTCCTGTCTATAAGGAAGAACGCTGTATCCAAGAAATTCGGGTCAAAGAGAAAGTGTCCACCTCGGCTGCTCGCAAGCTATTTGCTAGTAGGAAGCCCACGCTGCTCCCAGCGGGGAAATACAGTACTGTCCTCGCCTCTCCTCGGACTACCAGGGAGGTGGCAACCCAGACATGTGATCTGACCTTCAGCACCACGGTCGTCCGTTCGGCCAGTGCTAAGATCGCCCGGTCGACGTCTCCTCTTCCTCCCGTCACCCCTCAGACACAAGCACCTTCATCAGCTTCTGCCAAGACGAAGACCCAGAAGTCAGATGCACAGGCCTTTAAGAAGGAACCGTCCCGTGCAGACTTCCTGCGTACCTCGACCTCCCAGCCTTCGACCGGTACTTCCACCAAACGTACTTCCAAGAAGGCTCCTAGGAAGCACAGTTCTCCTTCTCCGCCACGGCGCATTTCTTCTCCTGCGCCACCCAGCGGTTGCCGCCCCAGGCCGTCATCTGTTTCGCCTGGCCGCACCGCTGGTAGCCGAACATCTGGCCGTTCACTGGCGGAGGAAGCTCCCCCTCCCGGCCATCTTCCCAAGATGGCCGATGAACCTATAGACCCAATGGACGAAGACTGTCCACCTACTGATAGCGGCGGCAGTGCTCGCTCGAAGCCAGGCCCTCCGCGGCCTTCGAGGTGACCCCTTCTTTTATCTTCCCTTTCTTACGATGGCACTTATTCACTGGAATATTCGCAGCATTCGCTCCAATCGAGAGGACTTGAAGTTGCTGCTCTGCTTGCACCGTCCGCTCATCGCAGCCCTCCAGGAAACGAAGCTACGCCCATGCGATCAAATTGCCTTGGCACACTACACCTCTGTGCGTTTTGACCTACCCCCTGTGGTAGGAATCCCGGCTCATGGAGGGGTTATGTTGCTGGTCCGGGATGATATTTACTATGATCCCATCACGTTGCACACCGGCCTGCAGGCAGTTGCCATCCGCATTACTCTCCCCACTTTTACATTTTCCATTTGTACCGTTTACACTCCATCGTCATCTGCCGTTACCAGGGCAGACATGATGCAACTTATTGCTCAGCTACCTGCACCATTTTTGTTAACTGGAGACTTCAATGCCCACCATCCCCTTTGGGGCTCTCCAGCATCCTGCCTGAGGGGCTCCCTGTTAGCAGACCTTTTCAACCAGCTCAACCTTGTCTGCCTCAATACTGGCGCCCCTACTTTTCTTTCGGACACATCTCACACCTATTCCCATTTAGACCTCTCTATATGTACTCCCCAACTTGCACGCCGGTTTGAGTGGTATGTACTTTCTGATACATATTCGAGCGACCACTTCCCGTGTGTTATCCATCTCCTGCAGCATACCCCCTCTCCATGCTCCTCTAGTTGGACGATCTCCAAGGCAGACTGGGGGCTCTTCTCTTCCAGGGCGACCTTTCAGGATCAAACCTTCACAAGCTGCGATCGTCAGGTCGCACACCTCACGGAAGTCATTCTCGCTGCTGCTGAATATTCCATCCCTCACCCTACTTCTTCTCCACGTCGCGTACCGGTCCCCTGGTGGACTGCAGCATCTAGAGACGCTTCACGTGCTCGTCGACGTGCTTTACGCACCTTTAAACGCCACCCTACAGTGGCGAATTGTATCAATTATAAACGATTACGTGCTCAGTGTCGTCGTATTATTAAAGAAAGCAAGAAAGCCAGCTGGGCTGCTTTCACAAGCACCTTCAACAGTTTTACTCCTCCTTCTGTTGTCTGGGGTGGCCTGCGCCGGCTATCTGGCACTAAGGTCCACTCACCAGTTTCTGGCTTGACGGTCGCGAATGACGTCCTTGTGGCCCATGAGGATGTCTCCAATGCCTTCGGCCGCTTTTTCACCGAGGTTTCGAGCTCCGCTCATTACCACCCTGCCTTCCTCCCCCGCAAACAGGCAGAGGAGGCTAGGCCACCTAACTTCCGCTCCTCGAATCGTGAAAGTTATAATGCCCCATTCACCATGCGGGAACTCGAAAACGCACTTGGCCGATCACGGTCCTCCGCTCCAGGGCCTGATTCTATTCATATTCAGATGCTGAAGAACCTTGCTCCTGCGGGGAAAGGTTTTCTTCTTCGTACTTATAATCGCATCTGGATTGAGGGACATGTTCCCGCATGCTGGCGCGAGTCTATTGTTGTCCCGATTCCTAAGCCGGGGAAGGACAAGCACTTGCCTTCCAGTTATCGACCCATCTCGCTTACCAGCTGTGTCTGTAAAGTGATGGAGCGAATGGTTAACTCTCGATTGGTTTGGCTGCTCGAGTCTCGACGCCTACTTACTAATGTACAATGTGGATTTCGTAGGCGCCGCTCTGCTGTTGACCATCTGGTTACCTTGTCGACCTTCATTATGAATAACTTCTTGCGGAAGCGCCCGACCGCGGCTGTGTTTTTTGATTTGGAGAAGGCTTATGACACCTGTTGGAGGGCGGGCATTCTCCGCACCATGCATACATGGGGCCTTCGCGGTCGCCTCCCTCTTTTTATTCGTTCTTTTTTAATGGATCGACGGTTCAGGGTACGTGTGGGTTCTGTCCTGTCAGACACCTTTCGCCAGGAGAATGGGGTGCCACAGGGCTCAGTTTTGAGCGTCGCTCTCTTCGCCATCGCGATCAATCCAATAATGGATTGCCTCCCAGCTGATGTATCAGGCTCCCTCTTCGTGGACGATTTTACCATCTATTGCAGCGCGCAGTGTACACGTGTCCTGGAGCGCTGTATTCAGCGTTCTCTTGACTGTCTTTACTCCTGGAGTGTCGCCAATGGCTTCCGTTTTTCTGCCGAGAAGACGGTCTGTATTAACTTCTGGCGCTACAAAGAGTTTTTCCCACCGTCCTTACTACTCGGTCCCGTTGCTCTCCCAATCGTGGAGACAACAAAATTTTTAGGTCTTACATTTGACAGGAAACTTAGCTGGTCTCCACATGTGTCATATTTGGCTGCCCGTTGTACCCGTTCTTTAAATGTCCTCCGTGTTCTCAGTGGTATGTCGTGGGGAGCAGATCGAACCGTCCTGCTTCGTCTATATCGGTCGATCGTCCGCTCCAAGCTGGATTATGGGAGCTTCGTATACTCCTCTGCACGGCCATCCATCTTACGCCGCCTCAACTCCATACAACATCGGGGTTTACGACTTGCGATTGGAGCATTTTATACTAGTCCCGTAGAGAGTCTTCACGCTGACGCTGGCGAATTGCCACTCACCTACCGGCGCGATATACTGCTTTGTCGGTATGCCTGCCGGCTACTGTCAATGCCCGACCACCCGTCTTATCGCTCCTTTTTTGACGACTCTCTCGACCGTCAATACGGGTTGTATGTCTCTGCCCTGCTACCCCCTGGAGTTCGCTTTCGTCGCCTCCTTCACCACCTTAATTTTTCACTCCCTGCAACCTTTCGAGTGGGCGAGAGCCACACACCACCTTGGCTCCAGGCTCAGGTCCGCGTTCACCTTGACCTCAGCTCGCTCCCAAAAGAGGTTACCCCCAGTTCAGACTACCACTCCCGTTTTGTTGAACTTCGTTCAAAGTTCATCAATAGGACCTTCATTTATACAGATGGCTCAAAGACCAATGACAGGGTCGGGTGTTCCTTTATTGTCGGGGCACAAAGTTTCAAATACCGGCTCCATGGCCATTGTTCGGTCTTCACAGCTGAGCTCTTTGCCCTCTACCAGGCTGTTCTTTACATCTGCCGCCACCGACATTCTGCTTATGTCATCTGCTCCGATTCCCTGAGCGCCATCCAGAGCCTCAGTGATCCGTATCCGGTTCACCCTTTCGTGCACCGGATCGAACGCTCTCTTCAGCAGCTGGTGGACGTCGGTTCTCCGGTTAGCTTTATGTGGGTCCCTGGCCATGTCGGTATCCCTGGGAACGAAGCTGCAGATGCCGCGGCCAAGGCTGCGGTCCTCCAACCTCGGACAGCTTCTTGTTGTGTCCCTTCGTCGGATTGTAGCAGGGTAATTTGTCGGCGCATTTTATCGCTGTGGCATGCTGATTGGGCTGCACTTACAGACAACAAGCTTCGGGCCTTGAAACCTCTTCCCACGGCTTGGACGTCCTCCTCCCGCCCTTCTCGGCGGTCGTTTTGGCCCGGTTACGCATCGGACACTGCCGGTTCAGCCATCGCCATCTGCTGACGGCTGCGCCGGCGCCGTTCTGCCCATGTGGGCAATTGCTGACGGTCCGCCACATTTTAATTTCCTGTACAGATTTCAACACACTGCGTCTCGATCTTAACCTGCCTTGTACTTTAGAAGCTATTTTAGCCGATGACCCACGAGCAGCTGCTCGTGTCCTTCGTTTTATCAATTTGACACACCTCTCTAAGGACATTTGATTATGCTGTTTTTTAATCCTCTGCCTATCAGTCTGTCTTTTATCGTGTTTTCCCTTTTAGTTGTTGTTTTAAACTTGTGCCTCGCGGTGCATTCTTAACGTAGTAAGGGCGCTAATGACCATTGAAGTTGTGCGCCCTAAAACCACAAAAAAAAAAAAAAAAAAAAAGATTGCGCGCCTTCCCCATTCTACGCACGGAAAGCACGCTCACTGATACTACATACACCGTGCATGTGAACTCCAGGCTTTGAGAAGACGACTGCTAGAGAACTTAAAAAATGCAAACCGAAAAGTGACACATATGGGAGGATAGAGCGCCTCTCAAAGTTTAAATTCGTAATATGTGTCGTGGCGTAGTTGCAGCGCGCGCCACTAGGGGTGGGAGTGTAAGAATATGGCGTATAATAGAGCGACGCGTACACTTAGTGTCCTTGAATTCGCTAAACGTGAGTCAGTTGTGACGATTCAATCGAGCAGTTTCGTATCGAATATCACGTAAAAGCTCCAAAAGACTAAACAGTCTATGGGTTGCATAACACGTTCTGTGAAACTGGCTGCTTACGTGATGTGAAGAGTCCCCAGCAGAGAAGATGGAGCGTGTATGGGAATCTTTCGTCAGGAGCCCAGAGGAATCGACGGCATGTGCGAACAGAGAATTGCAGATGTTACAATCAACTTTTTGGTGCATTCTATGCAGACGTTTGTGTATAATACAATACTAACTGCAGTTGTTAAATGGGACAGTGAGCTTCGTTCTGATGGTAGCAATGACCTGCAAAAACTCTTGTAGGAAGATGGTTTCTTACAGATGTTGGTTTTCAGTGGCGAAGCAACGTCTGTGTGCCTGAAAACTGGAATCGTCATAACGAGTGTGTTTGGGGTACAGAACATCCACACGAGGTTGTGGAAGACGTTCATGATTCACCTAAAGTTAATGATTTTTGTACCCTGTCTTCTTCAAAAGTTTATGGGAAATTTCTCTTTGCGAAGAAACATATGACCTGTTTCTTGTAGCTGAACATGCTGTAGCAATGACGTATGCTATAATTAGAGCAAGGCAGTGGAGACTTCATTTTGCAACAAGGCGGAGTCCCGCCACACCTCAATGCCCATCTGCCTCTTCGTTGTAAGTGATCTACTTCACATAGTGAACCTCCTCTCCTTCAGTGGCCTCTTGCCTCTAAGTGATTCCTTCGTATTGGGTTATGTCATACTAGGCTCTCCATGCTTTTAATGCCACTTAATGTGGAAAAGTTTGCAAGGAAGAGTAATTAATGCAATCGCTGATGTCGACCATGCCATGTTGGGATGTACATTGCAAGAGTTTGACTACCATACTGACGTTTGCTGTGGCATAAATGGAGCCAATATTGAACACCTGTAACGTGAGTTAAAAATTTGGAGGTGCTCTATCCAATGATATGCGTTCATCTTCTGGACACATTGTACTTTTTGCACTCTCGTCTTCCTAAGTCTTGATAATCGACTATGTGATCTGACAGATGAGGGTGTGGAGACTTTTCCAACTTCCATGTGCGACCCTTCCTTGTGCATCAACATGCAGCAGTTTGTTCCACAATACCCTCGCTTCGTTTTTCATAAGCACTTTTCCTTTCATTGCAGCTGTAATTTTCAGAATTCTGAGTTAAGAATTTCTCATAGCTCTTAAGATACACAGTTTAAACTCCATATTTACTGCACTTTTTTGCTTCGAGTGGTCTTTCCTGTAATATCGCTTAACATTGACAATTCCTCCAAGCGAAGCTTCAGAAAATGTCACTCATTCATTCATTTCCGTCTCTGGTCAGCATTTCCAAAAAATAGCAGCTGCGATAGCTTTGCCATTTCCTTCCTAAATATCTTGTATTGTGCACGGGTTGTCTAGGAAGGGCATGAGAGTGCGTGACTTGGATCTTCTTCAGCCCCACAGCCGCAAAAGGATTCAGCGCTCGCTGGAAGAAGTCCCCATTTCTTCACGTTGGTCTTGCATCGGAGGACACCCACTCTTAGGCGACTAAGGGACCTCCATACAGGGTACTGTAGGATTACGCCAGGAGCTAGTTCTTCGTTTGGTGAGACATACGGGCAGTGAGATCTTCCATGTTGCAAGATGAATTGCCTCTGGTGCTCCCTCCAGTGGCGCAGTCCTAGCAAGGAAGCTCTTGCGGGATTTAAGGCGGGATCTTGCGGCCTGATGACCATACAGAGGATGTCGGCGGTCATTCTCTTGCTTTGTTCTCTCATTGTCTGCAGCAATGGCCCTCCGGATATTGGGTGGGGCTATTCCAACAATCGGATACAATTTCTGCTCTGGTGTTGGCTTCAAGCATGCTGAGATGATCCTTGCAGTATTGTTGACCGCAATATCGACTTGCTTAGCATGAGCTGAAGCGTTCCACCCAGGAGCAGCATACTCAGCGGCTGATACACAAAGGGAAAGTGCAGAAAGTCCTTAGGAGGTGCGGATTTGTTCCCCAGCTGCTGCCAATCAGCTTCTCAAGTAACCCATTGCTAGCAGTGACTTTCTGTTTCACGTTTAGACCTAGCTGCCTGCACGTTAGAGCCCTGTCCAGTGTGGCACCTAGGTAGACTGGTGTTGGGCAGTGTTTCAGTTGCTCTCCTCGCCATGTGATGTCCAGCTTTTGCTGTGCTTCCCTGTTTCTTAACTAGAAGGCGCTCATTGAGTTTTACTGGGATTGGGCTTCAGGTGGTTGGCATCATAGTACTTGGAGGGTTCATCCACTGCTAGACCTTTTTCCCTCTACGTCTTTATAGTTTGGCCCCTGAACAGCTACTGCTGTGTCATCGGCATAAATGAAGAGCCTAGTACTTGCTGGTATTGGCTGATCATTTGTGTAGATATTGTACAGTGATGGAGCGAGCACACTGCCTCGGGGGAGACTGTTCTTCTGCGTTCGCAATCTACTCCTCTTACCCTGTAATGATACTTGGAATCTTCTGTTCTGAAAGAAGGTGCTAATGAGGGATGTTAGTTGGTAGTCCTTAGTAAGGTCATACACTTTCCTTAACAGTTTCCTATGATTCACATTGTTGTATACAGCAGTTCAATCAACAAAAGCGACTCCAGTAATCACACTAGGAACAAAACCGTCCTCGATGTGCTGGGATAGATTCAAGATCTGACTACAGCATGATATGCCAGCACGAAAGCCAACTTGTTGTGTGATAAACTTCACTTAGAGTGTGGCACCGATTCGGTTAAGTACCAGCCGTTCTAATATCTTGAAAGTGTGGCATAAAAGTGAGATAGGTGGAAAATTTTTTGAATCGTTTGATTCCTTCCCAAGCTTAAGTATTGCAATGACTCGAGACTTACGCCACATTTTGGGGATGTGTAGCTTGGAGACAGTTGCGTTCATTAGGCTTAGGAGCCACTCCATCGTTTTACAGCCGAAGTTTTTTATCTGTTCGACTCTAAGGTCATAGACACCTGCAGCCTTATGCATCTTCAAGCTCGAGATGGCAGTTTCGAGTTCAGCCATGGTGAAGGGATCCCTAAGAAAATAATGCTCTGTTTCTGGGTCGCGCTGAAGAGCTTCTTTGAGTGTCCTTCCTTTTATTTTACCGTTCTGCAGGAGCTGGGGATGACACTTTATCAGGAGTCACATTCGTAAAATTGTCTTGTGATTTTACAGGGTCGCCACTCAGGTTTTTAAGTAATTTCCAGGCTAGTCTACCGTTCAGCTTCATGTCGAGGTTCTCTACCAGGTTACTCCACTTGGCCTTGCGAGTTGCTGAAAGGGATTGCAGCAATATTTCACCAGCTTCATAGAGAGTTTGGTATCTTTCTAACAACAGCTTGCCGTCACTGGACATGCCTGGAACATACTGAGTTCTGTGCCCTCTCTGAATAGTTTTCCTCGAAACTTGTTGGACGCATTTGATGAAGGTTTCGTATATTTCAGGTTGCGTTGGAATGTTTATCACTTTTGAGTCAAGCTCTTCACTGAACTTCTGCCAGTCAGCCTTCATGAAGTTAAACCTCCTCTTCAGGAGCTACTACAGGATTCACATAGCATATGACAGGTCTATGTTGGGTACGGGGGATGGGTTCTCCTACACTGTTCAGTTACCTTTGAAGAAACAAAGATGTTGCTTGGGTTGTACCCTCTTTTCCATCTGCCACTGTTAAAAGAAGGTGGGAGCTTCGGACCATGGATCAGATGTAAGCCGTGAGCCTCTGCCCATGTTTCTAGACTCGTTCTGTTTGTGTCGGTATCTCGTTATCCCCAAGATGTGCTTCTGCAATTGAAATCGCCTATGACAGAGTCCATGTCCTGATCGCTGAAGTTGGCTGGTGTTTTAATGCCGAAATTGGCATCGGATGGTTTGTAGACCGATGTTACATAAAAGAATGGAGTTCGCACTGTGAGGAGCTCGATGTTATTGTCTTCAGTCAGTGAGGCTGATGTGATATTCACGTTAGGTCTGGCAAAGATGGCTCTGCCATATTTGTCGTGAGGCCTTTCCAGTATTAATTGCATTCCAGCAATTCTTGGACAGTTTTTAGTACTTCCTCTGTGTGTTTCCTGGACTAACAGAATGTCACATGTATATTTTTGGCATAAATTTGCTACTAAAACGTCTTTCTCTCGGGAAAATCCCTCGATGTTTATGGAAATAAAAAGAAATGGTCTTGAGAAAGACCGGTCGGAATGCAGTCCATTTGAATGGAGACCAGTAGTGAAATTTCACTGTTCCTCTATTTCTCATTTATGTGTTTGTCATACCCATTAGTTGCTGCTTTACATTAGTATAAAAATTAATTTTTTTCAAGTGTACATTAATATCAAACGAGTATGGAACATCCAATCTTCTCGTAGCTCGTCGAAGGTGCACATCTCACTTGTTTGTACTCTCGACGACACTGTTGTGTGTAAGACTTCAAGGAAAGTTCTAAACATCTAGCAAAGAGCAATGCTCGCTCACTATCAATTCAAGTACAGAGGATGAGTGAAATGTCAATCGCTAGAAGCAAAAGCGAACAAAATATTTTTCAGAAATACACTCCTGGAAATTGAAATAAGAACACCGTGAATTCATTGTCCCAGGAAGGGGAAACTTTATTGACACATTCCTGGGGTCAGATACATCACATGATCACACTGACGCAACCACAGGCACATAGACACAGGCAACAGAGCATGCACAATGCCGGAACTAGTACAGTGTATATCCACCTTTCGCAGCAATGCAGGCTGCTATTCTCCCATGGAGACGATCGTAGAGATGCTGGATGTAGTCCTGTGGAACGGCTTGCCATGCCATTTCAACCTGGCGCCTCAGTTGGACCAGCGTTCGTGCTGGACGTGCAGACCGCGTGAGACGACGCTTCATCCAGTCCCAAACATGCTCAATGGGGGACAGATCCGGAGATCTTGCTGGCCAGGGTAGTTGACTTACACCTTCTAGAGCACGTTGGGTGGCACGGGATACATGCGGACGTGCATCGTCCTGTTGGAACAGCAAGTTCCCTTGCCGGTCTAGGAATGGTAGAACGATGGGTTCGATGACGGTTTGAATGTACCGTGCACTATTCAGTGTCCCCTCGACGATCACCAGTGGTGTACGGCCAGTGTAGGAGATCGCTCCCCACACCATGATGCCGGGTGTTGGCCCTGTGTGCCTCGGTCGTATGCAGTCCTGATTGTGGCGCTCACCTGCACGGCGCCAAACACGCATACGACCATCATTGGCACCAAGGCAGAAGCGACTCTCATCGCTGAAGACGACACGTCTCCATTCGTCCCTTCATTCACGCCTGTCGCGACACCACTGGAGGCGGGCTGCAAGATGTTGGGGCGTGAGCGGAAGACGGCCTAACGGTGTGCGGGACCGTAGCCCAGCTTCATGGAGGCGGTTGCAAATGGTCCTCGCCGATACCCCAGGAGCAACAGTGTCCCTAATTTGCTGGGAAGTGGCGGTGCGGTCCCCTACGGCACTGCGTAGGATCCTACGGTCTTGGCGTGCATCCGTGCGTCGCTGCGGTCCGGTCCCAGGTCGACGGGCACGTGCACCTTCCGCCGACCACTGGCGACAACATCGATGTACTGTGGAGACCTCACGCCCCACGTGTTGAGCAATTCGGCGGTACGTCCACCCGGCCTCCCGCATGCCCACTATACGCCCTCGCTCAAAGTCCGTCAACTGCACATACGGTTCACGTCCACGCTGTCGCGGCATGCTACCAGTGTTAAAGACTGCGATGGAGCTCCGTATGCCACGGCAAACTGGCTGACACTGACGGCGGCGGTGCACAAATGCTGCGCAGCTAGCGCCATTCGACGGCCAACACCGTGGTTCCTGGTGTGTCCGCTGTGCCGTGCGTGTGATCATTGCTTGTACAGCTCTCTCGCAGTGTCCGGAGCAAGTATGGTGGGTCTGACACACCGGTGTCAATGTGTTCTTTTTTCCATTTCCAGGAGTGTATAACATTCATGTCTTTACAAAACTGGGCTAGTGAATGAGAGTCGCGGAAAGCGACAATGAACGTTAATGGCAGATGCATTTCATGCTTCTCCACGAGTGTTGCATGAGAAAAAGCAATAAAATTCGTGTTTAATTTCAGAGCGTGTAGCTGCTATGCGGTGAAATAACAAGTGCCACGCAGAAATGTTATTAAAATCGTGGTATGCATGAATAAATTACATACCACCGAAATGTTATTGAAGCAGAAGCTTCTTCAAAATGAAATATTCGGTGATAGAACGAATTTCGCCATGCATAATGTTTACGCCTCACAGTGAGCGCCAAAAATGAAAGATTAAAAAGAAGGAAAGGATGGAAATATTTGTCAGGCGATTCCCAAGGAGACTTGATAACTGACATTTGGAAGCAGACTGCGTCAGGGTTGCGACAATGCACATCGAGAGTTTACTGCGGAGATGGATGACGTCAGCGCTACCTTGGTACTACTACACAGTGTTTTTGGTAATAGCTGAAAACTACAAATCGGATTAAGAAAAAGTTCTAATAAAAGTTGTTGAGCTCTAAGAGGGACATCCAGCGACACCAACATCCAATGACACCAATACTGTCCTACCACCAAGGGGCTGGAGGGAGTTAAATTTTGAAATCTTAAATAGGGATGCCCAATTTTTATTGAGGATTAGAATCCTCCAGCAGAAAATAAGGAAATTTTGTATTTCAGATTGTTTCGACGCAAAACATCAACGCTGAGGAATACCATGCCATCAAGGAACTCAGGGACAACCCCCACTTAGTAGTGGTACAGGCAGATAAGGGCAACGCCACTGTAGTCTTGGACACAACTGATTACAACAAACGAATGGAAGATATTCTCGCAGAACCTATCTACAAGAAACTTCAGGGAGATCCAACGGCCAAGGTAATCAAAACGACGCAGGCACTGCTCAAGCACTCTAGAATCAACTTTGACAAGGCCAGAAGATTCATCCCGCAAGTGACACAGGCACCAAGGATATATGGTGTACCGAAGGTACGCAAAACCGACTTCCCCTTAAGGCCCATAGTAAACAGTATAAATTCGCCGACCTACTACCTAGCGAAAGAACTGGCACCTAGGCTCCGACACCTAGTGCATCAAACCGAGTCCTACGTTAAGGATTCCACTCACTTCGTGTCTCTCCTAAAGGAAATGCGTGTTACGGACCAAGATCTGATGGTTAGTTTCGACGTCAAATCCCTATTCACCAATGTCCCAGTGTCAGATACTGTGAACATCCTAGAAGAACGCGTGGCACCTGATATATGTGAGCTTGTGCGCCACTGTCTGACGACCACCTATTTCAAGTGGAGAGGTCAATTTTATGAACAAACTGACGGTGTAGCTATGGGCTCGCCCCTATCGCCTATCGCAGCAGAAATTTTCATGGAGGCATTTGAGGAAACAGCCCTCCAGTCCGCACCATTACGTCCAAATTGTTGGCTTCGCTATGTTGATGATACTTTCGTCATCTGGCCCCACGGAGAAGAGAAGTTACAGAACTTCCACAAGCACCTTAACCAACAGCATAGGAAAATTCAGTTTACAATGGAAACAGAGAAGAATGGGGTGCTGCCTTTTCTCGTCGTGGAAGTTTATCGAAAACCTGATGGTAAACTTGGCCACAAAGTGTACAGGAAACCAACCCATACGGACAGGTACCTTCACGCCTCCTCCCACCATCACCCCACGCAGAAGAAGTCCGCCCTGCACACGCTAACGAAGAGAGCGTACAGGATAAGCGACGAAGAACATCTGAAGACAGAACTTGAACGCCTCAGGTCCATCTTCGGAACTAATGGCTATGGGAAGCAGATGATAGCACCATGTCGACAAGGGAGAAGACTAATAGGGAAGAGGAGAAGGAGGCACAGAGCATTGCTGTGTTACCATATGTACAAGGGGGCACCGAACGTATTGGCAAAATTCTACGAAAAGCCGACATCAAACCAATTTTCCGAAGCAGCAACAAAATATCAGACATGCTCGGTTCTACCAAGGATGCAGTTGACAAACTACACACAGCTGGCGTGTATGAAATTGGTTGTGCGTGTGGATTAGTCTACATAGGTGAGACGGGACGTCCGATTAGCACAAGGCTCTCGGAACATGAAAGATATATCCGCCTGAAACAACACACTAAGTCAGCAGTGGCGGAACACCGAGACGAGTGCGGGAAACCAATATTTTTTCAAGAAGCCCGCGTCCTGGCGAAACAGCCTCTCACTTTCAAAAGAAAGATTAGAGAGGCGATAGAAATAGCCAAAAGACCCGCCAACATGAATAGAGAGGACGGGTACAAGCTTCCGAGGTCTTGGCTGCCTGCAATAGCAGGGCTACGGAGAGGCGGCAGAGCCGTGGCGGCCCATGCAGACACGCGGAGAGCCGCAGTAGTGGTCGCGAGCACACAAAGCAATGGCACGCCGCAGCCGGCTTCTGGACAGCATGGAAACAGTGTGACGTCACAGCCATCACCTGTTCGCTATTCGTCCGTCTCCTCCAATGGGGTGGATTAATATAAAGACCAATAGAAAACAGCTATTTCAGCCAATGACAGATAATAAAGGAAACACCAATAAAGCATACCTTTCACCCCTCCTCCTCCTCCTTTTACAACCAATCAAGTAACGACACGGTTTTCTCTTGCAGCTATTTAAGGAACCAAGTGTGTTGATTTGGCAGTTAACGTAAGGCCCTGATGAAGGCTAGCTGCAACGCTAGCCGAAACGTTGGCGCATTTTAAATTATGACGATGCGGTCTGATACCCTGAAGAATTTTATTGAAGAAGACAACGGCCCCGGAAGCCTACGCTTACGTATTACGTTCTGGTGAAACAAGTTTGTGTGGTATACAAAATCGGTTTCTCATTACAGATTTTAGAATAACTTCCTTTCTAACCTCCTGCGATGTAATATTATGTGTATTTCTTGAGATATTAACATTTTGCAACGGTTTATAGCCCATTTCGATTTTTTGAGATTACAGTACCATCTATCACACAATGAAAAATTATTAAATACGGAAGTTACGTACTTTTCCCCGCAGAATCCGAATCCGTAATAAAAAATGGCGGTTCCTGTTCAAGATTTCAGAGTTTACCCTCCCCTCCTGCCCCCTCGGGGTGACACAGAGGGGTTAAGTCTGGTGTCATTGGATGTCACCCCTTACGGACGACAAACTTCTATTGTAAACCTTTTTAAATCCGATTTGTACTTCCCCAGACTCTTCCAAAAATAGTTTTAATGCCTCATCCAGTATACCCGTGTTGCAGCAGATGTCCAGATTGTCTGCCGGTACTATGCAGTTCCATATGGATGATATGCTCGGGAAGATATCACCGCTGGCTGTACCACTTACGAAGCAATAGAGAAGAGAAAGTTCTCACTGGACAGAGTGTAAGTCAGGTGAATTAGCTAGCAGAAGAACTCAGCTCACCTTTAATCACCCTATTTCCTTTAGACACTGAATGAAGATATACAGTATGAAGATGGTATTTGTTCTTTCGGACATGTCCGAAAGAACATATGGCATCTTCATATATTTAAGGCTAACCGGCCATTGACCTTCTTCTTTTGTGCGGATGCTCACGTTTTGCTCGAACTCTTGCGGGACTCGGTGAGATTGTCTGTAGTGTGTGCCGAGTGTAATGGGCAGGTGCATTACGAATGTAGTGTGTGGACATTAAGTTGTGAATGTGGGTCTCACGGGGAGCGTGCAAGGGATAAATCCCTGCAGTCGCGCTATCCTCTGTGCCCTCGGTGTCTCAGATGGACAGAGCGTCTTCCATGTAAGCAGGAGATCCCGGGTTCGAGTCCCAGTCGGGGTACACATTTTCAACTGTCCCCGTTGATGTATATCAACGCCTGTCGACAGCTTAGGGTCTTGATTTAATTATCATTTCATTCTAGAGCGTTGCATGGTCACCGATGGTATCTGTTGAAAAATGGTTCAAATGGCTCTGAGCACTATGGGACCTAACATCTGAGGGCATCAGTCCGCTAGAGCTTAGAACTACTTAAACCTAACTAATCTAAGGACATCACACACATCCATGCCCGAGGCAGGATTCGAACCTGCGACAGTAGCTGTCGCACGGTTCCAGACTAAAGCTCCTAGAAACGCTCGGCCACTGCGACCGGCTGGTATCCGTTCTTTCGGACGTATCCGAAAGAACGGATACCATCTTCAAATAGTTAAGAATAACCAGCCATTGACCTTCTTCTTCTGTGCGGATGCACACGTATTGTCCGAGCTCTTACGGGACCGATAGGATTGTCTGCCACGAGTAATGAGTGTAATGGGCAGGCGCACTGCGAGTGTAATGTGTCGATATTAAGTTGGGAATAGGGGTCTGACGGGGAGCATGCAAGGGATAAATCCCTGCAGTCGCGCTATCCTCTGTGCCGTTGGTGGCTCAGATGGATAGAGCGTCTGCCATGTAAGCGGAGATTCCGGGTTCAAGTCCCAGTCAGGGGACACATATTCAACTGTCTCTGTTGATGTATATCAACGCCTGTCGGCAGGGTAGGGTCTTGAATTAATTATCATTTCACTGAATGTAGATGTTCATTAATAAGTAGTCGTGTTATGAATCATTGAATATCACTGAAAGAACACTGCATATACCTTAAGGTCCGCTAGATACGATATTAGCCGTCCTAGCACATTCTTGTCGATTTGTGAAGCTCAGTTACACTTTTAATTTTGCTGATAGTACACGTTGTCTATTGCTATCTCAAGCATAGAGTCGCACAGATCCCGACCCTACCAATCTTCCACCTGCACGCTTATAACAACAGTGCCAGCACCAATGAAGAAAAGGCTTAGCTGTTGAAGAGTTGCAAAAGGACTCCTAAAAATGATGTGAGCTAAAGACTAATGGAATGTGTCCAAAATGCACCGTTAGAAGTTAACTAGTTCCGGGTACAACATCAGAGAGAATTTGGAGGACCCAATTGTTCCAAGAGGGGAATGGCACGAGCCAGAGGCAAGAAAGAGGTCTCGTTAGAGAGCCACTTGTCGTAATGCTGTTGCGGCTTTACATCACAGCGCGCGCCTGGGCGCTGCAGCCTACTTGCCGGTCGGTGGCCACTGATTTACCGAAACGGAGACACTTCAGTCCGTGGAGTTACTGGCTTTTGTGGCGACCACTGCACAAAAAACCCAGTTTGGTGCATATAAATAGTGGTCGTCCGGCCAGGCTGCTCACTGAAACAGCCAGTCGTGAAGTTGGTGCCCACTGTAATGTGAGATTTCCATACGTCACTGTAGTATGGACTTCCCACCTGTCGTTCTGAGAGCACCGACAGCTTAACAATCCAGTCACGGCGCTGATGGGCCGAGGGTCGAACAGAGGCTTTGCCAGCCACTGAGACACTTCGAGTCCCCCAGCGCCAGAGAAAGTCAGCCGAACGCAGGTCTAGGGCTCGTTTTCTGATGTCTCCGTTTCCTGGCACAGGGCCGACCGCAACCAGCCTCACCCGCAGCTGAACCAGCACCGCCAGCCACCTGACTTCGCACACGTCGCAGGGTCTCAAAGCCGCTGTGCTGAGCTACACGTAGCAATAATTGGCTACGTCACCACTACGCAGCGGCCTCCTGACGTGGGCACAAATTACCAGTATATACTGTTGGCAAGTAAGACTCCTACTGCCAACTAGCTTCTTTCGACTCATCCTGACCCGCCAGTTTTCACCAGATAGTAAACACACCTGTTACATTTCCTCCTGCATTCCTACATCGGCTATCATTAGTGTTATTTTGCAGCCCAAATAGCGAAGCTCGTACTACTTTTAGTGTGTCTTATTTCCTAAGATAATTCCCTCAACATCATCTAATTGGATTCGGCTACATTCTATTACCCTTTTGTTGTTGTTCGTCTTATAACCTCCTTTCAAGAAGCCAACCAATCCATTCGACTGCTCTTCCAAGTCCCATACCTTCTCTGACAGAATTACAGAGTCATCAGAAAATCTAAATTTTTGTTCTTCTCACTGAACCTTAGTTACCTTTCCAAATTCTTCCTTGGTTTCTTTTACAGCATTCTTAATTTAGATTCAATGACTTCGGTGGCGGTGATAGGATACAAGCCGGTCTCTTCCCCTCCTCACCTATTGTTTCCTTTTCATGTTATTTGACTCACAACTACAGCCTGGTTTCTGTACATATTGTGAATAATCATCTACTCCCTGAATTGTATCCCTATGCCTTCACAATTTCAAAGAATTTACACCGGTCAACAGTGCGAATGGTTTCTCTAATCTACAAATTCTGTGAATGTGGTTTTGCCCTCCTTTAATGTACCTTCTAAATTACCCTGTCATTTTTACTCAGATAATTCATGTGAAAAGGTTTCCGACCTGATTAGGCCGCACGATGGGAATTAATAGACTAAACGCTGAATAGTAGCTGAAACTAGGCACACGGGATACTCCGTTCCGAAAATCATTAGGTAATTAAATATCCCGCGATCCACAGTGTCAAAAGTGTGCCGAAATACCACATTTCAGGCATTACCTCTCACAACGGTCGACGCAATGGTCGACGGTCTTCACTTAACGACCGAGGGCAGCGGAGTTTGCGTAGAGGTGTCAGGGCTAATAGACAAGCAACCGCAACCGCAGAAATCGATGTGGGACATACGGCGAACGTATTTGTTAAGACAATTCGATGACATTTGGCATAAATGGGTTATGGCACCAACGACCGACGCAAGTTCCTTTCCTAACAGGACTATATCGCCTCTAGTGCCTCTCCTGGGCTCGAGACCATATCGTTTGAATCCTAGAAGACAGAAAAACCATGGCCTGGACACATGAGTCCAGATTTCAGTTAGTAATAGCTCATGGTACGATTCGAGTGTGACACAGATCACACGAAGCCATGGACCCAAGTTGTCAACAAGGCACTGTGAAAGCTGTTAGTGGCTCCATAATGGTGTGGGATGTGTTTATATGGAATGGACTGGGTCCTCTGGTCAAGCTGAATCAATCACTGACTGCAAATGGTTATGTTCGGCTACTTGGAGACCATTTTCAGCCTTTCATGAACTTAATGTTCCCAAACAACGATGGAATTTTTATGCATGACAGTGCACCATATCAGAATATTTTGCGCAATGTGAGCGAATGATTTGGCCACCCAGATCATCTGACATGAATTCCAACGAATAATCATGAGACATAATAGAGAGGTCTGTTTGTCCACAAAATCGTTCGCCGGCAACACTTTCACAGTAATGGACGGCTTTAGAGACAACATGGCTCAGTGTTTCTACAGGAGACTTCCAACGACTTGTTGAGTCCACTGCAAGTCGTGTTGCTGCATTACGCTGGGTATAATCAGATCCGATACGATATTAGGAGATATCCAATGAGTTTTGTCACGTCAGTGTATGTCGTATGTTCAGTGATGTCACGCATGTTCCTTCATTTCTTCGAAACCAAAACTCACCTTTCCCGATGTCGACTTCCGTAGGTAATTCGTGTTAGAAATTTGAAACCGTTTCTTACTAAATTGACGGTTTGATAATATTCGCACTTGTGAGCATTTTCCCTCTTTGGAATTATTACACTCTCCCACAAGTCTGAGGGTATTTCGCTTGTCTCGTATGTCTCACAAACCAAGTGGAGCAATTTTGTAATGATTGGCTCTCAGAAAGGATCTCAGTAATTAAGACGGAGTGGCGTCTACTCCAGGTGCCTTGTTTCCACTTAGGTACTTCAGTGCATTGTCAAAGTCTTCTAGCAGCCTCAGGTAATGCTAACTGTGGCGAAATCAACTAATAGATAAATAATGAAATCAAGTGTTTCTTTCAAAATAAAAGAACAGCCTAAACTGGAATATGACCTTCTTTAAGGTACTATGACATTCGCGTCTATAAGGATGTCATACAGAAACAACAAGTGAGCTTTTTTTGTTGTGTGTAAAAACCAGAGTTCCGTCTGATGAGCTGAGTACATAGAGATGACCTCGGGGACGAAGGTCATCGCACGTCTGGAATGACAATCTCTGTCTCCAAATAAGAATTCAGTTGAATAACTGGGACATTCTAGTCAAAAGAGACTGCAACACTACTGAACGATTTTTGACCCCTTTTCAAGCGGTGTGCGACATTACCGTAAGCAAACCTGGACAGCCTAATCCACTATCATGATTTGCCAACTGTGGACATTATATCTCACATCTGTGTCCTGTATGCCGCTGGCAAAAGAACATATCATACAGTAATACAAGGACTGTTTTCCAGTGAACCCTGTTAGAAAGTTTTAAGTTAGATAATTAGACAGCTGTAAGCTACGTAAGAGAAAATCCCTGCTTACGTATGTGTCACATATCAGAGTAATATCTAGACGTATCAGGACTCCGATATCACTCCAACTGCACACGCCCCATACCATTGCAGGGCCTCCAAATTCAAATGGTTCAAATAGCTCTGAGCGCTATGGGACTTAACATCTGAGGTCATCAGTCCCCTAGAACTTAGAACTACTTAAACATAACTAACCTAATGACATCACACACATCCATGCCCGAGGCAGGATTGGAACCTGCGACCGTAGCGGTCACGCGGTTCCATACTGAAGTGCCGAGAACCGCACGGCCACACAAACTGATTTTCAGCTGCGTTTAAAATTTACTTTGCTACCTAATAGGCAGCAACGGACGATTCATATCAAGGTCGACAACGGCGTGCAAAACTTCACATGTTCATTTGTGTGCTGCACATGTTCAGCCCGAGGTTCGACCTTTCTCGAAATGTCTCGGCTTCCCTCGGTACTTCTCGATATTGCTCTGTACAGCGCAACATTTAGTTCAGCAGTGCAATGCATCACTAATTCTTCCGGCATTTGGTGCGGAATTTTCCAGAGGTTCGACTTTGCTCAGTTCAGAAGAATCAGGGTGTCGCCGTTGTTTATCTTTCGTTAATTGTTTGTGGTATAAAGAGAGTTCATAGGTCCAGTAGTTGTTTGCAAAATAAAATAAAATAAATAAAAGGCAGTCTAACGATCTATCGTCCAAATTTATAAAGGGAATCACAAGAAGAAAGGATGTGAATTCTCAATAGCTGCTGGGCAGTCACATAATCAACGGGAGCCGCACATCTAACAACGTTGGTTAAGTCAGGGGTCGTACCAAGAACAATTTTTGATTTAAGACTCGTCATTGTTGAGTTTTTGAAGGCAGAAGGGAAACGGGAACGAAAATTACAGCATCCAGAATAGATTGCAGGCAGTCACTTAAAGTGGACTTGATCGCACACTACCCATAGTAAGACATTACAAGATGAGAAACGGCTTTTTTCTGTTTTGATCGGGGTGCTTCTAAAAAGAAAGTAACATTGCGGAAGAGTCAACTTCAGCCAAAAAGACCGTCCATTTCCCTGAGTTCACTGATTTTTAAGAAAACGCGAATTTTAAGAATTTATTGTGGCCTTGAGAAAATAACAGGAACAGTCTTTACGTGTTTCAAGCACAATGTCAGTTTCACATCTGTTTTCGAACTGTTTTCGAGACGGTTTGCCGTTTCAGCAGAAAGGACTCCCGTACATGTGTACACAGAACCGATCGATATGCAATGGAATTCCCGTTTAAACGTAAAATTCTTTTACGATAATACTGCTCAGGAGTTTAAAGTTGCTTTCCATTAGAAGCCTCCATAATAAGGTTGCAAACTTGATACATTGTTTCCATGAATATATGTGAATGAAAGACTTTTTCGATTATGAAACTATTTGTGTCATGATTATGGGGTAAGCCGAGTGGCAAAAATTTGTGAGATGCTTCTCGTCCGTCTGCATGCCGACTATTTGCATCAATTATAAACCTTATAATGACCCCTGTGGCCCAAAAATAATCACATAATACTGAAAACCTTTTTTATTTGTTATCTACGTTGTTATGAAATATGAAACCAATCCATATGTGAGCAAGAGCACAGCTCGCATGCAGAATTCTTGGCCATCCCTGATTCACATTGAGGTGACAAAAATCAGGGGATAGCGACATGTACATATACAGATGCTGGTAGTATCGCGTACACAGGGTATAAAAGGGCAGTGCATTGACGGAGCTGTAATTTGTATTCAGGTGATTGATGTGAAAGGATTTTGACGTGATTGTGACTGCATGACGGAAATTAACAGAGTTCGAACGCGGATTGATAGTTGGAGCTAGAAAAAAAATGGTTCAAATGGCTCTGAGCACTATGGGACTTAACATCTATGGTCATCAGTCCCCTAGAACTTAGAACTACTTAAACCTAACTAACCTAAGGACATCACACAACACCCAGCCATCACGAGGCAGAGAAAATCCTTGACCCCGCCGGGAATCGAACCCGGAAACCCGGGCGTGGGAAGCGATTGGAGCTAGAAGCATTGGAGAAGCACTGGACATTCCATTTCGGAAACCGTTAGGGGATTCAGTATTGCGAGATCCACAGTATCAAGAATGTGCCGAGAATACCAAATTTCAGGTATTACCTGTCAGCCTGGACAGCGCTGTGGCCGATGGCCTCCGTTTAACGATCGAGAGCAGCGGCGTTGCGTAGAGATATCAATGCCAACAGACAATCAACACTGAAATAACCGCGGAAATCAATGTGGGACGTACGCCGAACGTATGCGTTAGGTCAGTACTGCGAAATATGACGTAAATGAGCTATGGCAGTAGACGACCGACGCCTTCGATGACAGCAAATAGCCTGCAGCATCTCTCCCGGTCTCGTAACGATGTAGGTTGGGCCCTAGACGACTAGGAAGCCGTGCCCTGGTCAGATGAGTCCCGATTTCAGTCGGTAAGAGCTGATGGCCGGGTTCGAGAGTGGAGCAGACTACACGAAGCCATGGACCCATTTTGTCAACAAGGCACTGTACAAGCTAATGATGGTTCTATAATTGTGTAGGATGTATTTTCGTGGAATTAACCAATCATTGACAGGAAATAGTTAAGCTTGGGTACCTGGAGACCATTTTCAGTCATTCACGGACGTCATGTTCCACCCAGGTCACCCCATAGTAACCCTTCGAACAATTGTGGGATATAATCAAGAGGTCAGTTTGTGCACAAAATCATGCACCGCCAACACTTTTGCAGTTATGGACGGCTATAGAGGCGGCTTGCTCAATATTTCTGCAAGAGACTTCTAACGACTTGAAGCCACTCCACGTCGAGTTGCTGCACTGCGTCAGGCAAAAAGGACGTCCGACAGGACTTTTTTTTTTTTTTTTTTTTTTTTTTTTTTTTTTTTTTTTTTTTTTTTTTTTTAGTTATCACTCTTCTGACTGGTTTGATGCGGCCCACCACGAATTCCTCTCTTGCGCCAATCTCTTCATCTAAGTGTAGCGCTTGCAGCCTACGTCCTCAATTATTTGCTGGATGTATTCCGATCTCTGTCTTCCTCTACAGTTTTTGCCCTCTACAGCTCCCTCTAGTACCATGGAAGTCATTCTCTGATGTCTTAACAGACGTCCTACCATACTGTCCCTTCTCCTTGTCAGTGTTTTCGACATATCCCTGTCCTCTCCGAATCTGCGCAGAACCCCCTCATTCCTTACCTTTTCAGACGTAGTTGCCTGTAGCAGCACATCTCAAATTTTTCGGTTCTCTTCTGTTCTGGTTTTTCCACAGTCCATGTTTCACTACCATACAATGCTGTGGCCCAAACGTACATTCTCACATTTTTTTCTCAAATTAAGGCCTATATTTGATACTAGTGGAGATCTCTTGGTCAGGAATGCCCTTTTTGCCAATGCTAGTCTGCTTTTGATGTCCCGCTTGCTCCGTCCATCGTTCGTTATTTTTCTGCTTAGGTAGCAGAATTCCTCAACTTCATCTACTTCCATGACCGTCAGTCCTGATGTCAAATATCTCACTGTTCTCATTTCTGATATTGGGAGTTACCCTATGACTTTTGTCACCTCAGTTTAAATGGTTTACGGTTTGTATCTCCACTATTACGTCACTTTTCACAATGTTATTAGGACGTGATTCGGGGCCTACATCATCTGAGCGCCCCTTTTTGTTTCGTGGTTCTCGACATGGACAGTTCTTATCAACATGTATGTATTGTACTTAGCTGATCCAGTCGTAGTATCTTACAGTTTGCACACCGTCCAGGTTTGAGAACAGTTATGTTTATTTATTGTTTTACTTGTTGCCGGCCAGAGTGGTCGAGCGGTTCTAGGCGCTACACTATTAAACCGCGCGACCGCTACGGTCGCAGGTTCGAATCCTGCCTCGGGCATGGATGTGTTTGATGTCCTTAGGTTAGTTAGGTTCAAGTAGTTCTAAGTTCTAGGGGACTGATGACCTCAGAAGTAAGTCCCATAGTGCTCAGAGCAATTTGAACTATTTTTTTTAACTTGTTTCCTGTCATAACGCGTCGATGTCAGTAGCATTTTATGAATTTTCTTTAAAGTCTCATAATATCTTTCAGAAATTTTCTTGTTGTTGATTAGACCTTACCGATTCGATCCCTTCAACGTACATACCTCGTCATGAGGAGCAAGAGGAGACAGTTTTATGCTCTTACTTTAGCAGATAGTCTTATTCATGTTTTTTGATATTCGTCTAAGAAGTCACGTCCTTGTGAATCAGTACTTCAATAGTTCCTGACTACCGATGCGCTTCGTCAGCATATTAGAGAACGGAACACAGGCAGTGCCTCTGAACTGGATATGCCGGCAGCTACCCACGAGCAGAGAGATTGCAACGTGCAGGAGGTGAGCGTCCTGTCCCACTGTTTAGGCACCTCCCCTCCTATCGGAGGTCGATGGCTGAACATAGCGGTATTACCTGTAAACGCGCACAGTGGGGTGAGCGCTCTGTAGTCTACAGCCCGCTGGCCTTAACTCTGGGCAGCGCTCTGTTGAAATGCCAACTTGGTCAGTAGTAAGGCCAACGCTGCTTGTTATCAGTAAGCAACAGTCGACATTATATCATTAAATTAACAGTAACCGTAGTAAAGTTTACATATAGGCGGATTATGCATGATTAAAGAATATTTGTTATCATAAAGTTGTTCGTGTGAAAAACAACCGTCATTTTCTTGTGAGAAGTGTCTCACATTCAACCAGTGAATCGTAATGACGAAACGCTTCTGCTGATCAGGATGCTGATACTTTTAAGTTACTGAATATTTATACAATATTACGTCGGTATTTGGAGGGACATAGACATATTAAAACAGAAATACACAGTACTGATGTTCCACAATATTATTTATTTTATAGCTCGTTGTGAACCTCATATTGAACTTTTAGGTCACCGACACACAACTTAAGACTAAACTAATATTCCACACAACAGCGGCGAGACTTTGTAGCTGGGCAAAGATTGTTTTTCCAAAGATATGTCACCTTTCACAATTACACATCTGTACAAAAACACAAGCATAATGAAATTCACAGAGAAGCTATGAAAAAGTCTTATATTACTTTATACTAGAGGATTAAAATTATAGGAATCTACAGGCCAAAAACGTTACAAAAATTTTTATTGCCAGAGACTTCTTTGTCATATGGCCAAAATAAGTGATGAATATGATGACCAGAGAAAAAAGGGAGCAAAGGAGAGGAAGGAGTGAATGCAGTGTGGATCAGGAAAAGCTGTACTATTTCCATAAGATTGTCATAAGGTGAGACATACATTAAATGGCCGCTGCTACTTCAGCAAGGGGAATAATGGAATTGTAGTTGCTCATTAACGATTAAGTCAAGATTCTGTGGTCGGGATTTACGTGCTCACAGCTTCTTCGCTAATTTCATAACTCTTGTGTTTTTGTGTAGCTATACAGTCGTAGAAGGCCACATATCCTTCGAAAAACAAACTTTGTAGAGCTATAAAGTCTCACTGATGTGCTGAATGTCTGTTTACTCTTGAGTTGTCTGAAGATGGCCTAGAAAGGCGAAAGCCAGTGCATAACGACGCATAAGACAAATATTGTTGTTGAGTTTCAGTACTATATATTACACTTAACTATTGGACGTTCCTACAAGCCACATGTCTAAGAGTGAACTAACCAAGTTCAGAGTATATATTAGAAACAGAAAGGTCTGATAAATGTAGCCAGATAAGAGGAAGTGAGTGAAAGGGCAGATGGCAGTGATGGAGAGAAGTGAATGGACGTCATCAGTCTTGATGCTGAAGACAATACTATCCTGAAGTGATGTGCGAGTGACAGCGAACACGACGAGTAAACGTATGACTATAACATAAGAAGTAACATAAAAATAACGTGCGTTTAGTGTCATGTTTGTTATAAGGTAGTACAAGTAAAAGTAGTTACATACACAAGAAATGAGTGCAGGGGAACAGATGCCTAAATTATGTATTGCTGCTTTTGGCGAGGAGCTCTTGGAGGTGGTTTGCAGCTGCCTTCCTCCGATCGGTTATGAAGGATCAAGTGTGCATCTGTGTCGTAGAGATGACAGTAAGTGCGTACGGTATAATGATGGATTTGTGTTGTTATGAATGGAGGGAAGAGAGATGGTGAAACCCGGTCGCGAAACATAGCCTACCTTTTTGAAGTAGCACCAAGGGGCCTCCGTAAGATCGTCATCAACAATGACATATGCCTTCACCTGATGAGACACTGCGAAGATGTTCGAATTTAACCTAAAACAAAGATTGGTGATCAGAAACTCTACGCCACCACCTCTCCTCCCTTTGCCGATCAAATACTGGCAGTGGAAATTTCATCCACCACCAGGATTTGAACCGGCTTACCTGCGTGTCGAGAGCCACGTCACAGGCGTGCGAGGCACCCATTGCTAAGTGTAATTGTTATTTAATTTATTATAAATATATTAATAACAATTAATAGGATAATACGTTCAGCTACAAAGAAATTTGGTTACTTGTTGTTACACAGTCACTGAATAGCTGGACAATTAACTGTAATTACAGCATTAGATGTTTCGATTAGTAGAATAATGTAACCTATGTACGGAGGTGTGCTGACTCTTACCGAGCCACACACTGACTGGAGGGTCCTCATACCATAAAGAGTGAACCATAACGTCATCGACAGACTTTCATAGCTGGTAGTATGCACAAAAATATGAAAAAAACGTCTTGCAAAACTTGGCTCTAAAACACATACATTAAGAGCTACGAGCACTTGTTCATTTTCGATGCTATGAAACACATCTCTTCTGTTGCAAGTTCTTTACTTTCCATATTTTGGGAGAAGGTAGTAGTGACCAAAACAAGAAAAAAAGTCCAATAAACAACGATGAGTATGAATAAAGTTAAATATTTCGTAGTGAGCATAGAGGACAACAGACCTTTGGATGTGGATGGTAAAATGGTTGAAAGAGTAAAAGAGTTGAAATAGCGTGAAAGGAATGGGATGGATCAGGGAATGATGGGATGAACTCAAGCAAGAAACAGGTTAAGGTCCGCACTCGAAAAGTTGCTGAAATCCCGACTTCTAACGAGATCCACGAATATTAGGTTCAACATGACTGTAATACAACCTGTGATCCTTTACAGAGTAGAGAACCAAAAGATGGAAAGATAACTCCTCCTCGTTGTTGTGAGACACATCTTTTGACCAGTGAAGGGTAGTGACGACTGGAAGAAAAGGCAAAACTGTGAATTACAGGAGTTTTAGAAATCGGTGGACATTGTTGCTGTGATTAAAGAGAAGTAAGTGATGTTGGCATGTAATACGTCGAGAAGTCCAGATCAACAGGGAGATGGTTGAAAAAGAGATTACATGCAACAGACCAGGGGGAAGAGTACGGATTAGATGGATTGACGGGTTCAGAGAGGTTATGACTACGATGAGACTAGTTGGAGAAGAATACATGACCCGAAGAAGATGGAGGAGGCTGAGCGACGATGCCAAAGACCGACTACGATTTGTGTGTGCAACTTAGTACGTAGTAAATGAACATGGGCTCTAAAATGCTTGTGTAAAAAAATGTTCTCCAATCCACCATAGATGTTAGTATGGACCAGAACAAGAAACAAAGACCAACAAACAAGGGCTCTAAAGTGCTCTTAAGAGCTATGAGAACTTATTCAATAGAAGAGATATGTTTCACTATAGCGAAAATGAACTAGTGCTCTTAAGATGTGTAGTTTAGAGGTCATGTTTAACAGACTTTTTTCTTGTTTTGCTTCATACCACACATCTAGTAACATAGAAGGAAAAGAGCTTTCAGTGGTAGAGATGACGCACGGTAACGAAAACGGACAAGTGCTCATAGCACTTGAGGTACGCATTTTAGAGCTCACGTTTACTACACATCTTGTTGTTTTCTCGATCCATTGCACCACCTCTGAAAATTTGTGAGTGGAGCTGTGGTTCACCCTGTAGAACATAAATAATCTATATAGGGATACCATTTACAGGAAATACTCAGATGGCTATTTTCCCATTCGGTGCAGAAGATATGGAGTAGCGACGTAGCCGTAAACCAAAGGCCAACAAGAGATGTCAACATTAGAAACAACTTAATACAAAGGCCAACAAGAGATGTCAACATCAGAAACAACTTAATACATTTATTTTTGTTTCTTGTTTCATTACCTGACTTCATTACATATGCTTTGTAATAATTTACTACTTATTTATGTTACATAAAGCAGTCTCTTCGCTATTGTATCATTAGAGTTAAGAAATAAGAAAAATACTTTTATGGAGAGAACTTTCAATCTTATGAAAATATAATATGTTCAGAGTTACACATACAGAAAGCCATTCTCAATGAAATCCTTCGTGGTGTACTGCGGCCTCTGCTTATAAAGTATTTAAGATGCCACAATACTAAAATAAACGACGTTTCGGCCATTTTGCAGCGGCCTGCTTCAGGGCAAAGATTAATTTTCTGAGGACTCTTTGTTTCAATATATTGCACTTTTGGCGGCGTCACAGGGCCATCGACGTCACAGTTCGTAGAAAGTTCCGGAGATAAACAACAAGCGAGTTTCACAAACAACATAAACGCCATAAAATGGCTGCTATGTGGTTTTCTGCACGCTCGCTCGAAACGGAAATTTTGTCGACATTCGTGAGACACTTCACGAAGGTCACGTCTACGCCATCTGTCGTTTTCCGAGCGAACCATGTTCCACATAGCTATTTTAGCCATTCTGTAATGGTCATTATTAGCTTCATGTACCATACTTAAGACACACATATAAAGAAGCACCACGAAGTAATTATCCGAATGGGAAATCGCTAGATGTGACGTATATGTAGAAATAAGCAAATGATTATAATCTCAGAAAAACTGGATGATTTATTCAATAGAAAAAGTTTCGCCTATTAAGTCCATAACTTCTCCCTTACCATCTGTGCCCATCCTGTCAGCCTCTCCCCCACCCTCACCTACCTTCGCCTCACCATTGACCGTCACCTCACCTGGATTACTCATTTCTGCTCTATCCAATCCAAAGCCCACAACCGCCTTCAACTCCTCAAATTTCTCTCTGGCTGGACATGGGGGTTAACCCCTCTGCCATCCTCCACACCTACAAATCCTTGATCCGTCCCATCCTCTATTATGCCATTCCCGTTTGGATATCCAACCCCCCCCCCCCCCCCAAATTCTATAAGTCCCTCCAGATCCTTGAGCACCATGCACTCCACCTCGCCTTCCGTATATGCCTCCCATCCCCCACACTGATCCTCTACAACCTGATTCCTTCCCCCCATCTGCTCCTTTTTCTCGAACATATCCATGTCCTCTACACCACCCACCACCTTGATCCTCCTCATCCCCTGGTGTCTCCTCTTCTCTCCAACCCCCTCCTCTCCTGCACTTTCACTGTTGTGTCCCCCCTACCCTTCACCTCTACACCATTCATCTCCTTTGCCAAGGTGGCTTCCATCGACTCCCCTCCTGGATGATGCCCTTTCTCCCTCCATTTATCCCTCCTATCAACTCTGACCCTCACCTCCCCCTCCCTTCCTCTGTTCTTTTCCCAGGCTCCCGCTTCCTCCCTTCCATCCCGTTTATCCCCATCTACTCTCTCTCTGCCTCACTTCTCCCCACGAGAGCTTTTTGCTCTCCCCGTCACTACCTTTCCCACTCCTTCTCACGGCCACCCAGAGCCCCCTTTTCTATGTCCGCCCCTTCCATCGGCTCCCCCTTTTTCTTTTCCTGTCCTTCCCCCCTTTTGCCCCTCATCGGTCTGGGTGTTGTGTGGCCCACTGTCAGTGTTGTGAACAGCCACCATACTGTCGCTGATTGTGTTTTTTATCTCGTGCGAACAGAAACCAGACTGTCGCCTTGTTTTTCTAATTGTGCCTGTCTACTTGTTGTGTGTCTTTTATCTGCATCGTCACTGCAGTGTTTTTATCTTTAATTCCACAAGTTTCCGCCATTTGACAGTTTTTTTTATAATGTCACCGTTGTATCGCCTTTTTCTTGTTTGTTTATGTTTTCATTATGTTTTCTAACGTTTCTGTAGGCTGTAGAGCAGCATATTACACTGCTGCCAGCCCCCCCCCCCCCTTTCATAACTCGTTGGTCCACGTCTGATCCTTGCATGAACAGGTACTCGGCTTGCCACTGATTGATAGAGTTGTTGGATGGATGTCATCCTGAGAGATATCGTGCCAAATTCTATCCGGTTGGCGCCTTAGATCGTCAAAATCCCGAGCAGGTTGGAGGGTCTTTCCCATAATGCTCCAAACGTACTCGATTGGGGAGAAATCCGAGGATCCTGGTGGCCAAGGTAGGGTTTGGCAAACACGAAGACAAGCAGTAGAAACTCTCGCCGTGTACTGGCGGGCATTATCTTCCTGAAATGTAAGCCCGCGATGGCTCGCCATGAAGAGCAACAAAACGGGGCGTAGAATATCGTCGACGTAGCGCTGTGCTGTAAATCCCGCGCATGACAACCAGAAGGGTACCGCTACGAAAAGAAATGGCACCCCAGAATATCAGTCAGGACATATGGCGGGTGACAGTCGGTTGGTATTCCACGGCTGTCCGGGGCGTCTCCACGTATGTCTTCGGCCTGAAATCTCACTGACTGGAGTAGGATTATCTTCAGCGATGAGTTCATATTCGAACTGACCCCCGATGACCAGTTCGGGATTTTGACCATCGAACGGGCCAATTGGGTAGAATCTGGAACAATATCCCTCTGGAGGACGTTCAACAACTCTATCAATGACGAGTAACTGCTTGCATGAGGGCCAGAAGTAGACCAACACGTTATGGACTTGCTCAACCTGTGAATTTTTTTTAAAATTTGCAATCATTGTTTTTCTGTACATGTACATCACATCTACTGATTTTCATCGCGTTTGGCATTCCGGTAATTCCTTCGGGATGCATCTGTTTCTTCTTTTCCCTTTACAGAATATATGAAGTGCCTAATACCTGGACTACGTCAGAGAGTGTACCATTCCTCCAGTTTTAATGACAAAATGAGATGAATTGAAATCTCGTACCTTACCCATTCTGCACGGTACTGTTGTTTAGTCAGCCAGGAAACAGTAAAGACGTATGACATTGTGGACTGGGAGACCCCAAAGGGTTCTGCAGCCTAATTGGAAAGGGTTTTATTCCTCTGCGCACAACGCCCCTTCCATGGCGGGTACGTGAGAGTTACGTCATGTTTATAAGGGGCAGTCAAATTAAGACGAGACAGATGGAAAAAAGTAAGTAAACTGTTTGTTATTTCAAAAGCAGTCATCATAGACGTTAATAGAGTTATCCCATTGTGTGACAATACGGTTAATGCCCTCACGGAAAAATGTTTGTGCTTGCCTATGGAACCATGGTTACAGTTAGGCGTTGTCCTCTTCGCTCAAAGTAAATGTGATTCAACGAATGTCTTCCTACAGGGCTCTAAAAATGTGTAAATCGCTTGGGGAGAGGTCGGGACTCTATGGAGGACGTATAAACAACAAAATACCCGTCCACATATTGAAAATGTTGTTTCGACTACGCTGAAAACGTTTTGTTGGGAAGCCCTTCATCTACATCTACATGGATGCTCTGCAAATCCCATTTAAGTGCCTGTCAGAGGGTTCAACGAACCACCTTCACAATTCTTTGTTGTTCCAATCTCGTATAGAGAGTGGAAAGAACGAACGCCTACATATTTCCATACAAGCTCTGATTTCCCTTATTTTTCATGGTGATCGTTTATCCGTATGTAGGTCGGTGTCAACAAAATACTTTCGCATTCAGAGGAGAAAGTTGGTGATTGCAATTTCGTTAGAAGATTTCGCCGCAACGAAAAATGACGTCCACCCCAAGTCTTGTATCATATCAGTGACACTCTCTCACGTACTTCGCGGTAGTACAAAACGTGCTGCCCGTCTTTGAACTTTTTCGATGTACTCCGTCAGTGCTATCTGGTAAGGATCCCACACCGCGTACCAGTATTCTAAAAGAGGATGGACAAGCGTAGTGTAAGTGTAGGCAATCTCCTTAGTAGACCTGTTACATTTTCTAAGCGCCCTGCCAATAAAACTCAGTCTTTGGTTAGCCTTCCCCGTAACATTTTCTATGTGTTCCTTCCAATTTAAGTTGTTCGTAGATGTAATGCCTAGGTATTTTGATGAATTTACGACCTTTAGATTTGCCTGATTTATCGTGTAACCGAAGTCTAACGGATTTCTTTTAGCACTCATATGGATGACCTCACACTTTTTGTTATTTACGGTCAATCGCCAATTTTTACATCATACAGATATCTTTTCTAAATCTTTTTGCAATTTGTTTTGATCTTCTGATGACTTTATTAGTCGATAAACGACAGCGTCATCTGCAAACAACCTAAGAGGGATGCTCAGATTGTCTCCCAAATCGTTTACACAGATAAGGAACAGCAAATGGCCTATAACACTACCTTGGGGAACGCCAGAAATCATTTGTTTTACTCGATGACTTTCCGTAATTTACTACGAACTGTGACCTCCCTGACACGAAATCACGAAAACATTCACATAAGTGAAAGGATATTCCATAAGTATGCAACTTCACTACAAGCCACTCGTGTGGTACAGTGTAAAAAGCCTTCTAGAAATCCAGAAATCCGGAATCAATCTGAAATTCCTTCTCAATAGCATTCAACACTTCATGCGAGTAAAGAGTTAGTTGTGTTTCTCAAGAACGATATTTTTCTAAATCCATGTTGACTGTGTGTCAGTAGACCGTTTTCTTTGAGGTAATTCATAATGTTCGAACACAGTATATGTTCCAAAATCCTGCTGCATATCGACGTTAATAATATGAGCTTGTAATTTAGTGGATTACCTTTTCTTTGAGGGGTGCGACCTCTGCAATTTTCAGTCTTTGGGTACGTATCTTTCGTCGAGTGAACGATTGTATATTTGTATTAATTGTTATGAATGGAGCTATTGCTTTAGCGTACTCTGAAAGGAACATAAATGTTATACAGTCTGGACCAGAAGACTTGCTTTTATTAAGTGATTAGTAAGTTGCATCAATACTCCGGGGATATTTACTTTTACGTTACTCATGATGGCAGTTGTTCCTGATTCGAATTCTGGAATATTTACTTCGTCTTATACGTCATCCATCAGTTTCAATCTGCCCCCAAGCGATTTCCATATTTTTGGTGCTCTGAAGAGAGACATTCATGCCCGTAGATTTGCTTGGACGCTTCGGTACAATTATGGTTCCATTGGCAGCTGCAAATGTTATTCCATAAGGGCGCTGCTGAACGTCTTGTATTAACACTTCTGGTGATCACTTTTGAAATAACGGTTTACTTACTTTTTTCGATCCGTTTAGGTTATGCGATGAAGATGAAGATGCTGATGATGATGATGAAAGAAGGGAGAATATGAAACCCAGTACCGGCACATGGCCTACTGCTCTCTAATAGCACCAAGATGGCCGTCGAGCTTACGTTCCCCTCCGGCGAACCGATCACCATCAACAACGTGACATTCCCTCACTTCATGAGACAAAGCGGGTAGATTTCGAATTTATTCCAGGATACTGGCGCAAAGTCTACTGCTCAAGAATCTTGCGCTACCTCCTATCCTCCGCCTTGCAGCCAAATACCGGCAGTGAATATCAATACTCCGCAAGCGACATAACGGTATTTTGCGGACGGTGCTTCTGGTACAATAATTGGTGCCCCCTCCCCTCCCGGTAACTGTTCCATTCGCGAATGGCGCGTGTGAAGAGTTATTGTCGGTACGCCTCTGTATGGGCCCTAATTTCTCGATTTTTCTCGTTGTGATTATTTGGTGAGACGTATGCGGGAGGAAGTAGCACTTTGTCCGACTCTTCCTGAAAAGTACTCTTTCGAAATTTCAGTAGAAACCAATCTGTGATGCACAACGCCTCTCTTGTAGTGTCTACCACTGGAGTCTGCTGAGGATCTCTGTAAAGCTCTCGCGCTGACTAAACGATCCCGAGACGAAAAGCTCTTCGTTGGAGGTTCTGCATCATTTCTATCAGTCCTACCTGTTAAGGGTTCCAAATCGATCAACAATACTCAAGAAAAGGTCGAACAAGCGGCTTACGTGCTCATTCCGTTTAAGGTCGCTCTGGATAGATACACCTAAATATTTTACTGTAGTTACTGTTTCCAGTAATTTGCCATCAACAGTATAGTTGTACGGTTATGGAATTTTTTTTCCTGTGTATGCAAACATTACGTTACATTTATTTACTGCAGGGTCAACTGTCAGAGCCTGCACCATTCATCAGTCTTCTGCAGATCCTTCTGCAAGTCTCTACAGCCTTCTGGCGTTGCTATCTTGTCATAGACAACCGTAACATCTGCAAACGGCCCTAAAGAGCGTCCCACGCATTCTACTAGATCATTTATAAACGTTGTAAACAGTAACGGGTCCTATCACACTTCCTTGGTGAACTCCCGAAATTACGTTTACAGCTGTCGATTTTGTTCCGTTAACAGCGACGTGTTGAGTTCTATCTGCAAGGAAGTCTTGAAACTAGCCAGAAATCTGGTCCGATACTCGTTAAGCGCTTACTTTTGTTACTAAATGGCAGTAAGAAACACTATCAAATGCCTTCCTGAAGTAGAGAAACGCGGTATCAATCTGAGGGCCGATATCTAATGCCTGTAGATCTGGGGAACAGAACAAGCTGAGTTTCTCATTAACTCTGTTTGCTGAATCCATTTTGATTTTTATAGTGGAGATTTTCCTTCTGCAGGAACTTCATAATATGGAATGATTTAAAAGAAACAACAGATTTAAATTATTTATAACAGATAAACCATCAAAAATAGAAACACCTTACATATGTCACTGGATAGGAAAAAGTTCAAAATTTTGACACCGTTGCGCCGTTGATTGTTTGTCAGAACATCACAACACCGCAAGAGAAATAATTTTGCTTGTCGGAATTTGCGTGAAGTAAATTCATTTTTTAGGTGCAACGTGCATTCCGCCGTCGATTCAGCAAGCAGCTTCTGGACAAGCAGATTTATGACTGGCATAAAAGAACTTTGGAAGCTGGTTGCATATATGAAGGGAAAAGCACTGGTCGGCCACCCACCTCTGATGATGATGCCGAGAATTCACTCAGAGCCCTCAGAAGCCCACAACTTAAGCTTCTTCAAACAGTGGTGTGTCGTGTTCTGAAACGACGCCTACATAAGTAGCTTTACAAGTTGCAGTTACTGCAGCAGCTGCGTGGCAGCGACGATAACAGAAGGTACGAATTTTGCATTCAGTTCTCCAGGATACGGCAGAGGATACTTTTCCGAACGACTCATCTTTTCTGACGAATCGTCGCTTCATCTATCGGGTAAAGTAAACTGCGATACTGTAAGAATTTGGGGTCACGAAGCTCTGGCGTCGCCGTCGAACATGAAAGAAACTAACCAAAACTGAATTTGTTCTGCGTCGTTTTTCACAAAGTTTATGGACCATTCTTTTTTTCGGAGAAAAATGACAGAAATGCCATATCTGGACATGCTGAAAAACTGGTTGTTTCCCCAACTTCACGAAGATTCCACTGATTTCATTTTTATCCATGAGGGCGCCCTGCCTGACTTTCAACTTGAGGTGCGGTGTTATCTTAATAGCACCATCCCACAACGTTGGATTGGAAGAGATGGACAACAACGTCTTGTTCATTGTATTTGACCTCGTAGGTCACCAGACTTCACACCTTGCGATTTCTTTCTTTGAGTGTACATAAAACATAGTCTTTGTCTCACATATGGCATCTACTCTTCGAGATTGGAGAAATCGAATTGTTGAAGTTGTCGGCTCAATAAACAGGGACCTGTTGATACGTGTGTGGAATGAAATGGACTAGCTTTTGGATGCTTCTCCAGGAGCGCTTGGAGCTCAGGTTGAGTGTATGGTATAGTGTATGTGAGAACATTAAACTTTGTACCTTCCTCTATCCAGTGACATGAAATGTGGTTTTATCTTTCACGGTTTATCTGTAATCAACAACTAAAATCGATTCTTTGTTTTTGAATCACCCTAGCATAAAACACATTCCTTGATTCTATAAAGGATTGGCGTCAACGATATAGGGCTATAATTATGTGCAACCGTCCTACGGCCCTTTTTGAAAACAGGAATGACCTACACTTTTTTTCCAGTTGCTAGGTACATTTACAATTTGCAGACGAGCCAAGACGGAAAAATATAACTGGAAGATAAAGAACGAAGTGCTCTGATTAAAAAGGGTGTAAGACAGGGATACAGTCTTTCGTCCCTGCTGTTCAGTCCATACATCGAAGAAGCAATGATGCATATAGGAGAAGGGTTCAAGAGTACAATTAAAATTCGAGATGAAAGGATATCAATGACACGTCTCGCTGATGACATTGGTATCCTCAATGAAAATGAAGAAGAATAACAGGTTCTGCTGAATGGAATAAGCAGTCTAATGAGTACAGCATTTGGACTGAGAGTGAGTCGAAGGCAGACGAAACAAACAAGAAATAGCAGAATTGAGTACAGCAAAAAACTTAACTTCAGAATTGGTGATCAGGAAGTACATGAATTTAAGGAATTCTCATACCTAGGCAGCAAACTAATGAACGGAGCGAGGAGAACATAAAAAGCATATTAGCAATGGAAAAAAGGGCATTCCCGGACAAGACAAATCTACTAGTGTAAAAAATGCCTTAGTTTGAGGACGAAATTTCTGAGAATGTACGTTTGGATCACAGCATTGTATGGTGGTGAAACATGGACTATGGAAAAAACCGGGAAAGAAGAGTCTAGAAGTATTTGGGATACATTGCTAAGTTTGGAAACCAGGTGAACTGATTGGGTAAGGAATGAGGAGGTTCTCCGGAGAATCGGCGAGGAAAGGAATACATGGAAAAAAGTGACAAGAAGAAGGAAGAAAATGGCAGGACATCAGTTAAGACATCAGGGAATAAGTGACATGGTACTAGAGGGAATTAAAGAGGGTAAAAATAGTAGAGGAAGACAGAGATTGGAATACATCCAGCATACAATTGAGGAACTAGGTTGCAAGTGCTACTCTGAGATGAAGAGGAGGAATTAGTGGTTGGGTGCATCAAACCAGTCAGAAGACTGATGACACACACACACACACACACACACACACACACACACACACACACACAAAGAGCTTCCCGGCGAAACTTCTGCAGCACAGTCGAAACACCCTGCCAACTTCTCTCTCGCATTTTGCCAATGTTGTTCCGACTAAGCTGCAGAAGTTTTGGTGCGAAGCCCTTTCACATCCTACATAAAATCCCGACCTCTCCCCATGTGATTTACTTTTTTTTTGGACCCCTGAAGAAAGACATTCGTGCCCCTCGAGTTGCTTCTTCAGACGAAGAGGTGTATGCCTAGGTATAGTCAAGCTTCCGTAGACAGCTGCAAACATTTTCCGTTAGGGCACTGACCGTCTTGTCTCACAGTGGAATAAATACATTAACAGCTACGACGATTACTTTTGAAATAATGAACAGTTTATTTTTTTTCATCTGTCTCGTTTTTATTTGACATCCCGTTATACACTGAAGCGCCAAAGAAGCTGGTATAGGGACGAGCATTCAAATACAGAGACGTGTAAACAGACAGATTATGGCGCTACTGTCGCAAACGCCTATATAAGACAGCAAGTGTCTGGCGCAGTTGTTATATCGTTACTGCAGCTGCAATGGCACGTTATCAAGGTCTAAGTGAATTTGAAGCTCGACGGGGGGGCGGGGGGGGGGGGGGGGGAGGGCGGGGGGGGGGGGATGGGCCACAGTATCTCCGAGGTAGCGATGGAGTGGGGATTTTCCCGTAGGGCCATTTCACGAATGTACCGTGAATATCAGGAATCCGGTAAAACATCAAATCTCCGACGTCGCAGCGGCCGGTAGAAGATACTGCAAGACGACGCCAACGACGACTGAAAAGAATCGTTCAACGCGACAGAAGTGCAACACTTTCCCAAATTGCTGCAGATTTCAGTGTTGGGCCGTCAACAAGTGTCAGCGTGCGAACCATTCAACGAAACATCATCGATATTGGCTTTCGGAGCCGAAAGCCCTTTCGTTTGCCCTTGATGACAGCACGACAATAAGTTTTATGCCTCGCTTGGGCCCTCCAACACCGACGTTGGACTGGTGATGACTGGAAACGTGTCGCCTGGTCAGACGAGTTGCAAGTTGTATCGAACGGGTGGGCGTGTACGAGTATGGAGACAACCTTATGCATCCATGGCCCCTGCATGTCCGCAGGGGACTGTTCAAGCTGTTGGAGGCCCTACGCCGGCCGGGGTGGCCGAGCTGCTCTAGGCGCTTCAGTCTGGAACCGCGTGACCGCAACGGTCGCAGGTTCGAATCCTGCCTCGGGCATGGATGTGTGTGAGGTCATTAGGTTAGATATGTTTAAGTAGTTCTAAGTTCTAGTTGGCTGATGACCTCAGATGTTAAGTCCCATAGCGCTCAGAGCTATTTGAACCATTTGAATTTGGAGGCCCTGCAATGGTATGGGGCGTGTGCAGTTGGAGTGATATCGGAGTCCTGATACGTCTAGATATTACTCTGATATGTGACACATACGTAAGCATCCTGTCTGATCACTTGCATCCATTCATGTCGATTGTGCATGCCGACGGACTCGGGCAATTCTTGTAGAACAATGCCACACCTTACATGTTCAGAATTGCTACAGAGTGGCTCCAGAAGTACGCTTCCGAGTTTAAGCACTAGTGCTGGCCGCCAAACTCCCCAGATATGAACATTATTCAGCACATCTGGGATGCCTCAGAACGTGCTGTTCAGAAGAGTTCTCTACCCCGTCGTATTCTTGCGGATTTATGGACAGCCCTGCAGTATTCATGGTGTCAATTCCCTCCAGCACTACTTCAGACATTAGTCGATTCCGTGCTACGTCGCGTTACGGCACTTGTGCATGCACGCGGGGGCCCTTCACGATATTTGGCAGGTGTACCAGTTTATATGGATCTACTATGTATATTTGTTGAGGGTAGGTGAGTGTAATGGGTGTATGTATAGTGGGATGTTACGTTTTTGTGATGTAATAACGATGAAAGAAGGGAGAATGTGAAATGGGGTGCCGGTACATAGCCTACTTCTCTTTGATAGCACCCAAGATACCTTCGGGCTCACATTCCGTCCGACGGGCAGTTCACCGTCAACGACGTCACGTTTCTTCACGTACTGACACAACGCGGTGACGTTTGATATTGGATATTGGCCCAAAGCTTGGTGATCACGAACTTTACGCCACCACCTCTTCACCCCTTCCCGGCCAATTACTGGCAGTAAAACTTTCGTCTCCCAACAGGGTTCGATCCCGGTTACCATCACTGCACTGAACTCCATGAGCGTCCTCGTCTACAGAGACGGATGTCGTCTGGTGAAAACGTTTCTCGGCGACATACAGAGCCAGAAACAAAGCGTTCTCTTATCCAATTTTTCATAAGACAGAGGAATACGAAGAGCCGAAAGAAGGTGTGATGCTGATCACTCTTTAAATCCCCCTCGAGAGTGAAGCCAGGAACACCAGCAGTCCACGGAGGGTTTTAATTCTCGATGTGACGGTGGGGACCGTGATGTCAGCCCTGAGCGCCCCGACGGCGTGCCGATTAGCAGGTGTGTCGGAGCCGGCGCCAGCCCCGGCTGCCGGCTGCGCAGTTATCGCCTGCCAGGGGCGGAGGAACGCCGCCGCAGCCTCCGTCTGCGTCGTCTGTCTTGTCTGTCCGCATGTGGGACGGCGTCGGCTCCGCTCTGCTCAGTGGTCGCACGGCCGCGACGCGTAGCGCCACGCACGGCCGAATCCGCTCTCCGCACGCACATCGTGCTGCCTCAGTCACGGGTAAAGGATACTGAACAAGAAACAGGTAACAATACACTTCACTGGCCTATTCAAATACGACACGTCTGCGTAAACTATCCTGTTTTGTTCATTTACAGATTTAATAACATAGTGATAAGGATCTATCCGATCCATCTCGAGTGCGCTCGTTTACAACTTATTTTTCAGTTATTTGTAATCCCTTTATTCTCCATTTGTGAATACTTGAGCAAGGCAATGTGAGCGCACCCAGTCGTCTTTAACCTGTGATCTCTCGCGCCTATTGTTATCACGTGATAACTCCCGTGTTAGATTTTTCGTAACTAAGAAACCTTTTTTGTTTTTGCTTTGTAAGTTTCATACAAAGATACGTTTAACAAGTAAATTACTTCTTTATCGTCACCAACACATTATAAATACGTATTAACATAAAATGAAACACATATATTACATGAAAATATTTTAATATGCCCCACAGCGGCCGAGCGGTTCTAGGCGCTTCAGTCTGGAACCGCGCGACCGCTACGGTCGTAGGTTCGAATCCTGTCTCGGGCATGGATGTGTGTGATGTCCTTAGGTTAGTTAGGTTTAAGTAGTTCTAAGTTCTAGTTGGCTGATGACCTCTGATGTTAAGTCCCATAGTGCTCAGAGCCATTTGAACCATTTTGCCCCACAGTTTATCATTACCTTCACAACAACATTCCTAATAGCATTTCGACTTAACTATAATAACTAGCGTTAACTTCAGACCCGTTTTACTAATTTGAGTCCGATCAACATTCTTGTGACGTACACATGTAGAGAATACGACTACTCGCTGCTGTATGTTCTTTACAAATCGAATTGGAACAAAAGTGCCAACGATACTGTGTCTGTGTATTTTACAATGCGATCAATTATAGTGCCCGGAAAAATAGCTTATAGCGATTCAGAACCGTTTTCGAATATTTTTCTTTCCCCTTAATACCTGTGTCACAATATTCTGGCACTCGCGCTCGTGTACTACAGTCTGACGAACAGTTTCTACTGGAGGGGCTTTATGCTTGAAGAATTTTGTACCTCCGTCCCTGCCTTGATACATATTAGGATTTGCAGAATGTGGGGCAACTGCAGACGCATTTTCAGAGTCGCTATGACACTTTTCTGTTGCGGTGCCGATCTCTTCATGCTGAGACTGTGCGTCAGTATCTGAAGACAAGGCAGTCTATATCGATATTCTCATTCAGGGGTTCCTCTAGCCACATCAGTAGCTATTTGTCTGACACAATCCCTTTCCTGTGAAGTTATATATGCTTCCACATGTAACAGCCTGTATCATGTAACTCAGAACACGCAAGTGTCTCATTCAGTCTGCAGAATCCAATAACAGTACCTACTTTGCTTATAAAAGACGTAATATACGCATAATACTTCCACAGAAAAAAAAAATGTAGTCGCTCGTTAGTAGCACACAGAAACACGAAAACAGAAGCAAGTCGGTGTTACAGGAACTCACAAGAAACTGGTTCGTAATAACTACCGATCAAGGAAAAAAATCTAACGATGCGTACAGTTTCAAAAAAGCCGATTCTAGCAGGTTTTACTTGTACGTTGACCGGCGTAGATGCGTGGTCTCCAGGTAGAGATCACAAAGAAAGCATTGCTAGATCAAAAGTTCAATATGTGTAAAGTATATTAAAATATTTCAGTAAAATCATAACAGTAAAATTTTTTTTCTCAAGCGTTAGCGATCTCGGGTTAAAAACTGTCCTTAATGAGCAATGATTTGTATCTACGAAGGTGTGCAAACAACCTGAATAATTGGGAGATCGGGATCAAGCTTGTGTAATTCAAGGGAGAGGCGAACCATTCTAGTAGCTGAGAGGTCCTATGTTTCTTCTGAGTGGTCAAGGATTGTTGTCGCAGTGACTAATGACTCCGTTTCACCAGTACTGCATATTATTTGGGTTCTGCACGGTTACGGAAGATCTCTACTGGTTTGAACCAACTACCTCCTAATGGTAAAATTTTATAATGGTGAGCATCACCACATCCATGTCGAGTTCTCGCGAATCGTTGCTCTCCTTTCGTAATGGGCCACAAAATACGTTATTTAAGAATTTATCATGTGATACAAAAATATCCTCACCTTTTTATGATGCCGCGCGGGGTAGCCTCGCTGTCTGAGCTTCTCGTCACTGTCCGCGCGGCTTTCCCCGTCGGAGGTTCGAGTCTTCCCTCGGACATAGCCGTGTGTGTGTTGTCCTTAGCGTAAGTTAAAGTGGTACATAAGCTTATCCTAGGATACGTATACGTTGGCAAGGATTAAGTGCCAGTATATTGGTTCAAATGGCTCTGAGCACTATGGGACTTAACATCTGAGGTCATCAGTCCCATTAGAACTTAGAACTACTTCAACCTAACTAACCTAAGGACATCCATGCCCGAGGCAGGATTCGAACCTGCAACCGTAGCAGTCGCGCTGTTCCGGACTGAAGTGCCTAGAACCGCTCGGCCACCGCGGCCGGCGTCCAGTAAAAACGAGCGGAGAAATGTGCTAATAAAATGAAATTTCATATGCTCGTGTAAGACACATTAGAGACAGGTTAACATTTCGTACCTGAGATTAGCAGTAATGTAAAATTTTTTAAATGTTATTGCGAATGCCTTCGACTGCGAAAACTATTTGTTCACAAAATTCGGTATTGTAATTCTAAAACTGGGTACTGTGAAACTACATGCAGTAATGTTTTTTATCGTATGTTTACCATATGCATAGCATTTAGCAAATATAGCCCTCTATGAATGCTTCGTTCTTACAATTTCGCGGTACTCCACTTGATAATCGCAATACGGTCGAAAATGCTATAGTGGATTTAATGATGCATAGTCCATGCAGTCAAAGGATACTGCAGTGTTCTTTAAACATATGGAGGAAGAAAGAAGCAGTATACGGATGTTCAAGGGCACTATTATCAGCGCTGCAGCAAGGAATTTGTTTTGTCGGCAGTAACGTCATTACACATGCAGTAGTAGCTGTTTTGGAAGGGAGGCCTGTTCGGAGAAGCGAAGGTGGTAATCGCCTGAACTGTCTACGGAAACGAACTCAGGATCACCAGAGTGCTTTTCACCGAAGCTCCGACAGAGTTAGATGCTGGTGTTGTAGCCACTGTCTAAGTTGACATTTATATCGTATTAAGTCTTCACCAGTTGTCACTCACGGATTTCAAACACTATCACCGTCATCCTCGGCAGTAACTGATTTAATCCCCGGTAACGCGATACGTTTCTAGATTTCAAGAATGGAGAATACCTCATACTTCTGCACATTCGTTTGTTTAAGGTTTGCTCTTGACGCGTAGGTCCATCCTTGTTCCAATCATCTGCCAAAGTACTACCATTTTTATTTAAATAACGAAGGAAAACATTATAATTACTGCACAAATTGCACCCATCTTCCTTTCATGCTTTTAAAGGCTTTCAACAATAGTAACACGTAACATTAGTAGAGGTAAAAATCTATTACTTTACTTTTTTGTCCACCGTTGTAATGCAATCAACCGATGGAAAAAGCCACAGTGTGTGGCATATTGTCAACTTTACAATTAAGAAAGCTGAGCAGTATTAACTGGTTTCGAGGACGACTGTTACGCAAGCGATGTAGTCTATCGGTACAGAAAACGAAGCAACTGCGTCTGAGTTTATTGTGAAATCGCAACTCAAGACAGTTTACGATGATGCAAGTCTTGCAGATGCGGTGATTATGTCCGCATAGCACAGGAATTATGCGCATCCGCATAGCTAAACAACCACCACAAACTTATCCGAAGTACGTCCTTCTCCTCTACAAAACGAGCGGCATACGGTAATCGAACGCTTCTTTAATATCCTGTCCATATAATATATTATCTTGCTTTTCGGTCAGATGAGTGGGCAGTTTTCTTTCTGTTCGAACTGAAGTATATCAGGCCAGTAACATTCAATTCACTTCTTTCTCCACCACTAGCACGGAATCGACAGTTCTGTGTACTGTCTGTATCATTTGAGGAACGTTCTGCTGGTATAATACAAAAGTGTACGATTTGAGATATAAACAACACGTTAATCGTAGGTAGTCCATCAGTTTAACATCAATGTAATCGGGTAAATCCATGGGAACAAATGAGAGAAATCCATTACGGAAAAGTAACACTAAATATTTTCAGTCACGAAAACGTGTAATACTCCAGTTGTTTTGAGAATATGAGATATTGTAGCTTAGAAGAAACTATGAGCCATTATTTCAAGAACATGTTTAATTTTTTCCTACAATTACACGACTCGTTACATGTCAACACGTTTACAACGCCATTTTGCGTATCATAAAAGATATTTACCGCATCTTATAAATTCTATGCAGTAAACTTGTAATCAGCTTCCGGATGCCGATTACACTCTCATGAAACGTTTTCATCATTTAATGACATATAACACCAAAAATTTGTGGAAGTCTAACGTTTTAGGTCTGTAGTAATATATGAACAGAAACCACAAAAGCTCCCCTATTACAGTAGATCGTTATAACTACTATGTACTGTATCAAACATTAATACTGACTCATCACTTACATTTAATATTTTGTCTTTGTTGCTATTTATACTGTCATATCACAGTACTGTCTGTAATAATGTTATTTTATTTTGCTATCGATTCCGGTTCTAAACCACTGTGAACGACGGCTATGCAACATACAAAAGCGGATAACGCGACAATGCCAAACGAAGTGAGAAAAACAGAAGAAACGTTAAATCAACCAAAATACTCACGGAAATTCTTACAGATTATCATATGTCAGACATGATTTAACATAAGTTACCACAGGACCCCATAATTGCCAAGATAACATAAAATCAAAAATTGTATTTTCATCTTATTACAGTTTTTGATTTCATATTATCTTGGCAATTATAGTTTTCTGTGTAACTTATGTTAAAGCATGTATGACGTGTGACGCGTCTCTGATAATTTTCGTGATTATTTTGATCGATTTAACATTTTTTGTTTTTCTTATTTCGTTTGTCATTGTCACATTGTCCATTTTTGTATGTTGTACAGTTGCCGTTGATGGTTTAGAGCCGAAACCGCTGGGAAAATAAAATCACATTATTACGGACAGCACAGTGTTATGCATTTCTTAAATTTCATACATGCTGTTGACCATCGCCTAACCAAGACGTTTTATAATACTATTTGTTGGCCCCTTAACTCCTACAACAGATACGTAAATGCTTAAATTTTAATTTCTGTTTATAGCATGTGGCATATAACTATACGATTTGCTATAATAGTGTGGTATGCTATGATAATACTTAATTTTTCTTGGAAATTTGATCGCTCACTTTGTGCTATCTCTAACCGTTGTCCTCCCACCGTTCGCTCAACTTAAATCTCATCTCTCACACACACCCTCTCTCTCTCTCTCTCTCTCTCTCTCTCTCTCTCGTTCTCTTTCTCTCTTTCTCTCACGCAGCCGCCCCCCCCCCCCCCCCACACACACACAAAACAGCTCTCAGAAATACAGATAAAAAGCATTGTCAAAGTAGACCATTAACGAGATTTGATAAGCAATACTTAATTATTTAAATTTGTTTAATATTTGGTTGTTACACTGCTTTTAGTTTCCTGGTTAAAATAGAGTAACAAAAAACACAAAATCTATTTTCATGGCATATTGTAAATACACGACTACATCATATAATAAAGGTTAGTCATTTCGAAATCGTCGGTGGAATTACAAATTCAGTTGTACAACGAGGCCACTTGGGGAGGTTTCCCACCAAAATATCGTTTGTGTAAGAAATAAATGGTTCAAATGGGTCTGAGCACTGTGGGACTTAACATCAGAGGTCATCCGTCCCCTAGAACTTAGAACTACTTAAACCTAACTAACCTAAGTACATCACACACATCCATGCCCGAGGCAGGATTCGAACCTGCGACCGCAGCAGTTGCGCGGATCCAGACTGAAGCGCCTAGAACCGCTCGGCCACTCCGGCCAGTAAGAAAGAAATGAAATGAAAGGAAATAAAGTTATCTGACCTTTCTTGGCTGGTTTTTAGTAGTAAAGAATAGTCACTAAGCTCCTGCACTCCAATTTCGAACAGGATTTTCTCAGATTTATGGCAGTTGACAGAACATTTTCTGCAATTTCACCTATAATCCTTACCATGTCACATAAACAGAAATTTTCTTTTTCTTTCTTTTTTTGCGATTGGGAAGATGGAGTGTGGGTGGGACTGGGAGGAACTACGTAACGGGCCAAGTGATCTATTTAACTGGCTTGCAGGTGTTTATCGTAAATTGAAATAAGCACTATCTTATAGTGGAGAGGACAGTTTCCTTTGTTTGGTGTAAACAGAAGAATGAAAGACAATCACTCTTCAGACGAGTTAACGACCTGCAGTTCGCATTCTGTGGTTCACCCACAACTGTCCTCTTTTCTGTTTGCGATAGTGGTACTAACCATGAAGTGTAAAGATGTCTGTCCCTGTCACGGCGATAAATGTAAAATGTTCATCTCTGTCACAGTGACAAATATAAAGCTCCTTTCCTAATTATTTACGGCTATCGAATTCGAATATGATAGCTTAACAGAGAGAACATGAATCATTACGAAATTAACCTGACAATATGCCTGATGCGAACACCTGCATGTTATACTTTTCAAATGATAAAGTCTCTCAATTAAAAGAGGAAAACGGTCACTTTCAAATAATAGCAGTACAAATTAGTAATACGTCGATTTCTTTATCCCTTTGGCTGGTAACACTCTTCCTAACAATGCCTAGGTACACCCATTCTTGTGCACTCCAAGAAAGAAAATCCGTCGAACCAAGAACGCATTACCCAGATGAGACGGAAATAAGCAGATATGACCTATATGTAGAGGCAAACAAATGATCGCAATGTCTGAAAAATTGGTTGATTTATTCAAGAGGAAGAGCCTCAAAAATTGAGCAAGTCAGTGACTTACTGGTCCACCTCCGGCCCTTACGGAAGTAGTTATTCAGCTTGGCTTTCATTGACACAGTTGTTGAATGCGCCCCTGAGGGAAATAATGCCAAATTCTTTCCAATTGGTGCTTTAGAGAGTAAAATCCAGAGCTGTTTGGGGGACACTGCCCTAATGCTTCAACCGTTCTCAGTTGAGGAGAGATCCAGCGGCGTTTCCGGCCATGTAAGGTTTGGCAAGCGAGAAGACAAGCAAAAGGAACTCTCACCATGTGCTGGCGGGCATTATCTTGCCGAAATATAAGCCCAGAGTGGCTTACCGTGAGGGGCAACAAAACGTCCACGTACCGCTGTGCTGTAAGGCTGCCACGGATCACAACCAACGGGATGCTTATATGAAAAGAAATGGCACTTCAGACTATCACTCCCGGTTGTCGGTCCGCACGGCGGGTGAAAGTCACGTTGGTATCCCTGACACGAATCTCATTGACTGGGGTAAAACCGTCTTCGGTTCTGAGCCCAACTTCGAAATGAGACCCGATGAACAGCGAAGACGTGTTTGGAGACGCTCTGGACAGCGACGGGATTCCAACATGATTTTTGCCCAGTCCCACCCCCCCCCCCCCCCGCCACCACCCCTCACCATACAGCTGGTCAACTAGGGATGATGGTCAGGGGTGCCATTTCTTTTCATAGTACGAAGCCTTTGGTTGTCACCCGCGGCACCGTTGCACCACAGCTGTGCATCGATGATATTCTACCCTGGGCTTACATTTCAGCAAGATATTGTCCGCCCGCACACCGCAGGAATTTCTACTGCTTGTTTTCACGTTTGCCAAACCCTACCTTGGCCAGCAAGATCACCTGATCCCCCCCCCCATTAAAAATGTTTGGAGCATCAAGAGCAGGGCCCTCCATTCATCTCTGGATTCTGACGATCTAACGCGCCAGTTGGACACACCCTGAGACGCTATACTTTAAAGGGACATACAAGTAATCTATCTACCAGTGACAAGCCGAATACCTGCTTGCACAAGGGCCAGAGGCTAACCAGCGCATTATTGACTTCCTAAATTTGTGGAGGTCTTTCTTTTGAATATATCATCAGAATTATCTGAAAGTGTAGTCTTTTGTTTGTCCGTACATGTACATCACATATACCGATTTACGTTCCACTCGAATAATTCTGCAATAACAGTTAAGCTCGTTTCACATTCATGCTAAAGAAACCATTGCTACATTACGCTTCGATATTAATTTAACAGGTAATCAGTGATGACGCAAGGCTTTTAAAATCAATTAATAATAACAATACGTCCCAGTAAAGAATTCACTAACCAACAAACGCGATGCTGTCTCGTCCATAGCTTTAAGAAATATTTCCGCGCGCATTTTCATGAATAAACCGAAACACTGAAATACTTATACCCTATCAGCCGATGTTTTCAATTTATAAACATACTTTCTAACACTTCTTCTGGCCATTTATGCACGATGGAGCTGCGCGCCACTGCTCCGTAAGTAATCACATAAGACTCTATGTAAACTGAAGGTGGAGGGAGGGGAACACGATACCAGCTGCATCGGGACTTCAGCGGAATAAGCAGCGCCGAGTGAAAATGTGTGCCTGAGCGGACTTCTAACACGGGATCTCCTGCATACTTGGCAGTTGCATTAGCCACTGCGCCACCACGACACGGTATTTATCGCAAACTCGCGAACTATCTCGGTACGCTCGACGGACGACTCACATTCCCATCTAGTGCCTCCTATTCGCAGTCCTCGTACATGTATTCCGTGCTCGCTAATTTTAGATTCCCACTGGAGGTCAAACGTAAACGTGCATCCATAGTGAGGGTTCTGGATTCATTCCCCATCGACGCGAATCAGTTATATGAACGCGTGGTGTCTGTTCTTTAGGACATATCCAAATGAAGAGACATGGTGGATTTATACAAACGACTCTTACATTTTGCGTGCACAGTAGAACTCGCGCATTGTTGACGTTATATAGTGAGACGCCAAAGAAACTGGTATAGGCAGACGTATTCAAATACACAGATATGTAAACAGGCAGAATACGACACTGCGTTCGGCAACAACAAGTGTCTTGCGCAGTTGTTAGATCTGTTACTGCTGCTACAATAATAGCTTCTCATGATTTAAGTAAGTTTCAACGCGGTGTTACAGTCCGCACACGAGCGATGGGACAGAGCATCTCCGAGGTTACGATGAAGTGGAGATTTTCCCGTAAGACCATTTCACGAGTGTACCGTGAATATCAGGAATCTTGTAAAACATCAAATCTCCGACATCGCTGCGGCTGGAAAAAGATCCTGCAAGAACGGGACTAACGACGACTGAAGAGAATCTTTCAACGTGACAGAAGTGCAACGCTTCCGCAAATTGCTGCGGATTTCAATGTTGCGCCATCAGTAAGTGTCAGTGTGCAAACCATTCAACGAAACATCATTGATATTCCGACGGACTTGGGCAATTTCAGCAGGACAATGCGATACACTGCACGTCCAGAATTGCTACAGATTAGCTCCAGGATCACTCTTCTGAGTTTAAGCACATCCGCTGGCCACCGAAATCCCCAGACTTGAACATTATTCAGCATATCTGAGATGCCTTGCAATGTGCTGTTCCGAAGAGATCTCCACCCCCTCGTACTCTAAAGGATTTATGGATAGCCCTGCAGGCTTCATGGTGTAAGTTCCCTCAATCACTACTTCAGACTTTAGTCGAGTCCATGCCACGTCGTGTTGCGACACTTCCGCGTACTCGCGGGGGCCCTACACGACATTAGGCAGGTGTACCACTTTCTTTGGCTCTTCAGTGTATAACAGGACAGTGCCTCCACTAGAGAAAAAGCACGCTCAGCTCTGAAAATTTCAGACATCAGTGATGAGTGAACAGTAAAGTAGCACTACTTCATAACACCAGACCTGGCAGTACTCATTATGTTCACAAACAGAAGATGGCACAATACCCTCCCCCTCTCCCTCAGCTTGTCTGCCTGCCACGTTTGCCAGTCTTCTCGAGATATTCCGCAACAAGTTATTCAACTTTACCATCACGGGTTCACGTTGTCACATAGTCATTGTTTCTTAACGCTGTAGCCAATAGCAAACTACCATAAGAAACTGATGTCGTAGCCATGATTGTATGACCCTTATTTCAGGAAAAAACAAACAAACAAACAGAAACTGAAAATACTATCCCACCAATTAGGTGTTTGGTTTTATAACTGTGCCCTTATATCAGTTGTGTATACAGGTACACATTGTCACGGTTTATAAGTACAGCCTCTCAACACAGTGTTTTGTCCAATACATGTGCTCTGAATTACACGTAGTGAAGGACAACAACGTAACTTTTTTTATATACACTATCGTTTCTGTGAATTACAAAACTGAAAAGGGTATGTACTGGAAAGTACATTACATCGAAGATTACGAACATCCACAAATAAAATGATTAACATTACATTGCTGTACATATTATTTGATAATTTATAATGGTATTAAAGCTCCACGTTCTACAAACTGACCCTCAAAACCAAAGAAAATATGATCATGTTCCTAAAAAGGCTCACTACACGAAATTTGCATCCTAATCTACGAAGAATCAATAGAAATTGCTGCAAAATCTTTACAGATAAGATGGATTGGTGATATGGATTGCGAACATACAGCACAGGTAAACGGTGGTATGTGGCGTTCTTCGAAAATGTCCCACACATTATTAGTCACAAATCGTTGCGTATTGACTTACTGAAATATACAGGGTGATTATAATTAAAGTTAGACTTTCAAACCGCTGTAGAAGTAACACTACTGGTCAGAATGACGTCAAATTGCAACGGAGTATTATCGGAGAAGGGGGAAAACGTATGGGAGAAGAAAAGTAAATAGTTACACAGTGTAGCGATAGTTGTCGACTACAAATGACAAATGAATCATACAACAGTACCTAAGGCGTTCGTGTGTCGTTAAAAAAAACAGTACTACTCAGTGTGCATGGGTGTACAGGTGTGATACTGTTAATTACGTAAGTCCATCCACCACGGCAAGGTCATATCACATCGGATTGGAAAAATCGGTTTTTAATAGTCCTAAGGCTAGAAACGGCATAAAAAAACATCAATCACATCGGTTTTTAATGGCCCTGAGGCCAAAATCCGCATAAAAAGCATCAATCAAAATCAAATCGGATTATTAAATTTCCGTGTGACTGGCGAACAACATGTTCAATATGCTGTCCACCGTTTTCTGCAACAAATTGAAATCGAGAAACAGCATGTTCCACAACTGGCCGAAGTGTTTCCGGGTTCACGTTCAGAATGTGTTGCGAAATGCGTGCCTTCAATGCAGCTGTTTGCAATAGGAACATGTAACACAATATCTTTCAGGTAGCTCCCACAACCAGAAGTCACACGGATTGATATCAGGTAATCGGGACGGCCAGGCTGCAGGAATATTGCGGTCGATAATTCTAGCATTTCCGAAATGGCGTTTCAGCAGCTTGTTAACTGGATTTGCTATGTGCGGAGGTGAGCCATCGTGCATAAAAATGATCCCATCCACACATCCACGCCGTTCGAAAGCTGGAATGACGTCGTTCCGCGAAAGACACACACAGCGCTTACCATTGACGGTACAGGTAACAGGACATAAAGCATCTGTCTCTTCAAAAAAATACGGTGCTATGATAAAAGATGCCGTACACCCGCACCACACAGTGAATTTTTTAGGTTGAAGTGACACTGGTTGATTTGCGTGTGGATTTTCCGTTGCCCATATTCGACAATTCTGTGTATTGTCATATCCTGTCAGATGGAAGTGTGCTTCGTCTGTCCACAAAATCTTCCACGGAAGGTCATTGCCCATTTCCAAGCGAGCAAGAAATTCTAAAGCAAGGGTCTCTCTTACTGGCAGGTCAACAGGGAGCAACTCGTGCACATCGGTAATTTTGAACGGATAGCAAAGAACGATGTTTCGTAGAATTTTACGCACCGTGCTCACGGGTATGTCCAATGTTCGGGCAATTCTCCGTGCACTGCACGTTTTCACACCACCACTCGTCTCCTCCTGCACTGCTGTGGCCACTGGTTCCACTGACGTCGAATCAATTCGTTTCCTCCCTCTACCAGGTTGCGCACCAAACGAACCCGTCTTTTCGAATTTCCCGATCATTTTCTCCAGACCCACGGCAGTCATCGGACCAAAGCCTTTTTTCAAACCATTCAGTATCCGGGACTTCTGCAGAGCGACGTGTGCACAGTCATCATTCTTGTAATAGGGCTTTACAAGCAGAGCGCGATCCTGCATCGAGACAGTTTCATCGAACGACGCAGACGCGAAGGAGGAAAAGCCGTGTAACCCGCGTGTTTATACTAACTTTAGTAGCTCGTGCTCATGACAGGTATTTTCATTTGTGTACTCTGACACCTACAGTGCCATCTATTGATCAATTTTCACACTATTTTTTTCCTTCTTCACCTTCTCCGATAATGTTCCGTCGCAATTTGACGTCATTCTGACCACTGGAGTTATTTCTACAGCGTTTTGACAGTTTAAAGTATAATCACCTTGTAGAATGCGTAGCTGACTGAAGGTTTGACATTACGTGGGCTTTAAAACTGTCATGTTGTTGGTCAATACGTTGGAGTTTGGTCAATATCTAGTAGTCAATATAATGAATCCAATGGCAACAAAATTTGTTACACTTTGTGTTTGACCGCTTTGTCGCTCAACAGTAGATTCTGTCAAAATGTGCTACGTATGTTGACAGCTCTGTGGGGCAAAAAAATGGCTCTGAGCACTATGGAACTGCTGTGGTCATAAGTCCCCTAGAACTTAGAACTACTTAAACCTAACTAACCTAAGGACAGCACACAACACCCAGCCCTCACGAGGCAGAGAAAATCCCTGACCCCGCCGGGAATCGAACCCGGGAACCCGGGCGTGGGAAGCGGGAACGCTACCGCACGACTGTGGGGCATGATGAAGCGTGAAATCATACTTTTTATCCTTAGCGATGCCGTACAGGTATAAACTGAAGTGTGAGACGTTTGTATTTTCTGGACAGTGGTAGCCGAGGCAACACCCCGAGCACAAGTAGTACAGCCAGCACCGTACGTCGTACAAGCCGGCCTGCAGCCACTGCAGTAACCCATATGTGTGGCAACACTATGGAAGAAGCTGTACTGTCCAGTGAGGTCTAGCAGCTCTGCCTTCTCCACTCGGCGCTTGATACAGCAGCCTTCTTGTATCCTCTGTTTCCATTTACGCACCAAGGACGGTCGTGTGAGCACACTATAATGACCTTACCATTAATTTTCTTCTGTGGTACCACAGGCGTATAAATTTTCGAAATGACTGCATGATTCTGCACACGACTGTAAATACTATTTGTATTTGCTATTACCCAAATAGGATTTACAGTAGTAGGAGAAGATGTTCGAAACAGATAACTTACCATTGATTTCCTGAACTCATTAAGTCAGAAATTACCTCCACTGTGATTATTTTATGGTTTTCCTAAGGTTTAAGCTTCTTACTGAGTGCATTATGACATTCTGTTTCAAAAATTAAAATACTATATTATAATAAAAATTGAAGGTTTATGTTTTCCACCTTATTTACATGACAGGTAGCAATGTGTATCAGAACCTTGTCGATCTCATAGCAACAGACACGCAGAATTTGAAACAACGAGACACAATGTACCACAAGGTTCTATTTTGAGTGCCGGCCGCTGTGGTCTCGCGGTTAAGGCGCTCAGTCCGGAACCGCGCGACTGCTACGGTCGCAGGTTCGAATCCTGCCTCGGGCATGGATGTGTGTGATGTCCTTAGGTTAGTTAGGTTTAAGTAGTTCTAAGTTCTAGGGGACTGATGACCACAGATGTTAAGTCCCATAGTGCTCAGAGCCATTTGAACCATTTTTTCTATTTTGAGTCATTCGTTATTTCTAAGATACATAAATGATCTTTCACTTGTATCGTCAGATGCCGCAAAATTTATCCTGTCTACAAAGTCTAGGAATAAAAAATTGTGCCAGTCCTTTTACTGAAAATGGTAACGCAATATTTGAAAACATCAACAGATGTTTCAAGTCAAATAGGCTATCATTAAATTTTCACATGGCTCAGTCCGTACAGATCAGTACGTCTCACACAATTCCGCAAACTATAAACGGTGAAGTACAAGAAGTTGAAAGTGCCATATGATTTGTGTAAAAATTTCTTAGATCGTCACTGAGCAGCGACCACCTGATATTTCAAATAATATCTTGCGCGCCACGGCGTAGAATACGAATTGTTCATAAATTGTATCGATAGCGATATTTTGTGTTTCTTATTTTTTGACAGCTGAAGAATTGTAATCCTCTTCTGTTTCCACAGTCCTGATATACTTTTTAAAGATGGTGGACGTTTATGTGGCGCGGTCCGCAATCACTAATTAGTTATTATAAAATATTGCTATTGTTCAGTTCTATGTAAGAATTTATGTGTGCATCTAAGATGAAATATCGAAGATAGGACATTAAAACTGTACGGAGCCTATTATAGCAATACTGACTAAGGTAATTAAACTGGTTATTGTGCTCTCAAATACTGTAGTGCCTGCTTATTACTTAAAGCATTTCTGTGCTATCTATCTCCTGTTAATGGCAACAGAAATAACGGTGTTTTTATAGTTTTCATACAGCTACCAGGGACCGACTGCATGTCGGCAAACGTCGTATTTAAGGCAGAACGCGCATTGCCATTTACCTTGTTTGTGGTTTAAATCCAATTTCTTTTAACGTGTGGTGTAGTGTAGAAAAGCAAATTTCCAGCACTGTCTGGTCCCTTAGGTTTCGCTGTTCGTAGTTGCTATGCCTCATATCCGGTCGTGGTCGAACATGATCACGACACAAATACATTAAGTGGCAATGCGAACGCTGTTCTTGATCTTGAGAACGCTACGCCTTCTGCAAACTATTTGAGGTGACATATAAACTATCACATACAATACTTAAGTATTTTGAAAAGTCTTTGCTCTTCCCGCCAAGAAATGGTGTGAAACTCACAACAGATTTCTGAATCTTCACAAGAGAATAATAATTTAATCAAAATATATATATTAAAAAAAAAAAACACCACAACCGCCGAACAGTATGCAAGGCGTGTCTGCAGCTACGAAAATAATGACTGTCTGGTTTCCAGGCGACATTTTATAACAAGAAGAAGTTATCGTGCGGCTTTCTATCCGAATCATATCTATTACAATGAATTTTTTTAGGTGTTATCAGTTGCCCCACCCTCTCACTCCGATTCTTTAATGAACCGATCTCCCATGTATAAAATAGCTCTCACTGTCGAACACTGAAAGAGAATAGTATGGGTAATTTTCGCTAATGTTTAATAAAAGTTAGTTTCTTGCGCTTCTCAATGTTTGCGATGTCATCATTTCTCCTGAACTATATGTCGTGCAGTTTTGCAGATACATTCAATGGTAGATGTAGACAGTGTTTCTGCAAAGTGTGTTGGGAATAGTGTTAGTAGTGAAGAAGTAATAAATTAATGCGTCAAGCTTGATGCTGAATTTTTTTCTGCATGATCAGTTGAATTCTTTCTGCACGTCAGCGAAAATTTCCCTTTCATTATTTTGTTCGGGAGGGAGGGGTGTGATAATCACGTTCCATGCGTGCGCTGTCAGAATCACCATAATACAAACGGCTGCGTTCTGAACGGTGCCGTGACGGTAAAGCACGGAATACTTTTGAAAGGCGTCGCATCATGTTCAGCGATGAATCGCGGTTCTGCATTAGCCCCGATCACCATCATCGGCGAGTATGGGTGCGACCTGGGGAGAAGCTGCAGCCTTCCATCGGTTTGCAGAGCACAGTACTGTTGCTCTTGGTGTCGTGCTGTGCGGAGCAGACGGGTGTGACTTCAGGTCACGCCTGAGGGCACTCTGACGGAACCAGGCTACGTCGCGGACTTCCTGCGCCCCCATGCATTGCGTCTCATGCGACAGAATCGTGGTGCCAATTGTCAACATACTATGATCGTCCACATATGGTACGTGTCCCTACGTATTGTGTGCGTGATTTTTATGGTACTCTCACGGCCAGCAACATCCCCAGACATATCGCTGAAAGAACATATGTCGGAACAGCGAGGGCGTCAGCTCCGCACCAATGTCAATATCCAGGATGTCAAGGACCACTTAGAAGAGTTGTGGGATAGCTTGCCTCAGAAGAGGATGCCACAGCTTTGTCATATTCTTCCCAGCCAGCCGGCCAGTGTGGCCGTGCGGTTCTAGGCGCTTCAGTCTGGAACCGCGTGACCGCTACGGTCGCAGGTTCGAATCCTGCCTCGGGCATGGATGTGTGTGATGTCCTTAGGTTAGGTAGGTTTAAGTAGTTCTAAGTTCTAGGGGACTGATGACCACAGATGTTAAGTCTCATAGTGCTCAGAGCCATTTTCTTCCCTGCCGAATCAGCGCATGCATTCAGGTCAGAGAAGGTGCAACGTCACACTGATAACTCGGCTCACACTCTCAAGTTCTTTGAGAATCTGACTCGATTTTGCAATCACTGAAATAACATCACATATCCATCCTCTCAATCCGTGGAGTTTGATTTCATTTGTCGCTCCTCTTCTGGGTGCTTCACGTTTTTTGTCATGCAGTGTAGACAAGACGTGATCCTTAACTTTTAGTATAGCTTCAGCTTATGTGCGCCTTAAATATAGTTTATTTTTGCTGTTCCATTATATTGTTTGCAATGTTGACTAAGAGTAACAATGTTCATAACAGATTCAATCCTCCTTATGCGTAAGCGTGAAAATGCAACGTAATTCTAAGAAGCATTATGTACCGAATCAGTGCGTTTTCACCGATTAACAATTCAGTTCCTTCCCAAGCAATGGTAAACAAAAAGATTAAAAACATCTCTTCCAAAGCTAGTTGCGAAGTCTCTCACCAGAATGTTTCTAGAATCTTTTATTATCAAAAGTTAAAAGTTCTGCAAGAAATTGGAATAACTGTAAATCAAGTCGAAGCCAATACGTTCTCCCAGCACCAGTTTTGACGCGGAAGTTATGTACAGAGTTTCCGCTGTTTTTCAGAGAGATTATCGGCCTTCGTTAAAATGTACCAATCACAGCACACACGTTACAAGCCTTTGACGATTTTGTTCATCATTTCCTTGTCAAGGGGCGTTATACAAGCAGTTCCTGCTGTAACGAGGTTCGTTATTTTGCCGGTGTGTAAGAGAGCTCCCTTCTTTCGTGACGTGAAACCATTATTTATCGAAACAGCAGACTGATTTTTTTAAAACTATTCGGAAAAGTTCATACAGAAAACTTCCTATGGTGAAAAAGTGTCTTGTGAACCTGTCTGGACTTAGATTCAATGGGAGAGGAGTCAAACGATAGTTCTTGAGAAACTTGAATAAAAATAACTTCATTGCGAAATTAATACACTTCCTGACATAAAGAATAAAGCACTCAGAAGGGGAGGAAGATTTCAAATAAAACTTCACAAGTTGAGGGGAGTAGGTGATGTTATTGCAGTGATAACTAAATTGAATCAAATTTACAAAGACCTTGATAGTAAGAGGAGAGCCCACTTATCAGTACAGCATAACACCTCCTCTGGCCTGGGTGAATGCACTGATTCAGTTGGGAAGGGTCTGGCAAAGCCTTTGTGCCCTCTCCAGAGGCAAACTGGACCACAACTGTCTAACTGCTGCTTGTTAGTGACACTGTGACGGAGATGACATACGGGAGTCTTGTTGGCCACCGGAACGCCTCAACATCACGTGCGCAGTTGACAGAGACACGTAGCAGCTGTGGAAGAGAAATGTACTGTTGAAAATTGACACCACCTCTTGAGATGTAACACATTAAGACGCAAGATGTCCGTAATGGCCTTTAAAATTGCTGCACCACGAAGATGACGTGCTACAGACGTGAAATTTAAGGGACAGGAAGAAGATGCTGTGATATGAAAATGATTAGCTTTTCAGAGCATTCACACAAGGTTGGCGCCGGTGGCGACACCTACAACGTGTTGACATGAGCAAAGTTCCCAACCGATTTCTCATTCACAAACAGCAGTTGACCGGCGTTGCCTGGTCAAACGTTGCTGTTATGCCTAGTGTAAGGAGGAGAAATGCGTACCATCACGTTTCCGACTTTGATAAAGGTCAGATTGTAGCCTATCGCGATTGCGGTTTATCGTATCGCGACATTGCTGCTCGCGTTGGTCGAGATCCAATGACTGTTAGCAGAATATGGAATCGGCGGGTTCAGGAGGGTAATACGGAACACCGTGCTGGATCCCAACGGCCTCGTATCACCATCAGTCGAGATGACAGGCATCTTATCCGCATGGCTGTAACGGATCGTGCAGCCACGTCTCGATCCCTGAGTCAACAGATGAGGACGTTTGAAAGACAACAACCATCTGCACGAAGAGTTCGACGACGTTTGAGCAGCATGCCGGCCCGAGTGGCCGAGCGGTTCTAGGCGCTAAAGTCTGGAACCGCGCGACCGCTACGGTCACAGGTTCGAATCCTGCCTCGGGCATGGATGTGTGTGATGTCCTTAGGTTAGTTAGGTTTAAGTAGTGCTAAGTTATAGGGGACTGATGACCTCAGAATTGAGTCCCATAGTGCTCAGAGCCATTTGAGCCATTTTTTTGGGCAGCATGGACTAACAGCTAGGAGACCATGGCTGCGGTTACTCTTGACGCTGCATCACAGGCAGGAGCGCCTGCGATGGTGTACTCAGCGACGAACCTGGGCGCACAAATACTAAAATGTCATTTTTTTCGGACGAATCCAGGTTCTGTTTACAGCATCATGATGGTCGCATCCGTGTTTGGCGACATCGCGGTGAACGCACATTGGAAGCGTGTATTCGTCATCGCCATACTGGCGTATCACCCGGCGCGATGGTATGGGGTGCCATTGGGTAAACGTCTCGGTGACCTCTTGTTCGCATTGACGGCACTTTGAACAGTGGACGTTACATTTCAGATGTGTTTCGACCCGTGGCTGCACCCTTCATTCGATCCCTGTGAAACCCTACATTTCAGCAGGATAATGCACGACCGCACGTTGCAGGTCCTGTACGGGCCTTTCTGGATACAGAAAATGTTCGACTGCTGCTCTGGCCAGCATATTCTCCAGATCTCTCACCAATTGAAAACGTCTGGTCAATGGTGGCCGAGCAACTGGCTCGTCACAATACGCCAGTTACTACTCTTAATGAACTGTGGTATCGTGTCGAAGCTGCATGGGCAGCTGTACCTGTACACACCATCCAAGCTCTGTTTGACTCAATGCCCTGGCATATCAAGGCCGTTATTACGGGCAGAGGTGGTTGTTCTGGCTACTGATTTCTCAGGATCTATGCACCCAAACTGCGTGAAAATGTAATCACATGTCAGTTCTAGTATAATATATTTTTCGAATGAATACCCGTTTATCATCTGAATTCCTTCCTGGTGTAGCAATTTTAATGGCCAGTAGTGTAGTTATGTGCCGGCAGAGTTTTCTTAATCACTAGCAGCTGCGACCTGAAGTAATAACCACTGGCTGCTCCCAGGTCGCTGCCATTCTGACCGTCGATTGTCATCTGGGGTAGTGTAGAACCACAATTGATTGCTGAACACCATTCACGTCCATGTTTCAGTGTCCCGGTACCACTACAGTTGCAGTCGTTTGAATCGTGTCAACGGCGGCCAACGAATGGAACAGTAATTCCGTAGTCCGGACGCTCCTAGTCTCTGGCCAGTGGTGCGAAATGATACAGAATTTTTCAGAGAGTCCATAACTTGTTTTCGGATGCAGGCGCAGATGTGAAGAGGTTTCGATGTGCTTGCTATACTACACTTGGTGCACAACCTTGACAACAAGTATGCTTGCCCTGACGTTCCAATGTAGTCCATCACTGGGTCACAGGCACAAATCTGGAAGTTTGTCTCTTCGACCAGCTGCCCATATAGACTGGAAATACTAACACGAATGCTTTACAGAAGAATGGAAAATTTGGTAGAACCTGACCTCAAGGAAGATCAGTTTTGATTCTGGAGAAATGCAGGAACACGCGAGGCAATACTGACCCTGCGACCTGTCTTAGAAGAGAGGTTTATAGCGCTAGTGGACTTTGAGAAAGCTTTTGACAGTGTTGGCTAGAATACTGTCTTTGAAATACTGAAGATGACAGGTCTAAAATACAGTGAGGGAGAGGCTATTTACAACTTGTACAGAAATAAGACAGCAGTTATTAAGAATCGAGGAGCATGAAAGGGAAGCAGTGGTTGAGAAGGGAGTGAGACATCCAATATTATCCGATATTATTCAATCTGTAAATTGAACAAGCATTAAAAGAAACAAAAGAAAAATTTGGTGTAGGAATTAAAGATCATGGAAAATGAATGAAAACTTTCAGATTTTCCGACGACATTGCAATTCTGTCAGAGACAGCAAAGGGCTTGGGAGAGCGGTTGAACGGAATGGACATTGTCTTGAGAGGAGGATACGAATTTCAACAAAAGCAAAACCAAGATAATGGAATGTAGTCGAATTAGACTAGGAAGTGAGACACTTAAAGTAGTAGAAGAGTATTGCTATTTGCAGAGCAAAATAACTGATGATGGTCGAAGTACAGAGGATATAAAATGTAGACTGGCTATGGCAAGAAAAGTGTTTCGGAAGAAGAGAAATTTGTTAACATGGAGACTAGATTTAAGTGTCAGGAAGACATTTCTGAAAATATTTTTTATGGAGTGTAGCCCATGTACGGAAGTGAAACATGGACAAGAGATAGTTCAGACAAGAAGAGAATAGAGGCCTTCGAAATGTGGTGCTACAGAAGAATGTTGAATATTAGATGACAACTAATGAGGAGGTAGCGAATAGAATTGGGGAAAAGAGAAATTTGTGGCATACCCTAAGTTGAAGAAGGGTTCGATTGGTAGGACATATTCTGAGGCATCAAGGAGTGACCAATTTAGTACTGAAGGGAAGTGGGGGTATAAAAATCGTAGAGCGAGACTAGGAGATGAATACAGTACGCAGATTCAGAAGGATGCAGGTTGCAGTAGCTGCTAGGAGATGAAGAAGCTTGCATAGAATAGCATGGAGAGCTACATCAAACCAGTCTTTGGACTGAAAACCACAACATAACATGAACATAATTTGTTTAAATGTTAATTTACTCATGTTGGACCTTGTGAACTCCACGGTTGTTAATGACAGTTGAAGAATGATACAACCAGCCTCATATACTTTTAAAAATGTTTAATTTTTGTACATGACCGGTTTCGGGTTACCAGGTGGCTAATCTCTTCAGTTACATATATATTTTGATCAACACCACATCGTGTGGTCCTGCGTTGCAAAAGAATATTTGAACATTTAGTGCCACTTTACAAGTTGCTTCATTGATAAAAACATGCTTAAGTTGTATTTGTTTAGACATACGTAAGCTCTAGTAGATGGTGATTTGTTTTGTTGCGATCCATATGATTTTCCAAGTCGACGTATACTTTGTTGAACTGCAAAGAGCGTACATATTGTAAATAAATTGCTGTGACACTCTTGATAATATTCTTTATGTCAACGTTGAGCATCAGACACGTGCTATATGCTTCTTTTTTGAGTGTGCAACACATACGTGACGCTCAACACTGTCATTAAGAAAATTATGAAAAGTGCCACAGTAATTTATTTACAGTATGTGCGCTGTTTGTAGTTCAACAACGTATACATCGAACTGGAAAACCATATGGACCACAACAAAACAAATTGCCATCTATTCGAATTTACGTAAGTGAATACAACTAATTCACATTGTATCTACATAAATGCAAACACATTATCGTATTATAAAGTGGCTCCAAATATTCAAATACTCTTGTGCGATGTAACGGTGATGCTGTTGATCAAAACATCTGTGTAATTGAAAATGTTAGCCATCTGAAGATGGCCATGGTAACCCGAAACCGGCTATGTCACTAAAGTAAAACATTTTAAAAAGTGTATGTAGCTGGTCGCCTTATTCACCAACTGTTGTTAATTTAGCTATTTTCCGGAGAGTTACACCAAGGAATTAAAATATTTTGAACAGAACACTTTTTCTATGATGTAGCTGATGTATTTAAACCAACTGTGTACAGATCAATTTAAATCGAATTTTTATTTATTTTACTTATGGATCTAGAATTTTCATCGTTTTAGGGATGGATACAACAGGCTGTGTATAACTGGTGGTGTTCAGAGGACGCTCTGACGGTGGAATACTATTTCATCGAGTTTGGAAAAGAACACCGCAGCTCTTTCCTTAAATTACACTACAGGAAATATTGTAGGCAGCCACAAGTTTTATGAAATGTTTTTATTGCATCGTTACTAGTTTCGGGCTTAATCCCATCGTCAGACGGTACCGTTGACTTCTTTTCAAGTTTTACATTTCTGGCCTAAAACATAACAAAGCTTTTGTGATTGTATGGTTTTCAAAGCCGTTACATCTGCGTCCTAAAATATAACAAAGTTGTTGTGATTATATAGTTTTACTCTTCATGATACGTCCTCTTTTTTACAGATTATAAGACAGAGGTTTGTTTTTCTTCTACAAGCCCTGATGAACAAAGAACTGAATCAAGTACAAGATGGCGTGTGGATTTGTTTATATCGACTACTGATTTGATGTGCCAAAGAACGTGATATGCCGCGCGGCGTGGACGCGCAATTTGAGGCACCATGTCACGGACTGCGCGGCCCCTCCCGCCGGAGGTTCGAGTCCTCCCTCGGGCATGGGTGTGTGTGTTGTTCTTAGCATAAGCTAGTTTAAGTAGTGTGTAAGTCTAGGAACCGATGACCTCTGCAGTTTGGTCCCTTAGGAGTTCACACACATTTAAACATGATATGTGAGCAGATATGGTACACTTTTGGAGTTATTACAAACATACATCTTCGTAATGCAGATAATTTTATCGTAGAAGTTTTGGGTTTGAAAGATGCTGGTAATGGCCAAGAAAGATTTTTCTGTAAGTCAATTACTTATTACTTCTATCATTTCAAATTACCGGAATTATTGCGCGTTTATGGAGTAATAGGAAGCGAACGTGATTAGATTTGTACATGATCTGCGGGTATCGTCCAAAAATTTAGAACACAAAGCTGCTGCCTCTGACATATAGAATGGCTCTAACCCGACTCGGCATCGAGTTGAAACGAGTTGGATAATATACAAGGGCACTACTTCGCCTCTACATCACAGTTTATCAATCTTAGTATTTGGCGACTGGTGGCGTTTCAGTCTCTCGGGAACGTATGGATTGAGATTTTCAGTGGGTGAGTGATATGGAGAAAGTATTGGCCATGACAACGGTAGAACAATCTCTGTATAGAAGTAGGCCAAGATAGCACGGGCCACACTTGGTCTTGCTTTATCTTGTTGAAAGAGTACGTCACGAGGACTTCGACAATATGGCACAGCCATCGACCTTAATAAGTCAGAAATATAATGCCTATTGCCCAGATTCTGGTCTATGAGCTGATCTTGTTATGCATCCATCGGCATCCCATATCCTCGCGCCAGGGGCTGAGCTTGTATGACGATGATAAATGTGATAATGCAATTTCCGTTTTCCTCGGAGCTTCCGCGCACAGATACGTCCATCGTGATGCTATACGCATTGCCTGTACAACATGACGCCACTCTCGTGTGCAGCGTTGGAACTTTGAGCACCAAAGTCGGCGTGCCTCTCTCTGCTGCCGCGTCGAGGGGACCCGCAACAATGGCCACCGTGCTGACTCTTCGTAGTGCTCCAGATGCTGTCGCTCAGTCATTGTCGATTCTTGTCTTACTGCAAACGAACTCGAGCACTGAAAACGAGTTCACTCACTGATTCAAGGTATGTGACGAGTTTACGACCTTGCACGTCCGAATGAACGATTTCTGTCAAACATGGTTCATATGGCTCTGAGCACTACTGGACTTAACATCTGAGGTTATCAGCCCCTAGACATAGAACTACTTAAAACTAACTAACCTAAGGACATCACACACATCCATGCCCGAGGTAGGATTCGAACCTGCGACCGTAGCAGCAGCGCAGTTCCAGACTGAAGCGCCTAGAACCGCTAGGCCACAACGGCCGGCGATTTCTGTCCTCTCGGGTACTACTCGAGTGGGGCTGCTGAGATCCAGCGTGGTATCGAGCACGGCCCTTTTGAACCCATTAGTTCCATATTCGCACGACAGTCATGGATTCCCTACCAATGCGAGAAGCAATATCGGGGACTGATGGACTGTATTTGCGATAAGCCACGATCCTACCGCTGTCAAATTCCTATGCGTGCTGGTAAACATATACTCCGCTTACACGAGTCCTGGCACAAACATTTCTCGAACAAACAGCATTCAAATGCTGTTTTTGAATGATAAGTCCGTAGCGTAATCTTTCCCTTTATACAGAATGTGTATCACGTCATTCCTATCTACCTCGCGCTACTGACCAATTATTATAAACCAGTTCAGCTGTTGCTTTCATATGTGACGTCGATGATTGCACCGTCTCTCAGAGGTAATAACCGACCAGTAATTTTAGATAAATGCCAAGAGTAACATAAGCGATCGAAATTTCCTCGAGATCTTCCAGATCACCGTTTACAAGTAAACTTCACTCTAGTATAGAAGTATGCAGGGAATTTGTTGTATGCCCTCTTCACGATGTTACAATTTTAGTGACCTGAGGGGTAGAGTATTTACTTGTTGTTCGTTCAAGCCATATCTCTCGAAGTCGCATTTGAGGTTTGCATTTGTCCGTGATTTCAGTGGATCAACATTTCAGTTTTTTTGTAAACACTGTAGAGATGATCTCACTTTATCCTTTGTGGTAATTCCCTCCCCCGCCCCTCTTCCTTCAATAGAAAAAATATACAATCACTGAAAAATCAGTACTATGTGAAATTCTCGATATGTTCGGCCATCCATCTTCAAGAGTCACGTTAGAACGAAGTTAAGGGACTTTCTTCAACGTCGACTAGCGATCTGTCAACGCACTTATGAAAATCATAGTGCGTATGTTATGATCTACATCTCTTCCTAAACCACTGCATAGATTTCAGTCAAACTTGAAGCAAATATCATTCAATCTGTGGAAGGAGGCACTGTGAAGTTTTCCGGCCGTTGTGGCCGAGCGGTTCTAGGCGCTTCAGTCCGGAACCGCGCTGCTGCTACGGTCGTAGGTTCGAATCCTCTTTCGGTCATGGATGTGTGTGATGTCCTGAGGTTAGTTAGGTTTAAGTAGTTCTAAATGTAGGAGACTGATGACCTCAGATGATAAGTCCCATAGTGCTTAGAGCCATTTGAACCACTGTGAAGTTTAGGACCACATACCTCCCACAGGGGCGGTGACGGAAAGTGGTGACGTAGAACCATAACTTAAGAACATCTGGATCAGTTTTAGTCAAATTATAACTCATTATTTGCATTATTTGTGTAGTTATTTGCATAAAGATAGTGTGGATTATTACCCTTAGAGGTGGGGGTGAGAAGCCACTACATGTAAAAATATTCGATAACGACCGACATTAGCATCCGGGACCGATGGGCTTGTTGGTGACAACGCCTATTATGTTTCACAGCTAGGGATGGGCACATGGTGCCGAGAGTGACATATCAGGAAATCTCTGCAATGCCTGAAACAGTTTCTGCTGAACTATGTGTTCATATTACTTGCTATCTCGAAAATCGGTAGTGACAGTAAGACACTCATAGCACTCCTATGGCTGAATGTGGGGGTAAAAAATATTTTGCACGTAAAATCCAGTCTGTGCTGTCAAATCTGATATTCATTATTTAAATTTGATATCAATGAGCCTAGACTATCTAAATTTTAATGACCAATAGATTTCTTTTCATCTGAGTTACATGCCCTACTGCAGCATGGAAAAGAAGGGACCGAGCGGAAAGTATGTTAATATGTTCCTCGTCATTTAAAAGACTCTGACTGAAAAGTGTGGTACCAGCTGCCTCATTTTACCTTTCTCAGAACTTTTTAAATTTTTCCTGAAATTTTGACATGCGAGCATATTTGCGCTTTTTCATACTGAGAGAGAAGAAGATCATGGCACTGACAAAGAGAAGGAAAATTAATAAATACAGGAAGACAGCGGTTGTGTTACAGAAAGAGCGGAGGAGACAATGGCAGTATGAGAGAAAGAGAGAGGCACGGTGGCAGTGACAGAACAATGCTCGGAAAAGAGCCAGTGAAGTGAGAGAAAGAGTGTATGACAATGACAACGAGGAAGAGAGGTATGACGGCAGTGAGAAGGGGCAGGAGCAGTAGTAGGAAAGAAGGAATAGGATCATAGCAGTAAGACAGAGCAAGAGGCAGACAGTGACAGTGATACGAGACTGTAGTAATAGGATAGAACGAAGGGGCTGTGGTTGTGACACGGGAGACCACGGCAGAGACATATATATTGTATTAGACATACCCACTTAAATGGATGGATCAGTGAGCAGAAGCATGTGGGGCCTAGTTGTGGTAACCATGTGCACCTACCAGTGCACAGCAGTCCAGGATTTCCTTCTTCATCCGTTGCAGACAGTCAACGTAAGCCGACATTATAGTCTATTGAAAACTGTTCACCAGGTCATTGACGATAATGGGCTATTCAATCATTGCACAACGTATAGCACAAGTGATACATACTTGTGTTGCTCATTCGTTCTTTCTCAAAAATGTTATTTCTCATTTACGTTAAATCTCGTAATTTCTGCGAAAGTATCTGATGTTGTTTTACATCACTAAAATGAGTGAATTTTACTTGAAAACGGTGATCTGGAAGATCTCGACGAAATTTCGATCGCTTATGTTGCTCTACGCATTATATCTAAGATTACTGGTCGATGATTACCTCTGAGAGACGGTGCAATCATCGACGTCACATATGAAAGCACAGCTGAACTGGTTTATAACAATTCGTCAGTAGCATTGTCAGTAGACGTGTATTTAACAAAAACTACTGATCTTAAAGGTGCTTTTTGGGACAAGCGTCTGCTCGAAGCGTGTTGTTCTATATCCGGAAATCAAATGTGAATTTCAAGTCAGTAATTACCACCACACAAATATTTTGTGCAGATGTAAATCTCATAATTCGATGGTTCGCTAAAGAGTAATCATGGCTAATAAACATAGATAGCACTAGGAAGGAGCCAAGACAACGTAATACGATCAGACAAGTATCTGTATTGCTAAGCGGCTAGCCTGGGACGAAAATAGTTGCTAGTTGCCTATCTAACGGCTTCCAGGGGCAACAAAAAATTTGGTTTTCAACATTTCGCGTAATAACGAATTTAAAAATTTAAAATGGTGTCATAATTTCCTACTTAAGTAGTATAATCTTCTGTTAAAATTTTAACACAATAACACAAGTATTACCGGTAGAAACTGTATGTTTGCCTTGAGGCAGCGTTAACTGACAGCGCGTAAACAACCGGACTTCTTTCATTCAATATTTGAGAATGATAGCACTTATGGACTTCCAACAAACTTCGTACATAACTTCAAACCTTAAAGAAATATTTTCTCGCTGACATCCCCCACACAATGATGAAAGGGAAAAGGTTTATTGCATACTGCATTATCATTGTTTATGAACTATAGCATCAGACATAACATTTTAATTCATTACTTCTTTATTAACGATTCTGTTCGCAACACGGTTTATAGACAGTGTCCACGTGTACCACTGAATGTATCTGCAAAATTATATCATTGTACGACACACAGTCCAGGAGGTATGACGTCATAAGCATTTAGTTACATGAAAAGCTTGCTTTTGTTTACAGTGGAGCGCAAATTACCCAGACGGGATTTGTTCATCCAGTGTTTCATAAGCTTAATTTCAAATGTTTTCCAACTTTTTCTAACTTATATACATATTTAATGCATTAATTCATTTGTAATCTAATAAATCTTGAACCTCTTTTATAGATTGGAGTTTGATTCTTTAAGGAGTCTAGTGTTTAGTGGTATATACTGAGTCACTATAATAAGTCACTAAATAACAGCAATATTACGTTATTACATTATAGATTCTTATTGGTAAGCAAAAACGGCATCTCAGAGACAGGTTCCACCTTCTCGACACGGTAAGGAGCGAATTTCGCTTTTAGTGTGTACCATCAGACGTCTGTGCCCTTGTTTGATAAAGATGGTTTCTTATTCTGAGACTTTATAAAAACTCGCTACAGAATTTTTGTAATCTCCCATTTCAGGCTTTTAATATGAAAGTAGCTATTAAAATCTGATCCCTTTGGTGGTAAACAACAAACAGCGCGAGTCGGACGTCAGAAATCAATACTCTCGTTTGACTGATGACCTGTCATAATATAGAGTGCAGAACTGGATTTCTGATGGTCAATTACTTGCATGTGAAACTGTAGAACTCCAATGAAATGACCGAGTGAGGTGGTGCAGTCGTTAGCGCACTGGACTCGCATTCGGGAGGACGACGGTTCAACCTGACGTCCGGTCATCCTGATTTTGGTTTTCCGTGATTTCCCTAAATCGCTTCAGGCAAATGCCTGGGTGGTTCCTTTGAAAGGTCACGGCCGACTTCCTTCCCCATCCTTCCCTAATGCGATGAGACCGATGACTTCGCAGTTTGGTCTCCTTCCCCAAATCAACGTAATCCAATCCAGTGAAATGTGAGTGTCTCTTGTCGTTTCAGTCGTACCTCAGGTAACAACCTAAGTAACTGAAAAGCATATTAATAGGAACTTTACAAAGTATAAGGATATACGCAAGTGGAATACTTTCCTTCCGTATTCGGCCAGCTGTTACCTTCCATCTCTGTGAATCATAAACACGTTTCGTTCTGCACGGTTGTCGTTAAAAGCTGTCTGAAAATGAGAATGAAAGTACAGAGTCCTGTAGTCTGCATCCTGTGTGGTGGAATTTTTAAAAAGATGCAATAAACTTCTTTGTGGTTATTAAAATCAGAGGTGTGATCTTAAGTCCAATTTCACTTGAATAAAACATTTCAGACTTACTGGCATATACTCTGATAGGACAAGTATCTTAACATCAGACACGGAAAGTATCATCCACAATTATATCTCAGATATAATGTGATGTAATCTTCAGTGATAGTCACATGCTAGCTGTTGGCGATACGTTCTTAGCCACGCAATGAAAATTTAATAATCAGCACTCGAATTTCCTTAGTTGCTCGAGAGACACATTCTTCAATAGCTATTCACGAGTAAACTTGGGTTTTAAACTTTTTCAGCGCACTTAAAAAGTACGGATTAGCCCGCGGGAAAGGTTATGAAGTAACGTTGTTATCGGGATCTGTACTTTAAGAGGGTGTGTAGTTCACTTTTACAACAGAAATCAATTAACCAAATGTGACATACACTTTCTGTTAAATTCTTCAAGCACAGGTAGCGCAAGCTTTTGATTTTTGGAAGGTAATAAAAAAATATACCACAGCATTAAGAAAAAAGTAATACTATCGATAAGGATCAAGTTAAAATCAAACTTTGTTTAATTTTCTTGTAGGTGTTGCTCTCTGTAATCAAAAGTAGCATAAAAAAGAACAACCTATAATTCGGAAAGTGTTGCTATCAATTCGATGTGGGCTTAGCAGAAATAACCAGAACAGCATGGCGTTTACTAATAATACAATAGAATGGTGTAATACTTTCATGATGCACTGACAGGTTTTGTTTGAATTAGTAGTTCAGATGTTACCACTGTAAAAGTCACGTCTGTGTATCTTTCATTATTAATGAAAATGATCACAATGTACACGTACCAAACAAATACAAATGTAAATACAGATACAAATACAAATCCGAGTGATATTATTCTAGTCCTTGTTTTATTATTGTCATTCGTCTTTAGCTGCAATTTTTTGTGTGATATCTTAAGCAGTGTTCATTGCACAGTTCACAAACGCAGTCTTGTTGACGGGATTGGTGGTGAAAACCGTGTCTTGCGTGCTCCATGTCGGAGTTCGTAGCTCGCCTGTCTCCATTCTTCTGTCATCGTGGCGTCGGTTGAGTAGAAATCGTTTCAGACAGAGTGATGTTTTTCTGTGAGTAGTGTGAGCATTTCGCCTGTGCTTTCGTAGGTCTTGACGTTTAGCAGGATCATCTGCAATCTGTCGCCTTCTATGAAGAAGGTTTCATTCGTTGAGACATAAGCCAAGCTTGAGTGTGCTGTCTTCCCGACGCCCAGGATTCGTTTCATACAACAGGGTTAGACTTTTTCTAGTTTGTCCCAGATTATATGAGGCCATTATGCTGCTGCTGGCGCAACGGCTGTTTTAAATAGTGTTTCTGTCGTTTTTATTGACAGTTTTTAAAGCTGTTGGATGTTATTAATTTTCTTTTATTTCAGCTGTTGCTCTTTGTTTCATATGGGTGTTGAAAAATTTCAGTGCTTTTTGGAGACTAACTACGTGATATTTGTATTTTGATGCCACTTCTATTGGTTCGTTATGAAGAGAGAGTGTGTCTTTTGGTGAAACTTTATAACATCTTCTGAAAATCATTTGTTTAGTTTGCTGTGATTAGTTTGTCGGTCATTTTCCAGAGGGCATGACCTGTGTCTGTTTAGCGCCTTTTTTAGTTCTTTGGCTTCTGAACCTATCATCGTGTCATCCGTATAAAGTATGAGTGTTTCTGGGCTGTCAAAATCATATTTGTGATGTCTGCCGTACGACGCTGAACAGACTGGTGGGATCCCCTTGTAATACTCCATTTGTGTAAAACTACTTTTGTTGCTTGGTACGTGTCACCAATTAACAGCCTGAGTTTTTCTGCTAATAGTGTCAAAGGTTTTCCACTAGTCTATAAAGAGTTCAAATTATTTTTCACTGGATGCCTCAGTGCGTTTTGCGGTCGCTCTCTTCAGCATTACAGTGCATGTAGGCTGCGTCTTCTTTTTCGGAAACTAAACTAGTTTCCTGGCGTTTTGACAACTACTAAAGCGGTAAGCCTGCTGGTTAATATTTCCATGAACATTTTGAAACATGTGTTTTCGAGAGCTGTGCCTCACTTTGAGATAGGGGTGCAGGTTCTTCCTTTTCCTTTGAAAAGGATTTTCATCCTTGATGTTCTCGTTTATTCTGGTATTTTTTCTATGCTTATGTAGTTGTTGAATAGTTCCATCCAATTCCAAAAAGACATCTCTACATCTGAATTTTTAAGCATAACTAAAATGTGGGTGACACATCAGTGACGACTGCTGTAAATGGTACAGAAAACAATGTGGAAGACTATCAATTCACATACGACGTATAAAGACCTTGAATTAGCATTGTAAGGGCTTGTCTATATAATGCCATTAACATCGACTTGGGAATGGCGTTAGGTTCGAAATTACTTTTCAGTAATCATTGTATTCATAAAGTAGCTTGCTGGTACTTCAAAAGTGACATCTTCTATAACAAAATCGACCTTACCAGAGCACAGTATCAAGCGTGTCTCGTCAGTAAAAACGAATGGCAGAAAGATGCTCTTATTGGGCCAGTGTAACTTTAAACACAATATGTGAAGTGTTTCACGAAGAAGTGTTCATTTTAAAACACGTCATATATGAACATCTTTTTGTGCAGGTCACGTAAATATAGTATAATCATTGAAACTGATGCTGCTATCAAACACTTAAGGTTGTGAAAAAACAATATATCGGAATATTGTCATTAACCTTAACACTGCCAGAGGTGTCACGCTTGCAAAAATGATATAATTAATATGCAAAAGGTACTGGATGAAGACGAATACCGTATTGTTTCATGATAGGTCAAGTTACTAGAGAAGCTATTTTGATTTTGGACTTCGCAATAGAAGAAAAACCTTGCAGCATGTTACCCTCATAACCTTTCTGGATTCAGAAAGGGGGATTCGACAGTGTTGTATAGAATAAGGTCTAAGTGCTAGGGTGCTACATATAAAGCATAGAGATGTGTAAAATCGAGTAACATAAGAGAAAGGTGCATAGAAAGACGTTTGTATTACAAAGGTCGTAAGTCAAGGTTCCAATTTTCGTCCACTTTCATCTAACTTGTGTTTCAAACAGCCAAGAAATGAAACAAAATTTTTAAGTATAGGAAAACGGATGCAATGGAAAGAGACACCAATGCTAAGGTTTAGCTTTCTGCCCGAATGAAAGACAGGTCTTGTGACTGCGATGGACGTCGCACTTAGTATAGTTCATGAATTTAAAGTGGCCAGAGGTGTAGAGAATGCGACGAGGAGCAGCAGATTTTAAAAACTGAAGATAACGATATTTCAGTTGTCGGACATTGTCAATTCATTTGACGGTGATTGCCAGACGATTCTACTGCCGCCAACATACATTTCGCATAGGGACCACGAAGATACGAGAAATTAGGGCTCATGCGGAGGAATATAGACTGTCTTTTATCCTCGCCCTATTTGCGAGTGGAAGAGGAAAGGAAATGGCTAGTAGTGGTACAGGGTACCCTCCGCCACGACCCGTACGGTGGCTTGTGGAGTAGCTACGTAAATGTAGATGTAGATGTAGAATTTTGGCTCGTGTTTTTGTATAGAAGTGGCAAATAGTCACATGTATTATTGAAAACTTACCATTTAATTAACTCGTCAACCACATGGCAATCGAACCTGTAAACCTCAAGAGAACCAGAGGACTCGCCAGTGTGAAAGGAGACGGAGAGTATTGTGTTACCAGTAGAGAATCAGTAAAAGCAGAATGAGTTGGTTTTATTAAACTGTTACACGCTATAATAGGGACTGCAAGATCCTACTCAAACTGACAGCTTTATTCACTATGGTCCTGTTGCATCACGCTACAGAAATGAACATCTTACAAACATGATATTACCAGGATACCTATCAAATAACGCCAGCATAATGAGACAATAGGATAAATCGGCCACGTTGATCTTTGGTGTACATTTGCAGAAACCTTTGCTTTGGCGCTACTGTACAAAATATCTGATGTATTATTTGTAACAATTTGTGTATAGTTTCAACTACATTATAAACATAATCATTCTATAGTTGGCTTGAAGACTTTTTCAACCGTGTGTCGTATGCGTATACAGCGTGTTTATAGCTTCTGTTATTAATTTTATAAACAGTTGTATGCATAAATCTCAATAAGATTACTACTGCTGACTTTATACATATGGTAATAACGCAGAAGTGATAGATAACTCAATTTCTGAAGTATCCAAAAAATGTTCTAAAACTGAAGGACCAGGTGGCCGGAATCGGATATTGCCAGACGTGCTTATTGTCCCACACAAAAGTTGAGACTGTTACCAGCGCAAAACAAAAAAAAAAAAAAAAAAAAAAAGAAGCCATTTACTTGTTTTCGTACTATCATTTCCTGAAAACGTCGTATCTCTAACCATTCACGAAATAAAAGGTGTGTTATGACTTACACGATTCGGCAAACGATTTTATATAGAACCGTTCAGTCTACTGTATTCCCTCCCCCTGTTTCAGTCCAATATGCACTGGGTAACATGAGACTTAAAATGTTCAAATGTATGTGAAATCTCATGGGACTTAACTGCTAACGTCATCAGTCCTTAAGCTTACACACTACTTAACCTATACCCACAAACACCCATTCCCGAGGGAGGACTCGAACCTCCCCCGTGAGCAGTCGCACATTCCAAGACAGCAGCGCCAAGACCGCTCGGCTAATCCCGCGCGGCAACATGTGACTGAAACAGGGGAAGGGAATAAGGCGAAGACGAATGAATGGCCCTGAAAGATGAAATAGTGAAGTTCTGGAGGAATAAATAGGCTAAAAGCAAGGTCTTGTAGAAATGCTTGCATAACTTGGGACTTGTTTAGTTTAGTTGACGAAAAGAGAAAGTAGGAGAAAGAGAACACGGACACCCAAAAATGAGACTGGCAGAAATGTCTAAGCAGCAAAGGCCAGAAATGAAAGAAAGAAGAAGCATGTGTAGATTGGGAAAAGGCAGATGCCGCCCACGAGAGATTAAAGAGATCTTCGAGCAAAACAGAAGCGTCTGTATGAGTATCTAGAGCTCTCATGGAACATCAGTACTAAGCAATAAGGGGAAACTGAATGGTGGAAGGAAAATATAGAGGGATCCTACACGGGAAATGAAGAAAATATACAACGGGAGTGAAAAGCCGGTGGAGAGATACGACACTGCGAGAAGAATTTGAGAAAACACTGAAAGACCTGAGGCACGATAATGCCATTAGAGTAGACGACATTCCCTCAGAATTAATGAGATCTTTGGAGAGCCAGCCATGTCACAAATATCCATCTGGGGTGCAAGATATATGAGACATGTGAAATACCCTCAGACTTCATGAAGAATGTAATAATTCCAATTCCAAAGAAATCTGATCCTGACGGGCGTGAATATAACCGAACTATTAGATTAATAAGACACGGTTGCAAAATACTGACGCGAATAATTTACAGAGGAATGGAAAATCTGTTAGTAGCTAACACTAGGGAGGATCAGTTTGGGTTCCGAAGAAACGTAGGAACGCACAAGACAATACTGGCCCTGAGAATTGTCTTAGAAGGCAGGTAAAAGTTTTAAAGGTTGCGGAACTGAATTACGGGGAAGGAAAGACTATATACAGCTTGTATAGCAACCAGAGAGTCGAAGGACATGAAAGGGAATCGGTGACTGAGAAGGTTGTGAAACAGAGATTTAGCATACCCCGATATTATTCGATTTTTACACTGAGCAAGCAGTAAAGGAAACTAAAGAGAAATTTCGAGAAGGATTTAAAGCTCAGAGAGAAGAAATAAAGACTTCGGGGCTTGGCGATGACGTTGTAATTTTGTCAGAGAAAGCAAAGGACTTGGAAGGGCAGCTGAACGGAATGGATACTTTCTCGAGCGAAGAGGTTTTCGGTAATCGTCTACAAAGCTAAATAGGATAATGGGATGCAGTAGAATAAAACCAGGCAATTCTGGGGGAATTAGATTAGGAAATAAGGCACTGAAAGCAGTAGATTAGTTTTGCTAATTAGACATCAAAGTACCTGATGACGGCCGAAGTAGAGAGAACGTTTAGACTGAATCAGTTCAGACAAGAGGAGAAGACAAGTTTTAAAATGTGCTGCCGTAGAAGAACATCGAAGATTATGGGCGTAGGTCGCATAAGTAATGGGTAGAAAACAATTTACTCTGAGGTGACAATAGTCATGGGACAGCGATCTGCACCTATATACGAGTAGATGGCAGTAGTATCGCGTGTACAAGGTGTAAAAGGGCAGTACAATGCCACAGCTATCGTTTGTACTCAGGTGATCCAAGCGAAAAAGTTTCTGCCGTGATTATGGCCACGCGAAGGAAATTATCAGACTTTGAACGCGGAATAGTAGTTGGAGTTAGACACATGGGACATTCCGTCTCGGAAATGGTTAGGAAATTCAACTTTTAGAGGTACATAGCGTCAAGATTGTGCCGAGAACACCAAATTTCACGTATTACATCTCACCACGGGCAACGCAGTGGCCGACAGCCTTTAGTTAACGACTGAGAGCAGAGGCGTTTGCGTACAGTTGTCAGTGCTAACAGACAAGCAACACTGCGTGAAATAACTGCAAAAATCAACGTGAGACATACAACGAACGGAAATAATAATTAAATCAAGACCCTAAGCTGTCGACAGGCGTTAATATACATCAACGGGGACAGTTGAAAATGTCTGCCCTGGCCGGCCGTGGTGGCCGAGCGGTTCTAGGCGCTATAGTCTGGAACCGCGCGACCGCTACGGTCGCAGGTTCGAATCCTGCCTCGGGCATGGATGTGTGTGATGTCCTTAGGTTAGTTAGGTTTAAGTAGTTCTAAGTTCTAGGGGACTGATGACCTTAGAAGTTAAGTCCCATAGTGCTCAGAGCCGTTTTTTTTGTCTTCCCTGACTGGGACTCCAACCCGGGATCTCCTGCTTACATGGCAGACGCTCTATCCATCTGAGATACCGAGGACACAGAGGACAGTCCGACTGCAGGGATCTATCCCTTGCACGCTCCCCGTGAGACCCACATTCCAAACTTAATGTCCACACACTAAATTCGTAGTGCCCCTGCCCGTTACACTCATTACTCGCGGCAGACAATCTTACCGACTCCCGTAAGAGTTCAGACAATGCGTGTGCATCCAGCACAGAAGAAGAAGGTCAATGCCCGATTAGCCTTAACTATATGAAGATGGCATCTGTTCTTTCGGACATGTTCGAAAGAACAGATGCCAGGCGCACTACGCATCTAGTGTGTGGACATTAAGTTGGGAATGTGGGTCTCACGGGAAGCGTGCAAGGGATAAATCCCTGCAGTCGCACTATCCTCTGTGCCCTCGGTGGCTCAGATCTATAGAGGGTCTGCCATGTAAGCAGGAGATCTCGGGTTGGAGTCCCGGTCGGGGCACACATTTTCAATTGTTCCCGTTGATGTATAACAACGCCTATCGACAGCTTAGAGTCTTGATTTAATTATCATTTCATTCTAAGAGAGCTGCATGGTCGCTGATGATATCTGTTCTTTCAGACATGTCCGAAAGAACAAATGTTGTTGTTGTTGTGGTCTTCAGTCCTGAGACTGGTTTGATGCAGCTCTCCATGCTACTCTATCCTGTGCAAGCTTCTTCATCTCCCAGTACCTACTGCAACCTACATCCTTCTGAATCTGCTTAGTGTATTCATCTCTTGGTCTCCCTCTACGATTTTTACCCTCCACGCTGCCCTCCAATGCTAAATTGGTGATCCCTTGATGCCTCAAAACATGTCCTACCAACCGATCCCTTCTTTTTGTCAAGTTGTGCCACAAACTTCTCTTCTCCCCAATCCTATTCAATACCTTCTCATTAGTTACGTGATCTACCCACCTTATCTTCAGCATTCTTCTGTAGCATCACATTTCGAAAGCTTCTATTCTCTTCTTGTCCAAACTGGTTATCGTCCATATTTCACTTCCATACATGGCTACACTCCATACAAATACTTTCAGAAACGACTTCCTGACACTTAAATCTATACTCGATGTTAACAAATTTCTCTTCTTCAGAAACGCTTTCCTTGCCATTGCCAGTCTACATTTTATATCCTATCTACTTCGACCATCATCAGTTATTTTACTCCCTAAATAGCAAAACTCCTTTACTACTTTAAGTGTCTCATTTCCTAATCTAATCCCCTCAGCATCACCCGATTTAATTTGACTACATTCCATTATCCTCGTTTTGCTTTTGTTGATGTTCATCTTATATCGTCCTTTCAAGACACTGTCCATTCCGTTCAACTGCTCTTCCAAGTCCTTTGCTGTCTCTGACAGAATTACAATGTCATCGGCAAACCTCAAAGTTTTTACTTCTTCTCCATGAATTTTAATACCTACTCCGAATTTTTCTTTTGTTTCCTTTACTGCTTGCTCAATATACAGATTGAATAACATCGGAGAGAGGCTACAACCCTGTCTCACTCCTTTCCCAACCACTGCTTCCCTTTCATGCCCCTCGACTCTTATAACTGCCATCTGGTTTCTGTACAAATTGTAAATAGCCTTTCGCTCCCTGTATTTTACCCTGCCACCTTCAGAATTTGAAAGAGAGTATTCCAGTTAACGTTGTCAAAAGCTTTCTCTAAGTCTACAAATGCTAGAAACGTAGGTTTGCCTTTTCTTAATCTTTCTTCTAAGATAAGTCGTAAGGTTAGTATTGCCTCACGTGTTCCAACATTTCTACGGAATCCAAACTGATCCTCCCCGAGGTCCGCTTCTACCAGTTTTTCCATTCGTCTGTAAAGAATTCGCGTTAGTATTTTGCAGCTGTGACTTATTAAACTGATAGTTCTGTAATGTATAGTTCTGTAATAAAAGAATAGATACCTTCTTCATATACGACGAACTTGTCCGTTAGGAGAGTGCAGCGAAATGTGACGTTGATGGTCTGTGGTAGCACACGATCGATGTGAGTGCCTTTGCTAGCAGCACGTCATCGCCTTAGCGCATCTTCTGGTCTCGTGACCACATTTGTTGGACCCTAGACTAGTGGGAAGTCGTGCCTTGGTCAGATTTGAGCTAGAGCTGATGGTACCGTTCGAGTGTAGTGAAGACCCCACGAAGCCATGGACCCACTTTGTCAACAAGGCACCGTGCAAGCTGGTGGTGGTTCCATAATGGAGTAGGCTATGTTTACATTGAATGGAGTCGGTCCTCTGGTCCAACTGAATCGATAATTTACTGTAAATGACTACGTTCAGCTACCTGGAGGCCATTTTCAGCCATCATGAACGTCAGGTTCCCAGACAACAATACGTTATGTCTCCGAGCCACAACTGTTCGCGATTGATTTGAGCAACCTGGACGCTTAGAGCGGATGATTTGACCACCCACATCACCCGACATGATCCCCGTCTAACATTTATGGGACGTAGTCGAGATGTCATTTCCTGCACCGCAAAACTTGTCGCAAGTAATGACAGCCATAGAGGCAGCGCGGCTGAATATTTCTGCAGAGGATTTGCAACGACTTGTTGAGTCCATGCCACATCGAGGATCCGACATGATATTAGAAGATTCGCATGACTTTTGTCACCTTAGTGTAAGTCACAACTTGAATACTGAACGAATCTGTTGATAGGAGGCATTTAGCAGTCGTCAGTTTGATACTGGAAAGAAATGTGAGAAGTAAAAATTGAGAGGGAAACCAAAGAATGAATATAGAAAGCAGGTTCAAGTAGCAGCTATTCGGAGATTAAGGAGCTTGCGCAGGATAAATAGCGTGAAGAGTTGTATGAAAAAACTTCCGACTGAAGAGCACAACAACTACAATCATACCGATAGTACATTTTTTTTTAAAAAAAGTTAATCAACTGTATTACCTCGCTGCTGTGAATTTAATAATGAGACACAACTGCGCACAGCCAAGATTCATCAGTCACAGGCAAGTGCCGCAAACTTCACTCAACTTCTGAGACTGAAATCGACGCAGCCAGCCTTTCCTAAGCCGCCCATCCCCAATAAATGTTCCTGTTAGAGCTCGTTAGAATATTCTCACGTAAGGCCTAATGAAATCTACATACGGAGCATAAGTACTGTGCAATATGATCGAGCAGTCTGCTGTGAGGTACCGCTTTTTCTGCTTCTCCCATTAATCGTTCAAATGTCCAGGTAATCACTTCTGCTCGGACTATCAGCCACTGCTGCAGAAATCGAGCGAGATAGCGTAGTGATTAGCACACTGGACTCGGATTAGGGAGGACGACGGTTCAAATTGCCGTCTGACCATCCTCGTCTAGGTTTTCCATGATTTCCGTAGCTCCAGGCAAATGCCGAGGTTGTTCCTTTGAAAGAACGCGGACGATTTCGTTCCCCATCATTGAATCATTCCGAATTTATCATCCGTCTATAATGACCTCGATTTTTACCTGACATTAAACTCTAATTGTTCTTCCTTCTTTCATTCCTTACTACGGCTGAATATAATTAATTCCTGTGTGTATGCTTTTTCCTGTCTATTTTAGAAGGAGAATGAAGATGTCATTAGAGACGAAGAATTAGTTCAGGTTAGGGAAACGTTAGGAAGAAAAAAATAATTCAAATGGCTCTGAGCACTATGCGATTTAACTTCTGAGGTCATCAGTCGCCTAGAACTTAGAACTAATTAAACCTAACTAACCTAAGGACATCACACACATCCACACCCGAGGCAGAATTCGAACCTGCGACCGTAGCGGTCTCTCGGCTCCAGATTGTAGCGCCTAGAACCGCACGGCCACTCCGGCCGGCGAATAGGATGAAAAAACACTGTAGCCACTTCGAGGAACTATCACGGCATTTGTCTTAAGCGATATGGGGAGACTAAGGAAAAATTCTATCTTGATGGCTGGGACCATTGTAACCTCCGTCATGCGCATGCGAGCATAGAGTGTTATGGCAGCACTACCTCACTCGGTAAAGTAGGATGATTGCTGGAGGAGGTGGATGTTCTACCCAGCATACCGATTTCGCGGTTTGTGAACTGGTTCAGAGAAAGAGAACATCACCTCAGTTACGCAGAGAAGTCACAATAAAATCGCTACGACGCTTTGTGTTTCCTGCTTCATAACGAAAATTTAAAAAATAGAGAAGTAACACGCAGATGTAGTATATCCTAAAGATTTTATGCAACCGAAATTAAAAAGCATCTCACAAATGACATTCAGTAAAGCGCAACTAAACGTATAGAAAAGAAACACAGCACTCGTCAACATTATTTGTCGGCAGCTAATGAGCAAAACCAGTACTACCTCCCCGAAGCCATCCGTTTTCGACGTACTCAAAATTAGGGATACGTGCGCTCTATGAAAATGTTACCACTGATTCATTGTTACCATTGTATCGATGAAAAAAGAACGGGATCTTGAATCAGTATTTCCGTTTGGTCACTATTAGGCATCCTATAAAAACTGCCAAATCCTACTGCCATCGTCACTGCATCACATTTTAATAACAGTTCTATAACTATTAAAATGTAGCAAGATTCGAATAAGGTCTTGTTTATGACCTCTAGCGCCACCCATAATTTACGTTTCTCTTTCATTATCTTTTGCGGAATCAGTACAAACTCATAAAAATTGTCGTAGCGGAAGAGAATTGGTCACGCGAAGATCCTACTCGCTTAACAGCAAAACTATTTGTTCCGCCTCGAAATTGATACGTACAGTCGTTTAGTTAGCAGTTACTATAGTGACTCTGACGTCACACCAGACACAATGCAATACAGCTACATCCAAACTTATACATACAACTACAGAAATCTGTAATTATTTACACTTGTTCAATTACCCGAAAGTTCCTAAATGCAATGTAACATATGCCGTACAGTTAAAAGGAAGTCACGCTTGATCAAGGTCCGCGTCACCTTCCATTTTTAACCAGACATAACGTCTGAGACAAGAAAGAAATAATAATAATAATAATAAACAATCCACCAAACATAACAGACATGGAACACTTCTGGAGCAACATATGGTCAAACCCAGTACAACATAACAGGCATGCACGGTGGATACAAGCAGAAACAGACACATACAAGATGATACCACAAATGCCTGAAGTGATAATTTTGCAACATGAAGTCACCCAAGCAATTAATTCTACTCACAATTGGAAAGCCCCTGGAAAAGATAAAATAGCAAATTTCTGGCTAAAGAAGTTCACCTCAACACATTCACATCTAACTAAATTATTTAACAGTTACATTGCAGACCCATACACATTCCCTGACACACTTACACACGGAATAACATATCTGAAACGTAAAGATCAAGCAGACACAGCAAACCCAGCTAAATATCGCCCCATAACATGCCTACCAACAATATACAAAATATTAACTTCAGTCATTAAACAGAAATTAATGACACATACAACACAGAACAAAATTATAAATGAAGAACAAAAAGGCTGTTGCAAAGGAGCACGAGGATGTAAAGAGCAACTGATAATAGACGCAGAGGTGACATATGAAGCTAAAACTAAACAAAGGTCGCTACACTACGCATACATTGATTACCAAAAAGCTTTTGATAGTGTACCCCACTCATGGTTACTACAAATATTGGAAATATACAAAGTAGATCCTAAATTGATACAGTTCCTAAACATAGTAATGAAAAATTGGAAAACCACACTTAATATCCAAACAAATTCAAATAATATCACATCACAGCCAATACAGATTAAGCGTGGAATATACCAAGGAGACTCATTAAGTCCTTTCTGGTTCTGCCTTGCTCTAAACCCACTATCCAACATGCTAAATAATACAAATTATGGATACAATATTACTGGAACATACCCACACAAAATCACACATTTGCTATACATGGATGATCTAAAACTACTGGCAGCAACAAATCAACAACTCAACCAATTACTAAAGATAACAGAAGGATTCAGCAATGATATAAGTATGGCTTTTGGAACAGACAAATGTAAGAAAAATAGCATAGTCAAGGGAAAACATACTAAACAAGAAGATTACATATTGGATAACCACAGCGACTGCATAGAAGCGATGGAAAAAACGGATGCCTATAAATATCTAGGATACAGACAAAAAATAGGAATAGATAATACAAATATCAAAGAAGAACTAAAAGAAAAATATAGACAAAGACTAACAAAAATACTGAAAACAGAACTGACAGCAAGAAACAAGACAAAAGCTATAGATACCTATGCCATACCAATATTGACCTACTCATTTGGAGTAGTGAAATGGAGTAACACAGACCTAGAAGCACTCAATACACTTACACGATCACAATGCCACAAATATAGAATACATCACATACATTCAGCAACAGAAAGATTCACATTAAGCAGAAAGGAAGGAGGAAGGGGATTTATCGACATAAAAAACCTACATTATGGACAGGTAGACAATTTAAGAAAATTCTTTCTAGAACGAGCGGAAACTAGCAAAATACACAAGGCAATCACTCATATAAATACATCGGCTACACCACTGCAATTTCATAACCACTTCTACAACCCTTTAGATCACATAACATCAACAGACATGAAGAAAGTAAATTGGAAAAAGAAAGCACCCGTATCATCTAACACAGCCACACATCGATCAAGACGCATCCAACACATGGCAAAGAAAAGGCAATATATACAGTGAGACAGAAGGATTCATGATTGCAATACAGGATCAAACCAGGTATTACAGCAAGCATATTATTAAAGATCCCAATACCACAACGGATAAATGCACACTTTGTAAACAACAAATAGAAACAGTAGATCACATCACAAGCGGATGTACAATACTAGCAAATACAGAATACCCCAGAAAACATGACAATGTCGCAAAAATAATACATCAACAGCTTGCCTTACAACATAAACTTTTAAAACAACACATTCCTACATACAAGTATACACCACAAAATGTACTGGAGAATGATGAATACAAATTATACTGGAACAGAACCATTATAACAGATAAAACAACGCCACATAACAAACCTGACATCATACTCACCAATAAAAGGAAGAAATTAACACAACTAATCGAAATATCCATACCCAATACAACAAATATACAAAAGAAAACAGGAGAAAAAATTGAAAAATACATCCAACTGGCTGAGGAAGTCAAAGACATGTGGCATCAGGATAAAGTTGACATCATACCAATTATACTATCAACTACAGGAGTCATACCACACAATATCCACCAGTACATCAATGCAATACAGCTACATCCAAACATATATATACAGCTACAGAAATCCGTAATTATTGATACATGTTCAATTACCCAAAAGTTCCTAAATGCAATATAACACATACCGTACAGTTAAAAGGAAGTGACGCTTGATCAAGGTCCGCGTCACTCCATTTTTAACCGGACTTAACGTCTGAGAAAGTGAAAATAATAATAATAATAATAATAATAATAATAATAATAACATTAAAACACACAATGTATCAGTAGAAGCACTCGCCCAGCTGCACTGCATACAAAAACCTGGAGTCAAAGACAGACGTTTCAACATTTCCAAATTTAAAGTAGCTTAACCTTTCATAAAGTGTTCACATTAAAAAAGCTTAGCCTACTTTTTTCAGTACCGGTGCCTTACTATGAAACTACTGATGCTGCTGCAAGTCAGACAGCTAGTGGTACACTGAAATACTTCTATGAATGTTGCGTTTTGAAGTTGTTAGTTATAGCGTCCAAAGCAACAGCCAGCGCTAAAGTTGTGCTACATAATTGCAGGAGCTGGTGCCATGCGACTATTTTTAATAGTGATTTTATTGAGGAGATCATTGAGACTGAAAAAATGTGTTATCTTTTGTCTCGTAAATTTTCGTTTGTAATCCAGCTTTTGTGAGTCGTTTCGAAATAAAACCACTGGCGCAGTTTGTAGTTTTGATTCAAAATTTATTAAATTTTAGGCTCGTTTTTGCTTTTTTAGGACTATCACTTGCTTTAGGTACTATGAGATCGTGAACATTTCGAGGTGTAGGATTGTGTCAAGAAAAACGCAAATTTTCTTTAAGATATATCACTTGAAATGATGTGTGGTTGAAAACTATATGTTATAACAGCTCCAAAGCACCAACTTAAAAGAATCGATTGTTTAATCTTTGTCAGCTTCTTCTTGTTTACGTTGCTTGCTACGATTATGAGGGTTAATTTTTGAAAAATTAAATTATATTCCAATTACGACCTTAAAACGATTGAGGTTTTCTTTTTTCCAATTTCTTTTTTCATTTGTTGCTGACTGTGCTACTAAAAGTTCCTTCTGTGAAAAATTATATTTGTTCTCATACTGTTGGCACTCAAAGGGGTAAAATTATAAAACGTCCCCTTAGAAGAATTTATAAATGAGAGCGCTACAAAACCTCTACGTTATTTGATTTTCAAACAGCTGAGCCTCATTAAACTGACATACAATATTTTTTGCTCAACGCAATCTGACTTTCAATAATCCCTACAAAAGAATGGCCCTGACTAACGATAACCTATACCTTTTATGAATCACTTACCTCACAAAAATCTTCGTTACTCGAACTACTGCAATACAGCGAGCGCCAATACTGCCAGCTAAATAAAAGATTATAACTACTGATAGGCATAGTTAGCAAATGAAAGTTTTTGATGGAAAACAAACAATGTATTTACCTTAGAGACAGCAAAGGATTTGGAAGAGCGGTTGACGGAATGGATAGTGTCTTGAAAGGAGGATATAAGATGAACATCAACAAAAGCAAAACGAGGGTAATGGAATGTAGTAGAATTACGTCGGGTGATGGTGAGGGAATTAGGTTTGGAAATGAGACACTTAAAGTAGTAAAGGAGTTTTGCTATTTGGGGAGCAAAATAACTGATGATGGATATAAAATGTAGACTGGCAACGGCAAGGAAAGCGTTTCTGAAGAAGAGAAATTTGTTAACATCGAGTATAGATTTAAGTGTCAGGAAGTCATTTCTGAAAATATTTGTATGCAGTGTAGCCATGTATGGAAGTGAAACATGGATGATAAATAGTTTGGACAAGAACAGAATAGAAGCTTTCGAATTGTGGTGCTACAGAAGAATGCTGAAGATTAGATGGGTAGATCACATAACTAATGATGAAGTATTGAATAGAATTGGGGAGAAGAGGAGTTTGTGGCACAACTTGACAAAAAGAAGGGATCGGTTGGTAGGACATGTTCTAAGGCATCAAGGGATCACCAATTTAGTATTGGAGGGCATCGTGGAGGGTAAAAATCGTAGAGGGAGACGAAGAGATGAATACACTAAACAGATTCAAAAGGATGTAGGTTGCAGTAGGTACTGGGAGATGATGAAGCTTGCACAGGATAGAGTAGCATGGAGAGCTGCATCAAACCAGTCTCGGGACTGAAGACCACAACAACAACAATCTTCAAAACTCATCATATATATATACTCATCTTTACAAATTTCCTTTTTATGGCGGACACACGTCCAGATCGTCCGCTTATAGTGACCACTCAAAACTCTGGCATTTCTCTCTCCACATCCACGACTGCTGGCGGCTCACCTCCAACTACACGCTGTTCACATCCAACAGCCCAACACTACAATAACAAACATTCCAACAATCAAACCAGCCACAGACTGCACACAATAGTCAGTGATTTTCATACAGAGCGCTACGTGGCGTTACCAGCATAAAAACCTAAACAGCCTACTTACAATTACAGTATATTGAAATGCAAAACGTATTAATTCAGTGTTAGAAGACGTAACAAAAATTGCCTTTACTTATGACTGCGTAAATGATGAGAGTTGAAGTGACGCTAAAGTGAATACTTATAACATATAGGGATTACTGTTCAGTAGTCGTTGTTTTCCTATGAGTTAGCATCTGCGTGTACTGACGTCTGTCTGTATTAAGGACCACGAAGTCCACAAGGCTCATTCAGTTCTTCCATGAATGTGCTGCGACGGACGTTTAGGTCTGCCTTGTATACGCACACCTGGTACAGGATGACAGAAGAGGCAATGGGGTGTACGCCAGGTCAGTGGCATGGAGCCCAGCGACTGCCGTGAGCCAGCGGAGAGAACGAGCGCGTGGGCGTCCTTGCGGCGATGTCAGCGGCCGGCGCGCTCCTAACTGAGTTAGCCGCGGCTCGCTAAACGCCTGCTGGCGCCGCCTGCGCACGCCCACCGCCACTTGTCATCAGGCCAGCCTTCATTATAATTTGCGCGCCCCCACGCTTATTATTAAGTTGCCTCGTTATGTCAAACCTCGAAGCTTCCAACTAGATCTATCGTTTCCGAGGTAGGAATCATCTGTATCAGCTACAGATTACTTTAGACCAGCGATCGTTAAGCTTTTTTGCTCAAGAGTCAATAATAACATCGTGAGGTGGCACCTCAGGTCGCACATCAGGTCCTGCTCGAAGTACCCGAGAATTTTACTGTACCGGTCAAACCAGTAGTAGTACTACATTCTGCCACTTGACGTCGCGAGGTATACATCTTAGTAACTTAGTAGCAAGTTCCGTCACCATCAGGACATGCTGTTGAGTTTTGTGGTGCCTCTAAGGACTTGTTTCAATGCTTTTGTGAATTGTGAAACGGATAACGTGAAGGAGCGACGGATTTTCATCATATACTGTTTCAAGTTGAAGAAAACTGCAGCTGAAGCCCAGCAAATGCTGACAGAGGCATTTGGTGAGAGTGTACTGAGTCAAGCAAGAACATTCGAATGGATAAAGAGCTTAAAGGGAGAACGAGATTTTCACTCTGCAGCTGAGTGTGCGCTGATATGAAACTTCCTGGCAGATTGAAACTGTATGCACGACTGAGACTCGAACTCGGGACCTTTGCCTTTCGCGGGCAAGTGTTCTACCAGGTCCGTCACACAGTTTTAACCTGCCAGGAAGTTTCATATCAGCGCACACTCCGCTGCAGAGTGAAAATCTCATTCTGGAAACATCCCCCCAGGCTGTGGCGAAGCCATGTCTCCGCAATATGCTTTGTTTCAGGAGTGCTAGTCCTGCAAGGTTCGCGGGAGAGCTTCTGTAAAGTTTGGAAGGTAGGAGACGAGGTACTGGCAGAAGAGGGCGTGAGTCGTGCTTTGGAAGCTCAGATGGTAGAGCACTTGCCTGCGAAAAGCAAAGGTCGCCAGTTCGAGTCTCGATCCGGCAGACAGTTTTAATCTGCCAGGAAAATTCTGCTTCAAGGGAGACCGACAATCTGTGGGAGATGACAAACATTCTGGTCCGCCATGAACAAGCACAACATCGGTAATGGTTAATGAAAGTGATTAAAGTGGTTCACGAAGACCGAAGGCAGACAATTCACGATGTCTGTAACACACTTGGACTGTCGTGCGATACACATCAAGGAATTCTAACCGATGAACTGAACCTGAGACGAACTGCAGCGACGTTTGTTCTTTGCCGTCTCAGCAACAACCATCTAAACCGCAGGATTCAGACATGCATTGAGCTGCAACAAAGAGATCGAAAGTGTCCAAAATTCTTATCCGCGATCATAACAGATGAAGAATCTTGGGACTACCGCTATGACCCTGAAATGCAGCAGCAATCATCAGAATAGAGAATGCCACTTTCTCTAAGACCGAAAAAAGCTCGACGAGTTCGCAGCAACTTGAAGTCAGTGCTGATCATTCTTTTCGACATTCGGGGAATTGTACATAAGAAGTTTGTTCTACCAGGTCAGACTGTCAACTGATTGTTTTACTGCGAGGTCTTCAGGCGACTAAGGGAATTTGTTCGGCGCCAACGGCCACACTTGAGGAAGAAAGGGTGGTCGGTACATCATGACAATACACCCGCAAACAGCTCGCTTGTTGTGAAAACAACAAGGCAACGGTCTCCCATCCTTCTTACTCGCCTGGCCTAACTACGTATGACATCTGCCTGTTCCAGAAGATGAAAGTCACGTTGAAATAGCGACGTTTTGATTCGACTGCAGTTATCGAAGTGAAATCGCAACGGGTCCTGAACCCCCTTCATGCTGCGATCTTCAAAGAGTGCTTCCAAAAATGGGAACAACGCTTGGACCGTTATATAGATGCCCGAGCTTACTACTTTGAAGATGACGTAGGACGGTAGGACATAAGTATAGTTAACTATTTTTACAATGGAATTCTCATATTTTGAGTAGCACATCGTATGTACCCGTCTTATTATTAATTGGTAACCTACATAAATCAGTATGATATGACCTCGCAATAAACCAGCTATAGTAAGAGCGCAATTGGCCTCCGGTCCCCCATTACCCTTTGTTAAAAGTCAGCACCATCTGGAACACTTCGTCTCGATTGTTATCTATTTGTTTGCTGTCAATCTCAGAGACACCAGACCTATGACACTGTAATTGCCTGACGAAGTGTTCTTTTACTGTCTGCAAGTGCGGATGAATAACTGGATAATAACAAAAAAATGGTTCAAATGGCTCTAAGCACTATGGGACTTAACATCAGTCCCCTAGACTTAGAACTACTTAAGGCTAACTAACCTAAGGACATCACACACATCCATGCCCGAGGCCTGCGACCGCAGCAGCAGCAGCAGCGCGGTTCTGGACTGAAGCGCCTAGAACCACTCGGCTACAGCGGCTGGCCGGATAATAACAGTAACTGTACTTATATATAAGCAAAATATAGTCCACAGGGGTAGTTTTGTACCATTTCTTTCAATTTTTCGTAAATACTGCACACTAATTAAATTACGCATTACAAATGACATTGCAACATTACTGAGTGCTTGGAAAGAGAAAACGTGTGTAATTATGTCCTATTAGAGTAATATTTCAGTTTTAATACTGGCACAAAGTTACACTTTACTGTGTCATTCATGAACTGATGGATGAGAAGGAGGTTTTCTCCCATATTTCGTCCTGTAGTTTCCCTTTGTCCGTGTATTTGGTGCTGGTACAAAACTTTGACAAACATTGTGCTCTCGCTTGCGGACAGGCGACGTTGCTATACGAAGCCTCTCTTAGTTCAAAAGTTACAATACACAAATGACCCATTACTACAAACTTCAGTATAGAGGCTGACAGTCTAGTGATAAAATGCGTGCCTGGGAACAGAAACGTCCCGTGATCGAATCTCGGTCAGACCATTGAATCTTTAGTTTCTGACGCTCACCTCTCAACGATATGAATATTCGCAAGGAACAACACGTGTTTCGAATTTCACGTTAAACTGTAGGTCCCCCTTGCCTGGTAGGTTTACTGGGGTTAGTTATGGAGACAAGTCTCCGAAGTGTTGTTCAGTTGAAAGACTTGCACCAAACAGAGAAGAAGAACAGTACCTATCATTTTCATACAACAAATCCCATTAAGGTATCACATATTTTTGTAAAGTGTAAAGAGTGTGAACATTCTGTAAATTATGATTCTGTTTTTCTTTCTAGATTCTTCCTTTGACCCTCGCTGTTTGTTTGGGGCTGGAAACGATGAGATTCATTATCCTTAAGGAGCATGTAGAACCTGTTGCTTCGCTCGCAAAGACTGTATGGTCTTCATAGACTTTATTTGTTTTTCTGTTTTTCTTTAATCGAATATTTATGTTGCACACAAATTGCAAAACCTGCTAAGCATTTCACGATTATTGAGCAAATAGAAGCATGGTCTTTTCCGAATGTAATTCTGACCAAAAAGTGATTCTGGTAGCTGGAGTCAAAGTGTTTTACTAATCACGCCTTTTACTTAATTGTAGTGATATTTCCATAGGAACTTTCATCTCCTAACACATACTTCTTTATATCTAATCGAGAAGTGAAATACCAGTCTTGAAAAATTTAGCTTCAAAAAATTTTTAGTGTAACGAAAGGTTTTCCTAAAAATTTTCCTTCCTCATTTCACCCCCTTACGGGTTGAATTTCCGAAAGCAGTGAACATATATTTTTTAATTTCTGACCAAGAAGTCAAATACCAGTCTTCATAGAGGTTTCCTTAAAAATCCCGTAGTAGCTCTTTAATAATGATTTATTTTCAAAAACAACTTTCATCCACTATTTTACCTCTTTAGTGTTTGAATATCCAAAAATGCTAAAATTTTTTTAAATTTCTGACTGAGAAACCAAACACCAGTATTCGTAGTTCTAGCTTCAAAATTGCCCTAATGGCGACATATTTTCAAAGAGTTTTCGTCCCCTATTTCACCCTCTTAGGGATGAAATTTTGAAAAATCCTTTCTTAATCGACGCCTATAGTATAAGACTAATATCCTCTCCAAATATGAAGCTTCTATTCTTAGCGCTTTGTACAGGACGATGATGAATTAGTCAGTCAGGACACTCTTTTATATGTGAAACGTCCCCTTAAAAAAATTATGAATGACAGTGCTGGAAAAACTCTTACGTTACTTGATTTTCAAACAGCTGAGCAAAATTCAACGTACTCAGTTTTCTCTTTACTTATTCTAATCATCACTAAACTGACCCACAATATTTTTAGCGCAACGCAATCTGACTTTCAATAATCCCTACAAAAGAATGGCCCTGACTAACAGCCGACCGGAGTGGCCGTGCGGTTCTAGGCGCTACAGTCTGGAACTGAGCGACCGCTACGGTCGCAGGTACGAATCCTGTCTCGGGCATGGATGTGTGTGATGTCCTTAGGTTAGTTAGGTTTAATTAGTTCTAAGTTCTAGGCGACTGATGACCTCAGAAGTTAAGTCGCATAGTTCTCAGAGCCATTTGAACCGTTTGAAGTAACAATAACCTATATCTTTCTAGAGTCACTTACCTCACAAAAATCTTCGTTACTCGAACTACTGCAATACAGCGAGCGCCGATACTGCCAGCTAAATAAAAGATTCTAACTACTGGAGGCACTAACTACTGATAGGCATAGTTAGAAAATGAAAGATTCTGATAGAGAAGAAACAATGTATTTACCTTAATAATGTTCAAAAGTTATCATATACACACTACTGGCCATTAAAATTGTTACACCAAGAAGAAATACAGATGATAAACGGGTATTCATTGGACAAATATATGATACTAGAACTGACGTGTCATTATATTTTCACGCAGTTTGGGTGCATAGATCCTGAGAAAACAGTACCCAGAACAACCACCTCTGGCCGTAATAACGGCCTTGATACGCCAGGGCATTGAGTCAAACAGAGCTTAGATGGCGTGTAGAGGTACAGCTGCCCATGCAGCTTGAACACGATACCACAGTTCATCAAGATTAGTGACTGGCGTATTGTGATGAGCCTGTTGCTCGGTCACCATTGACCAGACGTTTTCAATTGGTGAGAGATCTGGAGAATGTTCTGGCCAGGGCAGCAGTCGAACATTTTCCGTATCCAGAAAGTCCCGTACAGCACCCTGAAATGTAACGTCCACTGTTCAAAGTGCCGTCAATGTGAACAAGAGGTAACCGAGGCGTGTAACCAATGGCACCCTATACCATCATGCCGGGTGCTACGCCAGTATGGGGATGACGAAAACACGCTTCCAATGTGCGTTCACCGCGATGTCGCCAAACACGGATGCGACCATCATGATGCTGTAAACAGAACCTGGATTCATCCGAAAAAATGTCGTTTTGCCGTTCGTGCACCCAGGTTCGTCGTTGAGTACACCATCGCAGGCGCTCCTGTCTGTGATGCAGTGTCAAGGGTAACCGCAGCCATGGTCTTCTAGCTGATAGTCCATGCTGCTGCAAACGTCGTCGAACTGTTCGTGCAGATGGTTGTTGTCTTGCAAACGTCCCCATCTGTTGACTCAGGGATTGAGACGTGGCTGCACGATCCGTTACAGCCATGCGGATAAGATGCCTGTCATCTCGACTGCTAGTGATACGAGGCCGCTGGGATCCAGTACGCCGTTCTGTATTAACCTCCTGAACCCACCGATTCCATATTCTGCTAACAGTCATTGGATCTCTTTATGAAAGTCGGAAACGTGATGGTACGCATTTCTCCTCCTTACGCGATTCATCACAACAACGTTTCACCAGGCAACGCCGGTGAACTGCTGTTTGTGTATGAGAAATCGGTTGGCACGTTGTAGGTGTCGCCAACGGCGCCAACCTTGTGTGAATGCTCTGAAAAGCTAATCATTTGCATATCACAGCATCTTCTTCCTGTCGGTTAAATTTCGCGTCTGTAGCACGTCATCTTCGTGGTGTAGCAATTTTAATGGTCAGTAGTATATATATACCAATTCATGACATCCATCTTTACAAATTTCCTTTTTATGTAAGTAGTCTGTTTAGGTTTTTTTGTTGGTAATGCCATGTAGTGCTGTGTATGAAAATCACTGACTGCACTGTGTGCAGTCTGTGGCTGGTTGGACTCATTCTTGGAATATTCGCTTGTGTAGTGTTGGGCATTTAGATGAGAACACCGCGTAGCGTTGGGCGGTTGGAGATAAGCCGCCAGCAGTGGTGGATGTGGAGAGAGAGATACCAGAGTTTTGAGAGATTACTATAAGCGGACGATCTGGACGTGCGTCCGCCAGGAAAAGGAAATTTGTAAAGATGGAGGTCATCAATTGATCAATTGATATATAGACTTTTGAACATTATTAAGGTAGATACATGTTTTGTTCTCTATCAAAATCTTTCATTTGCTAACTGTGCCTACCAGTGTTAGTGCCTTTAGTAGTTAGAATCTTTTATTTAGCTGGCAGTATTGGCCCTCGTTGTATTGCAGTAGTTAGAGTAACCAAGATTTTTGTGAGGTAAGTGATTCATGAAAGGTATAGGTTATTGTTAGTCAGGGCCTTTCTTTTGTAGGGATTATTGAAAGTCAGATTGCGTTGCGCTAAAAATATTGTGTGTTAATTTAGCGATGATCAGAATAAGTAAAGAAAAAATTGTCTGAGTACGTCCAGTCTTTCTCAGCTGTTTAAAAATCAGATAACGTAAGAATTTTTCCAGCACTGCCGTGCGACTGTCAAATCTGTTTAGTAATTTTGGTTGCCTCTTTACTAATTTCTAATTTTGCTATGGGTATCACTCTTTCAGCCACTCTTAAAAAATTGGCCTTCGATTCCTTTGTGCCATAAAAAGTAAATACTAATATATTGAGAGAACATAAAGTTCACATCCAGTGTATTCTTCGAATTAATTTCTAATATGCTCAGAAAAATCAAATATATCAGCTGCAGATATAAGCCTCACACCTGTGCCAGATAGTGACTTAAACTCGCTTCTCTTTAGAAGGCAGTGACACTGTCGTGAAAACATGGAGGTCGACGCTTTCTTTAGTTATGGCTCACATGTAGCGACCGCGGCCCAAAGGTTTCTGAGTGTTGTCTTCCTTTAAAAGCATCGAGTTTTCATTCATTTTCATCCATCACACGTAGGACACTAAACTATAAGGTCTGCGAATTGAATGGTTTTGATTCATAACATAAAAACGATTTCGTTTATTAATGTTCGTAGTGTTTACGAAAATTATTCGTATTTTCAAATATAAAATCTCAAATGTGATGTTGGTTTGTGTAAGCTGCTACAAGCTGCTATCATGTTTTTCTGACCTCCCGGAATTAAAAAATTCAGCATATTGATCAAACGGGACAATTCTTGCGCGTACTTTTAGAATTTTAAGTGAAACGGTTATCAACATATACAAAATTTACTTTGTGTTCATTTAATAAAGTGAATGCAAATCAAATAAATAAGCAATACCCCACGAATTGCGGCGTCATTTGTTCATTTGTCACTGTGATCCTATGTAATAATTTATTCCAAACACTGCACCAAAAAGGTGTATTTTCAGTGTTTGATGTAAGAAACGCCCCTTTCGATAAATTTAAATAATTCTCAGTACAATGACATTAAAGAAATGCAATGGGTACAGCACTTCAGTCAAATCAAAAATCATGTTAGTGGTATATCTTGTATTGTATTCTATGCATTAATGACATAATTTCTAAAAATAAAGTGAAATACAATAAAAAATAAGAAATAAAAAAGTAAAAATAGTGTTCTTATATTGACTGCCAAGAAATATTTTTTCTTTATTTAACAGAGTAGTTTTCGTAATTAATTGACAATGTACAATGTACAGCTGTGAATGTAATGTACGAGTATTCCTTGAGAAAACAACTGAGAAGTATGATAATTATTTTTCTGAAGCATCTTTTCTTCTGTATAGGTAATATTCAGACGTGTTTAAGGCGGATGGAGGAAATTTTGAAATGTAATGGTTTTTATCGGAGGATGGGTATTTATTTTAACTTATTTCACCACTTGGAAGTATTAAGGTATTCGCAGACGAAGTCTGATATCAGGGAGAAAAAACTACAAGTAAAAGGAGACTATTACTTAACGACGACTGTAGATGTTCATAAGAAGTTTTGGTGGTAAAATATAATAAAAATTGTCCACAGGCCAGCTCTGTGTCAGAAATTTACGTCTATATTTCACAAAAGGAACTACAATATCTATTACGAACACCTAGGGAACATATCAAAGGACTTCGATTGTAGTGTTCTTCGGAAGTGGAAACAATCACAAAAATTAACTTCCCGCTTTCTAGGCTATTATACCCAAACAAACCACTAAAATCTGAAAATAGTAATAATTCCACGAATCACACTATGCAATGCTGAGTAAAAATCCTGGCTGGCAGAGAGAATGCAGCTTTTAGTATTCACCTTTACAATCTATATATTCAGTTACTTCGCGAACTAGTTACAGCAAAATTACTGCAGAGATGTGATTCTGTACGCAGTATCAACTATAAACAGCTTGTTATCGTCAGAGGTGAAATGAAACGTCTCGTGGCGAGGGTTCAGGTAGGGTGGACCAGCCGGCTGGTGAAAGTATTTTTAATTGACGCCACTTCAGCGACATGTATGTCGATGAGACTGATAGGATGAAGAAGACAACGCCCAGTCCCAGAGCGGAAAAAAATCTCCGACCCAGCCGGGAATCGAACCCGTGCCCTTCGTAAGTCATTATTCCGTGCTGAGCACTCAGCTATGAAGGTGGACATCTTCGGAGGTTAGTCTGTGGGGTTTACAGGAAGCATGCAGTGCGCTTGCGGATGAACGGGGCAATGAAAAAACTGCCCACTCACAGGGAAGGCTGCGACTTGCATCTGAACACTTACTCTCGCGTGGTCAGTGGGTAACGAGAAGATGCGCTTGGCTTGAATGCTGCTACTGGTCGCTGAGTTTGCTGTATAGTCATATAGTGTCATGTAGTTGGATTGTCTTTATGCAGCGCACATCTGAAATACGATGTCGTAAATCACTCACGACGAGTAGGTATTTCATAGTTAAATTTTTCTTGCGTGTGTTCAAATGTGTGTGAATATCTGAGGGACCAAACTGCTTAGGTCATCGGTCCCTAGACTTACACACTTCTTAAACTAACATATGCTAAGAACAACGCACACACGCATGCCCGAGGGAGGACTTGAACTTCCGGCGGGATGGGCCACGCAGTCCGTGACATGACGCCTCAAACCATGCGGCCACTCCACGCGGCTAAGTTTTCCTTGATTCATGCTGCTAGCTTGCTATGACTTTCGCGAGCTGGACTTGCATTACACATGTGATTGCCAGTTCTTAGTTTAGGTTACGCGACTTCGTGCAGTATCTCCCCGAAATCAATTAGTCCGAATGTCATCACAGTCAATTTGGTCAGTCTTATCACCAGCGAAACACTCTAAATGTCTTGCAACATGTAGTGGACTCCGTTCGTTCACCGTTATTGCGTGTTTCAGCTTTGCGTTCTACGTGCTACTTTTGCCATAATGGTACTATATTACTACGTTCGTCCGCTTTTCTAAAGTGAATTATATGAGTTTACATATGAATGTAATTGCTATTCTATTTCACTAGCCAGTTATTTGATATTTAGACGCTTTAGCCTAGCTCTTAACGTACAAACATTAAGCGATATCAGGACGCAAAACGCATCCCTCGTCTTCAGAAAATGGCACATTTCACAATTTTCTTAGCACATTTCACATAAAAAGTGGCATCCATTACTCTGAAAATTATATATCCCGATCTTTGCACGATTTTTGAGCAGATAAGGTAAGTCTGGAAGCTGATGGAGGCTGCAGAGACACTGGCATTCTTCCACAGAATTCTGTATGCTCGATGCATTTGAGTGTTGTCATTAGAACTCTTGGGTGCACCTCTGAAGATGAAGGACAGAGCGGCTCATTGACCTGCGGATGACACGGGTTCGATTAGCGGTACTGCCAGGGATTTTTTCTTTGGCAGAGGACTGGTACGGCCAGCAGTCAGCCTCGTGAGGTCAGCTGAGAAGCTACTCGTATCAGTTGCGGTTCCAAGGTCAGGAAACTACAACGAGCGGCAAAACAGTATGCCGATCACATGTCCCTCCATGTCGCATCAGATGACGCCATTAGCAAACGATGACACGGCAGTCGGTCGGATCCGATTGGTCCGCACGGGCCAGAACGCGTAACTTTACGTTTACCATATTACAGTCTTGGTGCTCACACCCCATCCCGTGCCAAGTGGCAACAAGCAGTGGTGCCTAAACGCTTTCATATTTGTTGAAATACTGGACGGTTATAACTGTTGCAGTTGCTACAGAGCTACAGCGTGGGCTGTAATTGTCGTATGCCAGCGAACCTTGGTAGGTATGCTACTGTGTTAATGGGGAATCAATTTCCTTTGTAAAAAATTTAATTCCAATTTTGGCCATCAGGTGCAAATACGGCGCTGTACAGTATCTCTTTCAAGTCTCCGGTGCTCATACTGAAAAAAATTTGAAAGCAGCGCTTAATAATAAAATCAATGTTATGTCTTTCTCACTTGTCTAATCTTATCTGCCCACATCCCGTCCCTAATCCTCTACATTTATTTACGTCTTACTTGCATTCACAGCGCCACATTTGTACCTGGCAGCCAAAATTGGAACTACTTTTTCCTAAGTAAGTCGGTACCACGTTAATGCATTAGAGTATCTGCCAAGATCCTCTAGCATACGATGGCTTCAGCCTACGCTGGACCTTCGTGAGAAACTGCACTTTAATTATAGCCACCTCGTACTACGGATGATACCTTACGTTTGCTTAAATTCAATTGTTGGTGCATGCTGCAACCAGTGACAAATAAAATGATTTTGTTTTAGAGCCATTATCAGTTTCGGGCATTCATGTCCATTTTCACGGAGCTCACAAGATCGAGCTTGGATAAAAAACACTCTTCTTGCCGTGGCTACAATTATGCCTAACGCTCCTTGCAGTCAGATGCCGCTTGTGACACATCAGGACAGTACAGCTTACATAATTGGGTTTATCTTTGTGCTTGTAAAGTTTAATTCTCAAATTTGTGGTAGTAGAACTGACAGAGTGTATGCGTGCCGGCTGCGGACGTCGGATTGGCGGGCCGCCGTTCGCGAACAGCTCAAGACGGTGTTGGTCGCAATCGGTCGTCAGTAGGCCATTGCCTCAAGGTGTCGCGCCGGCGGAGAATCTGGCACGTCACATGGGACGCTTCAGTGTCACTTGTTTCGCCCTTGGGCTCTGTTACCCGTGCTTCTTACAGCGTACCCTACGCGGTGGATCCGCCCTCATCGCAGGAAAGCGTCGCCTGAGCCGGAGAGTCAATGTGCGACCGGCCGCCTGGTGGTACCTGTTTACCCTGCAAGTGTACAGGCTGCCGCTCCTTGAGGAGAGTTCGAGCCTGCACACAGGGGAAAGGCTTCACCGGTTATCGGAAGCTCCAATGTTAGGTCAGTTATGAAACCCCTTAGCAAGAGAACGTCCATGGCTGGAAAGAAATTCAATGTACGCTTGCCATTTCTTCTAGATGTGAAGGAGGTCCTGCCTGCGAGTATCAAGTGGGGGCGGGGAGGGGGAGGGACAGCAGTCATCTGCAGATTGTGAATCATGTCAGCGTCAGTGATGCCTGTCTCTCGGATTCTGGGGCCATCCACATTTCTCACGGGCAGCAAGCAGAAGTGATGAACGCTGGTAGCCCTGTTCGCAAGGAGCAAGCAGATCTCACAGTCTGCAGTATCACACCCAGAACTGATCAGGGTCCTTTGGTTTCGGGACGAGTGGAGGGTATCAACGAAAAGCTCCGTAGACTCTCTGACGGTCTTGGCTGCAGATTTCTGGACCTGATGGTTCAAATGACTCTGAGCACTATAGGACTTAACATCTGAGGTCATCAGTCCTCTAGAACTTAGAACTACTTAAACCTAACTAACCTTGGGACATCGCACACATCCATGTCCGAGGCAGGATTCGAACCTGCGTCAGTAGCAGTCGCGCGGTTCTGGACTGAAGCGCCTAGAACCGCTCCGCCACAGCGGCCGGCTCTGGACTTGAGTTAGGCAGTGGAGAATCGTAGTGTTCGCCTTGATAAGTCACGGGTGCAGTGCACAGAGGCAGCAGATACTCGGGTAGCAGAGTACCTGTGGAGTGCACGTGGTTTTCTTTAGGCTAGGCGGTAGTTTGGGGCCTTCTGATGACGCTCAACAGTCGATAAGCAGAGAGCTAAATCAGATCGAGTAAAAAGTAAAGGCATCTCGCCTGTCGAAACTTTGACAGTAAATTGCAGAAACATTCGTAACAAAGTTACCGAATTTACTGCCCTCCAGGAAAGTTGTCTCACTCGAGTTATTCTTGGGATCGAGGGCTAAGTCAAACCCAAAGTGGGAAGCTCCGAAATCTTTAACGTATGGAACGTGTATCGGAAAGTCAGGTTAGACGCTGTAGGAGAGGGAGTGTTCATTGCAGTCGACAAAAATGTTATCTCTGTTAAGTTTGAAAGCGAATCTATCTGTGAAATTATGTGAACACGAATAACCGGCCTAGGCGATCTCCAGTTAATCATCATACGTTTTTACCGGGTACCCGATCCCTCGGAACAGTTGTAGAAGCATGCAGTACTAGTTGCAAAAAGATTTTTATCTACCAGGCATGAACGTCTATAAATCCATTACGTGGGCTATGGACAGACAGCCTTGCGAAGAACTTTTGGATATGTTTTCCGAATATTGTTGAGTAGTTAATTCGACAGCCCACATGCAGTGGTAATATTTGAAACCTTGTAGCTGCAAACAGACCAGACTTTATCGACGGTGTCAGTATAGAGACGATGTTTAGGGATCATATTACAGCGACAATGGTTACTAAAGTTAATGAATCCATCAACAAGGGTAAGAGAATAATCATGCCGTAAAGAGCAGATAAACAGTTGTTAGCATTCGAGTTCGTCAGTGAATGGGCTTGATTTAGTTCCGGTTTTATGGACGTAACGGAGTTATGTGCAAAGCTTAAACTGATGGCAAATCGCGCTTGGAGAAGTACATGCCACGTTAGTTCAAGAATGACAGAAAATATCCATCGTTGTATAATAACGAAATTCGGAAAATGTTCAGGAAGCAGATATTGTTGCACTCTCGGGTCAAAAAGAAACATCGAAATATCGACACGCAAAAAGTTGTAAGGTAGCAGATTTTGCACCTTACATGATGCTAAATCAGTACTAATACACCGAATAATAATTGATAATTGGCCCACCGGTAGGAGAGAATGGACACAGAAAAGGAAGTTGTGTGTGTGTCATGTCAGACTAACGAGATGGGCTCAGAGGCTGGAACATGGCCGGAACCCCTAAGAAGGTGTTTATGTCATGTCAAACTAACGGGATGGCCGCGACCGGACCCCTTTGTCGGCTGGCATTTCAGACCACCAAAGACGTTCGGAGAGACTGGGCCATCACAACAAGAAGCGAGAAGGAGCTATATGCGACAGAGAGAAAGACGATTTCGCGCCACAGTGGAAAATTTGCGGAAGACTGTGACGGGATAGGCGCAGAGCGCGTAGAGATACGTCTTAAAAGTTTGGCACCAACAGTAACCGCCGGAGAATTCTGTGTCGCGGTTGGGTACAAACGCGCACGGATACATGAAAGTCTGTGTCATGATTGGCTACCAACGCGCACGGATCCATGCTGCGAAGAACGGCCAGGTTTGCAAAAACTCTGAAGGAGGACTCTGGGGTCGGCTGTGGAGGAGAGCAGTCGCGGTGTCTGACTGCCATGCTTGGAGAGCGTGGAGAGAAGTAGGTTGGAGAAGTTACCGGCATTGAGTATAGTGGTTACTCTCCAAGTCTGAATAGTTTAGAGCATACGACTCCACACACGCAGCATTATCTGTTCCTCTGAGGAGAGAAACAGATTTGTACTAACTTGTGGTGTTCATATGCAATCTGAAGTGTACCTTTGCTGCCGCGCACTTGAGTCGACCAACTACTCTTGGCACATGTGCAAGTAGCTTGAGTATTGACTAGTGACGGACTCCGCAATTGAACACTTACGTACAGGAGTTTACGGGTGCAAACCACGTCCACGTTGGAGATTAAAGCCAAGCTCGCTAACGGGTAAGACGGCATCACGACGTTGGCTGGGCCGACCGTCGTAATCATCACGGAGAATTACGGTGATATTAGCACTCATCATCCAAAGTAGGGCACTGTAATTCTAAATGAGTTCGTATTCCTCTAGCTCCTTTACTGGCGCTCTCTGAGTCCGTGTCCGTTCAGGCAGAACTGAAATAGTCACTTGCGGGTTCAGTGTTGACTTAAGTAGTTAGGAAAAGAGGATACATTGTACCAATGATAGGCTAGTTAGGTGAGCGAGTGTATTGTATTGTCCTGTTATGCTAGAAATATTGCTCATCCTGTTCTGAATAAATCTTCATTTGGTATCTTATGCTAATCACCGCAATATTGATTTCGTAGCTAACAATCACCATATTTTTGTTTAATAATTAGAGTGTAATGATAATTTCGATGCAAATGATACTGGGGGCATAACCGCTCGTTGAAACAGATCTAACTTAAGTCAGATAGCAACTCAAGGTCGACTAAGACTACCAATAGATATTTTTCAGTATATCGATAATTTTACAATAAACTCCCCGTACGTTGCAAAGTATTTCATCAAATGAATGGGGGTAACCTCCGCAAAACGCTATAACCTGTGTCTGCAGAATCGACTTTTAACAAAGACTGAGCCATTGGCTTTACACACGTTTTCCTCTCTTCTTGACTGGTGCATCTGAGTGCATAGATGAACTCATCTATAACACAGCAGGCCTTTTTTTTTCAGTGCCTACTTTGAGTACACTGGCGTGTGAAACAATGTAGACACAAGAAGCCATCAGCTATCGTCTTTGTTCACAGATTAATGGTAAACTATTGTTGTGACTACCTTGTGCAGCAAGGGGAGGGTGTGTTCTTGTCTCAACTGGTGTCGAACGTTCAAGATATCTGAGAAATGTCGCCAACATCTGCACGCCAATCTGTTGCACCGCACTTTTTCTGTATCTTGATAGAGTCTGGACGAGTGACGTTACTGCTCTGTAATGAATGTGAAAGAGGAGCAGATGTATTGCTGTTGTTTTGGTTTTCAGCCAAGAGACTGGTTTGATGCAGCTCTCCATGCTACTCTACCCAGTGCAAGCTTCTTCAGCTCCCAGTACCTACTGCAACCTACATCCTTCTGAATCTGCTTAGTGTATTCATCTCTTCATCTCCCGCTACGATTTTTATCCTCCACGCTGCCCTCCAGCACGAAATTGGTGATCCCTTGAGGCCTCAGAAAATGTTCTACCAAGCGATCCCTTCTTCTAGTCAAGTTGTGCCACATATTTCTCTTCTCCCCAATTCTACTCAATACCTCCTCATTAGTTATGTGATCTATCCATTTAATCTTCAACATTCTTCTGTAGCGCCACATTTCGAAAGTTTCTATTCTCTTCTTGTCCAAACTATTTATCGTACATGTTTCACTTTCATACATGGCTACACCCCATACAAATACTTCCAGAAACGACTTCCTGACACTTAAATCTACACTCGATGTTAACAAATTTCTCTTCTTCAGAAACGCTTTCCTTGCCATTGCCAGTCTACATTTTATATCCTCTCCACTTCGTCCATCATCAGTTATTTTGCTCCCCAAATAGCAAAATTCATTTACCTCTTTAAGTGTCTCATTTCCTAATCCAATTTCCTAACCTAATTCCCTCAGCACCACTTAATTCGACTACATTCCATTATCCTCGTTTTGCTTTTGTTAATGTTTATCTTATACGCTCCTTTCAAGACACTGTCCATTCCGTTCAACTGCTCTTCCAAGTACTTTGCTGTCTCTGACGGAATTACAATGTGATCGGCGAACCTCAAAGATTTTATTTCTTCTCCATGGACTTTAATACCTAATCCGAATTTTTCTTTTCTTTCCTTTACCGCTTGACCGTATACAGACTGAATAACATCGGAGATAGGCTACAACCCTGTCTCACTCCCTTCCCAACCACTGCTTCCCTTTCATGCCCATCGACTCTTATAACTGCCATCTGGTTTCTGTACAAATTGTAAATAGCCTTTAGCTCCCTGTATTTTAACCCTGTCACCTTCAGAATTTGAAAGAGAGTATTCCAGTCAACATTGTCAAAAGCTTTCTCTAAGTCCACAAATGCTAGATACGTAGGTTTGCCTTTCCTTAATCTATCTTCTAAAATAAGTCGTAGGGTCAGCATTGCCTCGCGTGTTTCAACATTCCTACGGAATTCAAACTGATCTTCCCCGAGGTCGGCTTCTACCAGTTTTTCCATTCGTCTGTAAATAATTCGCGTTAGTATTTTGCAGCTGTGACTTATTAAACTGATAGTTCGGTCAACACCTGCTTTCTTTGGGATTGGAATTATTATGTTCTTCTTGAAGTATGAGGGTATTTCGCCTATCTCATACATCTTGCTCATCAGATGATAGAGTTTTGTCAGGGTTGGCTCTCCCAAGGCTGTCAGTAGTTCTAATGGAATGTTGTCTACTCCCGGGACCTTGTTTCGATTTAGGTCGTTCAGTGCTCTGTCAAACTCTTCACACAGTATCTTATCTCCCATTTCATCTTCATCTACATCCTCTTCCATTTCCATAATATTGTCCTCAAGTACATGCCCTTGTATGGACGCTCTATATACTATTTCCACCTTTCTGCTTTCCCTTCTTTGCGTAGAACTGGTTTCCATCTGAGCTCTTGATATTCACACAAGGGATTCTTTTTTCACCGAAGTTCTTTTTAATTTCCCTGTAGGCAGTATCTATCTCACCCCCAGTGATATATGCCTCTACATCCTTTAGCCATCCCTGCTTAGCCATTTTGCACTTCCTATCGATCTCATTTTTGAAACACTTGTATTCCTGAAAGGAGACGAGATAGTGGCAGAAGTAAAGCTGTGAGTACCGGGCGTGAGTCGTGCTTCGGTAGCTCAGATGGTAGAGCACTTGCCCGCGAAAGGCAAACGTCCCGAGTTCGAGTCTCGTTCGGGCACACAGTTTTAATCTGCCAGGAAGTTTCATATCAGCGCATACTCCGCTGCAGAGTGAAAATCTCATTCTGGATACTTGTATTCCTTTTTGCCTGCTTCATTTACTGCATTTTTATATTTTCTCTTTTCATCAATTGAATTCAATATTTCTTCTGATATCCAAGGATTTCTACTAGCCCTCGTCTTTTTACCTACTTGGTCTTTTGCTGCCTTCACTATTTCATCCCTCAAAGCTACCCATTCTTCTTCTACTGTATTTCTTTCCCCCATTCCTGTCAATCGTTCCCTTATGCTCTCCCTAAAACTGTCCATAACCTCTAGTTCTGTCATTTTATCCAAGTCCCATCTCCTTAAATTCCAACCTTTTTGCAGTTTCTTCAGTTTTAATCTACAGTTCACTACCAGTAGATTGTGGTCAGAGTCCACATCTGCTCCTGGAAATGTCTTACAATTTAAAACCTGGTTCCTAAATGAAATGATAATTAAATCAAGACCCTTTGCTGTCGACAGACGTTGATATACATCAAAGGAGACAGTTTAAAATGTGTGCCCCGCCCGGGACTCGAACCGGGGATCCCCTGCTTACATGGCAGACTCTCTATCTATCTGAGCCACCGTGGGCACAGAGGTTAGGGTAACAGCTGGCATTTACCCCTTGCACGCTCCCCGTGACACCCACATTCCCAACTTAATGTCCGCACACTACATTCGTAGTGCCCCTGCTCATTACACTCATTAGTCGCAGCAGAAAATCTTACCGAGTCCCATACGAGTTGGGGCAATGCGTGTGCATTCAGCAGAAGATCAATGGCCGGTTAACCTTAGCTATATGAAGATGGTATCTGTTCTTTCGGATATATGAGGCCGAGTTTAGGGAACCAGCACTTAGGACAGTTACTACGCAGAGAAGATGACTGGAACTCTATAAAGAATAGCGCAGAAGTAATATTGCGAGCACTACATGCGGCATACAAACGGAGGGGGGGGGGGGGGGGGGGGACCATACCCTAGAATAAGACAGGCTCCACATCTGGCTGATCAGCAGTGCATAGAAAACGACACAGATACAGACACAGACACTGACTCGGATACTACATCACAACCAGTAAGTGAAGACGAGATACACTTACAAACATAGAAAAGCAAGCAAGCTAAGGTTCTCCAACATTGAAGCGAATCAGTAATGAAACGTGACTCTCTATGTAGTTGGTTGTTACACCATTTCGTAGCATGTAACACTATCTGAAGATGTGACATTTCTTCTACTTACGCTGCATCAGGTGTGACTGGCTCGAAGTTTTACCGAGCCCTCGCACTTGATGCAGCTGACTATGACATATTAAATCATCTCCCAGTCACCACCACCATAAGTTCGAAACACATTGCAACCTAATTAATCAATACATTATTAATTAACTACTACCACAGTCAAGACAATATATGTAACAGATGTAACCACACACATAGAAAGTATAAACGGGAGAACTGTCACGTAATATTTAAGTCAGATTTCCATCTCTTGTTTCTTCCATTAAAAACACTTTTAATTTAAATTTAAAATGCAGCCAAAACCTTTTATGTATGTTATTTATTATCATTATCTAAGTTTGCAACAAGTTCAAACAAAATTGTATATATATATTTGTACCTTTTATATTTTTTTGTTTTATGCTTTTGTAAAATTTTCAGAAAAAAGTGCTTGTAATAAAGTTGAATTGGTATATGATACAACATGTAAAATTCACAAAATGTACGAGCTGCTTTATAGAAATAGGCAGCAGGTTTTTACTTGAGAAATAAATAAATGAATAAATCTCCTTTCATATTTAGCAGTTGAACCAAACAGACATATTCTGTAACCCTTTGCAGTTGCGTACTTCCTACAGCTATATTTCCCTCCGATGTCCATTCATTCATCATTATCATGGTTTTATCATAGTTCATTTTTAGGCCAACTTCAGAGCAGACTGACGCAGGTTCACTAATCAACATTTGAAGCTCTTCTATACTATTTGCAAACAGTACAATATAATCAGTGTACCTCAGGCTATTTTATCTCTTTCGTAGAATTTGGCTGGTTCAAATGGCTCTGGGCACTATGGGACTTAACTTGTAATATCATGAGTACCCTGGAACTTAGAACTACTTAAACCTAACTAACCTAAGGACATCACACACATCCATGCCCGAGGCAGGACTCGAACCTGCGACCGTAGCGGTCGCGCGGTTCCAGACTGAAGCGCCTAGAACCACTCGGTCACTACGTATTTGGATTCCCTTTGTTTTCCAATCTAATTTATACATTGATTTTTCGAGAACCGCTGAAAATAGTTTTGAAGATATGGAGTCGCCTTGTTTTACACCGTTTTCGATGGGGAAATTCATTGGTTTCTTAAACTATATTCACAAAGGCTGTGGAAATTCTGTATATGTTGTCTGAGGCCCTAATATAGGCCTATTCTATTCCCTCCTCTGTTAGAGTCTGAAGCACAGCTGGGTCACTGATCGAATCGAAAGCCTTTTCAAAATCTATGAAGGCAAGACAAAGGGACAGATGGTACTTATTTGTTCTATTATTTGCTTCACGTAGATTGAGAATATTATCATTTGTACTAAACACTATACGGAACCCAGCTTGCTCAATGAGTTGGGCCAAGCCAAGTGTAGTGCTCAATGTGGTAGTCAAAATTCTAGCAAAAACTTTGTACAATATGGACGGGAGACTCAGAGCGATAATTTTTTATATCCTTCATACTACCTTTCTTATGTATTAGAATTATTTTGGTTTTATTCCAATCTCTTGATAATTTTCACCACGCAAACAATTTGAAATTATATTCGCTAAATGATTAATAGACTTGTCATCCAGCTGCTTTACAATATCGACCTAGAGGATATCACTATCTGGAGCGATTATACAAAGACAAACACCTTGAACGACTAGAGGTAGGACGTTCATATTCACAGGACATGTACATTAGTATGTTCTGGAGAAATGATTAGCATTTCAGTCACCTTGGTTCAGCATGTGTCCTGTTGCCTAGTAGGCACAGGATCCACTAAAGGCCCTGATAACTCGTTTCGTGCGAGGTGGGATTGACGCACATAAGACCTGAATGGCGTCCTGTGGTATGGCCATTCATGCCGCATTCACCTGGTTCCAAAGTTCATCTGTGGTGGTTGGCACTAGGTCACAGTGCTGCACCTGTCATTTCACCATAACCCACGCATTTTTGATTGGCGACAAGTCTGGTGATCTGGCGGCCCAGGGCAAGAGGCTGACATCCTATGACACCAAGAAGGCATGTGTACGTGCAGTAACATGTGGTTGTGTATTGTCTTGTTGAAAGATGGTGTCTGGGATGTTGTGCAGAAAGAGTATAGCTAAGGGTCGCAGGATGTCATTCACGTAGGTCACAGTGCCCAGGGCTCGCACCAACTGTGATTCGTGGTTGTACCCAACAGCACACCAAGCGTCTTGAGCTGGCACTGTATGTCATGTGCGAATGTAGTTACTAAGATATTCTTTTCAATATGTGGCAACCCTGCAGGCTTGTGTAGGCACAATATCTTTGATCTTGGTCTATAAGCTGATTCTAGTCCAAGCGGCACATCGATGCAACTGCTCAGTGGTGAGTTGTGCTGTTATAAGTTAGCATGTGTTTGTGTCTCTCGTCATGGAAATGGAAGCGCATAATATTGCGCAACGGTATGCCATTTCTTTTTGCGTTAAATTGGGTGAAAACGCGAAGACAACATACAGTAAAAATCAGAGGCTTTTGGAGAGGAAGTTATGTCAAGAGCTCAAGTTTTTCGTTGGCATAAAATGTTTTGTGAAGGCAGAACGAATGTTGAAGATGAAGACCGCAGTGGACGACCATCAACCTCAAGGACGGATGTCAACTTGGTCAGCGTGCGTAAACTCGTACGATCTTGGCGAAGATTATCCGTGAAAATGATTGCAGAAGAACTGACCATCAATCGAGAAACGGTTCGTCTAATAATAACTGAAGATCTTGGCATGAGAAAGATTTGTGCAAAAATGGTCCCCAAAAATCTCACACAATATCGAAAAACACGGAAAAATGTGGCAGCCGATCTGTTATAGCAAACGGAAATCAATCCAAAATTGTTGAGCCGTGTTATCACTAGTGATGAAAGTTGTTTTTTTCAGTACGATCCAGAGACAAAACGCCAAAGCTCCCAATGGTGCTCAAAGGGATCACCCAGACTAAAAAAAGCTCGCATGTCAAAGTCAAAAGTGAATTGCATGCTTGTGTGCTTCTTTGATTCCATGGTAGGGCCGTGCCTCCTGGACAAACAGTTAATCAATATTACTACAAAGAAATTTTAGAAAGACTTCGTAAAAGAGTTCTTCGTGTCCGTGCCAACATTGCTGATAATTGGATTCTGCATCACAATAATGCGCCATCCTATACTGCTCTGTCAGTACAGCAGTTTTTAACTTCTAAACAGTTTCAGTACTACCACCTTATTCACCAGATATCGCTCCGTGCCACTTTTTTCTCTTAAAAATCTGTGTCGAGGGTCTTGGAGGATATTACAGAAGTTGAGTTGCAGAAATGTTACAATCAATGGCAGAAGCTATGCAAAATGTGTGTGCTATCAGAAGGGAACTACTTTGAAGAAGACAACGCTAAACTTGACTAAAACGGTAAGCAATTTTTTTTTTTTTCCACATCAGTCTCATCACTTTATTGTCGCACCTCGTATACTGCGGCCTTGCTGCAGTGGTAACACAGGTTTCCGTCATCACATAACCGAAGGTAAGCACTGTCAGGCTTCGCTAGCACTTGGAGGAATGACTTAATTGAGAGGCAGCGACACAAGTCACGAAAACTGATAACGGCCTGACGCCTGAGGATGACATGGCTGCCAGTCGGCACCGTCGGGCCTTCAAGGCCTGTTAGGACGGTGTTTGTTTATATGTTATGTACGTTTATATGTGTTTATATGTAGTGGTTACTGAAGTCACAGTATTGCCGTTGCACTCAGCCGTCCTAAATCAGCGGTTTAGTAAAATTGCAGACAACTATAGCTGAAAATGTGTGGAAATGTTGTAAGAGTAATCTGTATCTCGTGGTTTCAGAAGGTGTCAGTGTTCCCTCTCGTCCCCTTTGTGAATGCCCATGTGATCATGATGGTGGTGATATTTCTCAGTATGGAACACAAAGACATTATTTTGTGACAACTCGTGCGAGGTACTCGTAGCTGCTTTGTCAAAAAACGAGTGTGGCTGAAAGGCAGACTGAAGGATAAGGGTCAGAAGCCATCCCGTTTACGTTGAGTCCATGGGTTTCAGTTATCTACAAAAAGTGACCCTACATCCGTTGGTCCAACGTCGTTGCCCAGTTACCTCAGCAGCCTTAGGTGAGAGAACGAATCGCGTGTGCGGCTTCGACGGAGTGCCGATGGGACACGCGCTCTCTGACTGTGGTCGTGGTACTATCTCTCTTCTGAGGCAACCGTGGAAAGTTTCGGAACGGACTGCTGGCCGATACGGAGCTAAATATACTTAATACGGCTGCCTTAAACGGCGCTGTTATCTCGGCGAGGAAGCGGGAACCTTCAGAGCTGTCGTGTGTAATTATAACGTCTGGCGGCCTCTACTGGCGTGGGGTGACCTGCGTGGCTCTCGCCGGCAGTCCGTCCATTCATGCCGCCGCGCTGTTCACGTGACAGAGCCGTGCTGTCACACACTGGCGCATGTCGTTCTTTTTAATTTGAATCTTGGTAAATAACGGCTGCGCAAAACGTAAATTTATTTACTAGTACACAAGTCTTCCTTCGGAACACTGCACTATGTCCTGTACTATCTAACGGAATATCTATTAGATTTTACACTGAATATGCCGCTGAATGAGCCCTGTTCGTAGGTCGTACACTATTTGGTGAAAAGTATCCGTACATCTGCAAGTGGACATTAATATACAGTTATAAATATAAATATATAATATAAAAACTGAAGCGTCCACACTCTTTGAAACCCGCCCGTAAATACATGAATATTAAAATAGCTGACATGTTTCCAACCCCGTTCCTCTCGTTGCACCTTTTTTGTTAAACAGAGTCTGTTCCACACCAGGCAGATCTCGTATACTGACGCACAGTGTCCGTTGAACATTGCAGAGGGTACTTTTAAAAAGTCGCATGAAATCTGTGGAAGGAATCACACGTGACTTTCAAAGTGTTACCATCAGTACAGCACAATGGCTGTTCGTAGGCATGTAAAAAGAGTGGTTTACAGTAGTCGAGCAGCCCCTCACAGATCACACATTTTCGTACCGAAGCTCGAGGTCCTCCATGTAGCACTCGCGATGCACAGTATTATAAACGTCAACATGTTTACTGTGTTGCTGATAATTACATGCAGAAACTTTTCATAACTTTGGCAGAAATGTGAACGTAGATTAGAGCTCTACGGGCATAAACGAATTCCAACACGACTACCAACTACCGAGACACGATAGACCTCCACTGTTCATCTCAGGTGCCAGTCAAATGGTTCTGAGCACTATGGGACTTAACATCTATGATCATCAGTCCCCTAGAACTTAGAACTACTTAAACCTAACTAACCTAAGAACAGCACACAACACCCAGCCATCACGAGGCAGAGAAAATCCCTGACCCCGCCGGGAATCGAACCCGGGAACCGGGGCGTGGGAAGCGAGAACGCTACCGCACGACCACGAGCTGCGGGCAGGTGCCAGTCAACAAGTTTACATGAGAAGAGAGTGCTAATACACGTTAGCGTTATCAGTTGTCTAAAAAAGTTAAATACCTGGTTTTAATGATTTGTGAAGGTGTAAAATGGAACGATTACATACGCTAAGTCGTAGGTAAAACAGGTTGGTAGACTCCGCTCCACTGGTAGAATACTAGGGAAATGGAAATGCCGTGTGGCTAGGACCTCCCGTGAGGTAGATCGTTCGCCTTGTGCAAGTCTTCCGAGTTGACGGCACTTCGGCGATTTGCGTGTCAATAGGGATGAAATGATGATAATAAGGACAACACGACACCCAGTCCCTGAGCGGAGAAAATCTGAGACCAAGCCGGGAATTGAACCCGGGCCGTTAGGTATGACATTCCATCACACGGACCACTCAGCTGCTAGGGGCGGACACTAGGAAAATGCAATCAGTTTATAACGAAAATTGCTTAAAAAAACTCGTCCGAACCATCTTGGAAAACTGCTCAACTCTGTGTATCTGGACAGGCACACGCTTGAAGGCAGAAGCACATTATCCTGTCGAAGCCAAATTAGTGAGTTTCAAGGACCAACTTAAAACGTTGTATCTAGGAATAAATTACAGCCCACTAAATATTGGTGCCGTAGGGGAAGAGACCCGTGGACTAGGGGTAGCGTCTTTGATTCAAAACGTCTTCGGTCCCGGGTTCGATCCCCGCCACTGCCTAAATTTTGATAAATAATCAGCATTGGCGGCCGAAGACTTCCGGCATAAGAAGTCAGCCTCATTCTGCCAACGGCCTTGTCAAAGAGGGCGGAGGAGCGGATAGAGGTTCAGGGCACTCTCTTGTCCTAGGGGTGGGAAATTGCCCCTAAAGGCGGAAGAATCAGCAATGATCAACGACATGAGGATGCAGAAGGCAATGGAAACCACTGCATTAAAGACATGTAACGTGTATCCACAGGACATGTCGCCTGTAATTGAAGATGTGTCATGATGCTCTCTCCATTGGCAAAAGATTCCGGAATAGTCCCCCATTCGGATCTCCGGGAGAGGACAGCCAAGGGGGAGGTTACCATGAGAAAAAGATTGAATAATCTACGAAAGGACAACGTTCTACGAGTCGGGGCGTGAAATGTCAGAAGCTTGAACGTGGTAGGGAAACTAGAAAATCTGAAAAGGGAAATGCAAAGGCTCAATCTAGATATAGTAGGGGTCAGTGAAATGAAGTGGAAGGAAGACAATGATTTCTGGTCAGATGAGTATCGGGTAATACCAACAGCAGCAGAAAATGGTATAAAGGGTGTAGGATTCGTTATGAATAGGAAGGTAGGGCAGAGGGTGTGTTACTGTGAACAGTTCAGTGAACGGGTTGTTCTAATCAGAATCGACAGCAGACCAGCACCGACAACGATAGTTCAGGTATACATGCCGACGTCGCAAGCTGAAGATGAACAGATAGAGAAAGTGTATGAGAATATTGAATGGGTAATGCAGTATGTAAAGGGGGACGAAAATCTAGTAGTCATGGGCGACTGGAATGCAGTTGTAGGGGAAGGAGTAGAAGAAACGGTTACAGGAAAATATGGGCTTGGGACACGGAATGAAAGAGGAGAAAGCCTAATTGAGTTCCGTAACAAGTTTCAGCTAGTAATAGCGAATACCCTGTTCAAGAATCACAAGAGGAGAAGGTATACTTGGAAAAGGCCTGGAGATACGGGAAGATTTCAATTATATTACATCATGGTCAGACAGAGATTCCGAAATCAGATACTGGATTGTAAGGCGTACCCAGGAGCAGATATAGACTCAGATCACAATATAGTAGTGATGAAGAGTAGGCTGAAGTTCAAGACATTAGTCAGGAAGAATCAATACGCAAAGAAGTGGGATACGGAAGTACTAAGGAATGACGAGATACGGTTGAAGTTCTCCAACTCTATAGATACAGCAATAAGGAATAGCGCAGTAGGCAGTACAGTTGAAGAGGAATGGACATCTCTAAAAAGGGCCATCACAGAAGTTGAGAAGGAAAACATAGGTACAAAGAAGGTAGCTGCGAAGAAACCATGGGTAACAGAAGAAATACTTCAGTTGACTGATGAAAGGAGGAAGTACAAACATGTTCCCGGAAAATCAGGAATACAGAAATACCAGTCGCTGAGGAATGAAATAAATAGGAAGTGCAGGGAAGCTAAGACGAAATGGCTGCAGGAAAAATGTGAAGACATCGAAAAAGATACGATTGTCGGAAGGACAGACTCAGCATACAGGAAAGTCAAAACAGCCTTTGGTGACATTAAAAGCAACGGTGGTAACATTAAGAGTGCAACGGGAATTCCACTGTTAAATGTAGAGGAGAGAGCAGATAGGTGGAAAGAATGCATTGAAAGCCTCAATGAGAGTGAAGGTTTGTCTGATGTGATAGAAGAAGAAACAGGAGTCAATTCAGAAGAGATAGGGGATCCAGTATTAGAATCGGAACTTAAAAGAGCTTTGGAGGACTTACGGTCAAATAAGGCAGAAGGGATAGATAATATTCCATCAGAATTTCTAAAATCATTGGGGGAAGTGGCAACAAAACGACTATTCACGTTGGTGTGTAGAATATATGAGTCTGGCGATATACCATCTGACTTTCGGAAAAGCATCATCCACACAATTCCGAAGACGGCAAGAGCTGACAAGTGCGAGAATTATCGCACAATCAGCTTAACAGCTCATGCATCGAAGCTGCTTACAAGAATAATATACAGAAGAATGGAAAAGAAAATTGAGAATACGCTAGGTGACAATCAGTTTGGCTTTAGGAAAAGTAAAGGGACGAGAGAGGCAATTCTGACGTTACGGCTAATAATGGAAGCAAGGCTAAAGAAAAATCAAGACACTTTCATAGGATTTGTCGACCTGGAAAAAGCGTTCGGGTCATAATAAGAGTGGACGATCAAGAACGAAGTGCTCGTATTGAGAAGGGTGTAAGACAAGGCTGTAGCCTTTCGCCCCTACTCTTCAATCTGTACATCGAGGAAGCAATGATGAAAATAAAAGAAAGGTTCAGGAGTGGAATTTAAATACAAGGTGAAAGGATATCAATGATACGATTCGCTGATGACATTGCTATCCTGAGTGAAAGTGAAGAAGAATTAAATGATATTGTAACCTCCCTGCAATTATTTTAAAATAATATGAATTGAATGTAAATGCAAATAGAGCCAGTGTAACCTTCCCACAAAAATACAAAAATGAAAAGAATTGAATAATAATTGCAAATAGTGCCAAATGTTAGTTTCCCACAGTAGTAAAACTCAATGATAATAACAATGTGCAAAAATATTAAGTCCCCACAAAATAAACATTATGATCAACCTGATAAATTTTATAAGGTCATCTGCGCTGACCTTAGGCCCTGTGCAAATCTTTAAATTGATTCTGAGATGAAAAGCAAAGGAAATATTGTTTCAATTGTAATGATTATTTTCTTAAAAGATTGCTTTCAGAACATAATTATTATTGGGGCATTTCTTGAACAAACTAATTACAAAAAAATATACATTACATTATCTGATGTGCGCAATGCAGCTTCATTACCTTATTTAACAATATACCTCGTCCTGAATCTTAACCAGAGACCCATGTCGACGCCCGCCGACAGCGTCCCACTCGCGACTGACTGCCATTCGCAACTGCGTCCCACTCGCGACCGACTCTCATTCGCAACTTACAACTTGGAACTCTCGCGCGGTCAAGCGCAGACTAGCAACGATAAATAACTCTCTGGTCAGAGATTCTGTCATGCCTCGCCATCGCTGCTACTGAATACATACGTGTTTCATAACCCTCCACTGGGGGGGCAAAAATTTGGCAGCGATGGTGAGTCATTAGGACTTGCCATGAGCAACAAATTTTTTCTTCATTATTTAACTTTTACAATCACAGAGTATACAGATGTAGTAAATGTGGTGCACAGGCACCGAGTACAAAACATATTAGACAATAACAAAAAATATATACAATGAGTACAGAACGTATCAGCAAATCAGAAAAATGTATATACAAATCATAAATGATAAATGTCAAAAGTGCACACTTACTGACGTTCAGCACAAAAACATATTATCACATGACATAAATGCACATGCACTGAAAAGTTCTTCAACGTTTTCTCAACAAATCTCATTGACAAATGACATAAGTGCACGTGTACTGTAGTTCAGAACATATCAGCAAATCAAAAATGTATATACAATATAAAAGACAAGAGTGCACATATACTGTACTTCAGAATATATCAACAAATCGAAAAAAAATGTCTTTAGCATTTTCACAACAGACAAACACAATGGCAAAAAATCATGTTGACAAGTGACATAAGTGCACTTGCACTGGAGTTCAGCAAATCGAAAAAATGTATAGGCCATGAATATAAATGATGTTAGCAAAAAAGATTTTCACTATGTTACAAGAATTAGGATAGGAAAGGGAAGGATTGTATCATGGTTGTAGCACTTTAGGTTGCACGCAGTTGCTCTGAAAGTCCATATCTTTCCACAGAAGTACAACACCAAGTGACACAATTTGAAGTTCTTTTCTCAGAAGTATTTATCAGCGTAGCCAAGACACTGAAATGTCGTAGTGATATTCCATGTTTTCACTTTGGCAGTACATTAGGTACACCAAACAGTGGGACCACAATAACGTCTACATCGCTCACGGTGGTGGACAGCATGTCGTGTCAACACCACACTCTTACAAGGCACACCAACGTAGAATTAGTGTAAAAACCAAATATAGTGCTCCATGATCAGGAGGATGTACAGGACAAATGGATATTGCAGTAATTCAGGGTAGTGAGTGTTGTGTCGGTAGCTGGGCCGACACCGTGAAGTTGAGATGGCTGAAAATGCACGCTAGACTAACGCAGACGGGCGTGATGTACTGGAACAGGATACGTAATTAATGTTAGGAAGAAAAGTACGGAGCAGGATTAATACTTATCTTTAATATCATTGTGGTACATCGATCTTGACGATACACAGGAGACTTTAAGTACAATCACTGTATGGCTAATGGCGCCTTGCTAGTTCGTAGCCATTAACTTAGCTGATGGCTATTCTGTCTCTCGGCTAATGAGAGAGAAAGGCTTCGTACATCTGGTCGGTAGCTAGGTTCTCGTACAACTGGGGCGAGTGCTCTCTCGTATCACGAGACCTGCCTTGGTGGTGGCGCTAGGTCTGCGATTACACAGTGGCGACACGCGGGTCCGACATGTACTAAATGGACCGCGGCCGATTTAAGCTACCACCTAGCAAGTGTGGTGTCTGGCGGTGACACCACATTCCTCCCCCGCAAATCGGCGAACGGTCGTGTGATAAGGCTTCCGCCCGCCGTGGGGAGGACCACATGTTGACGTATGCGATGAGGTGGGGAGCCTAACAACAGGCGAGGCTGTGCCACCCGCACCCGGCCATTCGGTCCGAGGGGAGCTAGGAAACGCCTGAAAAACTAGTCCAGGGTGCACGTCAACATGCGGGGTATGCGCCCGTAAAGAGACAGGAGGGACTGAAGGATCAACCTCCATTGCGTCGGGGTAGCCGACGCGCGATGACGGCATGTGGTCCGGAGCGGGCGGGAGTTCCATGGCGGAGGACAGCTGGTCACGGGAAGCGATCGGCGGCGCGTGACCCTGGGAGGCGCTTGGCGGCTGCAACGAAGCGTCGAATGCGGGCGGCGCCGGCGGGAGAACAAGCGGCGGCGGCGGCGGCTGCTGCTGCTGCGGCGGCGGCGGCGCGTCGCCATGGGGCAAAATGGAAGGCATCGTCGGTAACACCTGGGGATGAGGCGAGCCAGTAGATGGGTCCCCAGGGCGCTGACCGGACGGCACCGTCGCTGAAAGCAGACGGGGAGCGGCAGAACCCGAGCGACGACAGAGGCGCAGCTGATTGAGATGCCGACGCACCTCACCAGAGGCCCCCAAAACCAAATACATCGCGCGGCCGAGGCAGCGAAGAATGCGCCCTGCGAGCCAACGCCGTGAACCGCGATAGTTGCGATAAAATACAACGTCGCCTGGAGCAAAAGCAGGAGTCTGCCGCTGCACAGAAACCGGATGCGGCGGATGCATCAAAGACATGAAGGTGCGATGAGGACGACCGTGGAGCAACTCAGCCGGCGAGCGACCATCTCGGGGCTGAGAGCGATACGAAGACAAAAAGAGCAACAATGCGTCCTCCCGAGAATGCGACTCTTTCAATTTCAACATCTGTGACTTGAAAGTCCGGACCAATCGTTCAGCGGCACCGTTGGACTGAGGCGAAAACGGCGCGGACGTCAGATGTTGAATACCATTGGCATGGCAGAATGACTGAAATTCTGCGGACATGAATTGTGGGCCATTGTCGGAAACAATAGTCTGCGGAAGACCTTCAATGCAAAAGATAGCAGACAACGCTTGGATGGTGGCGGAGGACGTCGTGGAAGACATCCGGACAACAAAAGGAAAATTACTGAAGGCATCGACCAGGACCAACCATCGAGCATTCCAGAAGGGACCAGCAAAATCAATGTGCAAGCGTTGCCAAGGGGAAGTGGCTTTTGGCCATGCAAAGACTTTCCGCGGCGGTGCGGACTGTTGTTCGGCACACGCCGGGCACGAAGAACACATATTCGTAATCGCAGCATCGATTCCGAACCAAGTACAGTGCTGACGAGCAAGTTGCTTCGTTCGCACTATACCCCAATGTCCTTGGTGAAGAAGCCGTAAAACAGAGACTGTAACGAACGTGGGACCACGACTCTGGACTGATCATTATCCGAACGCAACAACAAAACACCACGTCGAACAAAAAGTCTCTCCTTGTGAGCAAAAAATCGGCGAACCAACGGATCCTCGATCCGAGACTTTGACAAAGGCCATTGCGTAGCAACAAAACGTAAAACAGTAGCAAGGACAGGGTCAGCAGCTGTGGCTGTAGCGACACGACGAAAATCAATCGGAAACGATTCGACCACTTCATCGGTTTCCGAATCAATGAACATGCAAGCAAGTTCGGAAGAATCGAATGCTTTATCCTCAGCAACAGGCAAACGGGACAACGCATCGGCGTTTCCGTGCTTAGCAGTGGACCGATACAAGATATCGTAGCGGTACTGCGAGAGGAAAATAGACCAGCGAATGAATTTCTGCGCTGTACGTGGAGGTACAGGCTTGGTCGGATGAAAAAGCGATGTCAAAGGTTTGTGGTCTGTGATGATGGTAAAGTGACGACCATACAAGAAATCATGGAACTTAGTAACACCAAACACGAGAGCCAAAGCTTCTTTCTCTATTTCTGAATAATTTCTTTGCGCAGACGAGAGCAATTTGGACGCAAAGGCAATAGGGCGATCATGGGAGCCAACTTTGTGCGCAAGCACAGCACCGATCCCGAAATCCGATGCATCTACCATCAACAAAAGGGGTTTCTGGGGATCGAATGGCGTAAGGCAAGTATTAGAAAGCAACGCCGATTTCAACTGGCGAAAGGCGCGTTCACATTCCGTCGTCCAGACGAACGGAACACCTTTACGGCGTAAGCGATGAAGCGGAGCTGAAATGGAAGAGGCATTGCGCACATATTTATTGTAATAATTAATTTTACCCAACACACTCTGTAGCTGTTTCATATTTTGAGGGGAAGGCAATTCTTGTATGGCACGGAGGTGCTCTGGACTCGGATGTATGCCTTGGGCATTAATGACATGTCCCAGGTATGGTAAGTCACGAGCAAAAAACACACATTTGTCCTTCCTCAAGCGAAGACCATTTTGCCGCAAGACCTGAAATAATGTTCGTAAGTTCGCAAGATGATCTTCTTCTGTCTGTCCGGAGATCACTATATCGTCCAGATAGTTTGCTGCAGTAGGGACCGACGCACAAATAGTTTGTAAATATTGCTGAAACAAGGCAGGGGCGGATGCACACCCGAATGGCAGCCTTTTGAAGCGGTACAATCCAAGATGCGTGTTAACCACCAATACGCGCTGGGATTCGTCGTCCACCGGTATTTGCAAGTACGCATCGGCTAGGTCCAACTTTGAAAAATATTTTCCCGGGCACAGTTTAGCAAAAAGATCTTCCGGGCGGGGCAAAGGAAAAGTAGCAGTCACTAGCTGTGGATTCACTGTGGCCTTAAAGTCCATGCAAAGTCTCAATTTTCCGGAAGGTTTTGGCAAAATTACTAAGGGTGAGGCCCAGAGAGAAGCTTGCACACGTTCAAGTACACCCTGTGATTCGAGATCGTGTAAAGTTCTTGCGACCTCATCACGCAATGCGTGGGGAACATTGCGCGCCCTGAAAAATTTCGGTTGTGCGTTTACCTTCAGTTCTAAATGTGCTTCATAGTTTTTAGCGCAACCTAAGCCCGGTGCAAAAATGTCTGCAAATTCGTCACACAGCCGAGAAACACTGTCTGTAGGCACAGTCTGAGTCACTGATAGGACCTGATTTACAATAGACATGTTAAACAACTGAAACAAATCTAGACCAAACAAGTTCACTGCAGAAGAAGAACGAAGAACGTAAAACGACACAAGTTTTGTTTGTCCCTTGTATGTTGCAAGAAGGCTGCACTGTCCTAACACAGGAATTTTCTGTCCGGAATATGTAGTTAGCTTAACATTTGCGGAACGCAACGGAGGTTTGCCCAGTTGTTTGTACGTGTCGTGATTGAGCAATGAAACTGCAGCTCCGGTATCGAGCTGGAATGGTATCACTTTGCCATCAAAGTCTAAGTCCACAAAAAGTTTATTGTTCTGCTGACGACAAGAGCGACTGTTTTGTGCTATTTGAATAGACACTGGTACAGAATCACTTGCTAATTGACGTGATTTCCGGCGACGTCGACGCACAGTTTTAGTGGGACGAACACAGTTACTGTTAGAGAAAGTGTCACTGGACGAAGTGGAATTAACGACATGAATGTCCATAGGCGAAGGTCCACGAGCCTGAGTGTCCTTGGGTCGATTCCGGCGCGAAGCAAAGGGCCTGGAATGATTGTGATTGTCTGATCTGAGCTTTTTCTGGCAAACACTTTGAACATGTCCTTTCTTATTGCAGAAAAAGCAAATAGCTTGGCGTGACGGGCAATGTTCACGCGAATGTCTAGTAGCACACCGCGGGCACGATTTCACTACATTTGTGGGCTGGCGCGGCACACGTGGCTGAGCGCGCGGCGGCAGCTGTGCGGACGTGCGCGAGGCCCGGTTACCGGGCCGCGCAGCGCGTCCAGCGGGCCGGTTAATGTTACACACGGCTGGCGAAGTTTCAAAAGATTCCTGAGCACAGTCAAGTGTGTCCTGTCTATCCAATATGTCTATCACTTGTTGAAGGGAGGGATTAACTAGTTTCAAAATTTGCTCCCGTATGCGAACATCAGAAACGTTCTGTGCAATTGCATCACGCACCATTGTATCTGAATAAGAAAGACCACAGTCACATTCAAAGGCACAGTCCCTAGTAAGTCCTTGCAATGTTGCTACCCACTCCCTATTAGTTTGACCGGCCGTACGTTTTGTACGAAAGAACGTATACCGTTTTGCAACCACATATACTGTTTCTTTGAAATAGGCATCTAATGCAGACAAAATTTCCTCGTAGGACAGAGTTGCTACGTCGCATCGGGGAAACAATTTCACTATCACACGGTAGGTGGACACACCGACACAAGAAAGCAAAAACGGCTGCCGCCCCTTACCTTGAATTCTGTAGGCTGCTAGATGAAAGTTGAACTGGCGAGACCACTCGTGCCAGGTCTCATCGGCTGCCACGTATGGTCGAAAGGGAGGTGCAACAGCGTTTAGTGGCAGCGGTAGCGAAGAAGCGGCGGCGGCCGCATCGGTTTGAATGGTACGTTGACCCTGGACGAGCTGTCCAAGGGCATCCAGTAACGCCTGCGTCTGCTGATTCTGCAAGCGATAAAATTCGGACAGTACATCGGGAGAATGTGGCGAAGCCATGACACAAACGAATTAATACAAACTCTTTTGCTCGTCGCCAATGTTGTGTCGGTAGCTGGGCCGACACCGTGAAGTTGAGATGGCTGAAAATGCACGCTAGACTAACGCAGACGGGCGTGATGTACTGGAACAGGATACGTAATTAATGTTAGGAAGAAAAGTACGGAGCAGGATTAATACTTATCTTTAATATCATTGTGGTACATCGATCTTGACGATACACAGGAGACTTTAAGTACAATCACTGTATGGCTAATGGCGCCTTGCTAGTTCGTAGCCATTAACTTAGCTGATAGCTATTCTGTCTCTCGGCTAATGAGAGAGAAAGGCTTCGTACATCTGGTCGGTAGCTAGGTTATCGTACAACTGGGGCGAGTGCTCTCTCGTATCACGAGACCTGCCTTGGTGCTGGCGCTAGGTCTGCGATTACACAGTGGCGACACGCGGGTCCGACATGTACTAAATGGACCGCGGCCGATTTAAGCTACCACCTAGCAAGTGTGGTGTCTGGCGGTGACACCACAGTGAGATCAGAAGGTGAAGGACATTAAGTCACATACTAGTCTTCATTGAAAATTACATTAGTCTAACAGCTGATTTAAGTAATTGGTGGAACTCGTCGCCCAGTTACTGAACATTTCTGTACCATGTATGAAGTATTACAGAATAATGTTCATTAATTGTTGTACATAGAATATTGGCATCCAATGCCTAATTACAAATCATCAGTAGTCACTAGTTTTACAGAGAACATTGAAATTCGTTGCCCAATTACAAATCATCAGAAGTCATGCTGAGAACATTGAAATTCATTACCTAATTACAAATTATCAAAAGTCATTATTCAAAATGAGAGTCAATAATTGGCATAGCATTAACGTAATTCATTTAGTTATACTAATTATTGGCACTCATTGGCCAGTTACAAAACATCAGAAGCCACCATTGAAAACAGGAGCTAATGAATGGCATAGTATTAACATAATTCATTTAGTTATACTAATTATTGGCACTCATTAGCCAGTTACAAAACATCAGAAGTCATCATTGAAGTGACATATTATTCAGAGCTGATCAGTATTATTCAGAACTCTCTTAAACTAGTAGCATTATTTGGAACTGGTAATTACTTTGTTTGCTTTCGAGTTATTGCTGCAAATGAAGATGTGTAATGTCTTTCATCATGAGTCAGCTGTAGCAAGGTTATGAAGCAAGTAGAGTATATGTAATCACATTCATAAATGACATAGATTTAATGAACAACTGCTTATAGCACATTAATTCTCCTGCAAAAATATATATAAAAATGGAATATTAAGCTGAAAGAAGAAATGCATTTTGTGCTGAAAAGTAGTGAACTTTGAATTAACAGGTAGTGAAATGTGTATAAAAATGTGTTCCATAGCTGTCCTTTCCAAAACCTTCCGTCATCCTACTACGCAATATAACACCTGCTGTCAAAGCAAACTGCAACAAATACTTAAATAACTACATAGCATAAATACATAACTTCAACAATATTCTCATCTGTAAAGAAATAACTTCATTATCCATCACTTCATTACTTATATTATCATAACTCCATTATTATCATCACCTGTAAAGAAAAAACTTCATTATCCATATTAGTATATTCTTCATCATCTTTCATCAGCATTCATTATCATCTGCAAACAAAATCACTTCATTACTCATTATACAACTATTCCTTATCTGTAGCATATTTCATCACTAAAACTAAGATGTGTAGTTCTGTCTGACAGCCTGCATCAATCGCCTCGTATTCTGAAAGAAAAAATAGTTAAGACTGCTATTCTACGATGTGTATTGTATATTCTTGTTAATGCTTGTTAATCCTGATCCATCTACTCTTCCTCACGAGGTTTGCATCTTCTTTCGATCATTCCGAAGCTGAAATTCCCATTTCTGTTTAATTTATTTCTTTCACGCATCATTTCTTTCTGAAATTGATGAACAAAGATTAATGTCTTGCATTTACATCATATACTCACTAAATAATTACTGGTTAATGGTAACATAATTAAGCATACAGCATGACATGACAGAAAACGTAATATGTCAAAGACATTGACAGTATTCAGAGGCAAAAAGTGTACACAGAATATCACAATGCAGCAGCAAAACATGTAAAAATAGTCACGATGTTGAGATATCATAAAGCAAAAATGTCAAAGTCAACTGGTGTTTGCTATGTCTTAGCTAATTCATAATGTATACAAACAAAACAGGAAAACAATCATACACACAAAAAAATGGAAAATGTGCACGGTCTGATGTGTAACGACAAGAATAGCGACCTGCTAACCTTACCTTGCCGGCCACTTGCCAAAAAAAGTATGATAATCATCAGTAATTAGTCATGTGAATATAATTGCATAAGTAGTCATAAAAATTAGTAAATGGCATCATAGCATGTTACATCATAAAGTGTCTTCATTCAATAAAGGGTTTAATATTGGATATGTGTTGGTTTCCTTTTGATTTTCTGGTTCTCAGAGTTTCGACGTGTACAACATTGGGGTGAGGAATGCTGCGAATCCGATATGGACCTGCGTATAGAAGTTCAAATTTACTGCACTTACCTTTTATTCTGCTAGATAAATAGTGTGTACGTACTAATATCTTCTGTCCCACGTGAAAGTCTCGGCGTGTACAAACCTGTTTTTGCTGTCTTCTCCGGCGCTCTGCGGCACGTTTGATGTTGTTCAGCGCAATGTCAATTATTTCGCGGTGTAGTAATCGACGAGATGTAGGAAAGTTTACTAATTCTTTAATTTTGTTTGGTGGTTCAACGTTTTTCAGTACAACAGACGGAGATAGCATAGTGGATTCATTTGGAATGGAATTAATTACATCTTGGAATGAGAATATGTGTGTGTCCCAATCAATATGTCTTTTGTGGCAGTATATCCTACACAGTTTATCAATTTCTTTCATTAATCGTTCACAGGGGTTCGAAGAAGCATGGTACTTGGATATATAGATCGGAGAAATGTTTCTAGCTCGTAACATGCGTGTCCATATAGCAGAACGAAATTGTGATCCATTGTCAGAAATTACTTTCATCACATGCCCTACATGAAATAGAAAATGTTTTACAAATGCTTTCGAAACAGTTTCAGCAGTAGCTTTGCGTAACGGAGTGAAAGTAACAAATTTTGAAGTGAGTTCAACAGCGACAAAGATGTAGCAAAAACCTCTATTAGTTCTGGGAATCGGACCAAAAATATCTACAGCGGCCATATGTCTCAATTTAACAGGTACAATGGGATATAATGGAGGAATATGTGAAGTCGTGTCTGACTTAGCTTTCTGGCAAATTTTACATGACGCTAAAACTCGTCGTATACGTTTCTCCATGTTGGTAAAATAACAGTTCTGTCTCAGTATAAGAAAACATTTTCTGGCTCCGTAATGTGGGTAACTTAAATGAGTGTACCATATTAATTTGTTAACCAGTTCGTCAGGAATGCATAATAACCAATTGTTGCTGTCAGGGTGAGAGCGGCGAAATAGAATGTCATTGCGTACAGTGTAATGGTTTCTAATCGTAACGTTATTCTTATTTTGCCAAAGGTGTTTAATTTCTTTCCGCACATTGTCTTTAGTTTGCTCTTTTGCTATGTCCTGTAATGACGACGAAATAAAATTTTCAAATGCAACTTGTTGGATGTACATGACGCTGAAATTTGCTTTGCAGAAGTTGGTTGCGACGTCTTGCTGATTGTTGCTGAGAGAACGGGATAGTGCATCTGCTACAATATTTTGTGTGCCGGGAATGTGAACAATCGTAAAATTAAATTCCTGTAGATAAAGCTTCCATTTGCTTAATCTGTCGTGAGTGAATTTAGCCGAAAGTAAGAATTGTATCGCTCTGTGATCTGTGTAAACGGTGGTATGTCTGCCATAAAGAAAATGTCTAAATCTCGTGAAAGCCCATACAACACATAATGTTTCCAGTTCTGTAATGGAATAATTTCGTTCAGCATGTGACAAAATGCGGCTTGCAAATGCGATGTTTTTAATTACTGTTCAGACATCTTCTTCAATTTCCTGGAAAATATGTACGCCTAAAGCGGTGTTGGAACTGTCGGTGGCAATGGAAAAATTTCTGGTAAGATCTGGGTGCGATAAAAGTGGAGCATTCAACAAAACATGTTTCAGGTTCATAAATTCAGAATGTGCTTGCTTATCCCATGACCAAATACTGTTTTTACCTGTTAATTGGCATAATCTAGGTGTGTCTAAAGCAGAATGATGAATAAATTTACGAAAAAGTTAATTAAGCCCAAAAAACTGCGTAGTTGTTTCTTCGTCGTAGGAACAGTAATGTCACGTAGAGCTTGTAGTTTTTCCGGATCAGGCGCAATGCCTTCTGCTGAAATTACGTGTCCAAGAAATTTTATAGAAGTTTTGCCAAAATGCGATTTACTGAGGTTAACTGTGAGTCCTTGTGCACGAAAAGTTTGTAACAGTCGTTCAAGAATCATATTGTGTTCAGTCCAGTTAGCTTCTGCGATAAGAATGTCATCTACGTACGTCGTAATTCTGTCTTTAAGTTCTGTCGGAAGTATTGTGTTCAAACCGCGAATAAAAGCTGCTGAAGAAATAGTTAATCCGAACAGTAATTTACAAAATTGATAACAGTCACCAAAACAGAGAAAAGCTGTATACTTTCTGCAATTCGGATGGAGTTGAATTTGCCAAAATCCCGATTTTAAATCTAATGTAGAATAAATAGCAGTACCATGAAATTTTTGTAGAAGTTCTTCTAGTGTCTGTGGTCGATCTGTTTCATTAATAATAATGTCATTAATGTGACGTGAATCAAGTACGAGGCGAAGTGAGCCATCTCTTTTCTTAACAATATGTAGCGGGTTTATGTACGGACTAACTGCCGGTTCAATAATTCCTTGGTCAAGCATATCCTGCAACTCTTTTTTAACTTGTTCTCTATGGATATATGGAATGGGATAATGCTTTGCTTTAAATGTATCGTGCTGTTTGACTTGAAATTCATACATAAATCCGGACATAGTACCAGGAATGTTGTCAAAAACTGGAGCTTGCTGTAAAAGAATTTCGTGTAGTTGCGTGCGTTCGTCTTCTGTGTTTGCACTGCTTTGGTTAACTTTATCAGAAATCATCTGCACAACGTCGTAGTCAGCTTCGTCTGGAGTATTATAGTTGTGTACGTACGTATCTGTGAACAATGTGGGATTACAGTCTATGTTACGTGATACGGAAGTGACCTCTGTACGATTAATTGTTTGTTCTTCCGCAGATAGTGAGTGCAGAAATTCTAAAGCCAATTGCACATTTTCATCCTTCAACATTAAATAGGAATTTTGAAAATCGATAACTGCGTCGTGTTGTACCAGAAAATTCGTACCTAAAATAACGTCTGTTGTCAATAAAGGAACAATCCAAAAATTTGAGTGAAAAGTATGACCTGCAATACAAAATGATAAATGCGTCTGTAATTTAACGTCTACACCTTTACTCGATACTGCTCCTTTCACTTTCGTTTTGCCTACTGGTAATGTAGGATATGTATTCTCTTTGTTACACTCGTTGAAAGTTTCTTCATTTATAACTGACATAGGTGATCCAGAATCGATTACTGCTGAAAATTTCGATGAACCAATTTTAATTTCGATGACAGGATGTGAAATAGTTTTCTGAATAACTGGTCTTTCCTGCAAGAGAGTGTCTCTGATGTCAAAAGTAATAACATTTTCGTGAACAACATTCTGCGTGTCTAAAGTAGTGCTTGTGTTACTGGAAGATGCGACCTGTACAGTATCTAGTCAGATTCGATCTGACGTGTTATTATTATCAGGAGGATGTTGTGGCATTTCTACTATTTGAACTGTTCTATTACTTCTTCCAGACGTATTACGCTCTGGATGATACCTACTGTCGGGTTCATTCATGAGAATAGGTTCTTGTGGATAATTTTGCTGTTGGTAAGACCGACTGTTATTAGATGTACGCTGAAAATTGTCCTCATTATTTTTACGTCTGTCGTAATAGTCATTCCTATACGGTACATTGCGATAGGAATTGGCATACTGTGTTTTCTGTACGTAGTTGTTCCTTTGCTGCAGTGCGTTACTATTTGTTGTATCAGGGACTATACGTCCACGCGGCGAAACATTAAAGCTTGGTTGACCTTGTGCATTACATTGTTGGTTAGGTATGCTAACCGGATGACCTTCATGCTGTTGCGGTGGAAAACGTCTATTGTTACAAAAATGTGGTTCCTGTTGCTGAAAATTTTGACGGTATTGATAACTGGAACTTTGTCTGTTATTAAAGTTTTGGTGGTTGTCATTCCTAAAGCGTCTGTTACTTTTGCTATTGAAACTACGTGGTTGATCGTAATTACTGTAAGTTTGCTGGCCTTTGTTGTTATATGAAAAATTTTTGTTTACGAAGGAATAGTCTGATTGCTGCACTTCTAAAAGCTGCAGCAGATCCCTGAATGCCGAAATATTTTCTTTTTGCTGACCTGTTACAAGTGACACTCTTAATGACCGTGGTAATTTAGAAATACATAATTGAATGAGTGCAGATTCACTGTACGGTTCACTTAGGTACTGGTTTTGTTGCACCATGTGCTCAAAAAGTTGCGTCACACTAGGAAAATTTGAGTTCTCATAATTCGTTAAACTAATTAACTGATCTTTAATTCCGCGCTGTGTCGTCTTCGACCAATACGCTGACAGAAAAGCATTCTGAAACTCTTCTATTGAATAACATTGTCTCCCGATCGGTCTCATACGAGTTGCCGGTTCGCCTTCCAAAAAACTGCAAATAAATTCAAGTTTGTGCGTTACAGGTCAAGTCGGCGGAAAAGCAAAGCTAAACTGTTGTATCCAATCCAGTGGGTGGATCTGTGTTCTGTCATTTTTAAACACTTTAAATTTTCTCACTGATAGAAAATGTTTGTAATCGAAATTATCGTCTCTGTATGATGGAACAGGTTCAGTATTGTAAGAAAATCTATTTGTCTGTGTCTGTTCTGAATCTAAGTCCCGTACTCTCTGTTGATTACCCAAGTTATACACGCTGCGCGAGACTGACAAATGTTCGCAAAGTGGCGTCTGCTGTGATGTGTTATTAATTGAAACATTTTTTATCTCTGTTACCTCTTGCTGTAAACTTGACAATTTTCTACGCAACGTGTTATTAGACGAATCGATCTCATTAATTGTCTGCTGTAGATTTTGAAATTCAGATGTTTGATTGAATGAAACCGGTGAGGTATCGTTTGATTTGCTGTCATTATTACTTTCAATAACGTCAATACGACTGGCCAATTCATCACATTTTTCAGTCAGTATTTTTACCTGATCATCGGTTTTAGTATCAGAGACATTAATCTGTTCTTGCAATTTACGTGTAGTTTCGTTCAGTTTTTTAACGTCAGCTTTGACGACATCGGAATCCTGTGTAAGTTCTAATTGTTCGAGTCTGTCGGTCACTGTTTGAAAATCTGTTGTGTATGTGTCTGTTTTCAATTTAAGATCGGAAATTTCGTCACGTAATTCTGTGTTTGACTGTTTGATGGTATTAATTTCGTCGGACACTGTAGCAATATTGTTGTCTACGTATGTATTTGCTTTCGCGAACAATTTACGTTTGTCTTCCTGTCTCTGTGCTGTGATTGTTTCCATTACTTGTCGTTTTACTTTATTTTGATCCCGTATGAATTTGCGGAAACGCGTATCACTGTTTTGTATGTGAAGACTAAAACGTTCGTCTATTTGAGTGTTCTGTTGGTCGAATTTCGCGTCAATCTTTTCATCCATTGTGCGCGAAAGTTCTGCTGTCATTGCTTTAAACTCGTCGCGTAATTGTGTAGCTTTTTCAGAGCATTGTTTACCGACTGCGCTAATTTCGTCTCTGAGTGTTTCTGTTGCAGCTGTTTGCAATTCCCTTAATTCCTGAGCAACAGATCTAATTTCTTCGCTACTTTTTCTTCAACAAGCCTCGATTTCCTCGCGTAACTGTTCCTTAGCATCATGACACTGCGCGGCAACGGCTGTAATCTGCTCGCTAAGCTGTCTAGAATTGTCGTCAAATTTTTCATTAAGGTTGTCTTGTTTTTCGTTAAGTTATTTGAAATCTTCACTCTGTTGTCTGAAATTTTCTTTAAATTGTTTGTTATCTTCGCTATTTTTCTTAAGTTGTTTACTCATTTGTAGCAACAATGCCATAATTGGATCCGACACAAGGTTATCATTTCTATACTCTGTGCTGTTTAATGGTGGATCTGGAATTGTCTCGCTTTCTGTAACCATTTGGTTATTCTGAGATTTACACAAAGGTTTGCCAGTCGAATGTGCACTGTCAGTCACTTTTTCGGAATTAAATAAATCCGTCGTACTTTCAGTACACCGTCCATTTTCATTAGAAAAATTTGTCTGTGCGTTACTTGAATTTTCCAAACCGGGTGTGTTAAGCTGGGCATCGCTCATTACAATAGAGCTCCCCGCGTCATCAATTGTCGTCAAATTAACACAGGAGACAATTGAGTTCGTTTGTTCATCATTAAGACAAAAATCATCATTAGTGGTTGGAACGCACTGATTGTCAGTGAACGCAGGATTGTCATCATTACACTGCGTGTCACAAGTCCTATCGGTGAAGTTGTTTAAGTCGCTAATTCCATTCATTATACTTCGCGATACACTATTCACAGTCTTTCGCGGCATTTTTACAATAGTCACAATTATTCACAAATGAAATAAGCACAATGCAAAAAGCAACAAACACAAATACAACAGAGCAACGAATTGCCGATGATCTGAGGAAAAAAGTCATAAAATTAGTAAAAGCGTTGCGCCAAATGCTAATTATATTAAGTAAATAAGAGCAAATATCTGACTACTTTTCAGAAGATTCTCAAAGAAATACGATCCTGGACCGGAGGTCGCCAAGTGTAACCTCCCCTCAATTATTTTAAAATAATATGAATTGAATGTAAATGCAAATAGAGCCAGTGTAACCTTCCCACAAAAATACAAAAATGAAAAGAATTGAATAATAATTGCAAATAGTGCCAAATGTTAGTTTCCCACAGTAGTAAAACTCAATGATAATAACAATGTGCAAGAATATTAAGTCCCCACAAAATAAACATTATGATCAACCTGATAAATTTTGTAAGGTCATCTGCGCTGACCTTAGGCCCTGTGCAAATCTTTAAATTGATTCTGAGAGGAAAAGCAAAGGAAATATTGTTTCAATTGTAATGATTATTTTCTTAAAAGATTGCTTTCAGAGCAAAATTATTATTGGGGCATTTCTTGAACAAACTAATTACAAAAAAATATACATTACATTATCTGATGTGCGCAATGCAGCTTCATTACCTTATTTAACAATATACCTCGACCTGAATCTTAACCAGAGACCCATATCGACGCCCGCCGACAGCGTCCCACTCGCGACTGACTGCCATTCGCAACTGCGTCCCACTCGCGACCGACTCTCATTCGCAACTTACAACTTGGAACTCTCACGCGGTCAAGCGCAGACTAGCAACGATAAATAACTCTCTGGTCAGAGATTCTGTCATGCCTCGCCATTGCTGCTACTGAATACATACGTGTTTCAATATGCTGAACGGAATTAACAGTCTAATGAGTACACAGTATGGTTTGAGAGTAAATCGGAGAAAGACGAAGGTAATTAGGAGTAGTAGAAATGAGAACAGCGAGAAACTTAACATCAGGACTGATGGTCACGAAGTCAATGAAGTTAAGGAATTCTGCTACCTAGGCAGTAAAATAACCAATGACGGACGGAGCAAGGAGGACATCAAAAGCAGACTCGCTATGGCAAAAAAGGCATTTCTGGTCAAGAGAAGTCTACTAATATCAAATACCGGCCTTAATTTGAGGAAGAAATTTCTGAGGATGTACGTTTGGAGTACAGCATTGTATGGTAGTGAAACATGGACTGTGGGAAAACCGGAATAGAAGAGAATCGAAGCATTTGAGATGTGGTGCTATAGACGAATGTTGAAAATTAGGTGGACTGATAAGGTAAGGAATGAGGAGGTTCTACGCAGAATCGGAGAGGAAAGGAATATGTGGAAAACACTGATAAGGAGAAGGGACAGGATGATAGGACATCTGCTAAGACATGAGGGAATGACTTCCATGGTACTAGAGGGAGCTGTAGAGGGCAAAAACTGTAGAGGAAGAGAGAGATTGGAATACGTCAAGCAAATAATTGAGGACGTAGGTTGCAAGTGCTACTCTGAGATGAAGAGGTTAGCACAGGAAAGGAATTTGTGGCGGGCCGCATCAAACCAGTCAGTAGACTGATGACAAAAAAAAAAGGGGGAAGACACGATCAGAGTAATTACAAGATCCGCAGAATCGTTTGAGGGACAATTCTTCCCTTGATACATATATGAATGGAACAAAACAAAAAAGGCCGTAATAACTTATACAATGGGGAGTACTCCCCCGCATGCATTTCACACTAGTTTGCTGAGCGTAATTGTAGATGTGGATGTAGGTTACCTGAGCTTTATCACGTCCTCTTGGAAAGTGGGACAGAATCTTGGCCTGATGGCAAGTTCTGCTGCGTAGGTAGCTATGACAGCCAATGACAGAGCGCCCATTCCTTACTTTTGCTACTGTTTTTGATATTTGTTTTTCTTGTGTAAGTCGTTGCGCCTCGGTTGGTTGTTTGATTTGGGGAAGGGGACCAAACAGCGAGGTAATCAGTCCCATCGGACTAGCAAAGGATGGGGGAAGGAAGTCGCCAGTGCCCTTTCAAAGGAACCATCCCGGCATTGCCTGAAGCGATTTAGGGAAATCTTTGAAAACCTAAATCAGGATGGCCGGACGTGGCTTTGAACCGTCGTCCTTACGAATGCGAGTCTAGTGTGCTAACCACCGCGCCACCTCACTCGGTGTTGTGCCTCGATTTTAAGCTACTATTTCTTTCTCATCATCTGTCACTATAAGTGCTGGAAGATATAATTATCTCTGTTTTCATTTGCTCAGGAAGTATTTGGCGCACACATTTTGTTAAGAACCGTCCACACTGGTCCAGCGAAGGCCAACGAACGACAACCAGTTGCTTCGTTCGCTGACTACGGGCGGAAAATCTGAGCCAGCGAAGCCGTTGGCCTTGGTTGGCATTTTGACAGCTGTTGGTAATATCAAAGCATTAGATTAGGTTAACCCTGGGACCCTTCTCCTAGTGACATTGAATGTTGGTTGATGCACAGCGATTAGCTGTGTCTCTTAATGGGTGTGTATTAATTGTGTTTAAAAATACATTGAGCTTGCATATGAATCACTAGTAGCTTAATGTCTCAGAGTGACTATTACTCTTTCTGCAGTGGATAGAGCGTTCCTGAAAGAGGTGTCATCTTTGCAAATTGTGGGGCCTACACAATTCAATAATAGTTCGAAATCTACAACTTTCATTAGGAAAAAATAACGAACCAGACCAAATTCCAATTTAGCTTTAAGGTCAGACAATTTTGTCCTGCCACACTGCCCCCTAACGTTGAAACGGGAGGTCGTCCACCAGCATTGTTTCTTGTTTTTCTTTCCTTGACCGTCAGCTTCTTGCAGTAAAATAAATGCTGTACTTATGACGACTGCAAAATCCTCTTCTTCCCTCATAATATCGGAGATTTGGTTATTAGAATGCTACTTTATAACAATAACGAAACGCGAGCAACGCCGGCAAGTTATTAGTGCGAACTAGGATTCCGCATGGCCAAATCACCGAACGAGATGACGCAGTGGCTAGCATTCGGGAGACGACGATTCAAACCCGCGTCCAGCCATCCTGATTAAAGTTTTCTGTGATATCCCTAAATCGCTTCAGGTAAAATCCTGGATTGTTCCTATGAAAGGGCACGGCCGACATTCTTCACCATCCTCCTCTAATCCGATGGGACCGATGTTTAGCCCTCTCTCCCGTATCAACCAACCAACCAACCAACCAACCAACCAACCATAGTCAACCAGGCCCTTGGTTTGGTGGGGATGTGAGGCCCATCGCCATGGCACTGACGACCAACGCTCCGCCGAATTCGTTGGCTGTCGTTCGCTGACCTAATGTATACTCTAATAGATATGTCCGGGAGGAGTGTTAGGTGTCCTCGCTGCTAACGGAAGCCCACCTGCAACAGTGTTCTGGTCCGCTCGGTGGTCACTTAGGGGAAACTGCGTGGTCTTTTGATCTGCAAACGATATCGCTCGGTTTTGAAACCCTCACTGCCCAGCAAAGAAAACGGAACGAGCAGAATCTCAGTGCCTAGCTTCTTTATTTTTTTTCTAGTAACTGCACGAGAGACTTGTTCCGTTGCAATTGATTCAAAGAAAAACTCAGTTGTTAGACACGCCTCGCTTTATTCATACACGATAGTACGCGAGTGGTAGATATCGCAGTTCTCCTAGGTCTCAGAAAGACTGTGCAACATTGTTGATTAAAAACCTAGTAACTTCACGGATATGTGAATAACTCCATTTTTCATCCCAGTACGATCCCCTTTCGTTGCTGGGAGGTCAGCGCTGCTCACTGCCATCCGGAGCAACAGGGTTCGATTCCCGGTACTGCCAGGGATTTTTTTTCCTTAGTGGGATATGCGGAAGGGCGTGCACTCAACCTCATGATTCCAACCCAGGAACTACTTGAGAGAGTAATAGCTGCTGCAGGTCATTAAAACTCACAACGACCGAGGGATCGATGTGCTGATCCCACAGTCCTCCATTCCGCAACCAATGACGGCACTGGCAGAGGATAACACGGCGGTCGGTCGATACCGATAGGCTCGTTAGGCCTGTGAACGGAGTTGACGTTCACGGTATCTGGTGAGAGGATGAAAGAGACAGAAATAACATTGCATGTGTGTCAAGGAAAAGTATCTATAATGTTTTCAATATATTGTACATAAACGACTTATCGGATTCGGTAAGCAGCACTATACAATTCTTTCCTGACGATGCAGCTGTCTACAGAAACTTAAGACGAACATAATTTGCAGTTGGTGTAATAAATGACATATGCTTTTAATTGGGGATAAACATAAGGTAATAGCTTTAGGAAAGCGAAAGAGGCCATAATATTGTTAAAACATTTGAGGATGATAAGCGATATGAAATATGAAGATTAAGTGAGGTAAATATTTGTGAATTGGAATAGAAGACTTGGATTTGTCGGTAACAATCTGGGAAAGCGAGGTGCATCCGAAGGCAAATTGCCTACGCTGCACATTATGGGACATAAGTGTTTTGAAACATGCACTTGGTGCTATAGTACTAAACAAATGAAAATACAAATCTATTATCAAGACAGAAATACATACTGTTTAGTGAATCTACAGTTTAGCCTCGATGTGGCTCCCATGCTGTTTTAAGCAAACTTTCTAATCTTTTCAACAATGATTGACAAATTTTGTCGACAATCTTCCGGGATTGTATTTCTTCAAATTCTGATTGAATTCATTATTTCAAATGCTCAACATCATGAGTTTTGAAGGAATAAACCTCATATACCAGACTGAAAGCTCCAATGTGGTACATGAGGATCGTGAAGCCTATTCAATACAACCTTGTCAGCTTACCCGTTCACCAAAGCAATCATTTAGAAAGTTTCTCGCAATAAGTCTATAATGCAGGATGCTCCATCCTGTTGCCACACAAACTTTTACTTAACCGACTGCATATACAGGGTGGTCCACTGATCGTGACCGCGCCAAATATCTCACGAAATAAGTGTCAAACAAAAAAACCACAATGAACGAAACTCGTCTAGCTTCAAGGGGGAAACGAGATGGCGATATGGTTGGTCTGCTACATGGCGCTGCCATAAGTCAAACGGATATCAACTGCGTTTTTTTAAATAGGAACCTCCATTTGTTATTACATATTCGTGCAGTACGTAAAGAAATATGAATGTTTTAGTTGGACCACATTTTTCGCTTTATGATAGATGGCGCTGTAATAGTCACAAACATATGGCTCACAATTTTAGACGAACAGTTGGTAACCGGTAGGTTTTTCAAATTAAAATACAGAACGTAGGTACGTTTGAACATTTTATTTCGGTTGTTACAATGTGATACATGTATCATTGTGAACTCATCATTTCTGAGAACGCATGCTGTTACACCGTGATTACCTGGAAGTGCCACATTAATGCAATAAATGCTCAAAATGATGTCCGTCAGCCTCAATGCATCTGCCAATACGTGTAACGACTTTCCTCTCAACAGCAACTAGTTCGCCTTCTGTGATGTTCGCACATGCATTGACAATGCACTGACGCATGTTGTCAGGTGTTATCAGTGGATCACGATAGCAAATATCCTTCAACTTTTCCCACAGAAAGAGATCCGGGAACGCCAGATCCGGTGTATATGCGGGCGATGGTATGGTGCTTCGACAACCAATCCACCTGTCATGAAATATGCTATTCAATACCGTTTCAGCCAAACGAGAGCTATGTGCCGGACATCCATCATGTTGGAAGTACATCGCCATTTCGTCATGCAGTGAAACATCTTGTAGTAACATCGGTATGTGGGGCGGTGGGTGGAATAATTGTTAAAGTTCCTATTATTTATTTATCGCTGTTGTTTGCCATTCTCAACACTGGCTCTCTAACTACAATATTGGCAACCAGAAAGTGATTAGCAAAACGTGAAGCCTGTAATTAGAATTCCTAGTGCCCACTTTATCTGAGAAATACATTTATAGCTAAGCTTATATCTCTGAGGAATTAGGAGATTGTCTGGGATTAATAATCAAAAACCATTCTCTCTAAAATGTTCACTACATTCTGAAAGTCACAGACCAAAAAGAATCCACACAATCCAACTACCAGAGCAGTTCAGAGTCTAATGCGCTGATGCAACTATAACTGTTCAAATTAAATGTTTAAGTGAATGCTCGCCATAATTTGATGATAATGTTCATCAAACGCCACGCTAATAATGGTAGAATGTCTGTCCTGCGGCGGCACGTGAAAATACGACATACGCAAATTAAAGATAGATCATTAACGTCATCCCAAAATTAACACTTCACTCGAAAACGATTTCATGGTTACGTGTATCCCGAGTAACTTATTACTTCATCTGAGGCTTTTTATATCAACGATACCAACGCGACGCGACTCCCGACACGGGTGGTGTGCTAATCAGCGTCTGGAGAGAACTGGGGCCTTCCTTTTCTCGTGCAGCGTTCTTACATATACTCCTGGAAATTGAAATAAGAACACCGTGAATTCATTGTCCCAGGAAGGGGAAACTTTATTGACACATTCCTGGGGTCAGATACATCACATGATCACACTGACAGAACCACAGGCACATACACACAGGCAACAGAGCATGCACAATGTCGGCACTAGTACAGTGTATATCCACCTTTCGCAGCAATGCAGGCTGCTATTCTCCCATGGAGACGATTGTAGAGATGCTGGATGTAGTCCTGTGGAACAGCTTGCCATGCCATTTCCACCTGGCGCCGCAGTTTGACCAGCATTCGTGCTGGACGTGCAGACCGCGTGAGACGACGCTTCATCCAGTCCCAAACATGCTCAATGGGGGACAGATCCGGAGATCTTGCTGGCCAGGGTAGTTGACTTACACCTTCAAGAGCACGTTGGGTGGCACGGGATACATGTGGACGTGCATTGTCCTGTTGGAACAGCAAGTTCCCTTGCCGGTCTAGGAATGGTACAACGATGGGTTCGATGACGGTTTGGATGTACCGTGCACTATTCAGTGTCCCCTCGACGATCACCAGTGGTGTACGGCCAGTGTAGGAGATCGCTCCCCACACCATGATGCCGGGTGTTGGCCCTGTATGCCTCGGTCGTATGCAGTCCTGATTGTGGCGCTCACCTGCACGGCGCCAAACACGCATACGACCATCATTGGCACCAAGGCAGAAGCGACTCTCATCGCTGAAGACGACACGTCTCCATTCGTCCCTCCATTCACGCCTGTCGCGACACCACTGGAGGCGGGCTGCACGATGTTGGGGCGTGAGCGGAAGACGGCCTAACGGTGTGCTGGACCGTATCCCAGCTTCATGGAGACGGTTGCGAATGGTCCTCGCCGATACCCCAGGAGCAACAGTGTCCCTAATTTGCTGGGAAGTGGCGGTGCGGTCCCCTACGGCACTGCGTAGGATCCTACGGCCTTGGCGTGCATCCGTGCGTCGCTGCGGTCCGGTCCCAGGTCGACGGGCACGTGCACCTTCCGCCGACCACTGGCGACAACATCGCTGTACTGTGGAGACCTCACGCCCCACGTGTTGAGCAATTCGGCGGTACGTCCACCCGGCCTCCCGCATGCCCACTATACGCCCTCGCTCAAAGTCCGTCAACTGCACATACGGTTCACGTCCACGCTGTCGCGGCATGCTACCAGTGTTAAAGACTGCGATGGAGCTCCGTATGCCACGGCAAACTGGCTGACACTGACGGCGGCGGTGCACAAATGCTGCGCAGCTAGCGCCATTCGACGGCCAACACAGCGGTTCCTGGTGTGTCCGCTGTGCCGTGCGTGTGATCATTGCTTGTACAGCCCTCTCGCAGTGTCCGGAGCAAGTATGGTGGGTCTGACACACCGGTGTCAATGTGTTCTTTTTTCCATTTCCAGGAGTGTATAAAGCCGCGGTGCGGATGGCTAAGGTAACGCCTGATCAAATCTGCTTTCCCGACTAGCCGCTGGGCTAGTAATGCACCACTTTAAGTTATCGAATAAATCATTGATTCCTTTGCTGACGGTGAATGAAGCTTTCAATTTAATTGTGCAATCAGCACACAAGTAAGTAATTATAATAAAAGTCTGACGTGGCTAAGTCAAATATTTTTGGCGAGAGAATTAATTTAATTACACTACACGCAGTAGACGAGCTCTGAACTTGCTCTTTGGAGATACGCTATAGCTATAGTTTTATAGTTATTCCGTTGAAACTTCTCACATTTTTATGATTATAGCGGATCTCCCTTCTACTTAAATTTAAACATCCTAGCTTTATTTATTCGCCTACTTAATCTATCTTGCTTCCTTAATTTTTAAGATAAAAACCAGAAAATAATGAATTTCAACTAAAATTTTAATATGTGAGATCCAGAATACTGTTTCTACTAAATTATTATGCAAAAGGAATCTAAATATAAATTTTTAAGTTTCTAGCTCTTTTCTGTTGCGCCAATGATTTTTACAGAGAAACATCCAAATTTCGAAAATGGTTAAAGTTATTGAACTGATATCCAACACATATTGATTTTGTACTACTCCTGACATGCTAGAAACGTTTCAGGTTATTTACTTCATTTTAAAATATTGCGCAATATTTATGACGTCAGAGCTAGTTACAGCGGACTGGCTGGCACTCAATGGAAAGACCGATGTGAATTTTATAAGGCGTGAGTAGGCTGCTTCCCTACATCACCCTCTACTTAATTTTTTTGAATGTAAATGAAAAAAAATTAATTACAAAAAGGGAAGTAAGAGTACAGCTTAACTCCCTATGAAAAATTAAAATTGAAATGTAAACATACAGAAATATTAAAAGAAAACTTATTACCTACTTCAATTATTTAAATTGCTGGCATGTTCACTGCCTCTTAAGCAACATTATCACTCAAAATTTAAGCAAAATCAATGAAACACTTTGGCATACATATTGCCTTAGACAGACAAACACATAAAAATATGTAAAATTATGAAAATCTTAAATCCATTAAATTGTCTGTAAATATTTTTACATACACAAATTCAAAGAAAATAACACAGTTATTTATGATACATAAACAAATAATTATATCTTAGCAGTCTTTTCTAAACCTGAAAAAAAATTTCACAAATCGGGACAATTTCATTTTTACACACGTGGTTGTTGCCGCTTTGGCCGGCGTTCTACACTTCCATTCACAAGGGTAGAGGAGGGGAAGTTGCTATGGTGTGCGTCCTTTACGTTCACTCCAAATTACATGGGGAAAGGGGAGGGGTCACTGTGAGTTGTGTCCAAGTCACTCCACACTTTCACGCAGCTAGCAGGCTGCCATTATCTGGTTTGTCCTGTAGAACAAACAAAAAGAGTGCCTCAGACTCTGTTCACTTACCATCTAAGGGTGGGTCACAATGAAATGGGGATACATAATTTTATCTTTCAATATGTTACTGGAACAAAGTTAACAGAACTTTTTCAATTTTATTCTCGTGGTTACTTAACTGTCATAAAATCGGTAAACAAATGGCTCAAAACACCGTTAGTCACGTACTAGAGAAAATTTATGCTCAAGGCATACAATCATAAATCCTATTTAATCTCAATTTATTATTTCTGGGCCGGAACACTGAACCAATGCTCGGTACATTCCTGACAAATCTGTATTTTATTTACTTAACTGACTCATCTTCGATTACCTTATTCTTAGAGATAGTATGAGTATATTTGATTAGCAGTTGTCTTCTCAGCATCTTTGTACATGTGAGTAACTTGTGGTAATAGCACAGTTCTGAGTGTTCAAAACACTTGTTGACTACTAAATCCACTTATAGGTCCTCTGCTGCTGTGTCAGTTCCACATCTGCAATTATGTACTTACTTCATCGATGTGTATTTATGCTGAGCTATAAATAATGTTTCACGTCTACCATTATGTTACTCAATTATGTTGCTAGTGTATGTACTTATTTAACACTCCCTCTATTAACGTTTAATGCATAGGATAGCACATTCATTTCATATCTATAGTGTATTGCAGCTGATCAGTTTGCTCACGTTGCAATCCATTTCCACTTGATTGGATGCTGAAACCACAGGTAATCTCTCTCGACCTACCACTAAAGTGCATTAAGTAATTATGGCCGAGCGTATTGCTAAATTCCTTTAACCTATAGGACACCATGAGCTGCTCTGTCTCATCTAACATAAGGGTACCTATGGTCGCATTCACGCCTCCAACTCATAACCTCAATATGTGTAGGTGTGTCCTGTCATACACTACACCAAATAACGGCCAGCTCCAAACTTATAAATATTTCAAGGACGTGTCCTTCACGTTTCAACCACAAACACTGTTCAATTCTATTACACTGCCATTCCTTGCTACACAAGGTGAGTTCATTCTTACAACTTATCTGCTTATTTTTCATAACACTAAGCAATCTCTTTTACTATTAATTAGTTAGCTCTACGGCATACAGTAGGTTTCACTGCCACTTCAGATCCTGCTTGTACACGAATTTGTATCTCTTTTAAAAATATTGTTGGTGGACCATTTCCAATAAAACAACAACTTTGTACTTATAATATTACCAGGGTTCTATACATACTTGTTACTCAAATACCTTTGTATCTTAATTACATCATACTTCTCTGTTGTTTATGTCACTGTTAGGTTTGTCACATTAGGTATTTTCTTCACTAATCGGTGGATAGAATGGTTACAGAACTCACGGCTTGATAGCCATGACAGAAAATTTTAGTATTGCAAAGAAGGAGTCGAAACTTTGGTAGATAGGAAAGATGAAGAATGAGTGAGACCTGAAAAGGAAAGAAGATCTCACACAGCTGGGACTGCACAGCTGCCACACTGTGTAGAGGTTACAGAACAACCTCCTCCCTACAGAATTCATTGGTTTAAGAAAATTTTCGTATTGGAAAGACGGGGTCGAAATTTTTGTATATAGGAAAGATGAAGATTGAGTGAGACCTGAAATGGAAAGAAGATCTCACACAGCTGGGACTGCACAGCTGCCACACTGTGTAGAGGTTACAGAACAACCACCTCTCTACAGAAAGCACTCACTACCTATGAACTTCTTTAGGTCGATCACGTTCCTGAGACCTAATAGCTTTTTACTCTTAGGGTAGTCTAGCCTATATGCATTGGCATGTGGTTTTCCTATGATCCTGGAAGGTCCTTGGTATACGAACATGAATCTCTTTGTTTCTGCATTTATTTTCTTTGATTTTCCCTTGGTTTTGACAAGGACTAACTGACCTATTTCAAAACTGGTGGGTACAGCTTTTGCGTCATGACGCTTCTTCCTTTCCAATGCTCTTTTTCTTATATTTGCCCTAGCCTTTAACTTCTTCTCGTCTGTGGATATTTGCGTTAGAATAGGGAATTCTACCATATCTGCAATCACATTGTGCGGTTCTTGGCAAAAAATCAATTCGCAAGGCGCAAAACCAGTTGCATCATGCCTTAAGTTGTTAATTACATTCTCTAAATACTTCATGTGCTCTGCCCAACTTGAGTGTTTCCGAGCACAATAAGTCCTGCAAAGCCTATTCAATTCTCTCATAATACGTTCACTCATATTTCCTTGGGGGAAATGCGCAGATATTTTCAGAAGTTTCACTCCGGCTTTATCCAGACATTCTTTAAATCTATCAGAAGTAAATTGAGGCTCATTGTCTGACAGCAAACTCTTCGGAACGCCAACGTTCATGAAGAAATCTTTTTCCAACTTCTCTACCAACGTGTTTTCATTTGCTCTTTTAATTGGATATAGCTTAACATATTTACTAAATCCATCCACAACAACAAAAACATGGGTGCACCCACCTCTCGAAGCAGGAAGAGGCCAAACAAATCACAAGCCAGTAATTCTAGGGTTTCAGTTGGCTCTACTGAATGCATATCCCCTTGTATTCTGGTGTTAGCAGCACGGACTTTCTGGCACACTACACAAGATGCTAGACGCTTGGCAACACGGCGGTACATGTTGTCAAACACAATTTTCTCTTTTAATTTTGCAATGCACTTCTTTGCACCATAGTGCCCATACCTCAGGTGTACATAGTCGATTAGTAAGTCTACATGTTGTGAGGGAAAGCACAGCTTCCACTCAGAAACACCTACCTTTTTCCTCCTAAACAGAATACCTTTATGCAGAGAGTAGTAATGCGAAACCTTATGATAGTTCGCATCTCCCAAATAGCTCTTTACTAATTTCAGCTGGTCATCTGCATTCTGCTCACGTCTCAAGTTCTTAATCACGCTCTTTAATGCACTTTCTTCCTTTACTTCGTGCAACGCAAACATTCGTACGTCACTTAGGTCTGTTGCTGTAATTCCCGCGTCATCACAGAGCTCCGCACTTCTAGATAACCCATCAGCTACCAAATTATCTTTCCCTTGAATATATATAACCTCAAGGTCAATTGGCCCGCATCTCGTGGTCGTGCGGTAGCGTTCTCGCTTCCCACGCCCGGGTTCCCGGGTTCGATTCCCGGCGGGGTCAGGGATTTTCTCTGCCTCGTGATGGCTGGGTGTTGTGTGCTGTCCTTAGGTTAGTTAGGTTTAAGTAGTTCTAAGTTCTAGGGGACTGATGACCATAGATGTTAAGTCCCATAGTGCTCAGAGCCATTTGAACCATTTGAACCTCAAGGTCAAACTGCTGGAGATACAATGACCATCTTACCAAACGAGCATTCAACAACGTACAGGTCTTTAAAAAGGTCAACGCCTTATGGTCACTGTAAACAATTATCTGTGACCTAATAGATACTGCTCAAATTTCTGTACCCCAAATACAATTGGCAATGCTTCCAGTTCTGAGATGCCATAATTTCTCTCTGCTGCCTGTAAAGATCGACTTGCGAAAGCTATAGTCTTGTGCACTTCTTGTTCGTTCTCTATTTCTACTTGGAATATCTCCACAGCTATACCATAGCCACTAGCATCAACAGACATACAGAATGGTTTTTCAAAATCAGGATGATGTAAAATAGGACTATTAATTAAAGATTGTTTAAGCACCTCGAACGCCTGTTGGCATTCTGCTGTCCAAACCCAAGGGGTATTCTTCTTCAGCAGGAGGTGAAGACAGGGCGCATTAAAAGCCTGATCACTAACAAAACGCCTATAGAAGCCGAAAAGACCGAATATCGATCTCAACTGCTTCTTGTTTCTGGGAGCCTCAAATTTTTCAATGACTGCTAGCTTGCCTGGGTCAGGCAGAATACCTTTTCCACTTTTCATATATCCCAAGAAACCTATTTCCTCTTTAACGCACTCTGCCTTTTCAATCTTTAGTTTCATGCCACCTCTCTCAATAGCCTCTAACACTTCCTCTAATAAAACTACGTGTTCTTCCCAGGTAGGAGTTGCTATTAACAGATCATCTACGTAGACTGTGATTTTATTAATTAAGGCTGGTCCTAAAACATGGCACATCACACGCACGAAGGCACAAACAGAGATATTAAGTCCGAAAGGTACCACACGGTATTGGTAACAAACTCCTTCGTACACGAAAGCTGTGTACTTCCTTGAACTTTCCGCCAGTGGCAAATTCCAATATCCACACGTGATGTCCATAGAAGTTAAGAATTTTACTCCCCGGAACTTTTGCAATAACTCGTCCATGTTCTGCGGTCTATCACTTTCCCTAACCACTATTTCATTCAACCAACGAGCGTCCAAGACCAATCCGACACTCCCGTCTCTTTTTGGTACAACAACAAGAGGATTATTGTACTCACTGACCGCTTTTTCAATCACACCCCACTCTAGCGTTCTCTGTATCTCCTTTCGAACCGCCTCCTTCCTAGCTACATGTATTTGGTATGGCTTCCTGAAAAACACTTGGCCAGGTTTCACCTTTAATTGACATTCATAACCTTCGACCACGCCAGGTCGATTTGAAAATACCTTATGATGCCTTTTTAAAACCTGTCTCAGTTCTTCCTTCTGATTAGCTGAAATTTTATCGATTTGCTGCAATTTGGCTTCTATCTTGTCCAAAATAATTGCTTCTTCTTCTTCTTCTTCTTCTTCTGTGTTTAGCTTACTTTTACTAAGATAACACCTTCGTCCCAATATCTCCTATTTTTCAGAATTCGTATGGAGTTCCAATAAGCTTCCAAGTTTCATCATTAGTTACTACATGTTTATCAATAAAAGGTACCGTAATTACTCTGGTTATCGGCAAGACCATTTTTAACTGGCTTCTTTCAAAGTCAACAACACTTTCATATTTTGACAAGAAATCTATGCCAATTAAAACCTCAATACTGAGATGATTTACAATTAAGCACGGATGATCAGTTAAATTACCATTAATATTAAAGGGCAGCAAAGCGTCTTGTTTTACCTTTTTTGACACCTTGCCAGTAGCACCAATTATTCTTAGTCCTGATACCCTCATTACGGTAAGCTTGTCTTTACTAGGTAATGCATCAAAGAAGGACTGAAATATCGCACTCACCTCACTTCCACTGTCTAAGAGGCAACGTACATTGATACCCAACATGTTCACTATTATTATAGGGTGGCTTATTCTGGGTTGTACAGGTGGTTCCTCAAACTCATCCAATAGTTCCTTTTGGATTTGTCTCCAACTAAAGCGATCGACATCTGTCTTCATTACATTCAGGTCAAAGTGTGTAGGGGTTTCCTGAAGTACATTTTCAGCTGCCTTTTCCAGTCGGTCTATTAATTTTAAATCGAAACACCTCACGACTTCATTACATTTAGTTTGCTGAACATTACCCAAATTACTGTAGTCTGAGCGATTCTGCGCCTCCAGACCGGGCATAACACTAGTTACAGCTAAACCACTTTCACTATTATCGTCAGATTCCTTCTCAAGTGACAACTGGTCACAGCTACTGGGTTCATCGACCCACAACAGACTATCCTCTACATTCTCACTTACCTCCTGTCCTAAATCTATTAGTACAGTATCAACATCCTGCACAGGCACTTATATAAGAGCACATCATCCTTATCGTAAATATAAGCATGAATTTCTTCTGCTTCTTCACCTGACAATTCAGTATTTTGTAGCTCTTCCCTACCGTTACACTGCTGCGCCTTCTCTTTCTCTTCCCACTTAGAAAGCATCTCTAATATGGTGTCTATTAAACACTGTGAGTGATCTAATATTTCTGCTGTATCCTTATATGCTACCGACCCCTCATCCACATGTTCAGTGTGAGTATTCTGATGTCTTACCAATTACTGTAATTACTGGCTTAGGAAAAGTAACCGCCTGGTGAGTGCTAGTGTTCTCATAGACGGGAAGTAGTTTTCCTGCCTTGGCCTACTACTGTCTCCTTTATTTCCATTATAGTTAACTGGCACAGCATTGCTTCCCGCACTGTTGTTTACCTGCATAATTTTGTTCGGAACAAAATTATTATCATGTGGGTGCCAATGTTGGTTCTGATAATTATTTCTCCAATTCCTACCTCTCTTAGGATGGCGAACACCTACTGTTCTGATGTTTACATTGCCATTCTGCTCGTTCTTAAAATTACTACTAGTGTTATTACCATTTCTGTTATTACGTGCTTGCTCCTCATTGGCAGCAGCACGCTCTACACGTTCCAAATACTCAATGAAACGATCAAGATTGTCTCTAACGGCAGATATAATTCTAGTTTGCCAATACCATGGCAGTTTGACTTCATGATCTAGTATTACCATTTCAGGTTTCAGCTTTTCCGCCAAATGTGACAAACGTGAAATCCATGACCTAGCAAACTCTTTAATAGACTCCTTGCCTGCATTGAAGCGTTTTCCACTCCAAAATTCTCTCAACACTTCATTTTGCTTATTGCTAGACCAATACTCATTACTGAAAGCTGTTTTAAATTCCGCTAATGTTTTACACTTCAACATAACATCAGCTGACCAACGCATGGCATCACCTGCTAAATGGCTTCTAATAAATGAGATTTTCTCTCGCTCAGACCAAGTTGGTGGAATCACATCTTCAAAATCGTTCCAGAAATCTAGCGGGTGGATGTTTTTATCTGGATCGAACCGCAAGAACTGCCGACATCCGATAAATGCGGTGTTTGCAGCTACAACTTGTTGTATACTACCATTACCAGAAGTTACTGAAGCTACATTACTCTCAATGTTAGCAATGTTAGTACTAACATTTTCTACCCTCATTTCAACATTATCTACTCTTTTGCACAATATGAGTAGTATCAGTTTTGATTGCATCTACTTCTGCTTAACATATGTTTACTTTTATATTAACATCTTTAAACCTATCTGAGAACAGTTCAGATTCCGCCTCGATCTTTTCTGTTAACTTTTGCTCATACATTTCAGAAAATAGTTGAGCAACCTTTTTCTTAATATGCTCATGATTGTAATCAATTTTATAATTCAAACTGTCCAGATCCTCTTTTAACTTATTGCAACCAGCCTTGAAGGTATTGTCCATTACCTCCAATCGTTTATTAAAATTAATTTGGCTGGCCCCAACCTCATACTTTAATTCAGCATTACTGCTTTTGACCTCAGTTATTTCAGACTTTAATTCAGCTGTCATTTTAGCATTACTGGTAGCTACTGCTTGTAATATAACATTTAAATCAATAGCCCCAGTATCTTTGGGTTGCTCACTAGCTGGTTTTTTTATCACACTCAGGTGACGAAAAACTAGCTCCAATACCAGGATCATCAAAATGAAATGAAACATCTGATTGATCAGTCATATCCAACTTATCCTTTTTAAACTCTACCACTTCTGATGACTGTTTCGTTTTTAACTCAGCAGATAAACTATCATCCAATAAATTAACAATTTCTGATTTCTGCTTTACTACAGGGGTCTCTATTATTGAATCATTGCCCCTTTTCACACTACTGTCAGGAGACAATACTTCATATTTCACTTTAACATTACTATTTTCATGCATATTTACACTTGAACCGTTATCTGGATTTACAGTGCCCTCAACAGACATAGGTTCTCATTTAAGTTTAACCTCAGTTTCTTTTGGCGGTTCCATCGCCGACAGTCTTTTAGTGCAGGTTAGTCAAATTTTTAACAGCTTTTCACTTCGTTCCTTCTGCATGACGTATGGCGTTGCCGGCGCGGCGTACCAGGATTACTGATGCGACACGGCGCGTTGAACTGCAGACAGCACCTCGACGGCTGCTGTGTGTTTGCGTGGCCCGCAACTGCAGGCGCGGCTCCGGTTGTTCCGGAGGACGACTGCGGTGAGGCGAAACTGGCTTCTCGCGATGCCGGCAGCGCCGCTAGACTCAGTGCCAGCTCCGTCAGTCCAGATGCGTTGTTAATCCAATTGCGTCGTCCACATGCACACGTAACACTATCACTGCTCTATTACTCAGTTGCGTGTCGCATTTCACTTCCGAATCCGAATATTTAACAATCACTTTCACTTTTACTCAGTTTGTTTCCCGGCCGATTGGCACCTTATGTGGGGCGGCGGGTGAATTAATTGTTAAAGTTCCTATTATTTATTTATTGCTGTTGTATGCCATTCTCAACACTGGCTCTCTAACTACAATATTGGCCACTAGAAAGTGATTAGCAAAACGTGAAGCCTGTAATTAGAATTCCTAGTGCCCACATCATCTGAGAAATACATTTATAGCTACAGCTTATAGGTCTGAGGAATTAGGAGATTGTCTGGGATTCATAATCAAAAACCATTCTCTCTAAAATGTTCACTACATTCTGAAAGTCACAGACCAAAAAGAATCCACACAATCCAACTACCAGAGCAGTTCAGAGTCTAATGCGCTGATGCAACTATAACTGTTCAAATTAAATGTTTAAGTGAATCCTCGCCATAATTTGATGATAATGTTCATCAAACGCCACGCTAATAATGGTAGAATGTCTGTCCTGCAGCGGCACGTGAAAATATGACATACGCAAACTAAAGATAGATCATTAACGTCACCCCAAAATTAACACTTCACTCGAAAACGATTTCATGGTTACGCGTATCCCGAGTAACTTATTACTGCATCGGAGGCTGTTTATATCAACGATACCAACGCGACACGACTCCCGGCACAGGTGGTGTGCTAATCAGTGTCTGGAGAGAACTGGGGCCTTCCTTTTCTCGCGCAGCGTTCTTACATATAAAGCCGCGGTGCGGACGGCTAAGGGAGCGCCTGATGAAAACTGCTGGTAATGCACCACTTTAAGTTACCGAATAAATCATTGCTTCCATTGCTGATTGTCAATGAAGCTTTCAATTTAACTGTGCAATCAGCGCACAAGTAAGTAATCATAATAAAAGTCTGACGTGGCTAAGTCAAATATTTTGGGCGACAGAATTAATTTAATTACACTACACACAGTAGACGAGCTCTGAACTTGCTGTTTGGAGATACGCTATAGCTATAGTTTTATAGTTATTCTGTTGAAACTCTCACATTTTTTATGAATATAGCGGATCTCCCTTCTACTTAAATTAAAACGTCTTAGCTTTATTTATTCGCCTACTTAATCTATCTTGCTTCCTTAATTTTTAAGATAAAAACCAGAAAATAATGAATTACAACTAAAATTTTAATATGTGAGAATCAGAATACTGTTTCTACTAAATTATTATGCAGAAGGAATCTAAATATAAATTTTTAAATTTCTAGCTCTTTTCTGTTGCGCCAATGATTTTTACAAAAAAACATCCAAATTTCGAAAATGATTAAAGTTATTGAACTGATATCCAACACATATTGATTTTGTACTACTCTTGACATTCTAGAAACGTTTCAGGTTATTTACTTCATTTTAAAGCATTGCGCAATATTTATGACGTCAGAGCTAGTTACAGCGGACTGGCTGGCACACAATGGAAAGACTGATTTTATAGGGCGTGAGTAGGCTGCTTCCCTACAGGTAGAACATTACATAGGAAATCAGCATACATCGCACCGTTTAGATTGCCATCTATTAAACGGGGGCCTATTATCCTTCCTCCCATAATGCCGCACCATACAGTAACCCGCCAAGGTAGCTGATGTTCCACTTGTCGCTGCCATAGTGGGTTTTCCGTTGCGCATAGTGCATATTATGCCGGTTTTAGTTACCGCTGTTGGTGAATGACGCTTCGTCGCTAGATAGAACGCGTGCAAAAAATCTGTCATCGTCCTGTAATTTCTCTTGTGCCCAGCGGCAGAACTGTACACGACGTTCAAAGTCGTCGCCATGCAATTCCAGGTGCATAGAAATATGGCACGGGTGCAATCGATGTTGATGTAGCACTCTCAACACCGACGTTTTTGAGATTCTCGATTCTGGCGCAATTTGTCTGCTACTGACGTGCGGATTAGCCACGACAGCAGCTAAAACACCTTCTTGGGCATCATCATTTGTTGCAGGTCGTGGTTGACGTTTCACATGTGGCTGAAGATTTCATGCTTCCTTAAATAACGTAATTATCCGTCGAACGGTCCGGACACTTGGATGATGTCGTCCAGGATACCGAGCAGCATACATATCACACGCCCGTTGGGCATTTTGATCACAATAGCCATACATCAACACGATATCGACCTTTTCCGCAATTGGTAAACGGTCCATTTTGACACGGGTAATGTATCACGAAGCAAATATGGTCCGGACTGGCGGAATGTTACGTGATGCCACGTACTTACGTTTGTGGCTATTACTGCGCCATCCATTACAAAGCAAAAAAAGTGGTCCAATTAAACATTCATATTTCTTTACGTACTACACGAATATGTAATAAAAATGGGGTTCCTATTTTTTAAAAACGCAGTTGATATCCGTCTGACCTATGGCAGCGCCATCTAGCGGGCCAACCATAGCGCCATCTGGTTTCCCCCTTCAAGTTAGACGGGTTTCGTTCTTTGTAGTTTTTTCGTTTGATGCTTATTTCGCGAGATATTTGGCCCGGTCACTATCAATGGAACACCCTGTATTCAAAAAGTGGACCTATTTACCAGTTCTAAAAACATTTCTAGAAGAATAAGTAAGTAATTTACCGAAGTGACATTACCGATTCGCAGGATCCCAGCAGAAACGGTTGTGGCCGTTCACTCTGTCATTGACCTCAAAAGTCGCTTTGTCGCTCCAAAGAACGCTTTTGTAAAATTAGGATCGTAGTCATGTATCCGGTCATGTTTGCCAAACAAACGTACGCTGTTCAGTAGCTAACTTCCTGTTCTTTGTCTCTCAGGTAACAACAAAGAACGTAACCTGAAATTGCTGGTGTCAGCTTACTTATGAATACTATGCGCTAGTGAGGTTCACAAGTGAGTTCCACCACGCTAGGCAAAACGAAGTCTAAGGACTGCCAGTAACAACGGAATTATGGCCCACCCCGTAGTAGGTCGCTGCTCGAGTTTTTAGAGTCCGTATCAAGTAGCGATCGAGGGAATTGAGAACGCTCCACTAGGATTGCAACGTGTCTGTACAGCCCATACGATAATGTGTACGAGATGCCGGGAAAACCTTAACGGAAGAAAGCCGACGATGTTCTCGTGAGACTTTCGAGTAAATATAGACTGCCGGTGTTTACTTTAACGAAGGCAGAGGGACAGCTCTGCTGCCACTGTTGTATATCTCGTATAGAGACGATGAGTATGCGATGAAAGAGAATAGGACATAGAGGCAGTATTTTTCCGTCACTCTATAAGCGAATGGACTAGAGCAAGAAACTGTTAACATTACTAAGAAGCGTCCTCCACGCCATGCTGTATGGTCGAATATAAAGGATTCTTCATAATTAAAATCCAAAAACTGAAACAGGTTTAAGTACACGATAGTATAAGCAAAAAAGTTCAAAAAAAGTAATCCATAAATAAGCTGTTTGTGAGACAATTGTGAATGTGTGGTAAAGAATTACAGTACCTCTGATCTCAGTATGAAATATAGTCCTAGTCAGTAGACCTAGATGTGAAACTTTTCTATTAATTTCCTGATGTAATTGGACTCAAATTCCATCCATTTACATTTCAAACGTACTTATTCTAACTACAACTATATTTCATACTGAAGCGAGATGTAGCTATTTCACGAACGGATCGTTTGTAGACTCATGTTCACCGGAACTTTTTTACTTCTATTACCGTATACTTTTACCTGCGTTAGTTTCAGGTGTTAATTATGATACATCATATATACGTAGATGTAGCAGCAGAGGATAGTAAAATCCAGCCTTATTATTAGCCTCGGCAATTTGAGGAACGATACAGAAGAGAACAGGCCGACTATTGCCGCTCTTGGTGTTACCATCGCCTTTGCCAGATAGCAAGGTCACCATAGCCACACTTAAAACTCTGTATTAGAAAAAACAGGGCATCTTATAATGATCTTACTGCTTTCCACAGTTTAATGACTCTTTTAGTTATATCCTCAACCACAAGTTTTAATACTGCACTCATGATAAACTCTTTTGTTAGTGTTACAACTGCTGCTGCTATTACTTGTAGCTTTCGTAAAACTATTATTATTCTACAACTACTATTATCAACTAGCATCATAACTTTGTGAATAAACTCATAATTTTGACATAATATTTACGATCAATAATAACCTTCCAGATATTGCTAGAAATACCAGTAACCAGTTTAGTCATGACCATCATTCTAACCCAAGTAGCACGTAGACTGTCTGGTCAAAACTCTCCAGACAGCCGTAAGTAATATGAAACTAAGCAGTAAGTGTCACGACAGGCAGACTAGAAAAGTGGGTATAATACGTATTAAACGTGGTGGTGGTGGTTGTGGTGGTGGTAGTGGTGAGGGGGGGAGGGGGGGGCACTATATAGAAATGCACTTTGCTGAGGGATTTTTATGTATACATATTACTAAGTTATCGATTAGGCGTAGTGAAATTGAGCTGATAGTGAAACATAAATACAACGCAAGAGCCGCTACCGTTGAACTCATCCGATATGGAAGAAACGATTAATTGATATTTCTTTCGGTCATTCATATTTCTGAGAGGGTTTTTAGTGTCGAAACAGTTAGTTACATTGAAATACGAATGAAACAAGGACAAATATTTATTAAACTCCTTACGGGATCGCTAATACTACGTATAAAATTATCGTGTGCGTGGGCGAGAGGGAAAGCCCGTGAGGCTAGATAACTGGATGTGTAACCCCTCTAATAACTGGGACTCAAGGTTCGTATAATGTGATAGAAGCAGAATTTCTCTTCGTCTTCTGACTAGTTCGATGCGGACTGCCATGAATTCCTCTGCTGTGTTAATCTTTTCATCTCAGAGTGTTCTAATCTCTGTCTTCCTCTACAGCTTTATCCGCTACAGCTCCCTTTAGTACCATGGAAGTTATTCTTTGATGTCTTAACAGAAGTCTATTCATCTGGTCAGTTCTTCATTTCAGTGTTTTCCATGCGCTGATCAGCCAGAACATTATGACCACAGACCTACCATCGATATAACTCGTCCAGGCCATGGCAGCGTCACTGGGCGAGGAATTACTGCTAGTTAGACACACGCACCGTGCTTGTAATATCAGTGAGCGTGCTGTCCGTGTTCAGAATGGGCAAGGCCTGGAGTCTATCTGATTTTAACTGAGGGCAGATTGTGATGGCCCGGAGGCTCGGCGCCGGCTGGAGTGGCCCTGCGGTTCTAGGCGCTACAGTCTGCAACCGCGCTACAGCTACGGTTGCAGGTTCGAATCCTGCCTCGGACATGGGTGTGTGTGATGTCCTTAGGTTAGTTAGGCTTAAGTAGTTCTAAGTTCTAGGGGACTGATGACCTCAGAAGATAAGTCCCATAGTGCTCAGAGCCATTTGAACCATTTGGAGGCTCGGCGTGAGCATTTCGGAAACTGCAAGAATTGTCGGGTGTTCGAGGAGTGCTGTGGTGATCGTCTTCAGCACATGGTGAAACGAAGGTGAAACCACATGCAGACGTCGTCAGGTTGGGCGGCCACCCCTCATGTCAGATGCCGTAGGCTGGGCCGACTGGTAAAACAGGACAGGCCGCGAACTGTGGCGGAACTGACGTCAGAGTTTAATGCTGGGCAGAGTACAAATGCGTCTGAACACACAATACACTGAACTCTCCTAAGTATGGGCCTCCGCAGCCGACGACCCATGCCTGTGCCAATGTTAACATTACGACATCAGCAACTAACATTGAAGTGGGCGGGTGACCATCGGCATTCGACGTTGCCACGATGGCAGAGCGTTGCATGGTCTGAAGAATCTCGACACCTTCTTCATCATGGCGATGGTAGGGCACGAATCCGTCGTCTTCCAGGAGAACAGCTCCTTAACACCTTTACTGCGAAATGGAGACAAATAGGAGGCGGCTCCATTATGCTCTGGAGGACGTTCACGTGAGCATCCATGAGTCCAGTGGAGCTCGTGCAAAGCACCAGGACGGCCCCTCGTGACCATGTTTCGCGATGACAGTGACATTTTTCAACAGGATAACGCACCATGTCACAAGTTGATGAGTGTGATGGAGCGCTTCGAGTTCCAATTGATGTGCTGGTCTCCCAACTCGCCAGATCTGAACCTGTTCGAACACATCCGTGATGTGATTGAACGTGGCGTCAGAGCTCATCGTCCCCCTCCCCCCTCCCTCTCTCTCTGGAATTTACTGAAATTAGGTGACTTATCGGTGTAGATCTACCAAAGCCTCATTGTTTCCATGCCGCTACGCGTCGCCTCTGTTATCCGCGCCAAAAGTGGAAGTGCCGACTGTTAGGTAGGTGGTCGTAATGTTCTGGCGTACCGCATCTCAAATACCAGTACCTAGATTTTCTTTTTTTCCGGATATCCCACAGTCCATGTTTTACTACCGTACAATGCTGTGCTCCATATGTACCGTCTCAGAAATTTCTTCCTCAGATTAAGACCTATGTTTGATGCTAGTACGCTTATCTTGGGCAGGAAGGCCCTGTATGCCAGTCTATTTTTCCTTTTTGAATTCATCATGTTGCCTAGGTAGCGGAATTCGTTAACTTTGTTTACTTCGTTATCACCAATGCTGATGTTAAGTTTCTCGCTGTTCTCACTCCTGCTACTTGTCAGTACTTTCGTCTTCTTTCAACTTGTTACCTGCACTCACTAGACGCTTCATACCGTTCAACTGAGGATACAACATTATCTGCGAATCCCAGTTTTGAAGTTTATTTTATTTCCGTCACTGCTCCTTCGATGTGAAGATTGCGCAGGAGTGAAAGACTACATCCTGTCTTCTAGCACCTCGTTCTTGGTCTTCCAGTCTTATCGTTCCTTCTTGTTTCTTGCACATATTGTCTATTTCCCGTCTCTCCTTATAGCGTAATCCTATTTTTCTCTGAATTTTGAAGATCTTGCACCATATGACATTGTACAACGCTTTTTACAGGGAGACAAATCCTATGAATGTGTCTTGACCTTTCTTCTATCTTGCTTCCTTCATTAATTGCAACGTCAGAACTCGGTCTGGTGCAATTTACCCTTGGCGAAACCAAACTGATCAGCTGAATTGGGTGCTGAGATATTCATTATCTCAGTATCTACGGCCTCAGAAAAATTCAAACGTGTTCCTTCATTCCTCAGCGCTTCTGTATCCCACTTTTCTGCACATTGATTTTGCCGCCCCCAAGAGAGTGCCCTGAACCTCTTTGATCCTAAGCCCGCTTTGACAAGGGCATTGTCAGAGCGAGGGTGACTTCTTATGTCAGAAGTCTTTGGTTGTTATTTCCGATGATTATTATTAAAAATTTGGGCAATGGCGAGGTTGTAGCCCAGGACCTAGGACGTTGATCAGTAATCAAAACGCCACCATAGACCACGCGTACACCAGTATGGCCACGTAAAGGTTAATCATGCATTCATGGAGATCCAAAGTCACCTATTCGGCGTCTGTATCAGCAGTTGCTGAAAAATAAGCATCGGGAAACGAGTACTAACGCGCTGTCCATTCGAGAACTAACAAATGGTTCAAATGGCTCTTAGCACTACGCGACTTAACTTCTGAGGTCATCAGTCCCCAGAACTTAGAACTACTTAAACATAACTAACGTAAGGACATCAAACACATCAATGACCGAGGTAGGATTCGAACCTGCGACCGTAGCGGTCGCGCGGTAGCGCCTAGAACCGCTCGGCCACTCAGGCCGGCGAGAACTAACATTCAGGAGTTAATGACCATACCGAAATTATTCTGACAAAGAAGTCCCGTCTCAGAATGATCAACGCCTAATCGAACATGACACACAACTTGCAAAGCACCTCCTATCATCCAGAAGTCGGGACTGTCTCGGAAGTCGGCGCTGTGATACATCAGGCGCTTATTTCCCTAAGTCCAACAGCAGTGGTGGCAATGCTGCTAACATCAGATTCTTGGCCTGCTGCCCACAGCCCTGAACACTAGAGCCCTCCTAAAACCCAAATAAGTTTCATAATTCCTGTCAGTGCTCCACTTAGCTACCTGTTTGACAAAACGTTGAAGTTAGCCAGTAACCTCTAATGACAAACTGATCTCCAAATCAGGCGTGAAACTTTTCTGTTCATATCCCCTCTACGTTGAATTACGGAGACTAGCCACTGGGACCGATCGACGAATTCCCGTTCTCTCCTCCTAGCCAAATTTAGTTGAATTTTCCACAAGCGGTCATTTGTGACGTGTACTTGCACAGGTGGTGACGCGCAGCACCTGAATTTTCCCACTCAGCCGGTGACAGAAGATATGATAAATAATGTGTGTAAAGGTGTTATTGAGTGGTATCCTGCAGGTGGGTCGAACATCCACCAGGGTAGCCGAGAGTGCTAATGCACTGCTTCCTGGACTCGGGTAGGCGCGTCGTCCCCAGATCGAATCCGCCCGGCAGAATTACGACGAGGGCCGGTATGCCAGCCAGCTTGGATGTGGTTTTCCACATCCCACTAGATGAATACTGGGCTTGTCCCCACGTTCCGCCTCAGTGACACGACTCACAGACATTTCAGAAAGCTCACACTATTCCATGACTTATACTAAACACAGACAGCTGTGATACACTACTGATGTCGTGGGGGGTTCGGGATGGCGGCAGGAATAGCATCCGGCCACGCTCTGCAACTAACACTACCAAATCTGTAATACTAAGGCCGACTCTGCGTTGGAGAGGGACAAAGGCCCCAAGAAAGAAAAAAATCCTGGAGGTGGTCGAATCCTCATTAAAAAGACATAGTATTCGGTTTTGGACTTCTGGAGCTGCTACACCAATGATAATTGTAACACGTGGAGAGGAAAGATAAAGGTAGAAAGTTAAAAAAATACGGTTCCTATTGATCAGAATAAAACTAGAGAAATTCACATTCTCGAACTTCTAAAACAACAAAGTTCAGTCACATTTGCACCTAGAATCACTGCCAATTTTTGGAGGAAATAAATCAGTAAGTTAACACATTTTGCACATTTTCGTTCAATATTGTCCCAGAGAATAATGTTCTGAGGTAATTCAACTTTAAGAAAGGAAATTAAAATTTCTCAGATAGTTCCTGTGAGAATAATGTGTGATACACTTGATCATCTAGTAGACATGTGTTTAAGGAGTTAGATATTTTGGCTACTACTTCAAAATGCATGTTACATTTTTGTAAACACCCACTACGTTTCAAAAGCAGCAATGACGTACACAATTAAAATGACAGAAGAAGAAAAGTGAGAATCATTACCCCGCATTCAGACTGAATTTAGCCTCAAAAGGAATTCACATTGCTGCCACCGCAATATTTTGATCATCTATCTAATGATATAAAATGTCTGACAGACAACATGTTAAATTTGAAACCAAAGTTAAAAATTTTCTCTTTGAGAATTCTTTCTATTCCGTATAAGGAATTACTAATCCCCATCTGCATAAAAAAACTTGTAAATTACCAGCATGTGCATATGAATCTGTAAGATGAACATGAAATGACTAGTTTCGAATCATTACGCTTAATCATACAAGTGATCCATGGAACGTTAAACTACCTGTACTGTTCTCATAAAGAATAGTTTGCACAGTAGAATAATATGGGGGACGATTGATCAGTTAGGACCTGTAAACTCTATCTGGAAATCCACACTTAGAAGAATACAGTTTGGAGGCTAGTGGTTGAGCATGAATTCTGTCCTTACCATAAACAACTTTTGACACCAACGGAACAGTGCTGTTTAGGACACAGAGGTCAGTTCTGTTAATGGATTATGTTATAAAATATATATGAAACGCATTATTTACTTAGAGCAGTTCCTAAATTTTTAGGCAACATAGTTGTGTGGAGATAACAGCGATTGGTTTATTTATAATCACCTATTCAAAATGACAATCACAATCGCATTATTTATTTTGCCGCCAACCGGTTTCAACCGGCGGTGGCATCATATTCAGGGCAATTTACACCATGTATAGTTACCAATCGTGCACAGGCAGAGTGACGACTCCAGCGAGCGACCAAATGGAGCAAATTTCCCTGAAGATGATCCCATCGCGGGTTGAAACCCGTTGGCGGCAAAATAAATAATGCAATTGTGACTGTCATTTTGAATAGTTGATTGCAACAGTTCCTTTGCGCTTGAGGTGTTGTTATACGATCAAGCAGTGTATATACAAAATATTTATTTCTAACCGTTACTCCCCTAACTCTAAGGAACTTCCACGAATCGTTTAATGTTTCTCCTGAAGATCTTCGACAATTGCATATACACTACTGGCCATTAAAATGATTACTCCACGAAGATGACGCGCTACAGACGCGAAATTTAACCGACAGGAAGAAGATGCTGTGATATGCAAATTATTAGCTTTTCAGAACATTCACACAAGGTTGGCGCGGTGGCGACACTTACAACGTGCTGACATGAGGAAAGTTTCCAACCGATTTCTCATACACAAGCAGCAGTTGACGGGCGTTGCCTGGAGAAACGTTGTTGTGATGCCTCGTGTAAGGAGGAGAAATGCGTGCCATCACGTTTCCAACTTGGATAAAGGTCGGATTGTAGCCTATCGCGATTGCGGTTCTTCGTATCGTGACATTGCTGCTCGCGTTGGTCGAGATCCAAGGACTGTTAGCAGAATATGGAATCGGTGGGTTCAGGAGGGTAATACGGAACGCCGTGCCTGATCCCAACGGTCTCGTACCACTAACAGTCGAGATGACAGGCATCTTATCCACTTGACTGTAACGGATCGTGCAGCCACGTCTCGATCCCTGAGTCAACAGATGGGGACGTTTGCAAGACAACAACCATCTCTACCAACAGTTCGACGACGTTTGCAGCAGCATGAACTATCAGCTCGGAGACCATGGCTGCGGTTACCCTTGACGCTGCATCACAGACAGGAGCGCCTGCGATGGTCTACTCAACGACGAACCTGGGTGCACGAATGGCAAAACGTCATTTTTTCGGATGAAGCCAGGTTCTGTTTACGGCATCATGATGGTCGCATCCGTGTTTGGCCACATTGCGGTGAACGCACATGGGAAGCGTGTATTCGTCATCGCCAAACTGGCGTATCACCCAGCGTTATGGTATGGGGTGCCATTGGTTACATGTCTCGGTCACCTCTTGTTCGCATTGACGGCACTCTGAACAGTGGACGTTACATTTCAGATATGTTACGGCCCGTGGCTCTACCCTTCATTCGATCCCTGCGAAACCCTACATTTCAGCAGGATAATGCACGCCCGCATGTTGCAGGTCCTGTACGTGCCTTTCTGGATACAGAATTTGTTCGACTGCTGCCCTGGTCAGCACGTTCGCCAGATCTCTCACCAACTGAAAATGTCTGGTCAGTGTTGGCCGAGCAACTGGCTTGTCACAATACGCCATTCACTACAGGGTTATTACAAATGATTGAAGCGATTTCACAGCTCTACAATAACTTTATTATTTGAGATATTTTCACAATGCTTTGCACACACATACAAAAACTCAAAAAGTTTTTTTAGGCATTCACAAATGTTCGATATGTGCCCCTTTAGTGATTCGGCAGACATCAAGCCGATAATCAAGTTCCTCCCACACTCGGCGCAGCATGTCCCCATCAATGAGTTCGAAAGCATCGTTGATGCGAGCTCGCAGTTCTGGCACGTTTCTTGGTAGAGGAGGTTTAAACACTGAATCTTTCACATAATCCCACAGAAAGAAATCGCATGGGGTTAAGTCGGGAGAGCACGGAGGCCATCACATGAATTGTTGATCATGATCTCCACCACGACCGATCCATCGGTTTTCCAATCTCCTGTTTAAGAAATGCTTCTGCTTTAGCCTTTTCTGTAAGATTTTCCAAACCGTCGGTGTGGTACGTTTAGCTCCCTGCTTGCTTTATTCGTCGACTTCCGCGGGATACGCGTGAAACTTGCCCGCACGCGTTCAACCGTTTCTTCGCTCACTGCAGGCCGACCCGTTGAGTTCCCCTTACAGAGGCATCCAGAAGCTTTAAACTGCGGATACCATCGCCGAATGGAGTTAGCAGTTGGTGGATCTTTGTTGAACTTCGTCCTGAAGTGTCGTTGCACTGTTATGACTGACTGATGTGAGTGCATTTCAAGCACGACATACGCTTTCTCGGCTCCTGTCACCATTTTGTCTCACTGCGCTCTCGAGCGCTCTGGCGGCAGAAACCTGAAGTGCGGCTTCAGCCGAACAAAACTTTATGAGTTTTTCTACGTATCTGTAGTGTGTCGTGACCATATGTCAATGAATGGAGCTACAGTGAATTTATGAAATCGCTTCAATCATTTGTAATAGCCCTGTACTCTTGATGAACTGTGGTATCGTGTTGAAGCTGCATGGGCACCTGTACCTGTACACGCCATCCAAGCTCTGTTTGACTCAATGCCCAGGCGTATCAAGGTCGTTATTACGACCAGAGGTGGTTGTTCTGGGTACTGATTTCTCAGGATCTACGCAGCCAAATTGCGTGAAAATGTAATCACATGTCACTTCCAGTACAATATATTTGTCCAATGAATACCCATTTATCATCTGCATTGCTTCTAAGTGTAGCCATTTTAATGGCCAGTAGTGTATTTAGATAGTATACCAACAAATACTAAAATTCTGATTGTTAATGGTATGTCTTTAACTATAACTTTATTTTTAGTTAATCACGAAATGTGTATGATTTTGTATTTTGAGAAATTGATCAAAAAGTATATATTCCCGTACCTACATACAATTTCAAGTTTTCCATATCATTATACAGTATGATGGACTGAACGTGAGAATACTTTCGAGAAGACATCAGGTTGTGAAAATTAGGGATCAGTGGTATCACAAAATGTAACTTTATCGTTCGAAACAGTACCTTCTCGAACAAAGACTGAGGTAGAACCGACTGTGTTCAACTACTAGAGCTGACTATACCTCGATCAGTCTTCCCTGACTTCTCAAGAAAATTTCAAGCTAAGTGGAACTTGGAATACTTTACCTTTGCCTCAGCTGAACTGAACATTACACAAGATGCAATTTACAATTACGTAAAATGAGTGACGAAAAAGATTCTATATGAGTTTTTGCATCACTGATTGGACAAATCTAATTCACGATGCCTCTTGGCCAATATTCCTTCAAAAGAATTCCACTCATCTGACGTTGCCTGCAAGTCGTCGACATCCGCCTCTTTAGTCCGCCATCGTTGAGCGTGCATTCCTATAACTGGTGTCGTATTGATTATCTCCTTGATCGTAGCCTCCTGTTGCGAACCTAACAGGGATACTCGATGTTTGCAGAATTAATTCCAGTCTGCATATCCCCATGCAACGATGAACATATGACGCGCTTCATTTCATTAACGCATGACGTAACCTAACGTCATAATGTTCGTTGCACAGATTAGCTACTGTTTTCTGATTTACGCTTTACTATTAGATCGCGGTGCGGCAGGTTTCACAGCATATCCGACCGCACTACAAAAATAAAGTTAATTGCACCGTAAACGATCGGTCCACGGTTTATACCGACCAATCCTTGCCGTGCACAATTGTGTACTTAATGACTTCAATAACACGGCGATCAGCAAGCCATACACACACATTTATAGATTATGCCACAATAAAATTCGTTACTATGTTTTCTGTTTCATTTCACAGTCCGTGGTACGCACTACACAGTTTGTGCTGTCTACAAGCGAAAACTATCTCTATGGCGTGTACACAGCATACCGATCTGCACATAAATTTTTTTTGCTTAATGAGTCAAAACTCAGTTTTGGTTAACGAGCAAGAGCAACACATGAAGCTATTAGCTCTTTAATCACGGTCGCGTCGAAATCATAAAACGTAGCACTGTTCAAACACCGATATTTTAACCGCTACGAACACAATGTGTAGGATCAGGGGGCGGTAAGAAAATCATTTTCACTCTCTTCTTATCGCTCCAGACTCTGTTGATGCTTTCTCTGTAGACCAGTCGATATGGTTCTACACCGCTCATGCATCCCGCTTCACCTAAAACATCGATTTACAGTTGTAAGTAGGCTGTTAAGGTTTTTATGTTGGTAATGCCACGTAGCGCTCTGTATGAAAATCACTGACTGTTCTGTGTGCAGTCTGTGGCTGGTTTGTGTTGTTGGAATATTTGCTATTGTAGTGTTGGGCTGTTGGATGTGAACAGCGCCTAGCGTTGCGCAGTTGGAGGTGAGCCGCCAGCAGTGGTGGATGTGGGGAGAGAGATGGCACAATTTTGAGAGCAGACGATCTAGACGTGCGTCCTTCAGAAAGAGTAAATTTGTAAGACTGGATGTCATGAACTGATTTTATATATATATATATATATATATATATATATATATATATATTACGACTTTTGAACAGTATTTAGGTAAATGCATTGTTTGTTCTCCATCAAAATCTTTCATTTGCTAAGTATGCCTACCAGTAGTTAGTGCCTTCAGTAATTAGAATCTTTCTTTTAGCTGGCAGTATTGGCGCTCGCTGTATTGCAGTAGTTCGAGTAACGAAGATTTTTGTGAGGTAATTGATTCATGAAAGTTTTAGGTTATTGTCAGTCGCGGCCATTCTTTCGTAAGTATTATTGAAAGTCAGATTGCGTTGCGCTAAAAATATTGTGTGTCAGTTTAGTGATGATCAGAATAAGTAAAGAGAGAAATGTCTGAGTACGTTCAGTTTTGCTCAGCTGTTTGTAAATCAAGTAACGTAAGAGGTTTACCAGCACAGTAATCGTAAATATTTCTAAGGGGATGTTTCAGTTTTATACAAAAGTACGACTTCATGTCATTCTGTTCGTGGCAATGGAATTCAAACATGTTAGCAAGATGTTAACAAACGAGAAAACAGACAGCATAATTCCGCCCCCCCCCCCCCCCCCAGGTGAAATTTACAAAATTTATTCTGAAATAACCTTTTCGATGTATGATGAAAATAAACATGAAAGTAAGTAAAAGAATGTAGGAGAAAAACAAAAAATCCATATCGTTCTGTAGTGTTATCTTCACAAGGTGAACGTGCAATATTTTCCTTAAAGCATATGTAATCCCGTCTTAAGTTCATTCATGAAGTAATCGATAGGTTTTTACGTGTAACTAGAGCTATAACTTCTCCAGTGAATCAACGTACATGGAAATAAAGCATCTATCTTTTAAAATTTTTGACACTTATTATGAAGTACCGAAAGAATTTAGTACTGTTGTGATTTGATCTAGTTCTTATTGTTCCCATACCTATGTATGGCAGGCATCGTCCCTTAACGAGCTTTAAATGACAACCCTCACCCCTTTGCTATTCTAGACGTGGCACCTTTCGGTGTTCTCACGCGACCTGAACATTAGAGAATCACAATGCTGACTTACAAATACTGCTTTAAACGGCAAATTTCATTCACTCTTAGCGTGGCATAAACGAGTAAGAGTGGTAGATTTTCTGAATGACCGTACTGATTTCCATTAGATATTAGCATCTAGTTATGTGTTACTCTTAGAGATAATAGATTAAAGCATGACCGATAGCTGTAATAATAAAATTTCTCTCTTAAAATATTTTCATTGGTTTCAGCGTTTACTGATATAGCGTATGATCACACACAAAGGTTTTCTCTAATTATTTCCGGCGCGCTTCCGACGGAAGCAGAACACGCTGAACGAGTCGACGATGCCGCAAGGCAGAGAACTATACCGTTGTTCCTCGTTTTTCGAACACAAAGTCTGCCCGCGATCTGCTTCGTAAAAGAATAAAAATTTGAAGGAAAATCAATTGTGGCATAAAGTATCAGACAGAAGAACGCTCCTCAGTTGTTCCAGAATGCAGCTTGCACTGGAGATCCATGTCGTATGAATCGCGATTAAGAGGTTACGGAAGTAGAAATCATATCTTTTCTGTAGAACAATACCATTGTATTGTTTCCGTCAAACCAGTGGCCTTGCCGCAATGGTAATACCAGTTCCCTCTAGATCACTGAAGTTAAGCGCTGTCGGGCTTGGCTTGGATGGGCGACCGTCTGGGTCTGCCAACTGCTGGTGTCACGTGGTGTGCACTCAGCCCTAGTGAGCCCAGTTGAGGAGCTACTTGACTGAGCAGTTGTGGTTCCAGTCACGAAAACTGACAACAGCCGGGTGGGTGGTGTGCTGACCATCCTGTGAAACCTATCGGACCAGGATGACACGGCGGTCGGTCGGTACCATTGGGCCTTTCGAAGCGTGTTCGGAGGAGAGTTTCTGTCAAGGGAGAGAGGGAAAATAGATTATTTAGCTGGTGGCTCTGAGCACTATCGGACTTAACATCTATGGTCATCAGTCTCCTAGAACTTAGAACTACTTAAACCTAACTAACCTAAGGACGGCATACAACACCCAGTCAACTCGAGGCAGAGAAAATCCCTGACCCCGCCGGGAATTGAACCCGGGAACCCGGGCGTGGGAAGCGAGAAAGCTACCGCACGACCACGAGCTGCGGACTATTTAGTTGGTGCGAGATAAGATGGCCAATGGTAGATCAGGTCACCTACAGTTAGAACGGAAGCCGGATTGTTGGGATTAAGTAGGTGTGATTCTGACAGATTCGTTCAATGGAACTACTTTCCAGAATTTTGATGGAGATGAATCGGCAGAATGCGTTCTGAGAGTATGGTGTGGGAAAGTAGGATATCAGATGTTTCCAACTGTACTAGATAATACCAGTACCTCGTACAGAGCAATCCCAGTTCGGTTTTACAAAGAGTACTCTACGTCATTGGCCCCTTACTTAGTTTGCATTCATCGCGAATTTCTCAACCAGCACAAAGTGTCAAGCGATTGGAAAGAAGCGCAGGTGACACCTGTATATAAGACTGGTAAAAGAACGGACCCGCAAACTTACAGATCAATATCTTTAACATTAATTTGCAGCAAAATTGTAGAGCATATTACAAATTTTCTACAGAACGAAAAGCTCATGTCCACGAATCAGCACGACTTTAGAAATTATCGCTCGTGCGAACCCAGCTTGCTCTTTTCTCACATAATATACTGCAAACTCAGGATGAAGGGCAACAGGCAGATTCCATGTTTCTAGATTTCCGAAAAGCGTTCGACATCGTACCCCACTGCAGGCTATTAACGAGGGTACGAGCATGCGGAATAGGCTTCCAGATATGTGACTGGCTCGAGGACTTCTTAAGTAAATAGAACCCAACATGAAACTTCCTGGCAGATTAAAACTGTGTGCCCGACCGAGACTCGAACTCGGGACCTTTGCCTTTCGCGGGCAAGTGCTCTACCATCTGAGCTACCGAAGCACGACTCACGCCCGGTCATCACAGCTTTACTTCTGCCAGTATCTCGTCTCCTACCTTCCAAACTTTACAGAAGGTTCACAGGAGAGCTTCTGTAAAGTTTGGAAGGTAGGAGACGAGATACTGGCAGAAGTAAAGCTGTGAGGACCGGGCGTGAGTCGTGCTTCGGTAGCTCAGATGGTAGAGCACTTGCCCGCGAAAGGCAAAGGTCCCGAGTTCGAGTCTCGGTTGGGTACACAGTTTTAATCTGCCAGAAAGTTTCATATCAGCGCACACTCCGCTGCAGACTGAAAATCTCATTCTAGAACCCAACATGTTGTCCTCGACGGCAAACGTTCATCGCAGACAGAGGTAAAATCATGGGTGGCCCAGGGAAGTGTGATGGGACCGTTGCTGTTTTCTGTATCCATAAAAGATCTGGCGGACAGCATGGGCAGCAATCTGCGGTTGGTCGCTGATGATGTTGTGGTGTACAGGAAGCTGTCAATGATCAGACACTGCAAGATGATACAAGATAACCTAGACAAAATTTCTAGTTGATATAATGAATGGCAGCGGGCTTTAAATGTATAAAAATGTAAGTTAATGTGAATGAGTAGGAAAAACTAACTCGCAATGTTCGGGTACAGCATTAGTAGTGTTCTGTTTGACACAGTCAAGTCGTTTCAATATCTGGGTGTAACGTTTCGAAGCGATGTGAAATGGAACGAGCGTGTGAGGACCGTGGTAGAGAAGGCGAATGGTCGACTTCGGTCGATTGGGAGAATTTTAGGAAAGTGTGATTCATCTGTAAAGCAGACCGCATATAGGACGCTAGTGCGATCTATTCCTGAGTACTACTCGACTGTGTAGGATCCGCACGAGGTCGGACTGAAAGACATCGAAGCAGTTCAGAAGCGAGCTGCTAATTTTACATGTTGCTTGGATCAGCATGCAAGCGTTACGGTTATGGTTCGGGAACTCAAGTGGGAGAAGACATTCATTTCGAAGAACACTACTGAGAAAGTTTAGAGAACAGGCGTTTGAAGCTGACTGCAGAACGATTCTATTGCCACCATCATACATTTCGCGTAGGGACCACGAGGATAAGAAACGACAAATGAGGGCTGATTCGGAGGCATATAGACTGTCGTTTTCCTTCGCTCTGTTTGCGAGTGGAAGAGGAAAGGTAACGACCAGTAGCGGTACACCGTACCCTTGGCCACACCGAGCGAAGTGGCGTAGTGGTCAGCACACTGGACTCGCATTCGGGAGGACGACGGTTCAAACCCCCGTCCGGCCATCCTGATTTAAGTTTTCCGTGATTTCCCTAAATCGCTTCCGCCAAATGTCTGCATGGTTTCTTTGAAAGGGCACGGCTGATTTCCTTCCCTATCCTTCTTTAATCCAATGGGACCGATAACCTCGTTGTTTGGTCCCCTCCCACAGACCAACTAACCAATTCACCATTCGCCGCGCACCGTGCGGTGGCTTATGGAGTATGTAAGTACATGTAATACAAATGATATTATAAAGGATGGAACGAGTTCAGCTGTGGAAGCCGTAACATTCCCTCAGGTGGAGGTATGTAATGTCATCGTAACTAGATGGAGTGTTTTGCTTTTTTTCGAATGTTTTCGCTATGTCTTTGATTGTTCTCTGGAATATTTAGTTCTGTTTGTGGAGTACGTTCACCTAACTGTAATCATCTTTTTCCAAAGCGACATAAAATAGAATGCTGTGTAATTTTCCTAATGTTTTATATGAACTTAAAATAGTTTGATGTTAACACTGTATCCGTAAACGCCAGTGCGGTCCTCTCTCTATAGCATGGCAGCAAACCGCGCTCCCTCGATTTTCACTGGTACGCAGTCTGTTATGTAAGTACTGAAAGTTGGACGTGAGAGACAGATCAGATAATTGTTTTTCTTTTCTGCAAAACTGTGAATAATTTTCAGTAATTTGTTGAGTTTGTATATGTTTCGCATAGCTAAACGCATGTTATGTCCCTGTCGCAGACGCTTTCGTTGGTGGTTGGATGTGAGAGTATCGGTCACTGACAGGCGGAAATTTTCTGTAGAGACATTGTGATGTAAGAGGGCGCGAGGAGGAGGGAGGAGGATGAGACAAGGACAGTAGATTTATCGGAAAGGAAATTGTTTAGTAATGGAGTTCGTGATCTTGTGATATTGGCCTCAAGCTGGGGATGGGCAGGACTTTGGTAGTTGGAATCGTGGCTTTTGATTTGGCCACGGATTTTGGAACGATAACACTTCAATTTTTGTGCGAGGATACTCCCGAATTTGTTCAATAGATAACTGGGTCAGGACTGAGCCTAGGTTGCTGCACGGTAAAGGATCTTGAGACTAACGATTGAGAAGCACAATTTCGACTCAAAACTTTACGCTATAGTTCACTGCAAGATGGACGAATGAGTAAGTTGAGGTAGGGTATGAACAGATATGGGAACTTTGTGGCTATTGATTTTGTTCAGTAAAGGAAAAATAGAATTTAGATATTCGTCGATGACTAGGTCATGGAGATGAAGCGCGAGTTCATCTTGGGCAAAGACGGAAAATAAAGTAATAGTGTACTTTTATAAGCGATCACCCAGAATTCCCTTAACACATTTAGAGCCTTTGACAGAAGGCATTTTAGTTTTTTTCTTTCAATCACAGCCATACATGATTCCAATGAGTACATTTACTACATTCCCCTTTTAATACCTTTCTCCTACCATAGTCTTACATATAACACAATTAACCACATTTTCTGCCACGTATTTCAGGCTACTGCTGGCCTAATCCAAGCTTCGTTCGTCCTCTGTCCCATATATCCTGTACGTTGTACATCTTCCCGAACTGTTTCCCACACTTAAGCCTTTAATACGCTGGCGACACCATTTATCTAACTATCCGCCACATCCTTGTAGTCTCCAGTGTCTTCCTCACGCTACTTAAGTCTCCTGTTAGAGTGACAAATTCGAAATTTGGGAGCACCACGGTCAACAAAGGTTTAGAAATAAGACGCGATTGCTCCTCACAAGAGATATATTTTCTAGACCAGAGTAGTCAACTTTTTTTACCTACCGCCTACTTGTATGTCTCTGTTAATAACATTTTCTAACCGCCCACCAGTTCCACATTACTAGTGATTTATGAATTGGGAAGTAAGTTTACTTTATAAAACCTATAAATCAGATTACAGCAAGCTGAAGCATACAAAAAATAATTACTTGTCTAATACTTCACGTCAAAATTTTACGAAAACCTATACAAAATGTTTTTAATGCTCCTACTGCCTACCGCCCATCAAAATAAAACGAACTCCGTGTAGTAAGCGGTAGGGACCAGGTTGACTATCACTGCTCTAGACGATTTGTCCTTATCGCATTACTGATAATTGCCTGTGAGAAAATTCGTGAGAAAATTCGTGAAAAATACGTAAAGGAGCAGCTATTTAGAAAGTTTTCTTCAATACTATAAGCCTTCAAATGTTTTCTTCAATACTACAAACTGTGTGAAAATATACAGGGTATGTTACGTTTACAAACGGAAAATTTGTCACTCCAATCTATTATACGTAATAGCAGTCGAGAGTCAAGTAAAATTAAAATGAACATAAACAGTTTCGACCGCAAGAAACATTATTTTTTGTGGTTACCCATTTCGGTCAGTTACTTACCATCTTCAGACCTCATACACTGTTGGCAGGCGTTGGTGAACGAAGGAGACGTTACGAACTCCTCGAATGTCGCTGCTCAAAGAAAATTAAAATAAACAACAATAAGGATCAAGTAAAAAAAGGAAAAAAACCTGAAAAGCTAGATAGTAAGAGAATTTATGATCCTATTTACATTAACAATAATCTGATATTACGGGAGAACTGTGACAACTTCAAGTGATAGTCAAGGAGCAACAGTTGGTTGCAGAAGTTGTTCACTTACGAAACGGAAGAAACATGCATGCTTGATGGAATGAGGAATGCGATACGGCAATTCTACGCAGGCATAAAACTTTGTTAAACGACCAACAAAAGAAAACTGAAAGTTCCAGGAAGGAATTGCTAGGCAATCAACGGCTAAGGATATTAGAAGGTTCAAAGGGAAATTTCATCAGGACTCACTAAAATCTATCGAGAAGGCTTTCAGTCACAGTAAAACGAGAGATTACTATCAGACATTTAAAGAGCACCAATCGAAAACTACTCTACCCACTCTTATGATGGAGGATATGAATGGAAATGTGGCGCTTAACAATAATGGCAATTGAATGATTTTCGCTAAATACTTCAAACAGTTACTAAATAGTGCGTGACCTGGGCATTATTTGGAATTTGACCTTTATCCGAAAAGTGAAATGCATCTAGAAGAAATTATACCCCCACATACAGACGAAGTACAAGTAACGATTAATTCATTTCGGAAATACGAGGCGGCGGTTGAAAATCGAATAGTAGGAGAACTTTGGAAGTATGCAAATGTACAAACTACTTACAAAATTTCTTCTAAGTTTTTCTATTTCAGAATTATTTAACAGCTTGATGGAGAATTAGATGAATACCAAGTTGTACTGATAAAATTATTTGTCTTAAATGGATAATGAAACACCAAAGCGTCAGGAATCTGGTGATCACCTTCGTCTATTTTAAATGAGCCTATAATAGCATCCATGGTGGATCTCTTCTGTCTACTCTTACAGAATTTAATTTACATCCAAAACTTGCCAACTTCGTTGCGGTCATCCTTCGATATGCTAAATCTAGAGTAGGGTTCAGAATTGAATTCTCTGAACCTTTTGATATTCGAACAGGCCTTCGACGAAGTAATGGATTCTCTCCATTACAGTTACAGTTACAGCTGGAGGAAATCATGCTCAAATGGAACAAGATACATCCACCATCTATTAAGATTGGAAGATAGATTGGTCTTAATTGTCTTGCATTTTCAGATCGTCTGGTATTGTTATCAAATAGTATCGATGAAGCAAATTTCAGATAGAAGAGTTAGAACAATTGGCGACAAAGGCTGCATTGAAAATTTCTTTTGAAGAAACGGAAATGATGCGCACCTTTCCAGTTGACACATCGCATATTATACTCCATAATACTCAAAAAATTAAGATCGCAAAATATCTAGGTGACGTTATTACTTGGAATGCCAATGAAAGAGCATCAAGAGATAGTAGAACATTTAAACTACAACGAGCACAGAATTACGTGGCAAACTTACAACAAACGATGTCTTTCAATAAATGCTAAACTTCGGTTCTATTCCTCTTTTGTTAAACCGGAGGCAATATATGAAACTGAAACACTAATTGAACTAAACACTCAAACAATAATTGCTAAACTGCGGACAGTTGATAAACGAATACTCCAAAAGAGTATAAAAAAAGTCAGGTTAGCGGTCATTGGAAACTCTTACCCTATTCGGTGGTTTACCAAGGAAGTGAATCCATCTTTGATACGATGCGAAAAACTGGGGTTGCTTTTTTTGGCCACATTTCTCGCTTACCGAATACTGGCCTCCTGAAATAACGGCAAACCAAAAACCACTGGTTTAAAGAAGTACAAATGGACCTGAATAAATTGGACATTGCCAAACATAAAATTGAACACAGAGAAGAGAAGCTGCTTCTGAAGCACAAATTCACACGACTGACATTAAAAACATCACGACGGAAGAAGTATGTCATATTTGCAGAAGAACAGGCCGCCAGATGTCTCCGAATTAAGAACTTTTGGGAAAGGAAAAATTGTTGACGGCTAAGATTGTTGACCCTGTAGTCAAATGTTTCATCTTAGTGCTCTAGTGTGGGCGTAATCTATCTATCTATATATATATCAAGTACTGTCAAGCTATCTCGTTAGCCACCGATGAAAATGCCATTTCCTCCGTCCCTTTTAATAAAAGCATTATAGTAGAAGAAGTAAATCACAATTAAAGAGGTCGTAACGGAAGCAGAAAATCGCTTACAGAACTGAAAGAAGATCGTAAACAGCTGATTTACGACTGCTTCCCTTCGAGGTATTACTGGCAGCCACAGGTGCACAACATTAGGTGCCTTCGTCTTCGCGAGGTGGAAGAGTGGTGTACCTGCTCCAAAGCCGTTTCAGCTAGGCTTCCAGAGTCGTGATGCAGGGCCTTAGATTCGAGTTTGGTGGAACATCCAGAGAGAAAATGGAAGTGTTATAGTACAAATCTTCACAGGTTTAAAGGAAAGAAGTTTTTTCTTGAATGTTAATTCCTTGAACATTCGAAAGTCATGTTTTGATTCGGTACGAGTTGAAAGACTTTATTATTGGTACACTGCCAACACAGGCGGTCAGAGAATTTTGCGTTCAGGAGAACTGAAGTGTTCCGCAACTCAAAAGAATTTCAGGAAATTCATAGTGGGTAAAATGTCAACATCGGCTGTATAGTGGGATTTATGTAACATTCTATCACTCCAGGCAAGTGTCGAACCCCGTGTCTATCTTCAGCGACTAAAAAGTCTAAATTTCTGTCATTATTAGTCAATTTACAGGGGCTGGACAAAAATACACTACTGGCCATTAAAACTGCTACACCACGAAGATGACGTGCTACAGACGCGAAATTTAACCGACAGGAAGAAGTGCTGTGATATGCAAATGAGTAGCTTTTCAGAGCATTCACACAAGGTTGGCACCGGTGGCGACACCTTCAACGTGCTGATATGAGGAAAGTTTCCAACTGATTTCTCATACACAAGCAGAAGTTGACTGGCCTTGCCTGGAGAAACGTTGTTGTGATGCCTCGTGTAAGGAGGAGCAATGCGTACCATCACGTTTCCGACTTTGATAAAGGTCGGATTGTAGCCTACCGCGATTGTGGTTTATCGTATCGCGACATTGCTGCTCGCGTCGGTCGAGAGCCAGTGACTGTTAGCAGAATATGGGATCGGTGGGTTCAGGAGGGTAATACGGAACGCCGTGCTGGATCCCAACGGCCTCGTATCACTAGCAGTCGAGATGACAGGCATCTTATCCACATAGCTGTAACTGCTCGTGCAGCCGCTTCTCAATCCCTGAGTCAACAGATGGGGACGTTTGCAAGACAACAACTATCTGCACAAACAGTTCGACGTCATTTGCAGCAGCATGAACTATCAGCTCGGAGACCATGGCTGCGGTTACCCTTGACGCTGCATCACAGAGAGGAGCGCCTGTGATAGTGTACTCAACGACGAACCTGGGTGCACGAATGGCAAAACGTCATTTTTTAGGATGAGTCTAGGTTCTGTTTACAGCATCATGATGGTCGCATCCGTGTTTGGTGACATCGCGGTGAACGCACATTGGAAGCGTGTATTCGTCATCGCCATACTGGCGTATCACCCGGCGTGATGGTATGGGATGCCATTGGTTACACGTCTCGGTCACCTCTTCATTGACGGCACTTTGAACAGTGGACGTTACATTTCAGATGTGTTACGACCCGTGGCTCTACCCTTCATTCGATCCCTGCGAAACCCTACATTTCAGCAGGATAATGTACGATCGCCTGTTGTAGGTCCTGTACGGGTCTTTCTGGATACAGAATTTGTTCGACTGCTGCCCTGGCCAGCACATTCTCGAGATCTCTCAGCAGTTGAAAACGTCTGGTCAATGGTGGCCGAGCAACTGGCTCGTCGCAATACGATAGTCACTACTCTTGATGAACTGTGGTATCGCGTTGAAGCTGCTTGCGCCGCTGAACCTGTACACGCCATCCAAGCTCTGTTTGACTCAATGGCCAGGCGTATCAAGGCAAGAGGTGGTTGTCCTGGGTACTGATTTCTCAGGATCTGAGCACCCAAATTGCGTGAAAATGTAATCACATGTCAGTTCTAGTATAATATATTTGTCCAACGAATACACGTTTATCATCTGCATTTCTTCTTGGTGTAGCATTTTTAATGATCAGTTGTGTATGATAACACCAAAAACACGTTACCGTGCCTAACACGGTACAGGAGACCTGTTGGCAGACAAAAAGGTTTCCATTAGTCCCTGAAGGGATAAATACAGGTCCTGTATGGCTTTCCAGGAAATCGTGTACCATCCTTCCTGCAAAATAGCGACAAGTTTAGGTAACGATGACGGAGGAGAATAGCGATCAGGCACCCTTCTCCCCAAGGTAGACCACAAAGGGTCAATAATACTGAGGTATGGGGACCATTGCGGCTAGCGGAGATGCGACAATTCTTGATCGAGCTCACAAGACCAGTGCTGAACGAAGCGAGCTCTGTGAACTGGGATCCTCTCGTCTTGGAACACAGCCTTGGGGCATAAACATTGTACCATGGGATATGCCTGATCAGCCAAAATGGTCAGATAATCCTTGTCAGTAGTGCGATATTCCGTAGTAACTATCGGCCCATTGACAACCACGATGTAGCTGCTCAGATAATCACCAACGTAAACTCGTCCAGAAGTCAAAATCACTATGAACAAGGCTCACCCGGCCAAATGACTTTCTTCCATTGTTCCATAGTGCTGGTCTTATGGCTTCGGCACCACGGTTTGCTGTTACCGGCATTTGTATCACTGACACGTGGTTTTGAAATTCCAGCTCGTCCACCAGTTCTGTATTTGTGGGGCTCCCTTCGTGTTGTTTTGGTACTGACACGGCTCTCGAGTGCGACAATCAATTCTGCAGCGTATGATACAGCTGTAGTCCGATTCTTTACTGTCACAATCCTCTTCAGTGGCCGCCTGTCACGATCACTCAACACATACTTTGCTCTGCGTTGTGACTTAACGGACGTTTTTGTTCCACTTTCCGTAAGAACAGCAGCATGCATGCAGCATAAATCTTCGATACCTTGCCTCTTGAAATACCAAATACTTCGGCTCTCTTGTTTGCGGGAGCACTCACTCAGTGAGTTACGCTCACCACTACACGGAATACTGTTGTGACCACTACTGACACTTGCAACGTATTGAGACATACCACGTGGCCAAATACAACAACGTAACCGGCAGCCTTATTTAGCGTCTGCATTTATGTACAAAAATGCATTTATCGTGGTGTTTCCGTATTTTTGTCCATTCTATTAGAGTGCATTGAATTCAGGAAACACTGCAGCTGAAGAAAAGCTGAGCTTCCGTACAGGTTGGAAAAAATAAAGTTGTAATTAAATCCTGCCGATTTCGACATTTTAGCATCCATGGAGTTGCTGCAGCACTCGTTATAGAATGACTTATTCGTGAAAGCTTATAGGAATTTGTAGTAACAGATACACTTGTTGACAACATCATTGAGGCGTTTACTACTTCGATTACGAGAAGCATTTAATGTTTTACTTCCTCCGCATGTCAGTTCTGCTTTCCTAGACATTCATTACGAAGACGAGTTTATGGCAGTTATGTGCTGGTCTGAGCCTGATAGCTCCCACCCCCCTCCTCCCCCGCCCAATCCATTATCCGCAAAAACGTCTGTTAACGTTTGAAGAAAAATTAACGGGCTGTAATAACAGTTTTGTGAACTTCCTGTAAGATGTCATTTACTCTCGTTGAATACATACGTATACAATACAATGCCTGATAGTGGAATCGCTGTTATGTTGGATTACAGCTGTAATGAACATATACTTTCCATTTTGTGCTTTAATACGATAAGTACGCACAACTGACTTTCTCTGCGTCAATATATATTTCTAGATATGGTTTAGCCTGTTAATACACGTGGTAGTTCAACATCTGTATACAAAAGCAGCAGCGCCAGATGAGGAATGATACTGATGCAATGCAGGAAGATATGTAATGGCTATGGTATAGGAAAGAAAGTGGTAAGTAATAGAACATTCATTAGAGAGCAATTTAGTCTTATTTGCGACAAATCCAGAAACAGTAACATAGGCAAATAACTGGCCACATTTTGTTAAAGAAATAACATTCAGGTTGCTGTTTGAAACTGTAACGGACATCATCTGCCATTTGTCTCAAGTGGGTCTTATTTCCACTGCCTGAACTGTCATTGAGATGGAAAGGCAGTAATTTTAAATAGTCATGCTTCCTCTGATTCTGTATATCTTTGCGTAGGACTCTTCAGTTACAACTATTGGCCAATTTCAACCTCACGGCCATTTCCAAGCGTTCGTGTACATATGTTTACACATACGCTATTAGCAGACTGTGCATGAAGTCCAAAATACGGAGAAAATTTTGAGTTACTTTCTACATACTTCGTTGATCAAGGTCTCGACGTCTTTTCTTTATTTTTAAAATTATATGCTGTCTGCTAACAGCGTAGGTACGTAATTCAGCTGTTATAAATGTAGTCAATTCTGGATTGAGAATTATTAAAAATCAATGAGGTATTCGAGCCATTACTGACACAATAAACTTTGTTTATTATATTACATTACTTAACAAGGACCAAATGATTTTCACGGATATTTCGATTCAATGGTTAGTTTTCTAATCATTTTGTATTTCAAGTGAAATCATTTGAATTATGGTAGTGTATCGTTAACTTTTATGTGACCGATTATAAGAATTTTACCCTTATTTCTTCTGGGCACAAAATACCAAATACTGTGATTAAAGGAACGTTAGAAATATATGCTAGGCCACATTGTACCGTACGTTAAGGAGATTTCATTCACGGATAACACATAGGAAAGGTGAATGCTTCCCAGTTTCAGTGTACACTATTATTCGACTATCTTTTTACTCGCCGTCTCTAAAGAGTGCGAGATGGTGCGAGGGCATGCTCAAAGATAATGCCACCAAATCTATTCGGTCGACTTTCCCTCTTCGCTCTCGCAATTTGCAACCCTCTGGCGCTAGAGGGCTCCGAATTGTAGCCTGTAACATGCCTGTGTTTGACGTAACAATGTCGGTAAGTGAGAAACGGCGTGATATAATCGAGTTTGCAACAGCTGAAAGCGAGCCTCCAACTGAAATGCTCCTTCAGCACAGACCACATACGAGCGCTACGAAAATCCGACACCTAGGGTTCACTGCCATTGTCATTGATCATCCTCCATATAGTCACAACTTGGTCCCTTAGAGTTCCATTTGTTTCCAAAACTTGAACACCTTCGAGGGTTTGGCTTAGAAGCAGTGAAAGCAGAGGTGAGGTTGTGGCTCCGTCAACAATGTCAAACATTCTACAATGAGGGTATCAAAAAAGACCTCTCGTTGGGAGAAATATGTTCGTCGCCAGGGTGACTACGTTGGGAAATAAATATGTAGACATGAAGAAAAAAGCTGTAGAATGTCAATAAAGTTTGTACTATTTAATAATCTTTAAGGGGTCTCACATAAATAATTCGCTGGCGTGTGTGTGTGTGAGTGTGTGTGTGTGTGTGTGTGTGTGTGTGTGTGTGTGTGTGTGTACATTTCACCAGGATTATACATTAACATATTCGTGGGATTCTTCTTCTTCTTCTTCTTCTTCTTCTTCTTCTTCTTCTCCTCAGCGATCACAGGGCCTGTAGAACAAGCACTGCATCAACTATCTGCTTCCACCGCCTTTTGGCCCTCTCAGTCTCTCTCCACCTCGCAGAAATTCCTAATGCTGCGATGTCCTTCTCTGTGCCATCTTTCCACCTTGTACGAGGGCAGCCCAATGTTATTGTTGCCTGGAGAGTTCCTACAAACGTTTTTTTTTGTGATTCTGTTGTTTTCCATTCAAGGCACATGTCTAGCCCATTTCAGTCTCCTTATTTTTAATTTCTGGATGGTAGTGGGTTGCTTCATTAGCTGATGAATTTCATTGTTCTTTCGAATTCTCCATACGCCATTCTCCAACACAGGTCCCCAGATTTTTCTCATTTCTTTTCTTTCGAAAACATTCAGTTTTCCTCTTTCATTCTTTGTAAGCGTCCAGCTTTCTGAACCGTACAGTACTATGGGGCAGATGATAGTGTTGCATATTTTCATTTTTGTGGTGATTGACAAAGCTTTACTTTTGAATGGGTTGCTTGGTGAATACAGACATCTTGACGCTGAGGGTATTCTTTCTTTTATATCCATTGTTACGATATTTTTACTGTTGAAACGTGATCCAAGGTATTTAAACTGAAGAACTTTTCTGAATTTAGAATGTAGGTCAATTTCAAAGTAAGGATTTGGGTTTATGGCTCGACCTATTTCCATATATTCTGTTTACTATCTGTTAATCAAAAGCCCCATTTTGCTGGCACTGTGCCTTAGAGATCTGTACATATCTTTCAGTTCTTCTTCAGTTTAACTCAGCAACACTATATCATCTGTATAAGCCAGGAGTTTTACTTCACTGTGTTCGAATCGGAGACCGTTGTATAGATGTAAATTACTCTCCCGAACCACTCTCTCTAATGCAAGGTTGAAGAGAACACATGAAAGAGAGTCTCCTTGTCGTAAACCTGTTTTAATTGGAAAGGCGGGGGATGTGGATCCTCTGAACTTCACTGCTGCCTGGGAGCCATCCATGCACAGTTGTATCATCGCGGGATTCTGTACAATAAAAATGTTGTAGACACAGTTGATACATATGAGGACAATGCGACCGCCATTTATCATGCCTTTGAGTTTCTTTAAAAAATCTAACGTTAACTTCATTATCAGGAGCTATATTTTTAATTCTTGTAAGGCAGTATATAATCAGTTGTGAATTTTATTTTCCTGTGTAGTAGAAAGAGTATGAGACGTGGGGTCAAGCTATTCATCTTGCTGGTACTGATTTGTATTAGGCTTTCAGCATGAACCAGGAAGACTTTTCGGATATTATATTTTTCTGTAAATGCATGATGCATGTGCATGATGTCGAGCGCCAGTATTGGCTTTTCCCTCTACTGGAAGGAAATAGCACTAATTGCCGTGACTCTCCTTGATGAAGCGACTGCAAATCAATCTGCCAACTTCCTAATTGAGTTTAGAGCGCGAAATTGCACACTGAAGGAAGTACACGTGGCGCTAAGCGGTCTGATGCAGTGCTGTCACGTGATCACGTATGTTACACTTTTCTTTCGATTAGAATGTCGTCTACTGAATAACTGTGAGCTAAACAACAGATGAATAGTAAAACTGAGGTGCATGTTTTATTCAGTAGAATGATTGCATTTTGCAGATACAATATTTGGAAACGAAGTGATTTTTTTTTCGTATGGTATGAAGTCTACATCTACATACATGCTCCGCAATCCACCATACGGTGCGTGGCGGAGGGTACCTCGTACCACAACTAGTATCTTCTGTTCCTGTTCCACTCCCAAACAGAACGAGGGAAAAATGACTGCCTATATGCCTCTGTACGAGCCCTAATCTCTCTTATCTTATCTTTGTGGTCTTTCCGCGAAATGTAAGTTGGTGGCAGTAAAATTGTACTGCAGTCAGCCTTAAATGCTGGTGCTCTAAATTTCCTCAGTAGCGATTCACGAAAAGAACGCTTCCTTTCTTCTAGAGACTCCCACCCGAGTTCCTGAAGCATTTCCGTAACACTCGCGTGATGATCAAACCTACCAGTAACAAATCTAGCAGTCCGCCTCTGGATTGCTTCTATATCCTCCCTCAATCCGACCTGATAGGGATCCCAAACGCTCGAGCAGTACTCAAGAATAGGTCGTATTAGTGTTTTATAAGCGGTCTCCCTTACAGATGAACCACATTTTCTCAAAATTCTACCAATGAACCGAAGACGACTATCCGCCTTTCCCACAACTACCATTACATGCTTGTCCCACTTCATATCGCTCTGCAATGTTACGCCCAAATATTTAATCGACGTGACTGTGTCTAGCGCTACACTACTAATGGAGTATTCAAACATTACAGGATTCTTTTTCCTATTCATCTGCATTAATTTACATTTATTTATATTTAGAGTTAGCTGCCATTCTTTACACCAGTCGCAAATCCTGTCCAAGTCATCCTGTATCCTCCTACAGTCACTCAACGATTGTGGATTGTAATATTAATTATATTTTGTAGTCTACTGTTGTGTGTGACACTGATCTGATATTGCTCGTCGTTCCAAAAATACGTCCACATCTGTCATTTTGGTGCGTGTGGGAAATCATCCTCAAAAAACATGTAGAAGGAATACCGTGACTCATTTTTTAAGTTGTTTAATGGGCCCACTTTCTGCCCTTCAGCTGACCAACTTGTGCCTTCCCAGCCTCGAATCGTTGTCTTACGCGGTCTTCTCTTGAGGACATGAAGCTGGAAAATAAAGCTTAATAAAAGTTCTTACTTTTTAAAACAAAATTAAAACGTTTAAGCTTAAAAAATAAAATTCATCTCGATTTTAAAAAGTGTTTCCTATGAACAAATAAATTCTTGCTTCCTTGCCGTTCTCTGTAGTAAGTTAAAATAAATGAAACGAAAAAATGAAAAGGATTTTTTCCGTTCTTAATAAAAACGTAGAAAAAGTGAAATTTTGTAATTTTTAAAAAGGTTGTATTCTACTTTGAAAAGAAAATTATTCTTTGTAAAGTAAAAGCAGATTTTTCTTCAGTTAAATAAATAAGTTTGTGTTCCACATTGAAGTATTTCTTCCGTGTGGCTTTCCCTCTTCGTTGTTTTTGCAGTATTGTTTTACTGTACCTTACCCAGTTTTTTCATAATCTACATGTTTACTTCGTAATCTAATATGCGTTATACAAGATTATCAGGCGTATAGGGTGTATTTCTCCTACTTTATACTTTCCGGAATATTACAATCCATCAACAACATTCGCAGGTTGCTGCTCATCCTATCTGTCAGGTCCTTATGTGTATACAGAATAAAAGCGGCCGTATCAGAGCACTTCTGACAATTCCGTTGTCCCTAACGGACACATGTCTTCGACGACAAGGTACAGTGTTCTGCTACTTAAGAAGTCTTCGAGCCACTCACATACCTGGGAACCTACTCCGTATGGTCGCACCTTCTGTAGTAGGGTACCGTGCCAAACGCTTCCCGGAAATCGAGGAATATTGAATCTGCATGTTGCCCTTCAACCGTGGTTCGTCAGATATCGTTCGAGAAAAGAGCAAGTAGAGTTTCGCACTAGCGATGCTTACTAAATTCACGCTGATTTGTAGACGGAAGCATTTTTGAATCAAGGAAATTTATTAGATTCGCACTCAGAATATGGCTCTGAGCACTATGGGACTTAACATCTATGGTCATCAGTCCCCTAGAACTAAAAACTACTTAAACCTAACTAACCTAAGGACATCACACAAAACCCAGTCATCACGAGGCAGAGAAAATCCCTGACCCCGCCGGGAATCGAACCCGGGAACCCGGGCGCGGGAACTGAGAATATCTTCAAAAACTCTGCAACAGACAGATGTTCAGGATGTTGATCTGTAATTTTGCGAGTCCGTTCTTTTAGCCGTATTATATACTGGAGTCACCTGCGCTCATTTCCAGTCGCTCGGGATTTTGCGCTGGGCGACAGATTCGCGGTAAGTGGAAACTAAGTAGGGTGTCAATACTGCAGAGTACTCTGTACAACAGAATTAGAATTCCACCCGGACCTGGCGACTAATTGTTTTCAATTCTTTCAATTGCTTCTTTACACTTTAAGAAAGTCTTCTCTGGATTCTAGATGCTTTATCTCAAATTTTACTTGAGACTGGCAAGGAAGTTCGCAGCTATCAACTCGTGGAGTCTGAACTACTCCAATTTTCTGTAAGCTCGACCAAAAACCTAGCCCTGATATATGACCAGGATCAATACCGGCTGCACAAGTAGTTAGTGGCGCCAGTGGAGTGGCATGCCCGCCAAAATTAAAGCCGCCATGGCTCACTTATGTTCCAAATAAAAGTGTCCAGCGGCTGGAAACTGTAACAGATAGTATTATTAATGGTGGTTTTGATGATGATGATGAGGATGATATGTTGACGATTGGTTAGTCGAAACCGATGAAACAATTTACTTGATTATAGACTGAAATGATCTTTATATACACAGTGAAGTCCAAACTACAGGAAATATTTCTGGAGCAATAAATTTTCTGTTACTATTTGAATGAACAAAATCATATGTTAATTTCGTAACTTGTCGAAGGAAAGAATTATACTGTTGTGTGGGCTTCTCCTAATGTAGTAATCATATTGTACAAATCCAATAGCTCCAGGCTTACATATACCATCACAGTTAACGAAATACGAAAAGTAGGCATAGCTTTAAGTATCACTTGTAAATAAAGTTATACAATTACTCTCTGTTTATAAATGAAGAACACAATATAGTTCATGTTCTACAATATTAATTTTATTGAGGTAATCAGTTTTCGGCTTACAAGGCTATCGTCAGACTTTAACTGACCATCGTCATGATAGAAGTTACAATAGTTGCAAACAACATTGGAAAAAATATTATTTATCTAAAGTGAGGTACGACTTTGACAGTGGACTGATAATGCAATTAGAAAGTTTGACAACTGAACGGCAAATAAAAATAGAGAAAAAACATCAACACTAAACTCAAAAGCCACTGACAATAAATGAAATTAATAGTTGACAAGAGTACTAAACAATAGCTTGAAGGGATGTTATATGAGGAAACTGACTTTTTAGTTTCTTTTTTAAGCCACAAGTAATTGTGTCATCACAGGGGTTGTTACACTGCACTAGTTAACTAATGATGTTTTGTAGAAAAGCTTAACGTATAAATGGCTATTTAATGGATTATTTTTTAATAATTAACACAATATGCAAATATTGCTGTACTTGTTTTGGCAGACATCATTCAAATGACTTGTAACTTCAGCAAAGTTATATTAAAATACATCACTAAGTAATTGGAATCAGTATAAACAGTCATTTTCTTGCATCACTGTATGGTTATAAAACACCGAAGAAGCTATTTTTCCCTCTGCTTTATACATCTACGTTGCTACGCCACTGTCTTCTATACCAGGTTTAGGAAATATGTGAGGTTGCTGCAACTGAAGTAGGAAGAGACTTCTAGCAAGAGTGAAATTCCTAAGAAAGGACTACATTTTTGCAAAACTTTCTTGTTCTTTCCACTTATTGGCAGAATCTTAGAATGAAGATCTTGTAAGTCAATATTTTTCAAATCTAAAGGATATCCTTTACCACATGTATGTACTTCCTCATAATCAGATGAGTGATTGTATTCGTATTCTATCATTCCTGGCTTGTAATTTTGGTAGCGAAAACATTTCATTTTTAACCAGACTGTCAGTATTTGAATTTTTAGTAACAGACGCAGAAAGTTTAGATAAATCGTTGAATTCTGCATGTTTCAGTTCGTGTACTGCATAACGTGAACCTTTCTAGTTTCGGATCTTTTTCGATCTTACTAGTCTGAATATGTTTAGCCAACAGGTGAATGATTCTTCACACATTCAGTTACACCATGCATGCTGTCTGTTTCCATGAATGTGTGACCAGATTCAAGAAACTTTTTTTCAATAATGCCCAAATTTGATCTGAACCAAGTACAGGAACAATGCTGCTATATTATTATTCCTGTTCTGATCCCCAAGCGTGTCAGAGAAGAGTGAAATGTGTTTTATATCTGGTCGAATCTGTTTAATGTATTTCATGACGCAGGTATCGATTTCTGAGCTACCGCTCTATTTTTTTAGCTCATTCCAAGTATAGCAGAATGCATCATTTGGTTCAGAGAGTGAAATTGTATGCACAGATTTTCAGATTATAGTACATTTGTATGAATGTGCGTTGTCTGTTCCTTCGAAAGAACAGACACCATGCAGATCCTGCAGCTATTGAACACTGTATGTAAATGGAAGGGGATCAGTGCTTTCAGCTGGAACAGGACATTATGCGGAATCAGTGGCGACGAGCGATTATGTGTATCGGACCAGGATTCGAACCTAAGATCTCCTGCTTACACAGTGTTATCGCAACTGCAGGGTCTATCTCGGCACGCCCCATGGCCGATCCACACTCGAACTGAGCGCCATTTATCCATTTATCCGCAGTCCCTGCCCATTGTTCTCCCGTTCGCCACTCAGATATTCCCATAAGAGGTCGGGCATCTTCCGTGCTTTCGCAGTAGTTCTGACAAAATATTCTTCTATAATTATTTCACTGACTGGTTTCAAATACTTACATTCTTCCTTGTACAAACTGTACATTATAGATATACTTAGTTTTGAGTCTAAGTACAGTCGTTTTGTGGATTTCCTTGAGTAGTGAGACTCCATTGTAGGTAATTTCCTATGTGTTCATTAACTCTTTGCACATGATCTGCTTTAATTTTTAATTTTATTATGTGGAATTCTTTTGCTTCTCTTATCACTGCCTATGAAAAGTCCAGTCTCACCTTTCCCTCTGTATGCAGTATCAATGGCATCAGCTGAAATACATGTAGTTTTAATAAAGAAGTTCTTACAGACTCTGACTTCTTCATCATCTTTATTTAAATAGTAAACCTTGGAATCCTTACTTTATTTCAGTGGCTGATCAATATTTCGTCTTCTGTTCTAGATTCAATTTTATGCTCTTTAATTATATTCTTCTTCCATCTTTTGGGATCACTTTTATCCCATCTTGATTGTTTACTCTGTTACTCTCTTTTACAGAATTGATTTCTTTAATATTGACATCTGTACTGTATGTGTTACAGGAACTATGTTCATAGTCAGGATCCTTGATAGAACAGTCAGAGTCAAAATCATTCTCTTCTGCACTATGCTTGATCATTTCACTAAAACCACTCCCCCCCTCCCCTGCGATTACCTGATACGGTTTCTGCTTTGGTTTATCTCGTGCCATTGTCTGTGTGGAGACTTCATCTCATACTCTGCTTGCATCATCTTCACTGTTTCCATTTGATACACTTGGAAATTCAAATTGATTTCCTTAATATAAAAAATAGCTTTAAACCACATGTAAAAAAAATGTGGATGACCAGTTGCATAACACTCTAAGGAAGATTTCTGTAATAATTAAACCCACTCCAACGCAATGGCTTCCAATACTAAGCCACATCCCGCCGCCACACCTGCGACGTACTGACGCCCTTGTACGTTAATACAAAAACATCGTGGGAAATCGAAGCCTGCCAATCCACCAAGACATTGAGACTGCAAACACTAATAGGCTTCGATCTAGGAACCCGCCAACAAGAACAACAAGGACCTGTGTACAAGAAGGTCTCAGTATCACAAACGCATGGTCTGAAAAATGGAACGCATGGCTAAATCATAGCATGCCTTGCATCACACAAAAACCACTTGGTTTTCACCTACCACGCAAAACGTGGTCCACCCTAAATAGGATTAGAACTCGTCATGGCAGATGTGCTTACTCCCTGTATAAATGGGGTAAAATACTATCCCCTCAGTGTGACTGCGGAGAAAGTCAGACCATCAGCCACATTGTTGAAGAGTGTTCCAGTAGAGCCTATAATGGGAGCCTCCACGACTTCTTGCTCGCAACTCCAGAGTCTATAGTTTATATTAATAGACTTGATGTTTGTTTGTAATCTGTAAACTTTGTTATATTAGTAATGTTTGTTTGCAATTATTAACGTTTGTTATATTAGTGTGTCTGTATTACCATACGATAAATGATAATAAATAAGCAAGCAAATTGCACGAAAATTGATTTAAGTGCACCTAGATGATTTGTGCTGTACTGAATATTGAGCTATGCGCTTAAAAGATTTCTCACCTCTGTTTAGCTTCTAAGAGCGAAAACTGCACTCAACTAGTTTGTCCAGATGATAGGTATTTTCTGATATGGAATGCATATATAGGGAAAGTTATACAGAAACAAAGTAAAAGCTGTAATTGACAACTGTAACAACAGAATATGTGTAATACACAGGCAATCATAATGAAGTAAACAAATACAGGAAGATGGAGGAATAGAAAGAAACAGTGTGGGAAATATTGGAATGTTGTGTGGATTGAGTGGAGTAGTGGAGTGGGCAGGTATCGAGCTGTATTGGGTCACTTTATATTAAATCACAACTGTGAGCTAAATGATTTCCAGGGCTTCTAACAGGTTTAGAGCTTGGCCTTTGTTTACTAGATGCAAGCTGAAAACTGGCTAACTAAATAAAATTAATCCTGTTGGATGTACAATATCGTGTTTTTTTTCATTTATAGTTATATTGTTCTATCAAGAAGCGACGAAAGATTCACTGTGAATTTTTTGTTTATGGCCAGGTACATATCTATAGGTATGGTACATATACAAATCCCCGCCATTTTGTTTTGGCTCCTCTAGACACCTGCTACGATACTGTGGCCCAGTGGTTTTCTATGTGTACCAAAGTTATAGGCACGTGCCTGCAAACAATGAAAAAACACAATTACATAGATTTACTCTTTCTTGGTGATGATTAAAACTTTATGAATACGTTTTGTAATCTTGAAAATCAACTATAAGTAAGTACCCCTGAACGAAATACACACTGATGTAAACGTCTTGGCCAACCACAATAAGTTGGACGGTGCAGACGACTGGAATCTGACGACATGCTGGAGTTGCGTACTGTTGAGGCAAATTTTTCAACGTGTTCTCGATTGCCGACAGAGTGAGAAATTAGCTGTTCGCTTGCAGCAGCGGGAGGGCTGGCAAAGCACGCCCCTGGTAGATGGCTGAATGGTGAGCCCTCTGTGTTTGTCACAGAACGATCGCCGGCTCGCTGTTTGCCGCTGATATTTGATCGTCAACACGGGCAGCCGCCTCGCGCCAGCACCCCCTATAGAGGAAAGCCTGCGCGCCCGCTCAGTGACGTCACGCACGTAGTCTGGTGCCGTTGCTCGCAGTCCGTTTGGCCACAGCAATAGACCGTTACGGGAACCGCACGAGGAAAATTCGTAAAGAAATCTGACATACCTCTCTCATGAATTACAAGATTTCCTTTCTCAAATGACCCAGTTCTTTTGTCTGTAACTTATTCCTGCATACCTTTTAGCCCCGACGTAAAAAGTGGCTGTAATAACTTTCACTATCTGAGGCATCAAAACTCCCAAATGAATGGGCCCATTTCATTGTAGTTTATTTTAAAGTTGCTTTAATGGGGATTGTCAGGACTTGTTTGATGGCAGTCTGGTTAGCCGTTCAAAGATCGTCAGCTACACAAAGTGCAAGTGTTTGCCACCAGTGTGCTCTTTTCCAATACCATTCCTAAACTGTAAGTGCTGTAGTATAAATTGTAAATCCCGAAATGGCCAATCTAAACGTCTGCAACGGTATACATTTATCTTTTATGGCTGACCACCATTCACCATTCTTCCGTTTTGCAGTTCCTGTGTAAGACGATTTTTAATGACAAAAATTTTGATTGAAAGCCACCCGTGAAAGATTCTCGTATGCCCTCGCGGACTTTCTATTAGGGTTTTTGTTTTGTTTTTTAAGTTAAATATTGCATCACTTTGACGCAGGTCCAATAATGTGGACGGAACTTTGCAAAGTAGCACACTGGCAGCTAACATTTTACGGACACTGTTATTGCCACTGTTTATTCCTTCTGTAGCAAAATCCATTTTAAAACCTGATTGGATGATATACCTGTGAATTAAAAAAAGAAACACGAAAATTGGGCAAATAGGTTAGTATTGCCTCATGTGTTCCAACATTTCTACGGAATCCAAACTGATCTTCCCCGAGGTCCCCTTCTACCAGTTTTTCCATTCGTCTGTAAAGAATTCGCGTTAGTATTTTGCAGCTGTGACTTATTAAACTGATAGTTCGGTAATTTTCACGTCTGTTAATACCTGCTTTCTTTGGGATTGGAATTATTATATTCTTCTTGAAGTCTGTGGGTATTTTGCATGTCTCATACATCTTGCTCACCAGATGGTAGAGTTTTGTCATGACTGGGTCTCCCAAGGCCATCAGTAGTTCTAATGGAATGTTGTCTACTCCCGGGGCCTTGTTTCGACTCAGGTCTTTCAGTGCTCTGTCAAACTCTTCACGCAGTATCTTATCTCCCATTTCATCTTCATCTACATCCTCTTCCATTTCCATAATATTGTCCTCAAGTACATCGCTCTTGTATAGACCCTCTATATACTCCTTCCATCTTTCTGCTTTCCCTTCTTTGCTTAGAACTGGGTTTCCATCTGAGCTCTTGATATTCATACAAGTGGTTCTCTTCTGTCCAAAGGTCTCTTTAATTTTCCTGTAGGCAGTATCTATCTTACCCCTAGTGAGACAAGCCTCTACATCCTTACATTTTTCCTCTAGCCATGTCTGCTTAGCCATTTTGCACTTCCTGTCGATTTCATGTTTGAGACGTTTGTATTCCTTTTTGCCTGCTTCACTTACTACATTTTTGTATTTTCTCCTTTTATCAATTAAATTCAGTATCTCTTCTGTTACCCAAGGATTCCTACTAGCCCTCGTCTTTTTACCTACTTGATCCTCTGCTGCCTTCACTACTTCATCCTTCAGAGCTACCCATTCTTCTTCTACTGTATTTCTTTCCCCCATTCCTGTCAATTGTTCCCTTATGCTCTCCCTGAAACTCTCTACAACCTCTCGTTCTTTCAGTTTATCCAGGTCCCACCTCCTTAAATTCCCACCTTTTTGCAGTTTCTTCAGTTTCAATCTGCAGTTCATAACCAATAGATTGTGGTCAGAATCCATATCTGCCCCTGGAAACGTCTTACAATTTAAAACCTGGTTCCTAAATCTCTGTCTTACCATTATATAATCTATCTGATACCTTTTAGTATCTCCAGGATTCGTCCAGGTATAAAACCTTGTTTTATGATTCTTGAACCAAGTGTTAGCTATGATTAAGTTATGCTCTGTGCAAAATTCTACAAGGCAGCTTCCTCTTTCATTTCTTCCCCCCAATCCATATTCACCTACTATGTTTCCTTCTCTCCCTTTTCCTACTGACGAATTCCAGTCACCCATGACTATTAAATTTTCGTCTCCCTTCACTACCTGAATAATTTCTTTTATATTAATTAGATTAGGTGAGCGAAAAGCAATTGTGACAGGCTTAAGCTTTTTGAATATTCTTTTATAAACAAATATATTCAAAAAGCCAACAGAAGGGCATACTTGAGAGTCCACCTCAGATGTTTTCCTCCTCATTAAAGATGAGCTAAAAAGAAGGCACTTTATGGCACAGAGCAAGCATCTATTTAAAGAGCTCAGTAATTAGTCAACCTGAGGATTAGTGGCACTCAATAGTGCTTGTAACAGAAGTGAGAGCTGTTCCACAATTACATTACTATTAGATGAGGAGACCTGCCAATCATTATACACAAAGAAGGCCATGAAAGTACTGCAAAGCCCTCCCCTACCAGCTTCTCCATTTGTATTGGTAGTAAAATATATGCAAACACGATCTACATAAGAAAATGTTGAGAGAACAACAGTTATAACAGCTGCAGAGAAAGTAGTAAACTCAGAAAAAGAGAGGCAATTGTCACAGCATGCACATCTGCACTCGTAACAGTGACAGTAGTAGAAGACAGAGGAACACCACAAACACTACGTGAAATCGAAGTTTGTCTACCTAAAGAATGCATAAATAGTATAGTAGCTTTTTCAACAGTAACAATTAATGAATCATTACAAATTGGCAGGTTTCTCACATGTATCACAAGCTAAAGTAATAACTTCAGTATACAAAGAAAAGTGTTGCAGAGAATGTAGAGAACTATAGAGCAATTTTGCTCTTTTCTTCCATTTATCACCAAAAGAAACTAACCTTGTTTGCAAAAAAGTGGAGTCTGCTATAGCACAGTTTGTGTAAGTTTTTCTCAAAATAATAAAGGAAGGTGATCAAAATGGCATTGTCTTGTCTTTGTCAAAGGCATGTGCCATGTTGGGCCACATAACTTTATTACACAAATTAGAAATACTATGAATAAGGCATGCAGCAAAGAAGTGGTTTAAGTCATACTCGGAAAAGCAAGCGAATTGATTTTTAGGTTTCACATATTATAAAAAGATTACTATTGGTCCTCTCTGCCTGCCACACCCCCTCCCCTCCCTCCTGTATGTATCACTCACCACCCAACTTCAACTGAGAAAGAATTAGTGTAAGATTCTTTATATTAAAGATTAATTTCTTTGATAAAAATTTCAAGGTAGGCTATTAGTGTTGATAGCTGTTAGCAGCTGTATATTAAAATATTTATACAAACTCTCAGCCATAAGTTGCAATTTGGTAAGTTTGACTAGTTTCAGATTAACCTGATTAGTTCAGCTTAAGACGCATTTGTTGATGTGGCAATATTACTGATGACCGGTTTTGTATTAATGACTTAAAAAGAATCTAAGATAAAGATTTCAAAATTATGTTGTAAGAGTTTGCAGTTTTCGCTGAGTGTTTTTTGAAATTTTTTTCCATTAACCTTTTTACAGTAGTTGTTTAAAAATATATTGACACCAACCCAGACAACACTTTTCATTATTGCCTGGGATGAATGTCCATTGCAGCATACCCCATCAAATAATAAAAAGTCATTTTCGTGAAGAGTAGCAAGTGCTACTGCACAGGCAATAGCACGTTGATTCGTACAGGCAAGAAAATCTCTTTCATGTTCTTTGAGAAGTTTGCTGATGACAATATAAGTGTAGACAATCATATTTAAAATAGTGTCTGATGGGTATTTTAGTCCTCCATGATCAAGTCTCTGTATCAAACTAAAATGTTCGTTTATTGGCAACTCCTTTTCAATCACAATTTCATTAAGGCAACTCTCACATTTCAGCTTCTTAATCACTGCATGAGCACAGTAGCCTGCAATTAAAGTTAAAGACGTTGCAATATCTTTCACTGAAAGAACATCGTCTACAGTTACACTGACTTCTATGTCTAATGTGTCTGTTTCTTCAACTTCAGAAAACATAAAATTTTTTATGGCCCCTACTGTGATATTGCCATAGGAAGGAGAACATTAAACTAAAGGCATTACACTTTGAATTCGAAGCTTCTTTTCTGCTTCATAGACTTGTGTCACTGAAACATTGTATTGGGAACCTGCAAGCTGTCTATACTTTCCAGAACGCCGCTCAAGCACATCTGTTTGTAGCTTGTCTGTCAGTAAATAGCTCATACCTAGCTCTTCAGTACAGTATCGAGCAATCTCTACAACGGCATATGTTGTATGCTGAACAGCAAAAAATGTTTCTTTTGTGAGAAACCCACTTGACAAGTGATGGAACTGCATCTGGTGTCAAACGTGGTTTGAGAAGGGGGGCTCTTAATAACTGACCAGTCCTTTCATCCACAATTTGTGTTTCCCAAATAACATCATCCTTGTGGAAGTGAACACGACATACCTGTAATTAAAAATGAATAAAAAATGAAAAAGGTGCTTACAACTGAATGTGATGACAATATTAATAGTGTGAAAACAATTTATGGATATAAAGCTAGTTTCTAGTTCTAAAATACAAATAGACTCCCAACTAAAATGCAGAAGAATACTCAAGTGATAAATGTGGCCATGGCATAGTAACTCTATAAAACACTACAATATCAAAACACATGCAGTTACATGTCATGGCAACAAGCTCTTAAAGAGATGGTGAAATGAAGAAAGTACTTGCCCCATCAATAATTACAAACATTGACTAATGTTTGTAGCATAATTCAATAACACTGATAATTTTTTTTATAATTTAGCCTTGAAGCTCATATATTCACAAGAGGGGTGGGATTTTTGCTTAATGTCTTGCTCTATTTCCCCCCCCCCCCCACCCCACACACACACCTCGGACACAAGAAAGCATGATGACACCAAACTCACACAGGTGTAATCCATAGAAGCAACTGTGACACAGTAACAGAATAATACAAAGTAATTGTCACACTGTGTAACCTTATGAAATACTTAAAGGTAGTGCTTTTTATCAGATAGACACTGTTTTGCTTTTGATATCAGTTCATAACTTACATAAAAACTGACAGTATGATGAACTAATACATTGCCACTTATGTGCTACCTATTAGGCTAAACATGAGCACACAGTTGCTTTCAAGTACTTTAGCTGTGTATCTATAAGACAGCTGTGTAGGCCACTGGCATGTATCTGAAATTCCAGACCAGAAAGTAAGAATTTGTAAAATCCACAAGTATTTTTTATTTTTTACATGTTTTCACAGTTTCTCCCTTTGCACTTTGAGATGGCCTGTTAATCCATTCATGTACTCATTCATTTTTCCTGTCTATGGTTCACTGTTAAGTCTAAAGCTTACTATATTCCCTAATAGTAACATTCCTTGCAATGACTTCAAATTCCCACCAATAATTTATTAAAAACAAGCGACTGAGACACTGTTTTTACTTCATTTTCAATTTTTGGATACACCACATTACTTGTTTTTGAACAGGAAACTTCATAAAGACCTTTACAGCAAAAAGAAACACTAAATACAGAAGCAGAATACATCGAAAGTCGTCTGTATCTTAAGTGCACGTACTTAACTATAAAACGACTTTTATTCCTAACAACAGGCAGCATAAACAGTAAGTAGAAATATATACTGAGATATTTAACTACGTAAGTATGACTGTGCTTAGGCTATACTGGTTGAACTTGCAGAATACAGAATTCGTGTAACCTATACCAGCTAAACTGTAGAATTGCCAGGGCAAGAAAACGAAACGCTATTTTCTTCGGCACTTATTCAGTTAAGATATGATATATTAGTCAAAATGTCGCTGATCTTCCTTACTGCATAAGTGCCTATTCTTTGTTAGCACACTTAACCTCTTTTAAGAAATAAACAAAACAAATACTCACTCTTCAACTTGAAGAAGGAGTGAAGTTATATCTGCGAATACTTGACAACCATTTCTTCCTCATTGCTTCATCCTCCGGAAATTTTAACACGGTTACTTTTGGTCCACTGTCGTAATTTCCTCTACAGTTCGGCACACAACAACGATACAGCATTTTGCAGGGAACGAAATTTTCACAGGCAAGAAAAACAGATCACCAATTTAGTGCACAGAAACTAAACAACCAAATCACGTACACTAACGCAGGAACACCATTCACTATAATAGTAAACTGACGCGAAACTCGCCGAACGACTATTCACAAGCACTGTTTGGTGAAACTGTTGAAGAAGGGACTATGTGTGTAGCCATCTTGTGACGTCACACACTACGTAGACAGGCTTTCTTTTACAGGGGGTGCTGCTCGCGCCCCGCGCCAGACCCTGCCACTTGTTTGTCGCCCACGCAGCAACCAGCAGGCACGCCTCCAATCAGCAAACGTTTCTGGTGCACCACCTGTCAGCGCGTTCACTTTCATCTTGTCCGTATCTCGAAGATCACGTCCTGTTTGTGCAGTTCCATTACGATTTTGCAACTTCGTTCGTTTTATGCACTGGATTTCTCGTGGTGATTACTATGAACGATCCATTGCACTCATCTACTGACCACGCGGAATCTGCATCTGTGATATATATTATGTGAATTGTAGGTGGAGAGGGGATGAAGGAAAGGACCCGCCAGGGTAGTCGACAGCGCTAACGCGCTGCATCCTGGACTCGAGTAGGCGCGCCGGCCCCAGATCGAATACGCCCGGCGGATTAACGGGGGCCGCTGTGCCGGCCAGCCTGGATGTGGTTTTTAGGCGGTTTTCCACATCCCGCTAGGTGAATACCGGTTGGTCCCCACGTTTTGCCTCAATTACACGCGTCGCAGACATTTGAAACACGTTCGCACTATTTCACGATTTACACTAGATGCAGACAGCTGGGGTACACTAATTCCATTCCTGGGGGTACAGGGTGGCGGCAGGAAGAGCATCCGGCCACCCCTAAAACTAACCTTGCCAAATCCGTTCTAACCACGCCGACCCTGCGATCGCTGCGGGACTATGGAGTAAGCGAAAGAAAGAAAGGGGAGGAAGGAAAGGAAAGGCGAGGAACTAATTTTATCAGCTGCATCAAGACCTTATGCAGAATCAGAGGTGACGAGGTCGAACTTTTACTTGTATCTGCGCTGAAGGTGCCTCTGGCAGGAATTAAGATAGCCAGTATTGAGACCGTGGACGGGAACTGTGGATAGCTGGCGCTAGGTGGGAATGTGGATCTACTGGGAAGCGTGCAGAGGTATTCTGCGCAATTGCGTCAAACACTGTGTCCGGTTGGCACAGTGTGTAACGCAATAGCCTAGTAAGCAGGAGATGCAGGGCTCGAGTCCTGGTCCTGATTCTGCATGAAGTCCTGATGCAGCTGATACCATTACTTACTTTTCTTTCTTTTCTCCCCTCCCCCCTCCCCCCAACTACAATTTACATAATAAAGGACAATAGTTGCGTTGCATATAGTTATGCAATTAATCCCACCAGACAAAAAATTGCTTACCATTGTGCCGTGGTTGGCAGTGCCCCAACTAACAGCCTAAGTTGGCAATACTTCCTCCGCCACCAGATCCGTTCGTAACCATAATGACCACACGCAGATGCGGGAAAAGCCACATGAAAAAGACACATGTACTCAATGTCTCCATCTTCGGAGCCAGCAGGCGTATGTTCATGCATTACGGCGATAGATCTTGGCCGCGTGTATATCATGGCTATGTTAATGTATTTACTGTGCTGTTCGTAGTAATTGGACCACCCTTCTGCTTTCTTATTATTTATTAGATCTATTCCTGCATTGCCGCTATTTGTTTTTATGTTATAACTGTTTACTCACATAACCAGAATTTCTGCTTTTCTTGCCACTGCCGGTGGGAGGCCCAGTTGGATAGTACCCATTTTGCGTGAAACGGTGTAAGGCCCAAATGGACAGTATCCATTTTCAGAGCACCAGTGTAAGGCCCAAATGACACAAGCCGCCGCCGTTTGGGGAGCAAAGCAAGGGGGGAATAAGTAGCAGCGGCCGCTTTGGGCTTCAAACTGAGAGATTCGCGAGATTATAAGATTTGTATCGAGTGCAACAGTTGGCACCGATGAAAATGTACGTGGGAAAACTGTGTGAGGGGGAGTAACAAATTATAAGTCGCTTGTGTGGGAAAATGTCCTCAAATCGGCTCTTCATTTTACTGTTCGCCTTCAGGCTTGCATTCATCACAGCTCGGTTCTGTCTTGGGTTTGTTTTTCCGGCAGTGTTAATTGTACATTAACAGTGACACACAGTTGTATGGGTAGGTTTACTGAGTTGGTCGATATGCTCCTCATGTATGAGTTCATTGAATGAAATGAAAGAGCGGCATCACTAAGCAACAGCATTGCTGTACAATGTTTAGTTTTAGGGTTGTTGCGTTACTGTGTTGTTTGTTGTACATTTTTGTTATTGGTTCTTCACTGTTGCGAAAGTATTTCAGGAGCACTGCATTAACAAACTGAACGTGGTGTGAATAGGGTCTCCCGACGGGTAGACCGTTGGCCGGGTGGAAGTCTTTCGAGTTGACGCCACTTCGGCGAATTGCGCGTCGATGGGGATGAAACGATGATGATTAGGACAACACAACACCCAGTCCCTGAGTGGAGAAAATCTCCGACCCAGCCGGGAATCGAACCCGGGCCTTGACGATTGGCATTCTGTCGCGCTGACCACTCAGCTACAGGGGGCGGACTACAAACTGAATAAATCGTAATTACATTATTATGCTGCAACGAGCGGCCGGTGATCGCAGGTCCCTTGTACCGTAATATTTAAAAGGTATCTTTTAACAGCCTCTGAAAGTTTCTTGATGGAGTTATAGTTCATCATGCAAAGTAAAAAAAAAAGAAGAATTGGAGCTGATTGACAAGAATATTTAGTAAGATACGTACACATAGACTGCCTACTACTAAGTCATTACTAAATGAAAATAATGTTGTGAGAATATCAGGGACAACAATTATTGTTATCTCCGCCAAGTAGCGAAGAGGACATCCCACCAGCCGGTACCGATATAGAGGTGCGTTCGATCAGTCACCTAGATAGTGGAGGGAGTGGGAGAGAGAGAGAGAGAGAGAGAGAGAGAGAGAGAGAGAACGACAGCGACAGCACAGTCACTAAGTGTGAGCCACGCTGCAGGAGAGGTCGTCGGAAGGCGTGGCTCAGATAGGCAAACCCTTTGGTTCTCGGTCGCTTAAAATAAGCGCTCACCACTAGAAGACCATTCGCATACAAAAATGAAGCACTTGTAGCAATGTGTTGACTGTTTTTCTTTGGACTTGCATTTCAATTTGGGCACAGCTAGAAATGTTAGAAGATCTCCCTCCCACAATTCTTCAAGAAGTGACAATAATTGTTGTTTTCCTTTGTTACTACTTATTTCGACGGTTTATTATGTATGATAAAATGATACAGTATGTATTATGGACTAGCAACATGGATTTAGCACATTTTATAATACGTAGAAAGTTATCTTTATTTTTATGTAGCTTTCCGTTGAAAGTACTTTAGGGAATAACAGTCCACATGTAAAAATATTAGTTTTCTCTTCTAGTGGCAAAAATAATGGAAAGTATTGACAAAATATGTTAAGTGATGTACTGAAATAATACAACACCATTATTTAATTAACGTCCAAACTAAAAAAAAAAATAAGCTGGTTATGTACAGGACATGAAAAAATAACAAAGCAAATATTAAAGAGAGGCGAAATTAATCGAACTGTTCGCTCAGAAAGTAAGTGTTCATAATTTTCCCTGAATTGCACACCAAGGTATATTGAAGTGGCGAGTGAAAATTTGTACCAATGCTTATTAGGCAGGTAAGCTAGCCACTAAGCCACCTTTTCACAGCGGGTCACATAACTGCAGGGATTTCCCTGGTCCACCTCCCTCCACGTTCCAAATTCTCACTGCTGCGCAAGTCCACTTTAAATTTTACCTTGCAAACGAACATTTGTGTAAGTACCTACACGAGGCTAGATCCACCATTTACATTCGATGCTGAGGTGCAATTCCAGAACTTGCAGAGTCTCGGCATTTCTGTTAGTATCAAATTACAATGAAATGAATACCCTTAGGTGCATACAGGCGTTGATATAAGTCAACGGGGACAGCTGAAAATGTGTGCCCTCGACCGGAACTCGAACCCGAGACCTTCTGCTTACATGGCAGACGCTCTATCCGTCTGAGCCACCGAGGACACTGAGGATAGTGCGATTGCAGGGACTTATCTCTGTGCACGCCTCCCGTGAGACCCACATTCGCAACTTATTGTCCCGCACTATATTCGTAGTGTCCCTGCCCATCATACTCCTTACTCGCGACTTTACCGCTGATTTCCGTAAGAGTTCGGGCACTGTTTGTGCATCCGCATAGAAGAAGATGGCCCAGTGGCCGGTGAGCCTTATATATATATATATATATATATATATATATATATATATATATATATATATATATGTTCTTTCGGTCATTTCTTTTAATGTTTACGGGGGAAGTTAAAGCAGACAGGGCCGGCAGTGAGAACTTGGATCGAGGAGAGAGGCGTGTGAGGATAATCTATAGAGTTGTGCGAATTGCTGTGCGTAGGTGGCTTAGTGGTTAACGCACCTCTCTAGTAAGCAGGAGACCTGGATTCGATTACCGGCGATTCTACGAATTGTCACTTGCAGCTTCAGTCTGTATGCATAAAATGTCGGTATCGGACCAGCAAAGTCTCAGAAATTGTGTCCTTTCATTTGTATAAGTATTTATACATATCCTACAAGTCAGTCATTTTCAATGGCGTTAGAGGGAGAGGCTATATACAACACAGAAAACCATTAACATGTATAGGGATGTTAACTAGAGGTCGATTTTCTCTCCTGTTTTTAACGGAGAATGACATACCCACTGGTGAATAACATTCTAACTAAAACCCAGAACCACTGAATTTGGATCATGTGCGTTGATATTCACCGATACAACTATGTAGTAAAATTCAAGCTTGGGTCACACTTCATAATTCCTTGAACACTGCCAGCAATAAAGGTATTCTGGCTCATTTACAATGAAAGTTGTACTTCAACAAATTTCAAATATTTCATACTTCCATTCCTAGATAATCATAACATCCATTTCTCTTCTTTCCGATTAATGCAAAAGGACGCTCCCAGGCACAAAGCTATATCCGGAAACAACAAATTTTTGCTCCATGGTAGCAAAAGTCCTGTCAAAACAAGATAGTGGTACAAAAGTATCATTGTTTCGTTGTTTTACCCAAAGCAACACCCACACCAAAAAAGTTCTAGTGTGCAATTTTTACTTTATAATAATATTCAACGTTCTTTTACATACCATATTTGATGCAGTTTTTTGAGGCACAGTTTTTCTAGCTGTAGAAATATAATATATTCTAATATTCCTTCTACTTTACTGGACATTCTCCTTTCAGTCTGAGGGATCTACTTTCCTTTCTAAGCTTTTACTAACAATACAATATCCCTTGTAGTGAAATTAACGTTAGATACACCCGCCGTTTTCATTGATAGTCAACGTTTTAAAAGACGGTCAACTTTACCACTACAAATAGCTCGAATTGTAAACATAAGAAATGACATCAATTGCAATGGTAGCATGTCCCATGTGATGCACCACTTTATTCCAGCGAAACCCAAATATTGCCAAAAGTGTGACGCGCAGCCTTCTTTGAGGATTTGTCATCCGTTTTGCAAATTTTCGGCTTGTAACGTTTTGGGTCAAGTCGCATATCACCGTATCCCGGCTTGTACCGTGTGTGAACGTGCTCCGCACCAGGATGAACTTTACTCCGATCTCCACGTAGCGGAACACGGCTATCGTACGCGTAATGAGCAAAGTGTAAGATACACAAACAGTATACTTCTGTGTCCATTACATTATGACAGGTAATGCTTTTTTTTCTATTTTTTCTCGACTTCGGGTATTTTTGTGAGGAAACATTACCTCGAAAAGCGTAAATTTGTCAGATATGTGGATTTTGTAGCTTTTTGTATTTCTAGATAATTATTGTTTCTTACTCTATAGTACTGGGTTACGGTTTCTCGCAGGTGTATGTGGACTTATTTCTAGCTCAGATGCAGTGAACACCGGATAAACCACGGAGGGAATAACCTGGAAAGATCATCTTTAGTTGCCTTTTCAGTTTTTCTGGATTTTCAGTTGTACATCTCCTCACGAAGCCTCAGTGGAAACTGTCTTCACTTTTAGGACTTCAGAGCATGCCCTTCCCGCCTAGCCTCAAGTAATAGTCTACGGTTAGCTAAAAGACGAGAAAGTTTGTTGACCTCTTTCATCGAACTATAGACTGACTGTTAAACGGTAACCAAATGATTCATACAGCTGTTAAAAGCTGCAGAGCCAACATTTTCGTAGAAATACACTACTGTAAACAGCAGGACGTTGATAATACATTTACAAACGCATCTAAATTTCACTATAACACTGTTGGTGGAAATTATTTACTTGAAAATATTCACGTGCATCATAAGGAGAACGAAGAAATGTTATTTTATTTTACGACAGTTAGAGCAAATACAAATATTACGTTGTTAATTGTTCTCGAAACTTCATTTCCTACACTATCAGAATAAAGCCTGGTGTGGTTTGGCGCCGTTGTAACTTTGAATCTCCAAATCATTTTTCTTATCGTATTCGCTTTGTTTTCCGCAAACACTTTTGTAATTAATTTTTGTTGCAAATAATGAAGTTCAGAGAAATGACTGTGCGTTCCTTAATGGATCTGAGGAAAAACTTAAGTTCCTTCAAAACTTTTGATCACAGCCTACATCTGACTGCAAAGTGAGGCAAAAACTCTTTGAATAACTTCTCGGCAGAATATCAGTCTTCCATTTAGCAACATTAATTAAACTCTCCGCAAGCCACACGGAAATTGGCCACCACAAACTCACATTCACCGGTAACGTGTCCTTGTCAGTGGTTCAAACGTATTACGGATACATTTCTGAGGGTTGCAGGCGCATGTGTTAAGTTCTTTGAGCATTATGTTTTAGGCCTACGTTCCGTCTTTAGGCTAGACTGGGTACGGTTGAAACGATTTGGCTTTTATCGCTCATATTATTGTTGTTTGTAAAACAATCGACAAAGATGATATGTCAAATTAAAGAGCGTGTTTCTAGCTGAGAAACGGCTTTGTCACTTTTGTTCCTGTGGTGCAATTTTTACAAAGATTCAAAATTTAAAAAACAATCCGTTTTATTTTAATTGTCCCCATACTAGACGCGGTTGAAACAGTGATTGGGTCTGTTGAAACACATCCAAATAATACAAAATATAGTATTGCAACATGTTTTATTTACCGTTAATTCTAGTTAAATGCGTAATTAAGGCACTATATGACAACATTAATTAGCCTTAATGATTTTGATATTTATAAAGATATTTCTAAATAATAAACTGAAACATTTCTTCAACCAAATAAACGTAGCCTACAGAACAAATTAAAAGCGAACATTATTCGATAAATTAAACATTTAGCTTATGGATCAATTTGAGTATTCTGAGTCACAGTTGTGACAAACGTAGCTAAGACCACCTTCTGTGCTTTCTTCGTGAGCCCACTGTTTACAGGTGACGCACTAACCCCATTTTTCTCCGGATCTGCTCTCTGAATATGGTGATGAACAATACGGTAGAATTCTTCCTCCTCTGATGACATTTCCTGTTGACTATTATTTTTTTCGTTTTTATTACCTTTTCCATCATCCAGTCTTTTCTTAACTTACTTAACCTTGGTCCGTTTCAAACTTGCTTCATGTTCTTTTCTTATGTCTTCTTTCTCTGGTGTATCAGTGCAGATCGTAGACTTTCTAGTTTTTCGCTCTTTAAGCCCATTATATTTCTTCTGGGGAGCTTTTGGTAAAGGCCATATTGCCTCCAGTTTAAATACAATAGCATCATTAGAAATTGCTTGTGCACTTTTAGACGGTCTCAGTGAAGTTTCCTGAAGGATAATGCTGCTGGGAAGTCGAGGTGGTGTAGCCCCATTCAACGTTTCCTGACGTTCATCAATATTTTCTTGCTGGGTTGTTGGAACAGGTGAGTTATTGACAGCCAGTTGTTGAACTGTTGTCTCTGCTACTGCAGACTCAGCTGTATTTCCGGGATTAGGTCTATTCGTTACAAATGCAGGAGAAAAATCGAGCTCAGTAAACAGATGTCGGTTATATGGGTAAATTCCTGTTTCGCAAAAGCCGGCTTGAATGTTGGAAGATGTTAGGGTGAGGGCATAGCAGACGCTACATTCCCCAGAATGTCGTAAATCGACATTGTTTTACCCGGATGGCGTCGCATCCATGCATCACAGGTCAAGTTTACAGCCTTCTTCAAAGTGCCATATGCAGATCGATTAAGTGGCAGGAGTTTGTGAGAGCAGTGGGGAAGGAAGGACAGTAAGAAAATGCCACTGTTCTTGCAAAAGGCCCCTTGCGTTAATATGAACATCTGAGGAGTGGTTATCAAGTATGAGTAACACTTTATGAGACGGAGATACACATGCGTGCTTCTTGAAGTGTTCCAAGAAATTCTTATGTAACTCATCCTGCATCCAACCAGAGGAATTTGCAGTTCCAGCAGACCCTCCTGGCCCATCCCTAACGAAATGGTCTTGGAAATGTACTCGTGGATAGATAAGGAATGGTTGAGTAACATTGTCAATGAAGTTTTCTGGAGAAGTTACTATCCCTTGTGAGGTAATGGGCGAGTTGTGGCACCCTGAAAATATTCTAAGTTCGGAGTTGGCGGGGCCGCGCGGGGGCCGCTCGGCAGGCCGACCGCGTGGTGCCGGACAAGAGAGGGCTGGCCCCAGCGTCAGCGTGCCTGGGAATTCCATGGCGACGCAGTGTCGATGAAGGAGACACGCCGGCAGGGCCAAAGATGGCGGACTTTGTCAAACCATAATGGCAGACATTTCGCAGTTCGTATAGAAATTAGTAGTAGCCAGAGGAATCATGATACATCAAAACGAAACATGTACATTACTATTATTTGCACAACGATTCTGATGGTGTAATCAGATTTTCAATATCTTTATTAGTTTAAAGTTTAGTATCTGACTGTAAATTATACAAGTAACACCCAGCAACGAATTTCCAAACTCTAAATGGTTCATACGATTTTGTCGATCACATGTCTTTAGAATGCTATTAGAGTAAACCTAAATTGGTATGAATTTCAGGAATGTAACTTGAATAGTGCATTGGAGGTCAGGCCATAAGTACTTCACAGTTACACGAGAAATGATAGCAGAATGCTTATAAATATATTTATTCATCATGTCTTTGTTTATATCCTATATACTATTCATGAAGAAAATGGTCAATTACTTTCTGTGTTTTAGAAAGCCCAGAGACATTAGGATACTGGCTTACTTATGTTCTATTCCTTTGATATATATTTATTTAATTTGTTTATGTATTTAATAATGTGTGTTAGAGCGTGTTTATGGTCCAGCCATAGGGATATTTATTTAATTTCACACTATTTAAAAGTAAATCCAGTATTTCGAATGTGTTTCATTATGTTTGTGAGTATGCGTTGGCTTGGAGACAGGACGGGAGCACTCTAGCGAATGACAGCGATCGTACCAAAAAGGAAACGAGGAGAGACTGCATGGGAGTGGGGGAAGAGCATCGTTTCGAGAGAGGACAGGGCAGTTCTGAAAAGGGCGGCGTGAGGGGCAGTCGCACAGGACATGGAGAGTTCTGGGCAGTGCAAAGGCAATGGATGCGCAGTCCCGGGAAAGACTTGGAGAGTGGAGCAGCTTGCACTTCGTCACAGGAGATAGAAATATTTCGGAGTGACGACTTGTTCACTTGTGATATCTCCGTGGCTTCTGCAGTGAAGACGTAGTATGCATTTATAAGCGAGCTATGTTGTTGGCTCTGAGCACTATGGGACTTAAGGTCTGTGGTCATCAGTCCCCTAGAACTTAGAACTACTTAAACATAACTAACCTAAGAACATCACACACATCCATGCCCGAGGCAGGATTCGAACCTGCGACCGTAGAAGTCGCGCGGTTCCGGACTGAGCGCCTAGAACCGTGAGACCACCGCGCCCGGCAGCTATGTTCTTGCTCATAACTAATTACGTGAAGTAGGATTCTATTGTTTTCCTGTTATTCAACTTATATTTTATTAATTTGCTGGATCATCGACACCAATAAGTGTTTTGCAGTAAGAAACGGTATTCTAAAAGGTACTTCTGCTATCGTACTCATCATTTAAAGTCGTTAAGATAGTACCTGCATATTTTATTTAATTGCCATCTTTCATTTATAAATTACTATGTTACATTCAAAATTCGCAATTTCCGAGTGATAGGAACCTTCAACCATTCGATTTATGTGTGTATTCATATTGTATACTGTAGACTCAGCAGTATTTGGCATGTAATGCGGCAACTACGTATCCCAGCCCCCAGACAACGAAACCAGCCAAAACTTTTAATATTTCAACCCTGAGTCTGTGGGTACGTAGTTGAGGGCCATCACACCATTTACTATTGAAAGCCCGCACTCTAAAATACCCCTTTTAGCTGAAGTTTCTGAACCTTCTTGATGAGCACCACGTCTATCTACAACTTTAGCTGGTTTCTGAACGGTTGTTGTGCCTGTTTCATTGGTGTTATATACATCTTGGGGTTCGAAGTTATAACGGTCCTTAACAATGGCCAAATTCTCATAGAAAGCATCGACGGCACATACGGACGGTTCAGGGTTTCGTCTCATAATCATTCCTCACCAGCCATTTCGTCGTCCCAAGTTCGAGATCGTGATAAATTATACTTAATCATACGTTCGTACGCCAATTTTCATATCTCTTCCTTAGATAGTCCAAAATATATATATATCTGCACATTGAATAAAATATTTTGATAATTCTTGCTCTTGCTATTCATCAAACACTCTGTTGAGTGCTCTATATCCCATACCTTCATTGTCCTCACCAGTCGCATCTCGATTTCGTATGTATCCCAGTAGAGAACAGTGGTTTATTCCATGCAGATCCGCTGCTTTTCGTATTAAGTTTTCAGCTTTTACCCCTTCAAATGCAACTTTATACCCCGACAAATCAATCTGCCCTTTGGATGTCTTTCTCGCCAGAACTCTAAGCATCTACAAAACAAAACGAATGTAATATATAGACTATTTCACCTGTACCCACAAAAAGTGTTTCAACAGCCCCAGCCCCAGCTTTGGTAAAAGACAGTTTACAGTAGTGGTGATAATAACAACACGTAAAACTAGTCATTATTCCGAACTCTAGAAACTACATAAAAGTTACAGACACTCAATATTTTGAGTTAAATAAAATATACCATATTAGTATAAATATTGGCTATTAAAACACAGTAGGCCCTCCTGTACGTGACGACAATGCGCAGGGAGCGGTGCAACACTGAGATTCGTGTTCAGATCTGCCACCCTCTTCCTTCTCCCATTCACCCCCAACTCCCTGCGTAAGCGTTCCAGGGATATTTACTTTGTTTCAACTGCCCTTTGTTTCAACCATACCGAGTCTGCCCTACGTACTTCAAAGTATTAGCTTCATACACACAATAAAAATTTGGGACCTGTTCTTACACTCAGCCCTCCTTCAAGGAGAGCGGTGCAAATATGTTTTCTCTGGAGGTATTTAATTTGTGGCGCTGCTGGACCATCAAGTTGATCAAGCGGTTTCACTGGAGAGAATGACGTATGGGAAGGCTGGGGAAAATGGCCGTCCTAAGTAAAATGCTGTTTTTTGTGATATGATGTTGTACATAAACATACGAAATGTATCTGTGCAAACTGTATACACTCTATACATGGGTACTTTGCTCAATAGGTGGCGCAAGGTGGCGAAAAAGAGAGAAAAGAAAACGAAGACTCAGACGAAGTGTAATATGGTATTCTAAGGCTTATGTTTGGATGTCTCTTCCTAAACTGTTCCTCCCAGTCCCTGCCGTCCTTTTTTTTCCTCTGTTTGACGAGTGCGTGTGGTACATAATTCTGCCCAACAAGCTGAAATGCCAAGTGGCTTAAATCAGTTACTGGTATGGAATAATATCTTCGTTGCATGTCAAAAATATGATCAAGGAGTTTTTTCTCTCGCTGCTCGTTGAAGACGCATCTGAAGTTGCAAAGAATCTTTTTTTTCAGTAGTATCACGTTTTTATTAAGAACATTTCTCTTAAATGTATTTCTTTAGGCAGTGAACTGTTTGGCTGCTGTACCATAGCGCATCATTTCTTTTCTTGCTGCATCCAAACCATGTTCCATAACTTGAGAATCCCATAAGTGTTGTAGTGATTTTCTTAAATAATTTTACAGCATCTTAGCATACAGTAATAATAAGAAAACAAATCTTTTCACTAAGTTGTTGCACACTAATGTGTTATTATACCTAGTTTATGAAATAATCTTATCAATTCTGTCATTTGGAAACAAGATACGAAGTGGCCACTTTGCCCCATCAGGCGACTGGCCATTATGCCCGATTGGAAGCTAATGCGCTAAATGTTGTTTGAGTGTTTTGTATGTAACCTAGGAAATTCATAAACGTTTGGTTTCGAAGGTTAGAACCATAGAGGTATAATAAGGGTAGGTGGCGCTACAGATGAAAGCTGGACATTGATTTGAAGCTAGCGCCGCAATGTCAGTGGGTTCCAGTCATGAGCAGACTAATATGTACAATTGTTTCTTGTAACTTATTTCTATCGTGTCCGTTCAACAATTGTTTTAAATAGTAAATATTATAAAGCTTTCGTGACTAACAGTATCAGAAAGGCACTTTCAGACGTTTTTCTGGTCTTAAAAGCATATTTGATCCAGTAATACGACTCATTTGGCTCGTTAATGTAACTTTGTTTTTGTTCCACGTTGAATAAACAAGAGCGACTTATGTGATATGAAAAGGCAGCTTTTGTAAACCATCGATGACGAAACTCATATTCCATCCATGTCCTGTTACGAATGAGATTTGATTCCTTTACACTATAATCAGAACGACTAGTACTGCTGAAAATGGTGCAAACTGGCAATTTTTGTCGAAACATTTCCATCGGATGAGGATATTTGGGGATACTAACATGGCGGACGTCATAATCGAGTTTGTGACGTCGTGACAACTTCCCTTATTTCCTTATTATACTTACATGGCTAAAAATAACGTTATACCAACATTATAGCAACTAACTGTCATAACATATATTTTAATACATGCGAATTAATTTGTCATTTGCCTTACATCAGACCTAGAGAAAACACAAAATATTTCACTGCAGGAGTGCGCGACACTATCCGCACGAAACTTGTTGACGAAACCAAAGACGTCTCTTCGAAATTTTTTAAATGGTTCACCACTACATTGCAAAAACTCCAAGAGAATTAAACCAAGTGACCACTTTACTCGCCCTGGCCTCTATAGCCGTCTTTACACTGCAACTAAATTTTGAGCAATTTCCATCAATTTTAATTTCTCAAAAATAATTTTTGGAACAGTGAAAGCTTTTATAATTAAAACAATTCCTCCGCGATTGGAAAAAAGCTTTAAAGCAAGGAAATATTTACATTTTTAAAACTAAAAAATTAAAAATTAAAATATTGTTTTTTGTTTGAAAATGTAACAATAATGAAGTTTACCGTTAGTTGTTGTTCAACACCCACAACTAGCTGGCTTAGCAATTCTTTCTTTTCCCATAACACATAGGTTAACAAGTTATTTTCTGTCGACTGACAAGTGGCACTTCCTGGCTCAGCTGAGGTAACACACAATAGGACTCCTAATTCAAATGAGTAATTCACTGATCCATTGCAAATAACATTAACCTAGAACAACGATGAGAATACTAAGCAACTTAACCGGCCGGTCAACAACTTCCCCTTTTCTGTTGCCAAGTCTGGTAGGTGGGCAGCCTTCCCACAGTTGTTACTTACATGTCAGTTCGCCTGTTCACTTCCCTGCCCCTACATTCAGAAAGGACCGTGCACTATTTAGACGATTCTAAGAAGACGGCTGTGGTAATAACTAGTCTGGATTCCACACACAACGATGCGGAATTTGATACGCTTGCAGAAAACTTTACAATTTGCAAACAGAAGCCATACAGGTCGATCGTTCAGATCTTCACGTAACAGGCTGCGTTACAGATAACCCGTCCTAGCCCACAGTCATCGTCAGCTGGTGCCCGTCCGACTGACGGTCCACAAGCAACTGCCTTTACCTCTAGTCATGCGAACATAGTACGGCAGAGATATAGCGGCTAGTAAAAAAATTTTTGTGCCTACAGCTTAGTGCTAACCGCCAGCTAAAGTGCCACAATCGACACAAAACAGACAGAGAGGTCTTTTTTATGAAATTCATGACCACCTTCAAGAGAAACTCTACAAAATGGCTCTGAGCACTATGGGACTTAACATCTGTGGTCATCAGTCCCCTAGAACTTAGAACTACTTAAACCTAACTAACGTAAGTACATCACACACATCCATGCCCGAGGCAGGATTCGAACCTGCGACCGTAGCAGTCGCGCGGCTCCGGACTGAGCGCCTAGAACCGCGAGACCACCGCGGCCGGCAGAAACTCTACAGTCACAGAAATTCATCCAATGGACGAAATTATATGTAATCTGATAGTCAACCTCACACTATATGGCCACTCTGTATATCCGTTGTTGCGTGTAACATGAATGATATTCTCCAGTGCGTACTGCCGTATTTCAACACTGTGATTGCAAGGTATTGGTAATCAGAAAGGAAGACAATAAACATGTGTCAGTAGTAGAATCTATAAGTTAAAAGTGTCTTAAAGTTTTTACCAAAGTGCCACCGACTGTCTTATTCTTCGAAATATACCCACGGAGATCATACGCTATTAAGAAGTCTCGATCTACAAGGATAGTTTTCATTCATTAGTCTCACATTTGTCGTAGTTTTTCAACCAGAACGGAACTATAAATTGATTTTAATAGGCACGTACAGTGTTATTGCTCTGTGAATCTCATTAGTTTATGGTATTCTATCGCTGAGAATATCAGAAGAAAATCATTTGCGTGTTCTAACTCGAATATTTATAATAAAAATTCGTATTAGTTATCTGAAGTTGTCAGGAAACGAACAAATATCTAGACTGCCATCATTTACTACTGTCACGGCACACAAGAAATTACCATTACTGTGTCCAAATCATTAAAAATAGTGTGTCCCAAAAGTTTGGTGACTAATTTTATACCCGTCATAAAAGTGACGTTAGTGCAGTAATTAACGTGACAGCTTGGACTAACAATCGTGGACAACAGATCTACATTCGACCGGAAGCAGCTACTAGGGTAGCAGAGTACGTGTGGCGTGCACACGGGGGTTTTTTTAGGTTAGAGGGACCCCCCCTTGGGCGAAACGATAAAATACCTGACGGCTTACCAGAGAGGACATTATCATCGTTGATAAAGAACGTCCGTCCTCAGAGACCAAAAACAGGAAAAGTTAACGTAATATTGGTAAACTGCAGGGGTATCCAGGGCAAGGTTCCTGAATTAGTATCTCTTATTGAAGGAAATAGTGCGCATATAGTATTAGGAACGGAAAGTTGGTTAAAACCGGAAGTGAACAGTAACGAAATCCTAGACACAGAATGGAATATATACCGCAAGGATAGGATAAACGCCAATGGTGGAGGAGTATTTATAGCAGTAAAGAATTCAATAATATCCAGTGAAGTTATTAGCGAATGCGCATGTGAAATAATCTGGGTTAAGTTAAGTATCAAAGGTGGGTCAGATATGATAGTCGGATGCTTCTATAGACCACCTGCATCAGCAACCGTAGTAGTTGAGCGCCTCAGAGAGAACCTGCAGAACGTCGTGAAGAAGTTTCGTGATCATACTATTGTAATAGGGGGAGACTTCAATCTACCAGGTATAGAATGGGATAGTCACACAATCAGAACTGGAGCCAGGGACAGAGACTCTTGTGACATTATCCTGACTGCCTTGTCCGAGAATTACTTCGAGCAGATAGTTAGAGAACCAACTCGTGAAGCTAACGTTTTAGACCTCATAGCAACAAATAGACCGGAACTTTTCGACTCCGTGAATGTAGAAGAGGGTATCAGTGATCAAAAGTCAGTGGTTGCATCAATGACTACAAGTGTAATAAGAAATGCCAAGAAAGGAAGGAAAATATATTTGCTTAACAAGAGTGATAGGGCACAAATCGCAGAATATCTGAGTGACCACCATCAAACTTTCATTTCTGAGGAAGAGGATGTGGAACAAAAATGGAAAAAATTCAGAAACATCGTCCAGTACGCCTTAGATAAGTTCGTACCGACTAAGGTCCAAAGCGAGGGGAAAGATCCACCGTAGTATAACAATCATGTACGAAAGGTACTACGGAAACAAAGAAAGCTTCATCATAGGTTTAAGAGTAGTCGAATCATAGCTGATAAGGAAAAGCTGAACGAAGCGAAAAAGAGCGTAAAGAGAGCAATGAGAGAATCATTCAACGAATTCGAACATAAAACATTGGCAAACAATCTAAACAAGAACCCTAAAAAGTTTTGGTCATATGTAAAATCGGTAAGCGGATCTAAATCCCCTATTCAGTCACTCGTTGACCACGATGGCACCGAAACAGAGGACGACCGAAGAAAGGCAGAAATACTGAATTCAGTGTTCCGAAACTGTTTCACTGCGGAAAATCGTAACACGGTCCCTGACTTCAGCCGTCGCACGGACGCCAAAATGGAAAATATTGAAATAAACGATATCGGAATTGAAAAACAACTGCTATCACTTAGTAGCGGAAAAGCATCCGGACCAGACGAGATACCCCTAAGACAGTGATTATGCTAAAGAACTTGCTCCCTTTCTATCAGCAATTTATCGTAGATCGCTGGAAGAACGTAAAGTACCTAGCGACTGGAAGAAAGCGCAGGTCGTTCCCATTTCAAGAAGGGTCATAAATCAGATGCGAATAATTATAGGCCTATTTCGCTTACGTCAATCTGTTGTAGAATAATGGAACATGTTTTGTGTTCTCGTATTATGACGTTCTTAGATAATACAAATCTCCTTCATCATAACCAACATGGATTCCGCAAACAGAGATCATGTGAAACTCAGCTCGCCCTATTTGCCCAAGAAATTCACAGTGCCGTAGACACTGGCGAGCAGATTGATGCCGTATTCCTGGACTTCAGGAAGGCATTTGATACGGTTCCGCACTTACGTTTAGTGAAAAAAATACGAGCTTACGGAATATCGGACCAGGTTTGTGATTGGATTCAGGATTTCCTAGAAGAAAGAACACAACATGTCATTCTTAACGTTTCAAAATCTGCAGATGTAGAGGTAATTTCGGGAGTACCGCAGGGAAGCGTGATAGGACCTTTATTGTTTACAATATACATAAATGACTAAGTTGACAACATCGGTAGCTCCGTGAGGCTATTTGCAGATGACACGGTTGTCTACAAGAAAGTAGCAACATCAGAAGACTCGTACGTACTCCAGGAGGACCTGCAGAGGATTAATGCATGGTGCGACAGCTGGCAGCTTTCCCTAAACGTAGATAAATGTAATATAATGCGCATACATAGGGGCAGAAATCCATTCCAGTACGATTATGCCATAGGTGGTAAATCATTGGAAGCGGTAACGACCGTAAAATACTTAGGAGTTACTATCCGGAGCGATCTGAAGTGGAATGATCACATAAAACAAATAGTGGGAAAAGCAGGCGCCAGGTTGAGATTCATAGGAAGAATTCTAAGAAAATGTGACTCATCGACGAAAGAAGTAGCTTACAAAACGCTTGTTCGTCCGATTCTTGAGTATTGCTCATCAGTATGGGACCCTTACCAGGTTGGATTAATAGAAGAGATAGACATGATCCAGCGAAAAGCAGCGCGATTCGTCATGGGGACATTTAGTCAGCGCGAGAGCGTTACGGAGATGCTGAACAAGCTCCAGTGGCGGACACTTCAAGAAAGGCGTTACGCAATACGGAGAGGTTTATTATCGAAATTACGAGAGAGCACATTCCGGGAAGAGATGGGCAACATATTACTACCGCCCACATATATCTCGCGTAATGATCACAACGAAAAGATCCGAGAAATTAGAGCAAATACGGAGACTTACAAGCAGTCGTTCTTCCCACGCACAATTCGTGAATGGAACAGGGAAGGAGGGATCAGATAGTGGTACAATAAGTACCCTCCGCCACACACCGTAAGGTGGCTCGCGGAGTATAGATGTAGATGTAGATGTAGAAGCAGGTAGTGGTGAGTAGTGGACGTGTGACTGCAGCGTGGCGACATTGCAGGGTTTGAAATCGCGTTAGAAAAATGTCTCTAAATCAAGATCTCTGCAATGTTTCCAAGAATAGAAATGAGTGTGTCAAGTGTGTTGCATATCTTGACTCCCACGCAAAATCAAAGACTTCATTTAAATGCAAAATTCGGACAATTCTTTTTTGGAAAAAGTCATCAAGGGTGGCGAGACCCGGTGTTACCAACACGAACCTACTACAAAGCGAGAACTTGCAGACATTCACACGAAGGGTCAACGCTTTGGTGACATAACCGATATTTCGTGCAATGTGACTCGTAAGTAGAACAACATCCCAGGGAAATGCTTTTCTGAGAGTTTCATATTGTTGTATGAACGTTCTCTGCGTTGTACAGAAATGGCGGGAGAGTATGCCGAACACGTTAAGCACTAGAACCACCCTCTTAAAGTTGCTTTATTTCTCATTAAGCCAGTCTCTAAACTTTTTGGACTGATGGGGCGGCGTTAGGCTAATTCGTGGTGAACTCAATCGTGCATCAACTGAGATACAAACAGATTAGAAGAGTCATACTTCATAAAATGTTCACCACTTCACTCATAATCTAAGGGGTACCTCTATTTATGTTTACTTAAGTTCAGTTTCTGTTTCTCTTTATTGCATTTCGCTATAAAATATATGAACGTAACGTAAACAAAAACCACGCCACACGATATTATTAAACAGGTAAAACTATGTCCATAAATTAATTCGAGATGAAAATAACTGCAATATACGAACTGGTAGATGATAATGTTATAGAAGTCCAAGAATTTAGTGAAATGCCTCAACGTGAGATCCCAATGCAGAACTTTATTCAGTCTGAATTCTGTGTTCGAGAGTACAATTTGTCGACTGTCGTCAGAAATTGTTTGCCTCCATGACATGTTGGCCTCTTTGTTCCCACATGCTTCTTGGGGGCCTGCTCTGTGTACACAGCTGTTCAAAACAACCTTTTGCGTTCTCTCTGTACATGAATACTCGCCGTTGGTGGGTTGTTCGATAATCTGCAGTTACCACATCCAGAATTATCTGCAAAGTTTTTGGAATAGCAGCAGCTTTGATTTACGTTGCGCGTTTCCAGACTATAGTAATAACTGCAAGAGAGACTGAATAGAGCCACAGCATTCAGTTTACTGGTCACATTATTCAATTACACTGGCGACCAGTTATCTCTCAGAGAGTTAGAGGCAGGCGGAGGTCTCACCGTCGATTGTTTGTCTATAGAATTTGCTGATAGCTTGGAAACGCCAGCAGTTGGTGGCTGTGGAACGTAATCGGGAATGCTGTGAGCACTCGCTTAATGGGTTAAACATTTGCTGCTGGCGGCAGAGGGGACCAGGTGATGCTGTGCGCGTGTCTCGGAGCTGTTGACTGCAGCCATTATCGTCCCACGAGGCTGCTTGCGTTTGTGTGTGCGCGCTATAAATATCGATAACCGCTGCTGGTTGTTCTCTGCAGCACGTGGACAGAGGACTCATCCGTGGAGATGCGTCAGCTTTTGTTTCGGCTACCCAGAAATCTCCTCAACTATCGTCCCTCTACTTTCATCACGTTTAATTCCAGTGAGGATGGTTATTAATTTTCGGAAACAATATAGTGTTCTCATAAACTATTTGACCGTAAGTATCCGGGAGCCTGTGTAAAAGGAGACTGGTCAGTAAAGGAGCAGGAACAGAAGAATGGATATGTCAGGGGAGTACAGTGACTTCGAATGTGGACTAGTGACGGGATGTCACCTGAGTAACGAACATTTCAGAGTTTCTATAGCTACCCAGGTCGAATGTTGGTGATGTGACTGAGAAGTGGAAATGCAAATGAACAGCAGATAAACCGAAATCAGGCAGATCTCATGAACTGATAGACAGCTACTGCCGAGCATTGTGGAGGGTGGTTGTGTAAAAGTCTCAGTATATCAGTGGGAAAAATCATTCTTGAGTTCCTAAACTACCAGAAGTCCAACTAGCACAATGCTGTGCTTTGGGAATTAGAAAGAATAGAGCACGATGACGAAGCAGCTCCTCATAAGCCAAACATTCTGTGGTCAATACTAAACGACACTTGGGGTGGAGTAAAGAGCGACTCCTTTGTACAGTGGATGGCAGTAAACGACGGATATGGTGTGATGACTCACGCTACAACTTGCGTCAATCCGATAGAAGGGTCTGAGTTTTGTGAGTGCCTGGTGAATTTTGCGTGCCATTATGTGTACCGCCGCAGTGAAGTACGAACGGGGAGGAAGAGGGGTGTTTTTTTCGTGGTTAGGGTGTGGTCTCCTTATCTTTAGAAACCTCTAAATCCGAAAGGGTTTGAACACATCTTACGATAATGTATACTGCCTACAGTAGAGGAACAGTTCGGAAACCATAACTGTTTTTATCAACATGACAATGGTCCCTGTCATAGTGCAGCATTTATTAGGCAATAAAATTTCTGAAATGGAATGATCTGCTTAGAGTCCCGATCTGAATACCGGTCCAATGGACCGCCTTTGGGATGTATCGGAGGATCGTCTTCGCTTCAGACCCATCCTCCAGCATCGCCATTCATCTCTCGTTTCGGCCGTTGAGGAACAACGGGCTGCGATTCCTCCACAGATTTTCAGACATCTCATTGAAAGTGTCCTCAGCCGAGTTAAAAGCCGTCATACAAAGAATGGAGGAGGCACTCCATATTAACGTCCACTAATAGATGTCCGGATACTTTTGCGACTAACAACTATAATTGCCTACTGCGTTACGATAATACAGAGCCGATCGGTGTGGTCGTGCGGTTCTAGGCGCTTCAGTTTGGACCTACGTGACCGCTACGGTCGCAGGTTCGAATCATGCCTCGGGCATGGATGTGTGTGATGTCCTTAGGTTAGTTAGGTTTAAGTAGTTCTAAGTTCTAGGGGACTGATGACCTCAGATGTTGAGTCCCATAGTGCTCAGAGCCATTTGAACCATTTGATAATACAGGATTCGAACCTCTGGAGTCATCCTGTTTACGACCAGCAAAATTCAAAAATCACTTACATGCATACTTTCACGGCTTGTCCTAACTTTCCATGTGGCATTAATTACATCCGTGATTAGGCAATGACGTGAGACATACTTATCTGCATAACGTCACGTCCCGTCTTTCCTAGGGTGAGAAGATGTGAGAGCACATTTACGCATAGGCCGAATAGGACAGGGCTAGGCCACCGAAATGAAAGGGGGCACCGAGAGACCTGGAACTTTCATTTTTGATAGACTTAGATAATTGTACGTAATTCGAAACCATGGGAGGCAAGCCCAGGTTCGCTGTTGCTAGCGTAGCTTTTGTATCTTTGATTACTTCAATTACGCACTATTTGAACATTTAAGAAGCGCGTCAGCGTTTGTAATTTTAGACTGTCAGAAAGAAAAGATGGACCGGGAAATTTCTGATGGAGCTTCACAATGATTCCTTTCCTCGATAACACATGTATTGTACTCGTAAGGCTAAACAATAATTTCAAAGAAAGTGTCAAGTCTCTTTCATGAAACTCGTAAGCTAAACAATGATTTCAAACTAAGTGTCAAGTCTCTTTCACAATTTTGAAAAAAAACTAGTGTTTTTAGCTCTGGACATAAATGATTACTATACGAGACATACATGCAGTAAATTCCACAGAGCTAATAGATTAGACTCTTTTTTGTGTGTGTGTACGTTTGTATTAGGAACTAAATTAGAAGTTACCAGCTAAACGCGTCGCCTATTCCGATTCGTAATATTGATCGTCAGGTACAATCAAACGAACAATAAGTATAGTCTGTCCATTTAAGCCGGCCGGAGTGGCCGAGCGGTTCTAGGCGCTTCAGTCTGGAACAGCGCAACCGCTACGGTCGCAGGGTCGAATCCTGCCTCGGGCATGGATGTGTGTGATGTCCTTAGGTTAGTTAGGTTTAAGTAATTCTAAGTTCTAGGGGACTAATGACCTCAGAAGTTAAGTCCCATAGTGCTCAGAGCCATTTGAACCATTTGTCTATTTAAGTGGGCAGTAAATGGACCTGGGCGAATGCATCGTAGATTTTTTTAGAGATGTTCGTTGTTTGATTCAAAGACCGAAAAAAGGACCGAGACGATGATGTACTGGAAAGTGCGTCATTGACATTAGGAAACATTTGGAAGCAACATGGTCGGGTATGTAACACAAGTCTTGTGGAGAACATTATTCAGCTGTGGATATCAGATGTCTAATGAAGAGGATGATGATGGTAATGATAATTATGATCGTGCATACAAAGCAATTAATGTATCACGTGAACGATTGTGGCCCTGACCTATTGCTTGTTGGTTTCTGTCTCGGAAATTTCAGTCGATGTTCGTACTCGTATAACGATTTTCCTGACATTCCCGAGGATGTGTGGCTGGCGTTGTCAAGGGATCACCCTCCACTGCTGCTGGCGGTCAGGACCACCTTTAGAAATGGAGGATGAATCTTTGACAATGGTAGTTACTTATGCCTGCGAAAATTCAGGAAAATCGAGAAACGAACATCAGCCGAAGGTACACGGAAGGAAGTCAACAGGCAATACGTCAACAAATAGCCACGAAATCCTCGACAATTTAGTACTCATAATAGTGGCCCTCTTCTCAATGAATGTAATGTCATTAGGTGGACTGTTGGATATTTAAGGAGCTCGTGTCCAAAACCAACGACGTGCTTCATGAAACATTTTTAGTATTACGACATGATTAAGCAATTGCCGACAAAATAATTCATCTTTACTGTCGTAATAGGTAAAACTTACTGTCTATTGTTCTTGCTCCATAGTCACTCTTCATATCAGTCTTGCGACTCGTTGCTGCAGCCCGACACGTTTGCTTTTCTGTACCAACATCTTCGTCTCAGAGCAGCACTTCCGTCTAATGTAACAAATTATATGTTCTATATTCCAATCACTACACTATTCCAATCAATAGAGATTATTCGCTAATGTCTTAATACATCTCCCATTATCATGTGCCCTCTTCTTGTCAATGTGTTCCATATGTTCCTATCCTCATTGTGGAGAACCTCCTCTTTCTCCAAAGTCCTCCTTTTCTCAACATTCTTCTACAGCACCAGATCACAAAAATTTCTTTTCTTTTCTTTGTTTCTAATGGTCTAATGCTAAACAATGCGGATCTCCAGACGTAAAGTCTCAGATATTTCTTCCTCAAATTCAGGATGTCGTTTGATACTACTAGACTTCCTATGGCGGGGAATTCACTCTTTGCCTTTAGCAATCTGCTTTTTATGTCCCACTGTCGTTCATCCGCCATGTGTTATTTTACTCACTTGGTGGTCCCAAATTTTGAAGTTAACTTTATCGTTAATCTCATTTCTGCTAAATATTACTTTCGTCTTCCCTTTGTTAGCTCTTAGCCTACTAAGTGGTCAGAAACAGTCTCATAAGCTTGTAAGGAAGCTGCAGGATAGATTGTGCTAAGGAACAACTGTTGAGAAAAAAATTCGATATGTTGCGCCATTTCCGAGTAAATTAGCGTTGAAATTATCTGATCGAGCCATTTGCGCGAAGATTCAAGCGACCTACCAGAGACGGTGTCGCCAAACACGCTCTTCGTTTGGTTTCCTAAAACCGACCAAGAGAGCGAAACAAAATTTGGTCATGGGACGGAAGTGAGGATCGAACCCAGGGCAGAGGCTGAGCAGTATCATGCGCTATCATATGTGCTGTATGAACATCTGGCACTAATTAAATCTGAGCGTCCACTTGAATTAGCACGCGCAGTGGCCTGATTGGCTGATTTCAATAAAAAATTAACTCGGAAACAGCGCAACGTATCTAATTATTTCTTAGCAATTATTTATCAGCACAACTTACTCTGCAACATTCTTACAAGTTTATCAGGCTGTTTCTGACTACCTTGAATAGTGTGTGCTCATTAGAATGTTCATTCTGCTCGTCCGCACTATTCTCAGTGAAACTGAAAATGGAAGGCCGGCCGTTGTGGCCGTGCGGTTCTAGGCGCTTCAGTCTGGAACCGCGTGACCGCTACGGTCGCAGGTTCGAATCCTACCTCGGGCATGGATGTGTGTGATGTCCTTAGGTTAGTTAGGTTTAAGTAGTTCTAAGTTCTAGGGTACTGATGACCTCAGAAGCTAATTCCCAAAGTGCTCAGAGCCATTTGAACCATTTTAGTGATACACAAACAGCCTTACACCGATGACGTTGTAAAATAGTTCACCTAGAAATATTTCACGTATATTAATGAATCTCCGTCAAAAGTCAACTCACTGTGTTCCACTTGTTGTCAAGCCATCAGTCCAAGGCTAAAGCTGGCTAGATATCCGATACAAATGTTGTACTTTCCCATGGTGTGACCCCATGCCTGTTATGCATTAACTGGAAGAGATCCCAACCGGCACGTTGGCAGTATAATTTTGTTCGTACTCAAGGACTGCTGCGTTGCCCTTGTCACCATTAACAACGAAAATGACAGTATCTGATTTTCTGGTGGATGCTTTTAACTGTTTCATCACATGGCTGGACTTTTTGAATAAAGTGATTGGTGGCTACAGTTTGCTATCACTTTGTTTTATATTCCTCTCCAGAAGAAGTCTGCTAGTATCATAGGCCTTCATTTGAGGAATAATTTCTGAGGAAATTGTCTAGAGGAAAGCAGCTTACGGAAGTGAATCACGGTCTATGGGAAAACCTGAAATAGAAGAGAATGGAAGTGTCTGACTTTTGACGTTACTGAAGGATTCTGAAAATTAAATGGATTTATGAGATAAACAATTTGGAGGTTATCTGCAGAGAAAACTAATATGTGGAAAACATAGACGATAAGAAGGGTAGATGACTGGACAATATTAAAACATCTTAGAATCGTTCCATGGTACTAGAGGGAGCCGCAGTGGACTAACAATGGAGTGTAAGATAGAGATTTTAATAGTTTATATCCTACAGAGAATTGAAAGAGGACGTTGGGTTTAATAAAAAGATCTTCATAAATCAATGATCACTGCAGCCACCTGAACACTCCTTTCAGAGGTTTTTTTTTTGTGTGCGAAGTTGATTTTGTCTGTTCGGTGTTTTCGGAAACAAAACGTCACTTTTGCACCGTTTTTCTAGATGAGCGTGCCATGTCATTTCTCCAGCTGCTGCCGATTACCCTGTAGAGAAGATGATATTATTACTTCTAATTGTGGTTACTTATATTTGATATGACTTATTTATTTACAAATGTGTTTCTTGCTTAAAACTTCTCATTTCCAAACACAGCGCACCTCAGCTAAATATTTCCGACCTTCGATTTTCTACCTCAACGCACTGTTTCGTCTCACTCATTTTTCGTTTTGACTCACGAGGTTAGGAGCACTGTGCAAGACGGGCTTGCATTAAAAAGCAGTACACCGCTGGTGGTGAACCGGCGCTGCATGCAGAACTTGTGGATGGATTAATCAGGCCCTGCCCTTGTCCCATATCCCTCGCTGCAGGCTGCCCTTACCGTCAGCAGCCGTCCTAATGAAGCCTTGTTATGCGCCGCAACGCCAACGCCGCCGCTACCCGGCACACACGCACTCTCTTCTTTCCGCTACCAGTGATCGAAGTCACTATAGTTTTCGTGCGCAAGGAGTATCATTTCTGTTCCGGATATATCTAATCCATTCTCCTTAAATATGTGTGAAATGTAAAATATCTGTCTAAAATCGGGCTGCTAAAATGATTGTCACCAGCAAAACCTCAGTCAAGAGTTTATCTACGGTAATGATCGCCAAATCATAGATCGCGAGCTAGTCGTATTTGGAGGGAACATTATCCGTAGATCGCGGTAAGGCTCAAGTTGACTAACGTACTAGTAGACTGCTCTACTGCGCACGTAAGGGGACCGAACGAACTTCCAGTCACCGATTAGTAGCGGTTCTAGGCGCTTCAGTCTGGGATCGCGCAACCGCTACGGTCGCAGGTCCGAATCCTGCCTCGGGCATGGATATGTGTGCAGTCCTCAGGTTAGTTAGGTTTAAGTAGTTCTACGTTCTAGGGGACTGATGACCCCAGCTGTTAAATCCCATAGAGCCCCGTGCCATTTTTTTCGCCATTTAGTGCTGACACGAAATGTAGGGCACGACTAGGCTTCATGGTGTGTAAACAGGGAGACATAACTTCCAACTGTTTTCGGGAAAATAGAGTTTGAAAATTTTAGGCATGCTTACACGCTTTTTATGCGCGCTAACGCAAACGAGTCCGCAAAAGAGCGAGTGAGCATTTAGTTTCATAAGCGCGAGGTCTGTGGATCGAATCTCGCTGCTGGTACTACTACTTTTCGTGAATTATCTGCACCAGTATTCGGTGCTATGCTTCGATGATGATGATGATGATCATCATTGGTTTGGGGGGCGTTCAACTGCGCGGTCATCTGCGCCCATACATAGTCCAATTTTTTACACAATGTTGCCATTGTCACGGATGTTGATGATGGTGATGATGATGATGATGATGAGATGATGATGATGATGACTAAATGATGACGGCAACACATTCAGTCGCCAGGCAGAAAGAATCCCCAACCTGGCCAGGAAACGAACCCGGGACCCTGTGATCCACTATGCTTAGATATGTTTGGTACACCACGAAATTATGTGACAACCGAGAACCGTTTATGAATGTAAACCATTTTTTTGCAGTAGATATAATGAAAAAAGTTAATATAATGAAAAAACATTCAATAGATCTGCTGCATATTGCGATAATATTGTTGTTTTCCATGTTTCTACAGTCAATATCATCCTGATTCGTGCAGTGCTCCTTAGGTTACACACTATATTTGTCACGAATGTAAATACAGTAAAATGACTACACTGGTTCTTCTTCTCGAGTACCCTTTTCTTATTTCAAGCTGCGCGGCCCCTCCCGCCGGAGATTCGAGTCATCCCTCGGGCATGAGTGTGTGTGTTGTTCTTAGCATAAGTTATTTAAAGTAGTGTGTAAGTCTAGGGACAATTTGTTCCCTTAAGAACTTTATTCATTTTCTCATGCTAAAGATTAGAAAAGTAGCAAATTAATGAGTAAATATTGATACTCTGCACAGTCATACTAAATCTGTTGTTAGAAGTACGTATGGCTAACTAAAAAAGGCTGTCGGCAGCAAGATTCGATCCAGAGCCCTGGCGCATATGAAACTAAGCGATTTTTCTCTTTTCTTTTCTCGTTGTAATACTTCTTTAAAATTAAGAAGAAAGACGAATCACTTAGAAAATAGAAGTGAAAAAAAAATTATTTGCTACGAGGTGCACGCGAACTTACTATCTTTCTCTTTAGAGCTCATCATATTTAAAAAAAAATTTTTTTTCTTTATTCTTCGGCGTCCCTCTAAGTCGAGCGCCACCGCCCAAGCGTGAGTTAGTGACGGTTTTCTTTTAAAATTTATTACATACTTGTCACAAGGAACCATAGAAAAAGGGATATAAAATGACATAAAAGGCAGAAAACTGTAAGACAAATACGATCAACCACACTTTTTACAAGGAACCAAATATAAAATTACAGAACGTCATAAAAGGCAGGAAATTGTACCAAAATAATCAGGTACGCATTCCTGCAATATATAGAAATAATTGACTTGTAACAGTGTGCCAAGTAAAAGAACATCCGAATCTCCAACTTTCGAACAAAGAAGGACCAGCCCGTTTCTCAGACTCAACAAATGGTTCCAATGGCTCTGAGCGCTATGGGACTTAACTTCTGAGATCATCAGTCCCCTAGAACTTAGAACTACTTAAACCTAACTAACTTAAGGACATCACACATCCATGCCAGAGGCAGGATTCGAAAGTGCGACCGTAGCGGTCGCGCGGTTCCAGACTGTAGCGCCTAAAACCGCTCGGCCACTCCGGCCGGCTCAGACTCAACAGCCCGTACGGTTTGTTCGTGCTTCCCATCATAAATAAGTACACAGTAAAACTACTTAGAACTGGGACACCCCAGCTGTTTCCAACTCTCTAACAGAGGAGGGCAAGTCGGTTTCTCAGAATCCACAGTCAGTACTGTTTGCTCGTGTATCTAATCATAACTAACTACATAGTAAAACTTCTCAGATCTGAGACGCCCAAATGTTGGGAATTATGTTCTTAAGAAAATGGCATAAAGTACTCCATATTTCGTTCGGCGCTGTATCTTCTCGTGTTGTTCGTGTAACTACATCCAAAACTGCAGCACGTCGTTTCCATTGCCGTCGTACACTGATCAGCCAGAACGTTCTGACCATCTACCCTGGAGTCGCATTTTGGAGGACGACGGTTCAAACCTGTCTCCGGACATCCTGATATACGTTTTTCGTGATTTCCCATAATCGTTTCAGGCAAATTCCGGGATGGTTCCTTTGAAAGGGCACGGCCGGTTTCCTTCCCCATCCTTCCTTCATCCGGGCTTGTGCTCCGTCCCTAGCGACCTCGTTGTCGACTGGACGTCAAATACTAATATCCTCCTCCCCCTCCACTTACCCAACAGGCGGTATGTGGGACTTTTGGCACGGATAACAGCCGAGACGCGTCGTGGCATGGAAGCAGTGAGGCCTTGATACGTCACCAGGGCTAGTTGGTACCATATCTGCGTACACTAGTCACCTAATTCCTGTAAATTCCGGGGAGGGAATGATTTCCGGCACCACGTTCAATCACTTCTTAGATGTGTTCGATTGGGTTCAGATCTGGCCAGTTGGGGGTGGGGGGAGGGCAGCACATCAATTATAACTTGCCATGTGTTCCTCGAACCACTCTGTAACATCCCTGGACTTGTGACATGGCGCATTATCTTGTTGAAAAATGCCACTATTGTTGGGAAACTTGATAGTCATGATGGGGTGTACGTGGTCTGCAGCCAGTGTACGATACTTCTTAGCCGTCATGGTGCCTTGTTCGGACTCCATTGGACCGATAGGTGCCCACGTTAATGTTCCCCGTAGCACAATGTAGTAGCGCTATCCTGTCTCCATCCCGAGGTACAGGTGTCAAGGAGCAGCTCCCCTGGAAGACAATGGAGTTGCAAACTCCAGTTGGCATGATGAAGAAAGTATCGGGCATCATAAATCCTTTCAACGCTCTGCCACTACGCCAACGTCCAGTGCCGATGGTCACGTGTCCATTTCAGTCGTAGTTGCCGATGTCGTGGTGTCAACATTAGCATATGTAGGGGGTGTCGGCTGCCATCGTTAGGAGTGTTCGGTGCAGTGTGTGTTCAGACCCACTTGTACTCTGCCTAGCATTAAATTCTGATGTTAGGTCCGTCACTGTTCCCAACTGTTCTGCCCAGCCTACGACGTCCGACATCTGTAATGAGGGTGACTCACAACCCCACAATGCCTGGATCTGGTGCACATTGGTTTCGCCACATATTGAAGACATTCACCGCAGCATTCCTCGAACATCCGACAAATAGTGTAATTTCCGAAATGCTCCTGCCGAACCTCTGGCTCATCACAATCTGCCCTCTGTCGAACTGAGGGAGATCGTGCGCCTTCCCCGTTCAACACACGGATAGCAGTCTCACTGATACTACGTGCACCGTGCGTTGCGTCTAACAGTCATTCCTCGCCAGGTGAAGATGCCATCGCCTGATCAGGTTCAAATTGATAGTAGGTCGCTGATCAAAATGTTCTGGCTGATCACTGTATATGCAACTCACTGCCATCTTTGCGGTCCAATTGGTTTTTTGTCTGGAGAAGTGTGTCACATCTGGGTAATGAATTACCACCGGTTTGATCTCTGTGTAAGCGGTACAGCTAAGAGAGGCTATGATACTTTATGATTTATTTACATTTATTTTAAATTTTCTTCTTTTACTTATTTATGTTTTAATTTGTGTAGCATTTTTAACTTTTTTGGAATGTAAGGTATTAATTCAGAGTTCACACTTCCCTTGCCTTTCCACAGACTAAACGGTGTTCATCCAAGTCCATCAGCCTTCAACACGACCAAAAGGACAAATCAGTCACCTTTATTACGTGTAGTCTGGCCCGTGTCATGTACTTGTAGTTTACTAGAACATATATGAAGGTACAGCTGCCGAGTTCATGCGGGAGATGCACAGAATCCTAGAGGGTGGCCAGGCTCTCATCGGGTATTGCCGTTCTATCACGTTCCTCTCACTATACTGCAATAAGAGACAATAAATGTCTCGCACCATTGGTTCTCTGGACGACGGCAGCTCGTGGCGGACATAGCAATGTGAGCAAGTATCTGTGAGATGTTGATAACTGAAAGACGCAGCACATAAGAAATGGCATAAATCCGTCAGTCAGTGCCAAATTTATTGCATGCGTCCGACGGTGCCGTATTCTGAGCATCGTCTGCATGAATGGGACTGAAGACTTAAGGTGGTCGTTCAGAAAGCCAAACCCACAGCCTCGCGTGCCTAGGGTTAGAATGAAATATCCTGCTTATCATCCAGTACATGATAAAATATCTGAAGGCCGACAGCAGGCGATCCCCAGTTCACGTCGGCAGTGGAAATTGCAGTATCGTCAATGACGTAGTGCACAGCATTTCGCGGACAGTAATCGGACGGCGTTTAGCTCACGGCCGATAGGCAGCGGCACCACCGCCGCTTAACAGCGCAGGTGCAACCATCCCCAAGTAGCTTCCACGGTAACCCCAGCAACGCAATCCCATGATGTGCATACGGAGAGCAGCAACCTACTGACCACGGGCCAATCCCTGCGCGCCCAGACTAGTTAAAAGCTCACGCTCCGCCACGGACGGCTCCTTCACACCTACAAATCCTTGATCCGCCCCATCCTCTGTTATGCTAGCGTTGTTTGGATTTCCGCCCCTCCCAGGTTCTATAAATCCCTCCAAACCCTCGAACACCATGCACTCTGCCTCGCCTTCTGCATCCGCCTTCCGTCCCTCATGCGCATTCTCTACGACTTCATACCCTTCCCCGACCTTCTCCTTTTCCTTGAACACATCCACACACTATATATTGTCCGCCGCCTTGATCCCCGTCACCCCTTGGTGTCCCCCCTCGCCTCCACCCCAAGCCCGTTGCCACGCCTGTACTGTTGTGTCCCACCCTCTCTCCATCTTCACACCCTCCGTCTCCTTTCCCAACGCAACTTCCACCATCTGCCCCTCCCGGATGATGAGCTTCGCCCTGACGTCTACCCTTCCTACCAGCTCTAACCCCATTTTTCTCCTGCCTCCTCCTCAGGGCTCCCTCTCCTCCCCATCCCTTCTCCTGAGTGGCTTTCGCCCTCCTACGCCCTTTCCCTCTCCTGTGCTCTCCTTCAGTGTCTCTGCACTCCCTCCTGCCTTGTCTTCCCTCTTCATCTCCTGCCCCACCTGTCTCCTGCCTCTTGGTGCACCCGCTGACGCCCCTACTCTTTTCATACCGCCCCCTCCCCTGCTGCATCTTGCTTTCCCCTCCTTTTCCATCCTCTCTGGCCTCTCCCTCGGCAAGTCCCACCTACCAGTTTTATTCTTCATTGTGTGTGCTCCAAGTGGGTTTAAAGTGTTGTTCTGGAGTGTTTTTAATACTGTGGCCAACTTTTAACCTGTGCATGTGACTTCAGTGTATTTTTTGTGTTCTACTACTCGCCAACTGTATTTTTTTAACTTTATGTCGACTTTTTTAACTGTCCGGCCATGAACGTCTCCATGTGAGTGTATTTTTACCTCCATTATCTCCCCTTACTCCGTTTTATGTCCCCCTTTTTTATCGCCTTATATGTAACATTTTATTCTTGTATTAGTTGTCATGTCACTCGGCTGAAGAGCGGCGGATTGTGCCGCTGACAGCCCGCCCCGGCCCATATGGGGCAGGGGAATGAAATCACATAAAGAAAAAAAAAAACGAACATGGACGCCAGTGTGAAACCAGGCTGCAGTATCGACAAGTGTTTGGACTCATCGCTTGTAACTATGGACATATACAGACTTGAAGTGACAGTGTTGTCTGATTATAATGGGGACCCAGTATAAAATTCTGGCTGACAGTGTTTGAATCCCGATCCTGTGTGAATTTCAGTTGAGAGATTCCGCTTGTTATTCAACTCACACCTCCAGTCTTTGTTTTCTGCACTTCCTGGATACACCATAAATATCTGTGGAATATGTGGCAATGCGACGCCAGATATACATTGACATTCTGCACGCATTGTATCATGTTCAGGGCTCGTAAGGAATTGTCTCGCACCCGAACCCGAATTATCTGGAGCAGATGGTTATAACTCACTGTTCCTGTCCCTGTAGATCATGGATGAATGGAATTCCCAGGTATCTCAACGTTTAGACCACTCATAACAGGCCGCATCCACTCTTCATCCAGTGTGTAATATCCCTGATTTTGCCATGTTCGCTTCAGTCTGGAACTGCGAGACCGCTACGGTCGCAGGTTCGAATCCTGCCTCGGGCATGGATGTCTATGATGTCCTTAGGTTAGTTAGGTTTAAGTCCTAGGTGACTGATGACCTGAGATGTTAAGTCCCATAGTGCTCAGAGCCATTCGAACCATTTTTTTTTTGCCATATTCAGAACGCTCCCCGCCGCAACTCCATACTGCGCAATACAATTGTACGAGGATCAGCAGGTCGCCTGCATAAGCTCGACAGATGGTGTTACCCCTCAACTCCATGCCAGTGCGCATCTGCCGCAGTCCATTCGTGAGCAGTTAAAGAACTACTACGAAGAGTATCATTGATAACTGGCAGCCTTGTCTTACTGATCTCATAATTGGAGCGGGACCTGCATCTTGGCCGTTCAGTATCACTTTGAAGATGGCACCCCTTAGCAACCGCTGATGATCTTAATAAAAATAATTGGAAATGACATGCAATACATGACCGATGCTAGGAAATCACAATCTTGTCAAAAGCTTGATCAAGATCGATAGAGACTAGAGTTGCTCTACGTCACAGATGGTGGCCACTTCGAACACTGAGCATCGATTTTATGTTGCTATGTATTCGAGGAACGTTTGATCTGGGGAAATATTGTGTCACAATACTGTCTTTAGCCACGAGTCAGGCAAAGGTTTTATAATCACCATTAAGCACGGTGAATGATCAGTATCGGGAGAAGATATCCTGTAACGAAGACGGGCGGCACGTACGTGTCACGTTGTATGAGCTCATTATAGCGGGTAATTATAATTAAACTTTCCCTATTTAACGCATGGAAACTAATTACCGTACGAGTATCAAACGTGGTAGCATTAATGTCCAAAGTATGGGGTACACGATTTCCATGTGTCACAGAATCACCGTCCAGTTTCAACTATGGCCACCAGGTGCCGTGATCAGTCATAGTGATTCATAGTCTCACACACCTGACCAGTCGCAGCGTACTTGATGGAGTCCACACGAGCTTGGACAAAAGGAGCAGGGCGTTATCGGTGAAGCTCTGTTATCAAAACAACAGTAACGCTGCAGCTGCCCTTCGAGAATATGGCCAGCTGAAAGCATTACAGAAAGACATTTTTCTCCACCTGCTGCGCGGATCATGATGAAGTAGTCTGAATCAACTGGAAAACTGGGCATCGCTCCCGGGAAGAGGCCGACGACCCGTTGCGCCACAGGTGGTTGATGAAATCGCTGTTGCTACGGCAGACAATGCTGTGTTCAATTACCGATCGTCAGGCAGTGTGTGTGCTGTGTCACGACAGTTGAACATTCAGTGATCCACTGTACAGAAGGTGCTCCAAACCATTCTCAAATGGTATCCGTCCAAGATCCATATCGTACAGCAGCTTGCACCACAGGACGCACAACGACGTGTTGAGATCGCTCTCCACTTTCTCGCAAGGACTGAAGTTGACGAGGGGTGTCCCTGGACCATCCTATGGACAGATGAAGCTCATTTTCCTCTAATGGGCGAGGTGAACACACAGAATTGCCGTGTGCGGGGGTCTTCATCTCCAGTCAACGTGCAGGGATTTTCTCTGTATGGTGAAGGTATCACGGTACGGTGTGGCTTCACGGCTACGTTCATCATTGGCCCATTCTTTTTTGAACAGGTTGGCGCTCAAGGACCAAAGACGTACAGTGCGACTGGCCAGCGTTACTGCGATAAGCTTCTCCAGCATGTCATACGCGCCCTTCAGGAGAGAGACGCATGGAACTCAACAGTTTTCATGAGAGATGGGGCCCCACTGCACTTCGCTAGTGAAGTTCACCTGCTTATCCGAAAAACATTTGGAAACGATCGAATTATCAGACGATCGTTTCGAAAAGCTTGGGTGGCATGGCACCTGATCTCACTCCCTGAGATTTCTGGTTGTGGGGCTACCTGAAGGACAGAGTTTAACAGCGAAACATTCACACATGTGCTGATCTGAAGCGAAGCATATTATCAAGAGCGATAGCCAGCATACCTACGGACATGCTTCGTTCTGCTGTGCGGAATGCAATCCTGCGCTTTCAGACTCTTCTGGACCCTGATGAGGCCATATTGAGCCCCTTTTGTAGCATAATGGTACCGGGGAGTAATGGTACGATGTACCGTAGCAGCACATTAAAAGTGTTTCAATTGAATTGATTCTGCAGTAATTCTCTCCTCCATATCCTTGACATTGATACTACCAAGTTTGGTACTCGTACGGTAATTAGTTTCCTTGTTATAAAGTTAAACAGGGAAAGTTTAATTATAGCCCCCCAGTACATCGTTAGCCATCGGGACATCATGATCTCTGCAAAAGACCGATAAAATTCTAGGAACAAACCGTGCGGTCCAGGTAATTTGTTTGTTGACCTCTTTCTGAGTACCTCCAGCATCTCATCATCTCATATTCCGTGATCGGTTCCAGGAGCACTTCCACATCCATCTGGTTCAGTCACGGCTATATTGATCGCAAGGTCCGCTCTCCCACCGGAGGTTGTGTCTGGGCACCAGTGAAAGACGAAATCTGTTCAAAAATGAAGCTGTGTCCCTTTGTGACTTCACATGCCGACCATCCGCGGTATGGAGCGTGTCGTTTAACTTATAGGCACGCTCTCTACCCCACGTCGTGCGAACGTGATAATGTGGTTTTCACCAATTGACTTCAGCCTGACGGTGAGGAGACAGGGCTTGCAATGACAGCTCGCCAAGCACCGTGTAATAATATACCATAGTGTCCCGGGGCCACTGCACTTTGTCTTGACCGTACATAATAAGGGCGCTACGTAAAACTGGCTTTGCATATCCCAGCCATCATTGTGTCACATTTGCATACGCTGGGAGTCGCCACTCACATACCCACACCTTCTCAATTCGCTCATGACACTCTCGATCTGACAACAGACGTTTAATTTCCAAGGTCCTCGACTGCATCACACGCTCTGTCGAGGTCGGCTGATGGTGCCCAAGCATGCTAGACAATGAGTAAAAGTCAGGAGCCGTATTTCAGCAGCAATAGTTGCTTTCTGTAGCCCTCTGGAGACACAAGTATGGTCAATACGACTCGCCCAGTCTCCGGTGAAAAATGCAAAATCCTTCCTATCCCTTGTATCCGTTCTCATGTGTCACACAGTTTCATGTCCCGACATATCGCTTAAGCTCGTTTTAGGCAATGAAGTTAGGAGTTTGATCCTTCAGAACCAGGACGCAGCTGAAGTCACTGCCGAGGAGAAGGTGGTCGTACCAGCCGCCAGAAAGAGGAGCAGTACCTACAGAGCAAAGACCACGTGCAGATGACAGAAAAGAGGAATCCATTACTGGTATCTCTACCCGTATCAAGATCGCTGTGCTACAGTTATTGGCCGAGTAAGTTGATTTGTCCCCAGCAAACGCGTCGAGCCATGTTTCTTGCACCAACAGGACATCAAAGTCAGATGCTTATAACATCACGAAGGAGTTGTAACTTTACCGTCGAACCAGAGTTGTTAATATTAGTGGTTCCAGTTTTGTGGGCTTGCGGTTTGGAGTCTGTCATACGGGCTCGAAATGGAGTAATGGTTGCATCTACAGCGTAGACTCTTTCCGCGGAGGAGCCACCATCCTATCTCTGTATGTCCATCTTTGCAGAGATGGTTGCGCGACTCAGCTGTTTGATACACGATGATAATGAAACACCTTTCAGCCGTCTAGTTTCAAAACTTGAAGTAATGGCTATAGTAAGCAGAAATCTACTAATACCGTTGTTGATGGCCTCTATTTCGACCAGAACCGAGACAGAGTCTTCCTACATGTCGCTCAGGGGCCTGAAGATGGCGTAGTAAATCGTCGAAACTGGTAGCCAAATAAAATAAGTTTTATTTGATTTTTTTCTACATTCCTATAGTCGTCATCTGAGTGGGTGGACGCCACAATCCCGTCCCCGACACTGTGTTTTAGCCCTTTCGGTATCGTCTTCTGGGTCGTATCAGTCGAGCCACAACTCATCCTTGATCCATATTTCTGTGTGGAGTCCGCGATGCCCCTGTCGCATCCTGTTGGAATCTGAAAGAATGTACAAAACCCGTAGGGGAAGAGTCATCACAAAAAAATGACGTCCTCCATCACCTGAAACTGCAAGTCGGCGTCATCATGGCAGCTAACGTGCCTAAGCGTTATGATCATCACTGATATCAGGTGGCAGGCGATGGACGTCGTCTTGGTTTGAGTCGGCGCTTTTCACATTGTTTCTGTGAACGCTGCTTTCGCTTGCCTACGCCAACGTCCTTAGAATGTGGTTCATCCTGCTGTACATCCTCCACTTCGTTCTGTGTCATCACTGCATCCACATCCTGTTCCAGTCCTCCATTGGTCGCCGCTGGCTCTGGCGGTCGTGTGTCGGGCGTAACTGTGATAGGAGACTCTTCAACCGTATGTAATGGAATTGCCGCCACCTCTTCAGTAGATGGATCGACAGAAGGCCTTAGCAACGGAGTCCACGTGTCCTGAAGTGCCGCAACGCTGGTCAACGGAAGAGAAGAGGTCACATCTTTACGTTGCTGGTCACCTCGAGACAACTGCTTGCTCTCCTCTGAAGGCATTCCTAGCGAAGGTGGCCACCATTGCCGCATCCGGAACAGGTCCTTGGCTATCTGTCGTATATCACTATGGCTCTGCAGCCCCCGATGTACAGATATGAGGGCACGTGTTTTGTCAGCTCAATGTGTGGCTCTCCGACACTATTAAGTACTGAATAAGTTGCGAGACTAGTCCATTTTTCTGCGGAGTGGCCGATCACCATGTCATATTGTCGTAATGCGTCTGTTACCATCATTTCCAGTACCTTGAGGGGCAGTTCAAAGATCCGTATGTAGCGGGTAGCTAAACCAGCATGATCCACTGGTTTATCTGTGTCGGAATGTTAATCTCTGTTTGACATCGTTCCGTATCTTGGTATCTTTCCAAATGTCGCATCTGCTTATGACTGATAAATGGCTGCCAATAAAGTCGTTGGAAATAATGCGCACTTTTTCTCACAAAAAGCGTGCGATTTCATGAGCTTTACGTCTGGCATACTCATTAGAGAACATCAGCATGAACGTGGTCTTTCTGAAAGTGTACCAGAGTGCTCGTCTATAAGAATTTGCACACGCGGAGCCAGCTGCAGTAAACACAACCTGGACCGCGAGCGCGCGCGGCCAGAATGTAAACAGTACGTCCGAGCTGCTTCACTACCGAAGACAGATTTTCACTCGGCTGTGGAGTCCAACACTAGCAGCCCTACAAAGCATACATAATAAGCACGTCGTTAAATTTCAAACCAGATTTTCTCAAGAATGATTGAGAGTTTCATCTTCCTGTTTACACATTTTAACCCTCTAAATACAGAATTCGTCACGGTCTCATGAGACACCGCGCTCGGACTTGGTTGCCGCTTTTCCGAAACGGTATCAGTACATTTTTGTAAGTATTATTACTTGTATAATGTTAGCATTATATGAGGAGATTAAACTTCGCAGGAAAGTAGTATTTATTTTAACTTCAGTGGCAATTTAGGTGATAAAAATAAATGAATGCGTAACTATGCTTTATATTATAATAAAAATACTTTTGCTTTCGATAATGTACAATATTGAATAATTACAGTATAAATCATTTGCTTGTATTTCCCATATTAACTGAAACTAATGATATTACGAATTACGACATATATGAATATGAAAACACTAAATATCAATCACTCTGCACTTCCATATCACCCCCCTTCTCTTCGACGACAGCAATCGCAAACCTCTTGGCGTATTGAGTGATACATACAAAACGTTTGCATGTTGAAGAACGTGTAGTAGTGTTGTGTGGGATCAAATCATATTTGTAGGAATGAATCTCATAAAAGCGCCCAATTCCGAGGAATATTTCTGCATGTGAGGGTCGGACCTGGAAAAAATTTTATAATGTTTTCGATTTAGTTTTATTCGAAAGAGATAAGGAATTGCTTATTCAAAGTGTTTCCCCATCTTTTCGCTACTTAAAATCGGTAATCATTGCCTTGGATATTATCTAAGGCATTAGAACGTTCGTCACTGGATTTTTCTGAGTGTTACTGTGGCAGTCCACGTTCATACTTCCTTCCTCCCCTTCACTCTGAAATCTCATGTTGGCTCGCTCAGACAGCCCACGATGTATTTGAGGTATAACTTTATCACGTATATTGTCCCTATTCCTAGAAAAGTAAAAGGGAGCAAAGATGTAATTACGCATTGCATTTACCGCAGTATGCAGCGACGGTTAGCACAAACAATGGTAAAAGCAAAGGGAGATACCACAAAGTAAATACGTACGTGACTGAGCGCGCAGTATGGAATGCCGCCTGTGCGATGTTTGCAGTTCGACGGATAGTTTCTCATTGACTATACAGGAGAAACACGAGTGCAATACTCGAGGGAAAGGCGAACCTAGGAATTCCTATAAAGAGAAAATGGTGGGACTAAGAACTAACATGTACTGCCGCGAACACTAGGGTTGCGGTACTCTCTGTCGCTGTGCGGTAATTAGGGCGTTAAAGTTTTGCTCGTGTCCTACATATGCTGCCAATATGAGTGAAAGGAAATTCGTACAATCCCTTTGTCAGCCTCAGACTGCGCTCACGACCACAACTGCTTGTTTCTGCCACGCAGCTACCATTGACAGTCAAGAATACCACATAATTAGCCTCAAAGTTGTTTACATACGGTTAAGATTGCACGCTATGCTTTCAGTTATGTATCACACATTCGCTAGCGTGGATAGAGTTATGTATGTATACTAAGCTATGTTTGTTCTAACGATAACGCGTTCAAGCAAAAAGCGAAAACCTCATCACTTCATTCGGAATGGGGAAACCAATCACTTCTTTACCCAGGTAAAGGAGAAACGTGTGCTATGCAAGTGTGTCAGCTGGAAAGAACGGAAACGTAGAATGTCAGTTCAAAACCGTTCACTCAGGAATTGTAAAGCATATTTTTAGCAGTTAAAGATCTCATCAACTATTGAAGATATTCCTGTAAATAAGTTGGCTTAGGAACTGATGGAGCTCCTGTTTTAAGTACAACTACTTTCTGAAATTTATGACTTACTATTACGTGATACACCAGCAACCACTGTGGGGAAAGTTCTTAAGTTTGAAAATGTAACGAGGATAATCGTAAAAGTAGCGAACAATGTTGGAGCACATGCATTTCAGAAACGTTTGTGCAAGGTCTGATTAATGAACTTGTTTGGCAGTATGGTGATCTACTGCTTCATACCAAAGTTCGTTGGCTTAGCAGAGGATGAATTTTACAACGTTTTATAGAACTGCTTCCTGTCTTATTAGAATTTTTGAAAGAACGGGTCGAATCCTTCCGTGAACTAGAAGTTCCAGTATAGCTGCGGGGTTTTGCTTTTCTCGCAGAAGTCACCGAAAAGTTAAATATCCTTAAACTGCAGCTTCAAGGTAAGGAGAAAGGTAATGGCGCAACAGTCTCAGAGTTTACTTCATTCTCAGAAAAGTTGGAAATGTGGAAAAAAATCTCATCCAAGGCAAATATAAACAATTTGCCTGTTTGGAACAAATCCTTAACGAGCAAGGCTCTCCAACGCCTCCTGACAACAGCAAACAATATGCTGAATCTTTTTTGTTTTTTCGTTTTTTAGATTCGAGACGTGATTGATTTCAACGAACCCTTCTAAGATTTTAAAGCGTTACAGTTGTTTATAGAGACTGTTGCTGAACATTTGGAACTGACTGATTTTCAAAATGATTTAACTTTAAAATCACTTTCTTCAAACTATGAAGATATCTTCCCTTTTGTTCCTAAACAGAAATATTCAATTTGAAGCAAGATTGTTCTCAAAGTGAACGCAATGGTCGGCTCGTCATGTCTGTGTGAGGTTTCTTTTTCCAGTATGAAATTTATAAAAAATCGAGTGGCAGCCGCTACCTACTCTCCCAGCATTAAAAAGACTTATTGATGACAAAAAGAGTGCCATCCTTCTCACAAAGTTAAAAAGTCTGATAAAAAACCTGTTCTTACATTTGTAATTTGTTGCAAACTACACTTCAGTTTTTTTCTTCTGTACAATTCAGTTTATTTTCATTATAGACTGGGTGTCCCAGGAGGACTGGTCAATATTCAGGGATATGATAGGAATGATCATTCGAAGTAAAGAAGTCTGGTAAACATGGGTTTGAATATGCATATCTTAATATGTACGAGCACTTGTCCGATAGAAGAGATGTGCTTCACGGTAATGCAGGCGAACAAGTGCTCATAGGGTAAGCACTTTACAGCCGATGTTTACTAGATTTGTTTGTTGTTTTGGTCCATACTGTCACCTCTCAAAATACCGAAAGCAAAGAGCTTGCAGCCGAATAGATTTGTTCCGCAGTATCGAAGATGAAGAAGAAGTGCTCATAACTCTTAAGGTATGCGTTTTAGTGCTTCACTTTTCTTGCTTTAATGGTCGTCCTTGCCATATCCCTGAATTCTAACCTTTCCTCCCGAGACACTTCGCATAGTTCTTTTCATAATTAATAGAAATGTGCGTTTAAAGCTAATGAACAACAGTAAGATTTTTAAAAAGTTCTTATTTCTGTCCTAGTTTCTTTTGATAGATCACAGCAGGATTAAAAACGGTACAGTAGCATCAGAAGCTTCCATGGTTTGACGATCACTCGTACAGGGCTTAGTTTCATGTAGCAGAGAATCATGGGCAGTCAATAAGAAGCATAAAAACCATGCAAATCGGACAAGAAATTGGTCACTCCCAGGGGACATCTTTCGAATACGGTATAGCACAGTCTGTTGCCTTGATACTGGCCTCAGTTCAGCGAGAAGAACAGTCTACAGTTTTTTCGGATATTCTACATCCAGCTGGAGCCATTTGTTGATGACTAGACCCCGCAGAGCTTCTGGGGATGTTGATTACTACCACTCACCATTTATTCCAAACAATTCTAGGAAATTTGTACGAGCTTGTGATCTGGTGGTTTAGCGAGCCAGCCAGGGTGCTACTTGATGTCTAACTATTCATCAAACCAGGTACATAAAAGTAGAGGACAGTGATATATCTGTTGTCTGCCTGGAAGACGGGATTGTACACAGCAGTCTAACCATGTAGATGTACAAAAGAGGGCAACACTTGGTCATCGAAAAGTAAGCTTCCCGGTTCATGTTCATGGTAACCTGAATAAGAGGCCCCAAATCATTGTCCTGAAATCACCCCATAAATATCTCAGGACCACCCCTGGCTTGAACTACATACTAGAGTTAAACGTCTCATTGGGCCGTCGGCTCACCTAAATCTTTACGTCTTTTTCAAGAAGAGGCAAATCGCTACGTGTCAACAACAAACGTCTGCGGTCAAGTATTTACAGTTTCTGTGTTGTTTGGGCTACTGAACTTGCAGCTTTATGTGCCACTGTGAGAAATGGACCTCTGCAAAGTACCTATTTCAGATGCCAGTTCCATGCAAATCTGTTCGAAATGTTTGTTCGGAAACTGACTGCGACGATCCACGTTCACTGACAGTGGCAATTCCTGTCAGGTTTGAAACCAATTGTCGCTGACAAGGCGTGCCACTCGTCTCCATTTATTGTTGGATAGGATTTTTCTACAAGCGCTGTTGTTATATTGTCTAGGCACATTAATGTGATCATATGTCAAAAACCTGAATAACGACTTTTTGCGTTTCAAACCACTGTGAGAAATAATTGTCACAGACACACCACTCCGCAATGCGTCGTGGAAACGGAAATGTGTCGTTGAATACAATAGAGGCATGATTGGAATTGATTGCCAAGATCAGATACTCGCATGCTTCCCTGTGATGAGAAAATGTATGAACGGATAGCTCAAGATATTCTATTTGATGTTGCTTTATTTAACACGTACATTTTGTATTACAAAATACATTGCGGCAAACGACAGAGCTACGCAGAGTATAGGATTCACATTGCAGAATCACTGTCGAAAAGTACTCTTTTACCGGAATATAATCGGAATGGACGATTAGCATCCGGCGATAAACCACAAAGACTGCAAGCGCAACATTGGGCACATTTTCCCAAACATGTTGCTCCAACACCATCAAACGTAAATCCTGCGAGAGCTTGTGTAGTGCGCAAAAAGCATAAATGACGCAGCAAAACAACGTGGGAATGTAAAAAGTGCAGGGTTACATTACATGTGTCAGATTGTTTTGAACGATGTCATACAATCGAAGACTATTAAATTCGTGTACATGTCATTGTGAAGACGCTGATTTTGAAAATATGTTTGCCAACGTACTAACGTAACAAGTCCCAGAATGTTTTGAACAAAATATTATACAGTCTTAGATCATTGCATTGTTGTGAATATTATTATTAAGATGTATTTCATCAATGTATATTTGCTTATAAAGGGAAATAAAACGTTTCTGAATATATCGTTGCGTTTGAGCCAATGAATGTTTCGTTTCGAATGGGCAACTAATCGTCATTACTTATGATGCCTGTAGAAATGTCACGTTACTGGTATCTCACACAGGTACTTACAAATCCCGAGGGCGTCTGCATGACTTCGGACGCTACTAGGCGTAGTGCAACACAGCCTTAGCGTGTGTGAGCGCCGGGAATCGTAAGACGCATCCGTACCTTGCAGCTACTTACGGCTCACGCTAAAGGAACTTAAATCGTAAGGTAAAGGGTTAATATGACTGGACCGTGTACTACACCCCTATACTGCTGCAAGCGATACACTATTCCTTGTAGATATACTGGATAGTCCGCGTTGATACACCAATAAATCCTGCAACTTCATTCACGATGTGGTCATGGCTACTCTGCCATTCTATTACGCCTCCTCGTCGATCCATCTTACAGTCGTGATTCCGTACAACTGACTGACACACAAATACCACTCCCCTGCAATTATATATGATAGCGATGGGGCGTCACATGCGTGCCTAGTACTACTTCATAACCTTAAGCTCTAAAACGAAGTGATCAAGGAAGTTGTAACACTCGGTTTCCAAAACGATTGTTGATTGACTGCAGCTGCCGTACTCTGTTTAAAAATACATACCATAAGCAGAAAGAAATTAAGAGGACATTGCCAATTGGAGGTATAAGTGGGTGATGTATAACGAATCCATTCAGTGGAAATAATTAATCAACAAAGGCTTACTCTATGTAGTACCAATCTTGAAATTGACGGAACAGCTTGTCACTTCAATAAACTGTCTCCCAGTTATATTTCGGTCCCATGAAGTGCGACATCGATGGCACATTTAATTATATTAAGTGATGGCCTCATAATGGCTGGAAAGTTGCCCCGCCAGCCTAGTGCAAAGGGTACAAAATACACACCTGGAAATTGAAATAAGAACACCGTGAATTCATTGTCCCAGGAAGGGGAAACTTTATTGACACATTCCTGGGGTCAGATACATCACATGATCACACTGACAGAACCACAGGCACATAGACACAGGCAACAGAGCATGCACAATGTCGGCACTAGTACAGTGTATATCCACCTTTCGCAGCAATGCAGGCTGCTATTCTCCCATGGAGACGATCGTAGAGATGCTGGATGTAGTCCTGTGGAACGGCTTGCCATGCCATTTCCACCTGGCGCCTCAGTGGGACCAGCGTTCGTGCTGGACGTGCAGACCGCGTGAGACGACGCTTCATCCAGTCCCAAACATGCTCAATGGGGGACAGATCCGGAGATCTTGCTGGCCAGGGTAGTTGACGTACACCTTCTAGAGCACGTTGGGTGGCACGGGATACATGCGGACGTGCATTGTCCTGTTGGAACAGCAAGTTCCCTTGCCGGTCTAGGAATGGTAGAACGATGGGTTCGATGACGGTTTGGATGTACCGTGCACTATTCAGTGTCCCCTCGACGATCACCAGTGGTGTACGGCCAGTGTAGGAGATCGCTCCCCACACCATGATGCCGGGTGTTGGCCCTGTGTGCCTCGGTCGTACGCAGTCCTGATTGTGGCGCTCACCTGCACGGCGCCAAACACGCATACGACCATCATTGGCACCAAGGCAGAAGCGACTCTCATTGCTGAAGACGACACGTCTCCATTCGTCCCTCCAGTCACGCCTCTCGCGACACCACTGGAGGCGGGCTGCACGATGTTGGGGCGTGAGCGGAAGACGGCCTAACGGTGTGCGGGACCGTAGCCCAGCTTCATGGAGAAGGTTGCGAATGGTCCTCGCCGATACCCCAGGAGCAACAGTGTCCCTAATTTGCTGGGAAGTGGCGGTGCGGTCCCCTACGGCACTGCGTAGGATCCTACGGTCTTGGCGTGCATCCGTGCGTCGCTGCGGTCCGGTCCCGGGTCGACGGGCACGTGCACCTTCCGCCGACCACTGGCGACAACATCGATGTACTGTGGAGACCTCACGCCCCACGTGTTGAGCAATTCGTCGGTACGTCCACCCGGCCTCCCGCATGCCCTCGCTCAAAGTCCGTCAACTGCACATACGGTTCACGTCCACGCTGTCGCGGCATGCTACCAGTGTTAAAGACTGCGATGGAGCTCCGTATGCCACGGCAAACTGGCTGACACTGACGGCGGCGGTGCACAAATGCTGCGCAGCTAGCGCCATTCGACGGCCAACACCGCGGTTCCTGGTGTGTCCACTCTGCCGTGCGTGTGATCATTGCTTGTACAGCCCTCTCGCAGTGTCCGGAGCAAGTATGGTGGGTCTGACATACCGGTGTCAATGTGTTCTTTTTTCCATTTCCAGGAGTGTATAATGCACGTCCGCAGCTTTTGATACTATACCGCCACGTGTTTCAAACTGTGGGAGATGGTCACCCTTGGCTGGTGGCAAGGGAAGAGCCGGGGAAGGTTTCTTCCGGGTCACACGCGTTTGAATTGGTATCCAGCGCCGTGGAGCGGGGGAACTGCTCAATGAAAAAATTTCAATGGCGAAGCTTTAAAGCTGCCAGAAACTCGGTGTCAAGCTGTCAGTCCAGTTATGCAGTCGTTCTTGGTTGGACTCCATCGACGATATCTTGTGAACAGCGTTCTACAAAGTTCGTCCGTCTCGCCATTGCTTTCTCTTGCTGCGTACTCCATCATTTCCGCTATAGTTAGACCCTTGATAGTGTTCTCACGGTGAGTAGATGCCGTAGAGTAATGTGCTGTATCAAGATTTTCTCTAAAATGTATGCGTGTATGTGCTTCAATGTATGTTTCAATTAATTTCAATGTACACTTTGCCCACTGCAGGCTTCTAACTTAACTATAAGGAACACAGTTGTGGTAAGCCAATATCAATCATGTTCTTGCTGCTCAACGCTTTAATAAAATGATTTTGTTTGTGTTTCTTTCACGAGTTGTGATGGGTTTTGTTCTGTTTACTTAAAGTTGTTGTGGTGGTGTGTAAGTGTTATTGTAAAACGTATGAAAATGTAGCAGCAAGAATAACAGCATTATTTAAAAGACATAAATAATCTTTGATAATTCTTATTTATGTGCTTCTGCGCCCGACTATAATGAATTATTTTGTCATACCTTATCACTACAAATAAATATTGAAATGCTGTTTCATTGATTCAGTAAGTGACATTTAAACTATGCACCAAACTATTAATATCTTTTCCCATAACAACACTGGTGTAGTAAATATTTTTGTTGAAGTCACTAATAAATTACTGTGAGAAATATTAATCTTGTGCACCAGACACAAAAATTAAAAGTCTAAGATTGTTCCACTGAATGTTATTTTCACTGTGAGAATAGAAAAATAACAAATTCCTGTGGGTTCTTGTTCTCGGAGTTCAGATATTGTAATACTGATTTGAAGAATTAATGTCTGATTATTTCTACAGTTTGAAATTGCCGCTCCATACGCTCACGTAATGGCAACAGACAAAACACAGTTTGGACTGGGTATTCTTACCAACGCAGTTTCTCGTAGAAAATCAACAACATCAACATTTCCTTTTATGCTGGATTAAATGTCAGAATCCTACACCGTTCTGACTGTTCAAAATATCACTATTATTCACCAGTTACCAGTAATTCAGTATCGCCGTACCAGGCGCTAATAGCTGCTTTCCTGTTTGTTGCGAACACAAAGCTTAAAACATTCATCGTAGGTTATCTAGCTACAAATAAAAGTCCTTACACTACAATTCCATTTAGTAAATTGTACGTTATATTTTAAACCACTTGCACGTCATACAACGCGATTACTTTTAACAGTATTTAAAAGAACAGACCTCAGCTTAATCTTTGACCTCAGCCGCTTCATACATCATAGAGAACAACAGAAGGAAAGAAGCCGCGTGGGATTAGCCGAGCCGGTACGGTAGCTCGGCGTGTTCGGTGAGAGGGTTGCGTGCTATCTGTAATAAAAAAAACTGAGTCAAGGAATCAACGATCAACTTGAACGTATGTCTTGTGACCTCCGCCCAGACCAAACGCAACGAACTATATCGAAAAAAAAAAGAAAAAAGCGGTCTGAGGCGCTGCAGTCATGGACTGTGCGGCTGATCCGGGCGGTGGTTCGAGTCCTCCCTCGGGCATGGGTGTGTGTGTTTGTCCTTAGGATAATTTAGGTTAAGTAGTGTGTAGGCTTATGGACTGATGACCTTAGCACTTAAGTCCCATAAGATTTCACACACAAGGAAAAAAAATCCAGACAATACAATGCCAATACATTCTTTTAGTGATATTATCTTTTGTTATACGATTATTCTTTGTAGAAAACTGTTTATTAAAATAATAAATCATACTGTTATTGGAAATTATTTACATTTCACAATATAATAATAGTTCTTTTCGGTATCAGTTTTCACATGTAAGCTTATAAAACATTTCTGCAAAAATATCCATCACTTCATAAATCTCGAGCACTTTCGCATACACTGATGACACAAAATATTAGCGTTGGCATTGCAATGCGTATCTTTTCAGTGTGTTGAGCAAGAGCGGCATGAAGGTGATATCTTATCCCTTGTAAGACACGGCAAACAGGAAATACACTGACAGCCAACTTCCAGGAGACGATCCTCCTTCAAATAAGCAAAGAAGTTCGAATTGCTTCTGCGGGAAATAAATCATATAATCACCTCCTTGCGTGTGAATTACAAGATTCGTCTCTCAAGTTCGGTGCGTGGTCTCAGAAAATAAAGGAAACGAGAGCTACAAACAAAATACGTTTACCTGCCTTCAAAGTAATCACCATTAGCTACAACGTATCTCTGAAACTGACTGTGAAGATGGAAACCGTCAGCAAACGCGTCTTATGGAACAGCTCGAAGCGCCGTGATCACGCGTAGCGCGATTTCCCACATTACAGGAGATGTGACCAGATGCCACCACGATCAGGAGACCAGGGAACTGTTAATGCCTCCCCCCCCCGAGTAGAAATTCACCATGGATCAAGATCTTGGGATTGGAGGCGAGAAAGACGATGAACACTACACCATTGATTCTCGCTTAGTCTCTGAATTGTATCAGTAGCACCAGGTCTCGTCTTCTATAATCAAGCGGATATCCAACAACGCATGATAACTTTGCTTCGTGTGATTCCCGAAGAAGCGTTATGTTGACATTCCCAATAGCTTCACAACTGAAGTCAAAAGTGTATTGTAACTAATGGCGATTACTTTGAAGGCCAAAGAATGATGTTTGTAACTATTGTCTACGTTATTTTCTGAGACCATTCACCGAACTTTTCAGATGCACAATGTATTTTTCACACTCATGGCAAGTGTAAGTAGGCTGTTTAGATTTTTATATTGGTAATGCCACGTAGCGCTCTGTATGAAAATCACTGGCTGTGCTGTGTGCAGTCTGTGGCTGGTTTGCATTGTTGTAATAATCGCCATTGTAGCGTTGGGCAGTTGGCTGTTAACAGCGAGTAGCGTTGTGCAGTTGGAGGTGAGCCGCCAGCAGTGGTGGATGTGGGAAGAGAAATGGCGGAATTTTGAAATTTGTAAGACTGGATGTCATGAACTGCTATATATATTATGACTTTTGATGACTATTAAGGTAAATACATTGTTTGTTCTCTATTAAAATCTTTCATTTACTAACTATGCCTATCAGTAGTTAGTGCCTTCCGTAGTTTGAATCTTTTATTTAGCTGGCAGTAGTGGCGCTCGCTGTATTGCAGTAGTTCGAGTAACCAAGATTTTTGTGAGGTAAGTGATTTGTGAAACGTATAGGTTAATGTTAGTCAGGGCCATTCTTTTGTAGGGATTTTTGAAAGTCAGATTGCGTTGCGCTAAAAATATTGTGTGTCAGTTTAAGCACAGTCATGTATAATTGTTCCACGGGGACGTTTCACAAGATCCCCCCCGCCCCAACCAGCAAACAGAATCCAATAAACTCACTCTGTTAGCTTATTAGGAAGCTTGGAAACATGATTACAGAGAATTATGATTGAAGCTAAATGATGTGGCAGAAGAGAAATGAAGAAGTAATTCTAAGAATAAGACAGCAAAGCAGAGTACTGGAAACAATAAGAATGATAAAAACATCTTGTTTGGGACATAAATCGCAAAGAAATTGTCCACAACGAAGAGTCATCATAGCAGTCAAAGCATATAGAAGAGAGAAGGGAAAGAAGCAGTGGAATTCAGGATGACATTAAAAATGAATGATGTTGCATCAGATTAAGGAACGGGAAGAGGGCAGTGGAAAGTGGGGAGCGTCCAATCGGTGTCCGCTGTAAGACAAACAGGGGTTGGACAAAAATATGAAAACACCTCGAGAAATACATGCTGGAACATAAATGCGGACGCTAGCCAAGTCTGCAGGTTGCGCTGTTGTATTACAACACGAACAGAACCCGCGCAGTGTCCTAAGTACGTTGCGAATGTCAGTAGTGCTCCGAACAGTGTTCTGTGTAGCCGTGAGTGGACTATGTGCGAGCTCAGTGCGTTCGAACGTGAGCAGATTGTTGCTGATGGTATGATGGATGTTACTGTAACCAAGATAACCGAAGTGTTCGGCGTTTCATGAGGCACCGTATTCAAGATGTCAACACATACCGGGAAAGTGGAAAATCATCATTCACTAAGTCACAACATGGACGAAGGTGTGTGTTGAGTCGTCCTGACAGACTGTTGTTGAAGATTGTAACGAATCTGGACGACCACTGTAGAAGACAATGCAGAACTGAATTTCGCACTCGTGAACCTTGTAAGCACCAAAACAACACGAAGTCGGCTCGGTAAGCAGCGAATTGCAGGGCGAGTTGGAATTCCAAAACCACCTATTAGTGATGCAAATGTCCACAGCATGAAAACGTAGTGCCGGAGCAATAAAACGTGGACTATGGAACAATGCAAGATAGTCTTTTGATCGGATGAGTATTGTTTCACACTGTTCCCAACTTCTGACCAAGTTTGTGTCCCAAGAGTGAAATATGGCGGAGGTTCGTTGATGATTTGGGCAGTCAAATCGTGCCATTCACTGGACCCTTTGGTTACTCTGCAGTGTCGCGTTACTGTAGCCAAGGATTATGTTACCATTTTGGCTGATCAAGTCCATCCCGCAGTACAATGTTATTCTCCACCGGTGATGTGTTCCAAGTAGACAGGGCTCCTGTTCACACAGCTCGCATCGTGCAAGACTGGTTTTGTGAGCACGAGGATGAAGTGTCGCATCTCCCCTCGCCACCCTCCAACCCCTTTTCATTTACAAACGGGAAGGCTCGCGAAACCAGTGAGTTGCTATAACCTTTATGTACAAAACCGTTCCGTTAGTGGTTTATTCCACGGTGACAGACTTTCGACGTCTGAAATGGATGTTTCTCTGTATACTACAGTCTTTAGTACCGTGGGTTTTGGTGCTGGGTGGTGGAGTCTAACTACCTACGTCAAGTACGATCCCGAAATTCTTCTACTGTATGTACAGCAACTCACTGGTTTCGCGAGCCTTCCCGTTTGTAAATGAAAAGGGGTAGGAGGATGGCGAACAAAATAGCAGACGTGGCCCCCTTCCATTTTTTGTGCATTTATGAGAAAGATAAGCCGGCTTCTGAAGAAGTCTCACATAAAGGCAGCCTTGCAGCCGCCCACAAGGTTTGCCGTGATATAAAAACACCTTCACCTTTGTACTGCAACGCTCCAGCGCATAGTAATGCTCTGTAAGAGCTATATTCAGAGAAGATTTTGGTCGTTCAAGTCATCCCGTGATATTTGTTACAAATTTTAGAAACGTTTTGTAGCTATCCATTCTGTGAGAAACTGCACTGGACAAACATTTGACTTTTAGAACAACTTCCTCGTAAACATGGATTGATGTCTTTTGTTAGCCAGAAAAATCAGCCTCGAAGAATCTATGACTGGCAAACAGTTGCAGAAATATGAGTAAAAAGCAATTTTAAATAAGACATACTTCCCGTCTGGTAGCAAAATTATAATTTAAATATATCATACTGATCTGAAAATGGATGGTGGAATACAGTTCAGCAATACCTGGAAAATGGTAATGAAAAAACGCAAAGGTACACGAGGCGAACACATCTGCACAGTGTTCCACTAAAAATGTACGTTTTCGCCTGAAAAATTCTATCAATATATTGCAAAGATTTTGGAGGCTAATCCGACGTAACGCCTGATACCTTAACAACTGTTAACGATTTTGTAATTCAAACAAGTTCTCGGAATTACGATGACTCGTAAGCATGACACACTGTTTCTCTTGTAGCTTGTAGATCGCTTGCCGTCAATGTTTGCTTTCAAGTACATAATTGTAGGAATGGGGCTATGTCTTGACCAAGCACAATTTTCTTCTATAACACCTACACATGTCTCTGTGAAGTTTCACAGTCGTCAGTGGCTTTATTTTACTTTCTGTTGAAATACAAGCAACAGTTTTCCAAGTTAATATATGTACATTCGGTTTTGCGATTATGATTTTTTCACTCATAACATTATTATCAAAATATATACCTTAATATTACATGCTGATGTTCGTATAGCTATCGTTTACAGTGCAGTTTATTTTTGTTACAGTTTGCCATCAGTAGCTAAGCAGGATTTCTCAATAGTATATTACAAATACCTACCGAAATGTAAGGTCTAAGATGAAATTATCGCTTCTTAATGTTTTGTAATATTAGTGTAATTATATATGCTATATTCTACTTTTTCACTATTGTTTGTTACGTTAAGGTAATAGCTTTCGATATTGTTTTGAGCACATGTTACTTGTGATGGACTTTGTAAATTGGTGAGCGTGCATGTGAAGGTACATGTAGTTTTTCAGTAATTACTTTCTGTCGTTTCCATGTTGTCATGCCTCTGCGCAAACTGTAGTTGTCAACACGCGGCCTATCACTCTCCTTTGTGTGTGTGTGTGTGTGTGTGTGTGTGTGTGTGTGTGTGTGTGTGTGTTTATGCCTGTTGACATGTGTTTCATATCTTTAAAGTCCTCTGCAAATGATAGAATGGTAGCTGTTACTCCGCGTGTTTTATGTTTCTAATGTTGATATTCCTATCTGTGCGTCCGATAATAATTGAGTAGCAGTCTTGGTATGTCAGCCGATAGACGATAGATGTATTGTGTTTGTCCGTGCCAGTGCTAACTCTCCTCAACATGTTTTGTACTGAGTTACCTACTCTGGTTTTAAGTAATTACTTTGTGTGTTTTAGGATAGCAGTCTTTCACTCCATCTATTTATTTATTTATTTGTTTATTTATTTTTTACCTTGGTGACAGGAGCTACAGTAGGGTAAGGCTGAGGGTCAGCCGTAAGAGGCTTGCAACCAACGATGCGTGGTTATTTTCTTCTTCTGTAATCATGTTACATGGCTCGTTTCAAACTGCCGTTCTTCTTAGGATGCAGCGAATCACACTACGATCCTTAGGTGACAGTTGCCACATCAGCTGGTATGAACATGAATGCTCAGTGCCAGAAACAAACATGTTTGATCATGTATTACTTTTGACGGATACACAGCATGTGACGAAATTAGAGTGCTATATAATTGTTAGGGTTTGTTACTGCTTTATCTTAAGGACAGATTACAGACATCCTTACGCAACATACGCGTGCCGTAATCCAACAAGGAAGGGTATCGCACTAGGGTATCGCACTACGTACAGAGCAGAACAAGATATCACACTCTACTCCACGGGAGGTACAGTTCACACAGTGACACCGATAATGACAGAAAATCATAAAATGTTATGGTCTTGAATGAGTCAAAGCCGTCCGGGAAGGCAGTGAACATAACGGCATCGAAATGGAGTCTGAAAGAGAGAAGGTCGAAATACTGAATTCTTTTTCCCAAAATGGTTCCGCTGATGAGGATCGTACTGCAATCGTCACACGAACGCCAAAATGACTAACAACGAAATAGTAAGTTTCGGAGGAAAGGTGATTGGGCATAATGAGATACCTGTAAGATTCTAAACAGAAGAGGTGAAAGGAACTTGACCTCTTCTATCAGCTCTGTAAAGTAGGTCGCTGCAGAAACGAAGCATTCCAAATGAAGAAATGCAGGGGCCACTCCCCCCTTTAATGACGCTCGTGGATCAGACGTACACAACGTTAGACGTATGCTCTACGTCAGAATGTTATAGGATTTTAGAACAGGTTCTATGCCCGCATGTTATGTCCTTTCTGGAGACCGGAAATATCTTCTGTAGGAATCACCAGAGATTCCGCAAACGCCGATGTATGAAACACTGTTCGCTCTCTCTGTTGGCGAGATACGGAAGTCCGTACATACCACCACCCAGGTTGATGTCGTGTCACTCGACTCCCGGAGGCGTGAAGGCGTTCGATACTGTTCCGCAATGTCGACGAATGAACAAAATACGAGCGTACGGAACATCAGAACAGTTCCTTGAAAGTAGAACACAACACGTCGTACATAATGGGAAGAAAATTTCACAAGTGACTTTGGGCCTACTGCAAGGAAGTGTTACACGCTGAAGCGCCAAAGAAACTGGTATAGGCACGCGCATTCGAATACAGACATAGGTAAACAGGCAGAATACGGCACTGCGGTCAGATCTAACAACTGCACCAGACAACAGGTGTCCGGCGCAGTTGTTAGATCGGTTACTGCTGCTACAGTGGTAGGTTATTAAGATTTAAGTGAGTTTGGACGTGGTGTTTGCGCACGAGCGATGGGACACAAAATCTTCGAGGTAGCGATAAAGTAGAGATTTTCCCATACGACCATTTTACGAATGTACCGTGAATATCAGGAATCTGGTAAAAAATCAAATCTCCGACACTGATGTGGCCGGAAAGAGATCCTGAAAAAACGGGACCAACGACAGCTGAAGAGAATCGTTCAGCATGACAGAAGTGCAACCTTTCGAAAATTGCAGCACATTTCAATGCTGGGCCATCAAAAAGTGTCGGAGTGAGAACCATTCAACGAAACATCATCGATATACGTTTTCGCAGCCGAAGGCCCATTTGTGAACCCTTGATTACTGTACGACACAATGCTTTACGCCTCGCCTGGACCCGTCAACCCAGACATTGGAATGTTAATGACTGGAAACATGTTTCCTGGACGGACAAGTCGCGTTTCAAACTGTATCGAGCAGATGGGCGAGTACGGCTATGGAGAAAACCACATGGATCCATGGACCCTGCCTATCAGCCAGGGACTGTTCAAGGTGGTGGAGGCTCTTTAATGATGTGGGGCGTGTGCGGCTGGAGTGATATGGGACGCCTAATACGTCTATCTAGGACTCTGTCAGGTGACACGTACGTAAGCATTTTGTCTGATCACCTGCGTACATTCATGTCCATTGTGTATTCCGACCGACTTGGGCAATTCCAGCGGGACAATGCGACACCCCACACTTCCAGAATTGCTGTAGAGTGGCTCTATGAACACCCTTAAGAGTTTAAACACCAAACTTCCTAGACTGGAACATTATTGAACATACATGTGATGCCTTGCATCGTGCTGTTCAGAAGAGATCTTCGCTCCCTCATGCTCTTACGGATTTATGGAAAGCCCTGGAGGAGTCATGGTGTCAATTCCCTACGGCACTATTTCAGACATTAGTCGAGTCCATGCCACGTCGTGTTGCGGCACCTCTGCGCGCTCGCGGTGGGCCTACACAATATTAGTCAAGTTTAGCAGTTTCTTTGGCTCTTCAGTGTAGAAGCAATATACACATCATACAGGTTGAACAATAAATTCAGTGACAGAGTTTCAGAGATTGTTCAGTGATATCTTACGAGCAGTTTAGAACCATGGACCCACGGACTCCGGTGGCTCGTTTCAGAGTTATTGCATTTCGTTTCGTTTCTTACGCCAATTAACTTTGTATCTGTACGGCACTGAAAACAGTCGACGACATACTTTGTGTATCTTGTTTCAAAGCAAACTTGTTCCAGCAATTCACTGCATTTGCTTTAATCTTGGTCTTTAAGCTTGCATTGAGTACTGCCTTATTCTGTGTTGGGTTTGTGTACCGGCAGTGTTAGCCGCACGTTTCCTTGGGAGTTCACTTAGTAAGTGCGAAAGCGTCACGGAGATGGTCACACAGCTTCACCGCCGCCCGATATAGGAGAAAAGTTGTGCAGCACGATTTGGTTTCCTGTTAAAATTCCGAAAGCTTAGGGTCATATAAGAGTCAACAACGTATAATTTCCGAAAAGACCGCGAAGGCGAGGTTAGAGAGGTTAGAGTTCGCATGGAAGTTTACCAACAATCTTCTTTTCCACGCCATCATTCGCGACTGAAACAGGAAAGAAATGAAGTGACAGCGGTGTATAAGGTACCCTGTGGCACAAAGCATAAGGTAGTCTGTGGGTTGCAGATGTGCAGGTACGAGTGTTATCGTAGCACATCTTCGAGTAGCAATGCATGACTCATTCCGGAAGAACTTTTTCTGCTTGTTGAACAGAAATGTGAATAATAGTAAGCTACAACTATTGACTGTTTTTATGGGGGATGGTGAGTAGGCCGGCCGAAGTGGCCGTGCGGTTAAAGGCGCTGCAGTCTGGAACCGCAAGACCGCTACGGTCGCAGGTTCGAATCCTGCCTCGGGCATGGATGTTTGTGCTGTCCTTAGGTTAGTTCGGTTTAACTAGTTCTAAGTTCTAGGGGACTAATGACCTCAGCAGTTGAGTCCCATAGTGCTCAGAGCCATTTTTTGATGGTGAGTAATTGGTGAGCCTGGACGTCAATTTCATAATGCAGTACAACGCAGTTCATACAAAAACTCGTAAAAATCGGCTTGTAAAATTAGATTTGCGACGCTGTTACCACGAAAAATTTGTAGTTCATTAATATACACTAGGGCATCAGAAGTATCTGGGCACATACTGGTGGACATTAATGTGGAGTGTATCTACCCTTCGGCTTATAAAGCCTTTGAATCTGCTGGGGACACGTTCAGTTAGGTGTCTGAATGTTATTTTTCCTCAAGAGACGAAATCAAAGAAGGAACTGATGGTTGTTGTACGCTGAGATCAGGTGGGATGTCAATGTTGTACGTCATCCTAGAGGTGTTCCATTCAGTCCAGTTCGGGACTCTGAGCAGGCCAATCCATTTCAGGAATATTATTGTCCACAAAACATTGCCTACAGATGCTGCTTCATGCCAGGGTGCATGTTCATGCTACTACAATCATCGTCTCCGCACTGTTGTTGTACTATACGCAGTACATCATTCAGTGAAAAGTATTCATATCCTTCCCATTTAGCGCTCTGTTAAGCGCAATAAAGGCGGCATCCTAACCACGAAAGACACTCTCATTCTGTAACACTATTTCCTCCGTCCTCCACTGTTGGCAGTTCACATGAAGACAGGCAATGTTCTAATGGCATTCGCCAAACCCAAACACTTCCATCGGATTGCTGTGGAGTACAGCGTGATTCGACACTCTAAATCACCTATTTCCAGTTATTCATAATACATCATCGACAGTCGACGTGGGCAACTATAGAAGGGTTAGCAGGGTTACGCAGGTAACATCCAATGGCTAATAGCCCACGCCCCAAGCCCACGAGTTCACCTGACTGTCCCATTCTGTCCACTGTAGGCCACACAATACTGCCCTCTTCTTTTAGTACTGGCGGGTCCGCCTCTGGTAACATCCAGAGGTCAATCCCACATTACATATGGGCGTGGGATACTCTCGATCAGGTAATGAACACTATATTTTTGATACGCGCATGAATATGATACACTATGTGATCAAAAGTATCCGGACACCTGACTGAAAATGACTTAAAAGTTCGTGGCACCTTCCATCGGTAATGCTGGAATTCAATAAAGTGTTGGTCCAACCTTAACCTTGATGACAGATTGCACTCTCGTAAGCAAACGTTCAGTCAGGTGCTGGAAGGTTTCTTTGGGGATGGAAACCCGTTCTTCACGGAGTGCTGCACTGAGGAGACGTATCGATGTCGGTCGGTGAGGCCTGGCACGAAGTCGGCTTCCCAAAATATCCCAAAGGTGTTCTATAGGATTCAGGTCAGGACTATGTGCAGGCCAGTCCGTTACAGGGATGTTATTGTCGTGTAACCACTCCGCCATAGGCCGTGCCTTATGAACAGGTGCTCGATCGTGTTGAAAGATGCAATCGCCATCCCTGAATTGCTCTTCAACAGTGGGAAGCAATAAGGTGCTTAAAACATCAGTGCAGTGCAGTGCAGTGCAGTGATAGTGTCACGCAAAACAACAAAGAGTGCAAGCCCCCTCCATGAAAAACACGACTACACCATTACACCACCGCCTCCAGATTTTACTGTTGGCGCTACACACACTGGTAGATGACGTTCACCGCGCATTAACCATACCCTGCCATCGGATCGCCACATTGTGTACCGTGACTCGTCATTCCACTGTTCAGTCGTCCAATGTTTACTCTCCTTACACCAAGCGAGGCGTCGTTTGGCATTTACCAGCGTGAAGTGTGGCTAATCAGCACACCCGCTCGATCATGAAATCCAAGTTTTCTCACCTCCCGCCTAACTGTCTTGTACTTGCAGTGGATCTTGATGCAGTCTGGAATTGCTGTGTGATGGTCTGGATAGATGTCTGCCTATTACACATTACGACCCGTTTCAACTGTCAGCGGTCTCTGTCAGTCAACAGTCGAGGTCGGCCTGTAAGCTTTTGTGCCGTTCGTGCCCCGTCACGTTTCCACTTCACTATCACACCGGTAACAGTGGATCTAGGGATGTTTAGGAGTGTGGAAATCTCGCGTACAGGCGCATGACACAAGCGTTACCCAATCACCTGACCGCGTTCGAAGTCCGTGAGTTCCGCCGAGCGCCCCATTCTGCTCTCTCACGATGTCTAATGACTACTGAGGTCGCTGATATGGAGTATCTGGCAGTAGGAGGCAGAAAAATGCACCAAATTCGAAAAAAAGTATATTTTTGGGGGTGTCCACATACTTTCGATCACATAGTGTAGTAAACATTCATTCGACAGTACACTTTATTATTACAATGTACACTGTATATGCCCGCCTGCAGTCAAGTCATATCGCTGCAATATCTACTTAAGTTAATATACAACGTATTTGTGTTTTGCGTGTGAATGGTCGTTTCATCACGATTCCTATATTTACTTCACCACGAATATACCACAATAATAATAATAATAATACACTGATGTGACGAAAGTCGTGTGATAATAATACGTGCTTATACTGATGGCGGTAGGATCGCGTACGCAGGGTATAAAGGTGCGCTTCATTGGCGGAGCTTTCATTCTTACTCAGGTGATTCTGACATTACTGTGGTCGAACGACGGGAATTAACAAGACTTCGAACGATTAATCATAGTTGGAAATAGATGCATGGAACATTCCATTTCGGAAATCGTTAGGGAGTTTAATGTTTGGAGATTCACAGTTTTAAAAGTGTGCTGAGAATACCGCTTTTCAGGCATCATCTCTCATTAGGGACAACGCAGTAGCCAATGGCCTTCGCTTAACAACGACCGAGAGCAGAGCAGTTTGCCTAGAGTTGTCAGTGCTAACACAAAAGCAACACTGCGTGAAATAACTGCAGAAATCAGTGTCGGACGTACGAGGAACATACGAGTTAGGGCAATGCGTCGAATTCTGGCGTTGATAGACTATGGCAGCAGACGAGCTATGCCAGTGCCTTTTGCACGACATCGCCTGCAGCGCCTCTCCTGGGTTCGTGACCATATTGTTACTACCCTAGACGACAGGAAAACCGTGGCCTGGTCAGATGAGACCGACTTCAGCTGATAAGAGCTGATGGTAGGTTGCGAGTGTGGCGCAGACCCCACGAAGCCATGTATCCAAGTTGTGCAAGCTCGTAGTGGATTCATAATGATGTGGGCTGTGTTTACCTGGAATGGACTGAGCGCTCTGGTCAAACTGAAGCGATCAGTCACCGTAAATGGTTATGCTACGCTACATGAAGACCATTTGCAGCCAACAAAGATGAAACTTTTTGAAATCTGGTAATTAAGGAAGGCAGGATGAATTACGATTGTGGGCGGGGCCCGAATCAATTACTATTTGTTTTGACTTTGCAATTTCACTCATTTATTTTAATAAATAATTTTTGAAACAAGCCAATGAGGCCACAATCAGATTTTTAAGGCACGTAACCACAATCACGGACGAAGACCTTTAACGCGAAAAATGTCAATTATTCAAAATTTAGCAAATACATAAAATACAGACAGCCAATAATTTTGAAGACAAGCCAATGTGATCACGAACAGAATTTTAAGGCAAGTAACCACAATCACCTCTGAAGCCCTTTAACGCCCAAAATGGCAATTATTAAAAAAATAGCAAACATACATAAAATAAAGACAGCAAATAATTTTGGAAAACAAGCCAATGTGATCGCAAACAGAATTTTAAAGCAGTAGCCACAATCACAGCTGAAGGCCTTTAACCCCCAAAATGGCAATTATTAAAAAATTTAACAAATACATAAAATACAGACTGCCAATAATTTTGAAGGCAGGCCAATGTGGTCGCAATCAAAATCTTAAGGCAAGTAATTACTATCTCGGCTGGAGGCCTTTAACGCGAAAATGGCAATTATAAAGGAATTTAACAAATATACTGTCCAACGGCGAACGGAATAGCAAAGGTTAATTTAAAAAAAGAAAAAACAAACAAACAACAGATCACCAAACAGGTGAGACAAATAATGGTAACTTAATAATACAATAATAAAATAATAACACAATAATAAAACACAAGGGTCCATGACAGGCGGTGGTCCAAGAATCGACCTCTGATTAGGTCACACCAAAAACACTTTTGCAAGCGAAGAGAAAGGCAGGCAAGAGTTGCTTTCAGATCACAAGATGGTAACTCGGACTAGTGGCAGTCTAACGTGCGACTAACGATAATCTTGGTGAGGCCACCTGACATCCAACAAAACAAAAGCGAGATGTAAAATTATGCCAAAACCGGAACCGGCGATCTAGGCTCCACGCGCAGAATACTGTGCTTAGAGCGCCAGAAAAAAGAAGGAATGACTTCCGCTAAGGTAGAAGAACACGACCAACCTACAATCAAGAAGCTGTCAAACTTACACGCCTCATCGGACAGTGGCGGCAAGGCGAGGAAATGTACACTGCCGTTACATACACTACCCCAGGGCAGGTAACGGGGGCGTTAGCCGCCACAAGACAGAAAAATACCGCTGGTTGAACTTAACAACATAAGAAGCTGAAAATAGTAAATAGTAATTAGAAGCTGAGGAAGGCTAATCAGATCCGCCTTCCCCTTGTACTCCACTCACTGCTTTTCGCCTCGGCGACACTACGAGCAACAGACAAATCCAAGTCACTGGAGAATCGCAAGATTCACAATGGTGGAGGTTTCTCTACCCGAATTGCAATGCACTCAAACATTCAGGACCCGGTTTCGACGAGGTCGTTCACCCTCGTGACCACTGCCCTTCGATCCGGCCAACGAGTTAAAATTTCATAGAGTGGCTATAGGTCCGCCATGTTTGAAGCAAATTGAAGCTCCGTCCGCCATGTTTTCTTTAGTCAAGGCATTCGTCTGCTGTGTCCCGCCCCCTTGTAACTGCATTTGACTTACTTGAAATAGCCCATACTAGCTTTATTTTTTCTAAAACAAGCAATAGACAGCAGTGATTTCAGTTTGCGCTGACAGCAAAAAGGGATGTTTTTGTCGAAATATGGCTAAACTTTTCGATGTAGATAACACTACAAGACAACTCAAATAAGTCTGTCCATCCACTATAACGTTACTTGTTGCCCATAAATTAATGCAATTAGCGCAGGTACCACCAGAATATTACGGTGAAACTTCTAAACATGCTGTGGTTAACTATTAGAAACAGTAACGGGCGCAGAAATGCGATATTTTTGTCGCTATTTCAAAGTAAACAGTCAAAGCCTCAAAAACCAGTACACTGTGAACGAGAATATTATTTGAAATATGTGTTACAAGTAGTTAACACAAGCATAGTAATTCAATAATAATAATAATAATCTACAAGAAAAGTAAAATAATTTATTTACATTTAATTTTTACGATGTTTAACTGACATTCGTATTTTTTCAGTCTTTTCACTGACCTTTAAATAAAATAAGCTTCGTGTATAGTTGTCTCACAACTTTACCTCTCTGCTCAGATGATTTTGATTTGCATAAGTGATTTATTCGACATACAAAATAATGTTTGAGCAGCAGTTTTATCAGTTTAACATAATGGGTTTCTTCACCAAATTCAGTTTCTGTAAAAAGATGTTCATTGTTTATAAATAAGGAGCCTCTCACCAATTGTAACACTTCTGTCTGGAACCTCAACAAAACGTTTTTCTGACATTTCAGGATTATGTCCTCATTATTTCTGAAAACCTTCTCAGCAAAATTACAAAGTTTAACAACATCATTAGCTGGATTGATTAAACTGGTTTTCACATCTTTCACTGCAATCAATCCAGTTCTTTTAGCTTCAATACAAGCAAAAATAACTTCTAAGCAGTCAGTACTGTTAATTTTGTTTGTCACCTGTCTCACTATACTTCCAGCTATGTACTTAATGACACAGAGTACATACTCAGTGAGTCATAATCTGGCACATAATCATGGTCTACAGCTGCAGGGCTTACCTTAGCAAAAGGAAGTGATAGAACGGTAGCAGGAGGTAGCATACTAGTATTTGATTCTTGGCAATTGTCATTTTGAGAACCTTCTTTCTGTGCAATTAAGCATTTCCTGTATGCTGATCTAAACTGCACAGCATTTGGGTTATTTCTGTTTCCTCCTCTACTACGAATGCTGGAGAAAAATAATTCCAAGTTATCTTGACTTGTTCTACGGGTTTAAATATAATTGAGCTCTGCATTTTCTTTCCAAACATACAATTCTGCAATTTGCCTTATGCTCATTAAATTCAGCATAAGTCCATACAACGGCATTTTTCTGCTAGACAGAATAACAGGACTTCCATCAGAAAGCTTTAAAGACTTGAAATACTTAATGTATTCATTGATCCTTTTACAGACTGTGTCTCTGTTCCCTCTGAAAATTGGTGCCTTAGTGCCCTTGCTCATTGTGTGACAAGAATTTAATAACTCAAAGGCACTGTCTAACATTTTGATATGTTTAACTGTTGCCTCACACCCATAAAATTCTTTAATGCCTAAATCTTTGCAGAACAACATGGCATTTGCAACAGAATTGCTAAGGGTTTGTGCTGCCAAAGTCTCTTTCATTTTTTGAGTATGGTACAGAATGTGCTGCCTCCTAAGTTTGTTTGCAGCATGCAAACCTTCCCTTTCATGCAGGTCCACTAACGTTTTAAAATATTCCCATTTAATTATGTTATCACTGCCTGAAATGGTACCATCTAACAAAAAATTCTTAAATTACATGCCAGCTTTAGCATGTGAGCTGTGTCAAACATGCAAAATACCCTCATATCATTATTTGAAGGGTGGGGAAACCAACACTGTAATCCCTGTTCATCACATCTGATCCCTAAATTTGCCATTAAAGATCTATTTGTGGCAGTACCATCGCAAACCACAGCTACTATAGTAACACCAGTGTCTTCAAGTTTTCGGAGATACTGTTGTACCAAATTTAGCTTTACAGTAGAAGATAGGGAGTGAACTAAACAATAACCCACAGGAATTTTCCAATTTCTGTTTAGTGCTGTGACCATGAACACAAGCGCCTCTTTTGCTGCCTCGCTATCATCACTTTCTATGCCACCCTCCCCAAAATCAACATAGCCTCTTATATTTCCCCATCCCAAACAAGGTCCTTCTTAATAGCCATCTCATCAAACATCAATGTTGCAAAAATTTTGGTTGTGCTATTCTCAACTTCAGAGGCAATTTTAGTGAAACCCTCCTCAGCAAAACCTGGATGGCCACCCACTGACATTGCCCAACGGCGAAGCGTTCTTGGGTGGGGTAATTTCACAAATTTTCGTAAGTAGGTGTATGCCTTGGCAGAATAAAAGTGTAGGGTCAGGGCAAATTTCCTTATATGCTGAGAATAATGGCATACTTTAGCACTGCACTGAAGTTCCAATAGCTCCTTCAACAAACCAACTACATGTTCACCGTTTAACATATCAGAAACTGAACTACATAGCCTTCTTCTCAAACCAGCAACTAAAGTCTGTAACTGCACTATTCTTCTTTTGTGTCGTACACTAAGTTGCTTCATTTGCTTTATCCGCTTCTTCAGTCGCACATTCTCAGCTTGTACTCTGTTATATTGTGTTTTCAACTTCTTAGGGCTTGGTAGACAGTAATTGTGGTCAGCAGAAACAGATGTGGGTCCGACAGGCACTGAAAGAATGCAGTTACATCATAAGTTTATAACAGAGTTACACCATAAGATTATAATAGAGAGTATGTAATTCAAAGTAATAAGAACACCGAGTAAAATTAAATTATTGACTTACTTTGTGCTAATGTCACTGTAACAGCACTATCTTGCAAATTGTCGAAAGATCGCTTTCTGGGTTGTGGTCGTAATACTTTATCTTGCTTTTGTAAATGTGGTGGAAAGTTAAAGATAGTAGGTACTGCTTTTGACAAAAGGCACCTCTGGACATTTGTGTGGTACATATATTTCTCTTCAAAATGAGGTGAACAGAGGTAACTGGCTGTAGTAGGAAACCAGTTTTGTCGCTTTATATATATAAATTTTGTAATTTCCTTATCTTTTAAAGGAAATCTGTAATCAACGATAAATAAATGACTTTCTTGCATTTGTCTTAAGCATAATTACAGTTCCAATGCAAATGACTCTTTAATAAACATTAAAAAACGTGTGTCGTATTTCGGTACTAATATACTTACTTATAATATGAAATATTTGTTGTGTTATCGCTGCGATTTGTGCAGTTGAACGCTGAACACACTGCAGGCATGTTGACTTTATATTTTGTAACAAAGAAGTCAACTGGAAAAGTTAAATATTGCAGTAATATCACAACAGCTGACACACTTCCAACACAAACAACAGTAACGCTTTCCTAATGTTTTGACTAAGGATAACATGGCTGCCGAGTTAGCGTTGGTTGCCGCTAGGAGCGCTGTAACTAGTATCTCATCCACTCTATGAAATTTTAACTCGTTGGATCCGGCAGTCCATACACGCCGCCAGCGGTCCCGGCGTGTTCGCGCTCTGCGCGGACCTCGCTGCTCCTGCGTCCCCAACCGAACTCCACACTCACACCAAACGGAAGAAGGACGAGGTCGCCCCAAAGACAGGGCAACAGAAGTATATATCGATAAGGCCGATGCTGCCACTAGCAGACAGGCAACGCTTACGAAACAGAGTGGCGCCAGTGAACATGAGGAGAAGACAAACAATGCAACCATGCCAACTAAAAGACACAGTCTGGTAGAAACCCACACACGGCACCAACGCGAGCCGCAGCACGGCTCACTTTTATAGGCGACAATGCGCAATGTCACCGGGTCGCAATTGTTCGTGATTGGTTTCAAGACCATTCTAGACAATTAGAGCGAACCGTTTGGCCACACACATCGTCCGACATGAATCCGATCGAACATTTACGGGACTTAAACGAGAGGTCAAATTGTGCACAAAATCCTTCAACGGCAATACAGTCGCGATTATGGACAACTATAGAGGCATCAGGGCTCAATGTACGTCGGGAAAAAAGGAAATTCGAACGATATTAGGAAGTATCTCATGACTTTCTTCACCGCAGTGTAACTAATATTTTTGTATTATTCCTTTTCGTGACTCGTTGATGTGGCGTGACTCATTGTGGCGATGCAATTGTTTGGTGGGAGATTATGGAAAACAAGAGAAAATGCCGATACTAAAACGCAGTACGGGCAGACTTTGAGTGTGCCAACTGAGCAGGTTTCGCTAACGTCGCCGCTCGATGGCTCGAAAACACTTTCAATCACTGTTTCTCGAAAACGATTGAGTAGCGCATCGCACAAGAGCAATATTCGTTAAATCTAAGCACGTACTACAACCGTTCGAAAAAAGAACGAAACAAATGGATGTTTGCCTATTGAATATGCAATTCGTCGTGACGTGTATCCTTTATGTCGCTCAGCACTGCTTCGCAGACCGGTTGATGTCCCTTCCCATTTTTTATGACAACGGCTGTTCCAGTCCTGCTACAGCGTTCACTCTTTGACACGAATTATCTGAAGGTTGCAAATCCACAGGGAAGAATCATCGTGTTACTGTGTATTAGCCGACAGAGGCAACAACTGGACTGGCCAGAAAAGCAGCACAATCGTGTTTGCGTGAGAGTAATAGAAAGAAAAACACACAAATCAAGTGTGCACCGTTCCAGCAAGTGAGGAGTCTCACGAGCTGATAGCACACACACTCATTCAACCTGTAGAAAAATTTCCACAAGACTACAAACAAGACATACAACTCTCCTCTCTCTGTTTCTTTTACTGAATCGTTTGCCGTAGCAGAGAAAATATCTGGTCATAAACGTCTTCGTCATCGGTGATCACGTAACTGCCTTCTGCCAGTCCAGTCTAGAACTATGATGCTGATCATTTACGAACATGCTGTCTGGCATCATTATTCTACCCTGAAGTTGAAACATACGGATGTAGCATTTCGTCTCTAAAGAGAACACATTTTGGTCTCAAATTGAACTGTTTCTAAGATTCACAGTAACTTTCAGATTCAGTTCTGTATACTACACAATCAACGACAGTCTTGGTGACTTGAGCAGCCCAAACACAATGTAGATACCTTGGACCTTGTAGCTACACTACTGGTCATTAAAATTGCTACACCACGAAGATGACGTGCTACAGACGCGAAATTTAACCGACAGGAAAAAGGTGCTGCGATATGCAAATGATTAGCTTTTCAGAGCATTCACACAAGGTTGGCGCCGGTGGCGACACCTAAAACGTGCTGACATGAGGAAAGTTTCCAACCGATTTGTCATACACAAACAGCATTTGACCGCCATTGCCTGGTGAAACGTTGTTGTGATGCCTCGTGTAAGGAGGAGAAATGCGTACCATCACGTTTCCGACTTTGATAAAGGTCGGATTGTAGCCCATCGCGATTGCGGTTTATCGTATCGCGACATTGCTGCTCGCGTTGGTCGACATCCAATGACCGTTAGCGGAATATGGAATCGGTGGGTTTCAGAGGGTAATACGGAACGCCGTGCTGGATCCCAAAGGCCTCGTATCACTAGCAGTCGAGATGACAGGCATCTTATCCGCATGGTTGTAACGGATCGTGCAGCCACGTCTCTATCCCTGAGTCTACAGATGGGGACGTTTGCAAGACAACAACCATCTGCACGAACAGTTCGACGACGTTTGCAGCAGCATGGACTATCAGCTCGGAGACCATGGCTGCGGTTACCCTTGACGCTGCATCACAGACAGGAGCGTCTGCGATGGTGTACTCAACGACGAACCTGGGTGCACGAATGGCAAAACGTCATTTTTTCGGACGAATCCAGGTTCCGTTTACAGCATCATGATGGTCGCATCCGTGTTTGGCGATATCGCAGTGAACGCACATTGGAAGCGTGCATTAGTCATCGCCGTACTGGCGTATCACCCGGTGTGATGGTATGGGGTTACATGTCTCGGTCGCCTCTTGTTCGCATTGACGGTACTTTTAACAGTGGACGTTACATTTCAGATGTGTTACGACACGTGGCTCTACCCCTCATTCGATCCCTGCGAAACCCTACATTTCAGCAGGATAATGCACGACCGCATGTTGCGGTACGGGCCTTTCTGGATACAGAAAATGTTCGACTGCTGCCCTGGCAAGCACATTCTCCGGTTCTCTCACCAACTGAAAACGTCTGCTGAATGGTTACCGAGCAACTGGCTCGTCACAATACGCCAGTCACTACTCTTGATGAACTGTGGTATCGTGTTGAAGCTGCATAAGCAGCTGTACCTGTACACGCCATCTCTGTTGACTCAATGCCCAGGCGTATCAAGGCCGTTATTACGGTCGTAGGTGGTTGTTCTGGGTACTGATTTCTCAGGATCTATGCACCCAAATTGCGTGAAAATGTAATCAGCTGTGAGTTCTAGTATAATATATTTGTCCAATGAATACCCGTTTATCATATGCATTTCTTCTTGGTGTAGCAACTTTAATCGCCAGTAGTGTACAAACAGGCTAGACCATATCGATGGCGTCGGTATAGAGATGGGGTTTGGTGATCATGATGTCATCATAGCGACTATGGTTACGAAAGTTAGTAAATCAGTCACGATGGCTTAGAGTTTCTGCTAGAAACAGCAGATAAGCAGTTGTTAGCATCTCACTTGGACAATGAACTGCAATCTTTTAGTTCCAGAATAATGGCAATAGAGGATTTATAGGTAGATCGTAAATCGTGCTCGGTACAAGTTCAAAAATGGCTCTGAACACTATGGGACTTAACTTCTGAAGTGATCAGTTCCCTAGAACTTAGAACTACTTAAACCTAACTAACCTGAGGACATCACATACATCCATGCCCGAGGCAGGATTCGAACCTGCGACCGTAGTGGTAGCGCCGTTGCACACTGAAGCGCCTAGAACTGCTCGGCCACACCGGCCGGCTCGGTACAAGTATGTATAATGTAAGTGGATTAAGGACGGAAAATACCCACCGTGGCTATATCTACGTGGATGATCTGCAAATCACATTTGAGTGCCTGGCAGAGGGTTCATTGAACCACCTTCGCAATTCTCTATCATTCCAATCTTGTATAGCGCGCGGAAAGAACGAACACCTATATCTTTCCGTACGAGCTCCGATTTCCCTTCTTTTATCGTGGTGATCGTTTCTCCGAATGTAGGTCGGTGTCAACAAAATATTACCGCTTTCGGAGGAGAAAGTTGGTGAATCAAATTTCATGAGAAGATTCCATTCTCTCTCCTATTTCGCGTAATACAAAACCTGCTGCTGTTCTTTTAACTTAATAACGAAATTCAGAAAATGCTGAGGAAGCAAAAGCTGTTGCACTCTCGGTTTAAATGGTTCAAATGGCTCTGAGCACTATGGGACTTAACATCTATGGTCATCAGTCCCCTAGAACTTAGAACTACTTAAACCTAACTAACCTAAGGACAGCACACAACACCCAGCCATCACGAGGCAGAGAAAATCCCTGACCCCGCCGGGAATCGAACCCGGGAACCCGGGCGTGGGAAGCGAGAACGCTACCGCACGACCACGAGATGCGGGCACTCTCGGTTTAAAAGAGGACGCGCAAATGACGACAGGTAAAGATTAGTAGCTTGTGAAAACATCTATGCGCGAATATTTCAACAGCTATCACCGTCGTACCGTGGCTAAAGGTCTGGCGGAGGACCCGAAAAAATTCTAGTCCTATGTAAAATCACTAACCGGGTCTAAGGCTTCCATTCAGTCACTCGTTGACCAGTCTGGTTTGGCAGTAGAAGACTGCAAACGGAAGGACGAAATTTTAAATTCAACGTCATAGAAATGGTTCACGCAGGAGAATAGTACAAACGTATTGTCATTTGACCATCGCGCAGAGTCCCGTATGGATAACACAGTAATAAGCATCCCTGACGTAGAGAAACAACTGAGAGAGTTGGAAACAAATAAGTCTCCATGTCCGGATGGAATCCCTTGGTCTTACAAGGAGTTCTCTACGTCATTTATCGCGAATCTCTCGACTGGCGTGAAGTGCCAAGCGACTGGAAATAAGCGTGACTCCTGTATATAAGAAGAGCAAAAGAACGGACCTGCAAAATTAAAGTCCAATATCCTTAAAAGCAGTTGCTGCAGAATTCTATGTAATAAATTTCCTAGAGATCGAAAAGCAGATGATCACGCTCGTGTGAAAGCCATCTTCCTCTTTTCTCACACGATATACAGATAACTGTTGATGAAGGGCAACAGTAAGATGATATACTTCTAGATTTCCGAAAAGCATTCGTCACGCTGCATCCTACAGACTGTTAAGGAAGGTACGTGCATACGGAATAAGTTCCCAGATGAGTGGCTGGCTCGAAGAATTCTTAAGTAATAGAACCTAGTATGTTGTGCGAAGGGATATGAAATGAAACGAGCATATGGGGATTGTGGTAGGGAAGACGAATGGTCGACTTCGGTTAATTGGGAGAATTTTTGGAGTGTGGTTCACATGTAAAGGTGCCTATTCTTGAGTACTGTTCAAGCGTTTGTTTTTCTCACCAGGTAGGATTGAAAGAAGACATCGAAGCAATTTAGAGGCGAGCTGCTACATTTGTTACCGCTAGCTTTGGTCGGCATGCGAATGTTACGGTTATGGTTCGGGAGCTCAAGTAGGAATTCCTGGAGGGAAGAAGACATTCATTTCGAAGAACACTACTGAGAAAGTTTTGAGAAATGTCATTTGACAGCAGAAGGATCCTACTGCCGACAACATACATTTCGCGTAGGAATCACGAAGATGAGATATAAGAAATCAGTGCTCATACCGAGGCGTATAGACAGTCGTTTTTCCCTCGTTCTACCTGCTAGTGGAACAGGAAAGGAAACAGCTATCTGTGGTACAGAGTACCCTCCGCTACGCACGGTACGGTGGCTTGCGTAGTATGTATATAGATGTAGATGAACTGCCTTATGAGGCCTATAGCACAACAATAGCTAACGCCATTTGACCTCACTTTTCTGCTACTGTGTCTGGGCATATAGCCCACCAGCAGGACAGCAACGCCTGTAGCCTTTACACTAGCTCTTAGGGGCCACGGCACAGAGAAATAAAACCGAGAACCCAACGCGAGTTCCGAGCGACAACCACCACCGCGGCGTTTTGTCAAGGGCAACTCAGGACACCACGGCTACGATCCAGGACGCTCGCCTTGCTGACAGGCGGCAGCAATAGCGCCCCTAGGAGGTGCGACTAGGGCAGAACTATTTGCTTGCACTCCACCCTATCATGCGGAGCCAAATATTTTGCGATAGTGGTCTTGGGTATTAATAAACCGCTTCGGCTGTATTTAGTTCTTTATTATTTGATCACTACCGGTTTCGTAGCACTTAAAGCCATATCTGCAGGTGAACATATAACGAAATCCTACAAGGTGTCTGCAGTTTACGGTAGATTCTTCCACTGGCACTGAACTTAAGACTCCACCCGGCCAGTGTCCGACAGTCTAAATCTACTCACCAGCGGGGAGAATACAGCCTACGGAACCTACCTCGAGCCTCCAGCAATCCACGCTAAGTTATGACTTGGCCTCACAAAGCTCTGGCACGAGGTTTTTGGTAATCAACGACTTGTTCTGTGTCGTGTCCTTGGACATCCCTCCTTAACTGTGATCTTTCTGGACGTAAGGCTTTGCATGAGTCAGTGAACAAGTCGGTTATGACAAGTAGTTACAACTCTTTATCAGGCTTTTTGCGCCGGCCGGGGTGGCCGAGCGGTTCTAAGCGCTACAGTCTGGAACCGCGCGACCGCTACGGTCGCACTTTCGAATCCTGCCTTGGGCATGGATGTGTGTGATGTCCTTAGGATAGTTAGGTTTAAGTAGTTCTAAGTTCTAGGGGACTGATGACCTCAGCAGTTAAGTACCATAGTACTCAGAGCCTATCAGGCTATTTAAATGTTCGAACCGAGACAGTTAACTTCATAAACAGAATTTTTTGTGACTTTCTTGTTTTAACTGAAAGAGTAGTTTTCTACAGAACTTTGAAGTGTGATTTTATGTTGTTATCAATAAATGATGTGTTTCATCCCTGGGTGGGAGTGAATTCTTAGTTACCGAGCTTAACTTATATAAAACTATAGAAGTTGTATGAATATAGTCAAAAAAACCGTATGCTTTTCTTTCGAAACTCCCTCATGTCTCCCACTTCGACGCAGTTTTTCTCAAAGGTGCCGACATCGTCTCTGCAACGGTACAAAAGCGTGGTGCAATACGACGTCGTCATCAGGCTCGGCGACACATGAAAAAAAAAAAAAATGCACAACTCAGAAGTTCACGTTAGGTGTAAGGTGGGTTAATGATGCCACACTGGCAACGAATTTCATTACAATTCTGCCCATCGCCATCGTGGACGTGTCACACAATGAGAAGGTCTTCACACATACTCTTACCTACATTTCACCCGTTCTTTTGACGCCTATGTGATGAAAGTCATAACCACGACATCCAGTGTTAAAATCACGCGGTTTTCTTCGGCGCATTACAGCTCGGAATACATGTCAAAAGGCTTCAGTACCACCTCTTCCACCGGGACGTTGATTCCCACACATTTTGAGGTCGGAAACGGCACACTGCAGTGTGGTGAGCAACAGGACGACAACCTTGACAACGTTCGACACTGCTGACAACTCCGGGACAATTCAACCCTACTGTAGGGGCGCAGTGAGGCTGCAATCCAATTGACGCTGCAGTCACGTTGAACGCGGTATGACCCCTTCGGAGTGTAGTGTGGCTTAAATTTTTGCTCTGGTATACATGGTAGAGACACTAGGAACCATTCAACAAAATTTTAACATGATCCGAAGAAGCAAAGGGCGTCTCTGCTTTTTCCACCCTCCAGTTTGACATATTACTATGGCGCGATCACAGAGGGACAAAATGGCTCTGAGCACTATGGGACTCAACTGCTGTGGTCATAAGTCCCCTAGAACTTAGAACTACTTAAACCTAACTAACCTAAAGACGTCACACACATCCATGCCCGAGGCAGGATTCGAACCTGCGACCGTAGCAGTCCCGCCGTTCCGGACTGCAGCGCCTAGAACCGCAAGACCACCGCGGCCGGCGCAATTACAGCACGTTCATTTTAGGGCTTACTGTATTTCACAATTCGTTGTGTTCAGTGTAATTTTGATCTGTTCTTCCTGCTGGCTTCCACTGTTCTGTTGTTCTCATTTATTGTAGCAAGTGGAGGTTAGCCTGGGAGTGTATGTTCTTTTATTTATATTCATTGCTCTTGTTAATGGCTTGTTCTGTATTACTGTCATGTTATTATTTGTGGTATATTATTTTATGTCATTTTTATTGTGAAATTTGCGAATCCTGTTGGCCAGATTATTGTATCATGTGCTTAATTGTGTTAGGTGTTAAGTTTTTGCATTTTGGTAAACTGAGCTGAATACCTTGGTTGTGTCATATTTTGCATATGCTCGGAGTATTGATTAATACATATATTTAAATGTTGTTAACAATTTACGCTCCCCCAGCCACTTTCCACTATCATCGTTTCCAACACCACGTTATCAGTTGTTCACGGTAGTAGTTCATCAGACACATTTTATGTCTGAGTGGATCGTAACCCTGCAAATAATAAAGAAAAACTTCGAATAATGTTTATTATTTTTGTTCACTATAAATACAATATCACAAGTTAGGCGCACTGAAATATCTCACTGAAACAGTGGTATCACCTTCACACTTGGCAAAAGCAATACAGTGCCACTTTTAGAAATATGCACGTCCGCATCTGTGAAAGGGTCTTCTTGCCACACCTGTCGACATCGTGCCAAGACATATCGGAGCTGCCCATCTTCAACTGAGATTGCTTCTTTGAAATTTGGTGGCTTGTGAAGTCATTCGTATGACGTCAAACAAGCTCTAAGTCAGAATTATGACGCGTCCTATACAACAAATTAAGTTTCACGTAATTTTAAGTGATGTTGATGGACATTCAGTACATCTAAATGACACGGAGTGCGCCCACAAATTGCCGCTTCTGTTCTCATGCAAATCGTGTTAATAATATGTTAACTGAACTAGGTTGAAACACATCACTAGAAAAATTCCGAAATGAAACTTAATGACGATGTTATTGTGATGTGTATCAAATAATTAGTTTGGTCAGACAACGACGAAACTGAAACTGGACTTCGTCTAGGGAAAATATTTTGATAATTAACGGTTTATTTTTACAACGCTTTAATTACTTAACAGTAACTAAAACATCGACATATGAGAAAAATTAGCTATCGGAATAGAGATGTTGGGACCTTTTAGTTCGACCCAAATACCCACTCTCCGCTCAGAAAGCCTACTGTGTCGCAGTAATTAACAGTTGATTATGGTTTTCAGTAAATGTTAGGTACGTGTTAGTAAAGCTGGAGATAGTTTCTAAAAGGTAAACCAAATACGAAAAATTGAACCACACGAAGAAAGGTGGTTACATATACTGGGTGGTCCATTGATCGTGACCGGGCCAAATGTCTCACGAAATAAGAGTCAAACGAAAGAACTACAAAGATCGAAACTTGTCTAGCTTGAAGGGGGAAACCAGATGGCGCAATGTTGGCCCGCTAGACGGCGCTGCCATAGGTCAAACGGATATCAACTGCGTTTTTTAAATATGAACCCCATTTTTTATTACATATTCGTGTATTACATAAAGAAATGTAAATGTTTTAGTTGGACTACTTTTTTCGCTTTGTGATACATGGCGCTATAATAGTCACAAACATATGGCTCATATTTTAGACGAACAGTTGGTAACAGGTAGGTTTTTTAAATTAAAATACAGAACGTAGATACGTTTGAACATTTTATTTCGGTTGTTTCAATGTGATACATGTACCTTTGTGAAGTTATCATTTCTCAGAACGCATGCTGTTACAGCGTGATTTCCTTTACCTACCACATTAATGCAATAAATGCTCAGAATTATGTCCGTCAACCTCAATGCATTTGGCAATACGTGTAACGGCATTCCTCTCAACAGCGAGTAGTTCACCTTCCGTAATGTTCGCACATGCATTGACAATGCGCTGACGCATGTTGTCAGGCGTTGTCGGTGGATCACGATAGCAAATATCCTTCACCTTTCCCCACAGAAAGAAATCCGGGACGTCAGATCCGGTGAATGTGCGGGCCATGGTATGGTGCTACGACGACCAATCCACCTGTCATGAAATATGCTATTCAGTACCGTTTCAACCACAAGCGAGCTATGTGCCGGACATCCATCATGTTGGAAGTACATCGCCACTCTGTCATGCAGTGAAATATCTTGTAGTAACGTCGGTAGAACATTACGTAGGAAATCAGCATACATTGCACCATTTAGATTTCCATCGATTAAACGGGGGCCTATTATCCTTCCTCCCCTAATGCCGCACCATACATTAACCCGTCAAGGTCACTGATGTTCCACTTGTCGCAGCCATAGTGGATTTTTCGTTGCACAATAGTGCATATTATGCCGGTTTTCGTTCCCGCTGGTGGTGAATGACGCTTCGTCGCTAAATAGAAATCGTGCAAAAAATCTGTCATCGTCCCGTAATTTCTCTTGCGCCCAGTGACAGAACTGTACACGACGATCAAAGTCGTCGCCATGCAATTCCTGGTGCATAGAAATATGGTACGGGTGCAATCGATGTTTATGTAGCATTCTCAACACCGACGTTTTTGAGATTCCCGATTCTCGCGCAGTTTGTCTGCTACTGATGTGCGGAAGTTTCCGTGACAGCAGCTAAAACACCTACTTGGGCATCATCATTTGTTGCAGGTCGTGGTTGACGTTTCACATGTGGCTGAACGCTTTCTGTTTCCCTAAATACCGTAACTATCCGACGAAAGGTCCCGGACAATTGGATGATGTCGTCCAGGATACCGAGCAGCGTACATAGCACATGCCTGTTGGGCATTTTGATCACAATAGCCATACATCAACACGATATCGACCTTTTCCGCAAGTGGTAAACGGTGCATTTTAACACGGGTAATGTATCACGAACCAAATACCATCCGGACTGGCGGAATGTTACGTGATACCACGTACTTATACGTTTGTGACTATTACAGCGCCATCTCACACAAAGCGAGAAAATTGGTCCAACTAAAACATTCATATTTCTTTACACGCTACACGAATATGTAATAAAAAATGGGGGTTCATATTTAAAAAAAAAAGGCAGTTGATATCCCTTTGACCTATGGCAGCACCATCTAGCGGACCAACCATAGCGTCATCTGGTTTCCCTCTTCAAGCAAGATGAGTTTCGTTCTCTGTAGTTTTTTTCTTTTCTTGCTTATTTCGTGAGATATTTGGCCCGGACACTACCAATGGACCACCCTGTATACAGATAGCATATCGATATGGAAAAGGACGGATAAATTCAATTTTATGTAGTGATTGGTTACGTTAAATTAGAACTAATTGTTGATGCAAAGAAATTTACGTTATTCCTTACAAAGAAGTTTTCATTTGATGCGAGTCTTTAGACGTAGGATGAGAACTTACAAGCGATCTTAGACTGATAAAAAGCGCAGAGAATTCAGTGGAGTGACATTCAGTAGTTTCACCGTTTAAATATGTATTCCCACTGCACACACTGCATTTGTGAACTGAACACAGTAATCAACAGATATATTTCTATGATTGCGTCCATTCGTTTACTTAGACGGAGACGACAGGGATTTTCGTAATTTCTTTGTATTCATGATAGGGGAAGTTCAGAACTGAAATATGAATCGCCAAAGGTAAGCGGATCCCAGGGTCCCGGGTTCGATTCCCGGTCGGGGTGGGGATTTTCAATGCCAGGGGACTGGGTGTTTGTTTTCCTCACCGTTTCATCATAATCGTCATCATTATCATCATTATTTGTGACTGTGGCTAGATTGGACAGTGTAAAAAAATCCAGTGAGTCAAAATTGGGACTTGGTACTGGCGCTGATGACCGCGCAGTTGAGCGCCCCACAAACCAAACATCATCATCATCGCCAAAGCCAAGTCGATGCAGCTGTCAAAAATTTCCGAGAGATTCAACTTTTCCAAGATTTTATCATTTGCTGAAAGTAGCGCAATTTTTTAACCGCTGGCTGCCTCTGTGGTAGTATATTCGCTTGTCGCATAGATGGCCTGGATTAGATACCTCAAATTAAGCCACCTATCTTCAGTTGTCTTGTTCTGTCAAATTAGACATAAAACAGAAGCTGGATATTGGTGTGTTTGAATTCAATCATGCAAACCGTAAAAGAATAGTAGACCGACGCAAATTTTTAAACAAAGGTGCATTCTCTACGAACATTTTCGCGAAGCGTTACATACATCAACATGAATACAAAATAATTTGTAACAGATCTAGTTATCCATTACGAACGTTTAAGAACTCTTGACTGTTTATTCAATATAAATACAGAAAACTGCAACCAGTCACTTTTTTGAAGCAGTCATTTATGCCATGAAAAGGATATGGATATGAACAACTTACTGCGATAGTATGAGTTTTCGCAGACAGTACAAAATTTTGGATCCAGCTCGGCAATATAAACAATGCTCATGGCGATGCATTAAAGCATGTTCCATGTTCTTGTCGCAGAGCTATCAGCCAGAATTACGCTTTGAAATAGCTATTTATACATAGAATTTATATATGCAACGAGAACGTGAATTTTGTGTGCCGTATGTAACTAGAAATAATAAGACATGCATTTTTTCATAAAAATGGTAGAGATGTGTTAATTAGCATATATTGGATGAATTTTGTATTTCAATGACGTAGATATTCGAACTGATAGGAGAAAAACAAAAAAAAAGACAGAACAGAGATTTGTACCAATTTCGAGTGCTATCGACTTTTCTTTTTTCCCCTTCTCTATATCTTTTATGCTTCATGGAAATGCTCATAGAACATGGACCTTTATTTAAAAATCTGCATCAGTCGCAAATCAAAACCGGGTCATCCACGGAGCAGGCGAACATTGTACCACATAGCCACGGAACAATTTGTCAAATGGGCTTTTTTTCATAACAAAAAATGGCCCATTGGACAAATTGTTCCGGCCATATCGAATTAAAAATTCATAGCCAACAGCCTTGTCAAAGAGGGCAGAGGATCGGATGGAGGTTCATGGCACTCTCTAATCCTAGGGGTAGGAAACTGCCCCTAAAGGCTTAGGATCAACAATGATCAACGGCATGAGGATGCAGAAGGAACGGAAACCAACGCATTATAGACATGTAACGTGCATCCACAGGACATGTGGCCTGTAATTGAGGAAGTGTCATTATGATCTCTCCATTGGCACGTTTCCTGACTAGGCCCCCTTTCGGATCTCCAGGAGGGGATTGCCAAGGGGGAGGTTGCCATAAGAAAAAGATTGAATAATCAACGGAAGGATCACGTTCTACGAGTCGGGGCATGGAAAGTCAGAAGCTAGAAAGTGGTAGGGAAACTAGAAAATCTGAAAAGGGAAATGCAAAGGCTCAGTCTAAATGTGGTAGGGGTCACTGAAGTGGAAAGAAGACAAGGATTTCTGATCAGATGAATACAGGGTAATATCAACAGCTGCAGAAAATGGTATAACGGGAGTAGGGTTCGTTATGAATACAGAGTGTGTTACTGTGAACAGTTCAGTGGTAGGGTTGTTATTATCAGAATCAACAGCGAACCAACACCCACGACGATAGTTCAGGTATACATGCCAACGTCGCAAGCTGAAGCTGAAGGGACGGGGAAAGTATATGACGATATGTAAGTGTAAAACAGTATGTAAAGGGATATGAAAATCTAATAGTCATGGAAGACCGGAATTCAGCTGTAGGAGAAGGAGTAGAAGAAAAGGTTATAGGAGAATATTGGTTTTGTACAAGGAATGCGAGAGGAGAAAGACTGAGTTCTGTTACAAGTTTCAGCTAGTAATAGCGAATACTCTGTTCAGAAATAACAAGTGGAGGAGGTATACTTGGAAAAGGCCGAGTGATATGGGAAGATTTCAGTTAGATTATATCATGGTTAGACAGAAATTCCAAAAACAGATACTACAATTTAAGGTGTATCCAGGACAAGATATAGATGGTTTAAATTTCACTGAGCACTATGGGACTTAACATCTGAGGTCATTAGTCCCCTAGAACGTAGAACTACTTAAACCTAACTAATCTAAGAACATCTCACACATTCATGCCCGAGATAGGATTTGCACCTGCGACCGGAGCAATCGCACGTTTCCGGACTGAAGGGCCTAGAACCGCTCGACCACAACGGCCGGCAGCAGATATAGACTCAGATCACAATATAATAGTGATTAAGAGTAGGCTGAAGTTTAAGACATTAGTCAGGAAGATCAATATGCAAAGAAGTGGGATACGGAAGTACTAAGGAGTGACAAGATACGGTTGAAGTTCTCTGAAGTTATAGCTACAGCAATAAAGAATTGCCTAGTAGGCAGTACAGCTGAAGAGGAATGGACATCTCCAAAAAGGGCCATCACAGAACGTAGGTACAAAGAAGGTACCTGCGAAGAAACCACGAGTAACAGAAGAAATACTTTCAGGAAACTCAGGAATACAGAAATACAAGTCGTTGAAATGAAGAGGATGTGCAGGGAAGCTAAGACGAGATAGCTACAGGAAAAAGAAATGTCTGTCGGAAGGACAGACACAGCGTACAGGAAAGTCAAAACAACCTGCGGTGTCATTAAAAGCAAGGGTGAAGGTGAATTCCACTGTTAAATGCAGAGGAGAGAGCAGATAGGTGGAAAGAATACATTGAAAGCCTCTATGAGGGGGAATATTTGTCTGATGTGATAGAAGAAGAAACAGGAGTCCATTTAGAAGAGATAATTGATCCAATATCAGAACTAGAATTTAAAAGAGCTTTGGGAGACTTAATATCAAACAAGGCAGAAGGGATAGGTAACATTTTATTAGAATTTCTAAAATCATCCGGAGAAGTGGCAACAAAACGACTATTCACGTTTGTGTGTAGAGTGTAAGAGTCTGCCGACATACCCTTTGACTTTCGGAAAGGATCATCCACACGATTCCGAAGACGACAAGAGCTGAGAATTATCGCACTAACTATTTCACAGCTCATGCAGCCAAGTTGCTTACAATAATAATAATATACAGAAGAATGGAAAAGAAAATTGAGGATGAGCTAGGAAAGGTAAAAGCACGAGAGAGGCAATTCTGACATTGCGATTAATAATGGAAGAAAGACTAAACAAAAATCAAGACACGTTCATAGAATTTGTCGACCTGGAAAAGCGTTCGAAAATGTAAAATGGTGCAAGATCAAGATGTTCGAAATTCTTAAAAAAGTAGGGGCTAACTACAGAGAGAGACGAGTCATATACAATATGTACAACAGCCAAAAGAGAATAATAAGAGTGGACGAAAAGAACGAAGTGCTCGTATTAAGAAGGGTACAAGACAAAGATGTAGCCTTTCACCCCTACTGTTCAATCTGTACATCGAAGAAGCAATGCTGGAAATAAAAGAAAGGTTCAGGAGTGGAATTAAAATTCAAGGTGAAAGGATATCAATGATACTGTTCGCTGATGACATTGCTATCCTGAATGAAAGTGAAGAAGAATTGCATGATCTGCTGAACGGAATGAACAGTCTAATGAGTACTGGGTATGGATTGAGAGTAAATAAAAAAAAGACGTAGGTAATGAGAAGTAGTAGGAATGAGAACAGCGAGAAACGTATCAGGATTGATGGTCACGAAGTAGGTGAAGTTAAGGAATTCTGTTACCTAGGAGTAAAATAACCAATGATAGACAGAGCTACGAGGACATCAGAAGCGAAATAGGCACTCCTGCCCAAGAGAAGTCTACTAATGTCAAATATCGGCCTTAAGTTGAGAAAGAAATTTCTGAGAATGTACGTCTGGAGTACAGCATTATATGGTAGTGAAACATGGACTGTGGAAAACCGGAATTGAAGAGATTTGAAGCATTTGAGATGAGTTGCTACAAACGAATGTTGGAAATTATGTGGACTGATAAGGTAGGAAATGAAGAGGTTCTGCGCCGAATCGGCAGGAAAGGAATATGTGGAAAACACTGATAAGAAGAAGGGACAGTACGATAGGACATCTGTTACGACATGAGGGACTGACTTGCATGGCACTAGAGGGAGCTGTAGAGGGCAAAAACTGTAGCGGAAGACAGAGATTGGAAAACATACAGAAAATAATTGAGGACGTACGTTGCAAATTCAAAATGGTTCAAATGGCTCTGAGCACTACGGGACTTAATATCTGAGGTCATCAGTCCCCTAGACTTAGAACTACTTAAACCTAACTAATCTGAGGACATCATACACATCCATGACCGAGGCAGGATTCGAACCTGCGATCGCAGCAGCACAGCGGTTCCGGACTGAAGCGCCTATAATCGCTCTGCCACAGTGGTCGGCACGCTGGAAGTGCTACTCTGATATGAAGAGGTAAGCACAAGACAGGAATTCGTGACGGGCCGCATCAAACCTGTCAGTAGACCGACGACGGAAAAAAAGCCGATCATCTCGACAATTTTTGAGATTTGCATCAAAATACTTTGAAAAACTGACATTTTAGTTCTGAACTTCACGTACAGTGGATATAAAAAAATTACAAAAACCAGATTTCCATAGGGTTTTCTCGTTAGACAAGGGACACGCTACGAAATGTAATGAGATGTAGATGGCTGCTGTCGCATCTCGTTACTGGCTTCTCATTCTGAAAGAATGTATTGAAATTAGATTGTCAGATAATCTTCTCCTCTGAGGAAGACATGGAAGTTTGGGCTGACCTGCTTTAAAACACATTCTCAGTAGGCAGAAGAATTTTATGATTAGTTACGGCAGCGATTCCCACTGTTTGTTTGGCTTCACCAACGGCAGCGCTGCTACTATCTTTTGCAGTGAGGGTCAGCACTCATGATACTTACCTTACATCTACATCTACATCTACATCCATACTCCGCAAGCTACCTGACGGTGTGTGGCGGAGGGTACCTTGAGTACCTCTATCGGTTCTCCCTTCTATTCCATTCTCGTATTGTTTGTGGAAAGAAGGATTGTCGGTATGCCTCTGTGTGGGCTCTAATCTCTCTGATTTTATCCTCATGGTCTCTTCGCGAGATATACGTAGGAGGGAGCAATATACTGCTTGACTCTTCGGTGAAGGTATGTTCTCGAAACTTTGACAAAAGCCCGTACCGAGGTACTGAGCGTCTCTCCTGCAGAGTCTTCCACTGGAGTTTATCTATCATCTCCGTAACGCTTTCGCGATTACTAAATGATCCTGTAACGAAGCGCGCTGCTCTCCGTTGGATCTTCTCTATATCTTCTATCAACCCTATCTGGTACGGATCCCACACTGCTGAGCAGTATTCAAGCAGTGGGCGAACAAGCGTACTGTAACCTACTTCCTTTGTTTTCGGATTGCATTTCCTTAGGATTCTTCCAATGAATCTCAGTCTGGCATCTGCTTTGCCGACGATCAACATTATATGATCATTCCATTTTAAATCACTCCTTATGCGTACTCCCAGATAATTTATGGTATTAACTGCTTCCAGTTGCTGACCTGCTATTTTGTAGCTAAATGATAAAGGATCTATCTTTCTGTGTATTCGCAGCACATTACACTTGTCTACATTGAGATTCAATTGCCATTCCCTGCACCATGCGTCAATTCGCTGCAGATCCTCCTGCATTTCAGTACAATTTTCCATTGTTACAACCTTACACGCTGACTGCTCTCTGCTGATGGCTAGTATCATCAAAAATTCACTTTAGAAACTTCTAGTACTTGTAGAGGTCACTGAGTAGACAATATTTGGAATTGTAACCCATTTCCGCAAACGTACCGATGCTGTGATACAGCCACTAAAAACATTTCTGCTATGGAGTTATGCGACGGGGTAGTTATGGTGGGGGATGCTTACGTCGGATCGGCTGATGTCATTTGACATCTGCCTTACCGCTCTGACCTGGTTCAAGGTTCACTCACGTGTCTGTGAGTGTTTTAGTAGTGTGATTGAATACACGTTTTCAGAATACAGCGACCTAATTCTTACGTATGGCGAAGCTCACTGAAATGGAAGAGGTGCTGGTCGCCTTTATCAAGATCTTTCTCCACACCGTCCAATGCATACCCTTTTCTCCAAAGTTACACAACGGTTTCGGGGAACGGATAACTTTACCGTTAGCAGGTTGTGACTGTGGTGCTCCGACTAGACGCGAAGTGGCCGTAATGTAAACAACAGCGTTTGTGAAAACTGAGTGAGATTTCTTTTTGTTTCTTGGCTATTAATGAGTGTATTTGTAGAACAAGGAGAACAAATGATGCACTGGTTGACGCCTGATAAATTGCTTGTTAATGTGTTCGCGTTACTAATGAATTTTCAAAGAGTTGTAGAACAGAAACGGTACGTTTCCGTATATGGGTTCCAATTATGTACTCAGTCCCCTCCACAAACCCTATAAATTTGTAACGGGAATTTCCGACTACCTTGTATAGGGCGCCGGCTCCAATGTTGCATCAGTTCCACGAGACTCAGCAAGATCAGCGTCTCACCTGAAGATGACGGTCAGGTGGACTGTCGAAATATTGTGTCAGATTGACTTGAAGATCAGGTTGGAAACGTTTATTTTGCTTATTTTTTGTTGTTATTTCACAAAGTTTTAATTTGATAAAGCTTATAGCTTCAGTCGTTGCTACCTTTGAATATAGGAATACGATTATAAAGCATTAATCGAGTCCATTATAAGGAAAACCGGCCATTCAGAGACATTATAAGTTCTGCAGAAATTTATTGTGAAGTGTAACTGGCTGGGTCAAAGGAACTGCATAAAGCGGTATTGTCCTACATCGAAGTGTTGCCTCTGATGTGTTACGCTCTGAAATTCCGATGAGGGAAATAAATTACCTCATTGCCTCGTAGTGGAAATTCACTGTAATTAGAATTAGGTTCCAGTTACGAAAATCAATGGTAATTTGGCAGCCTAGCCTGAAACTGGCTGATAGCAGTACGGCCGCAGTAGCTTACATTATAATTTCAAATCGCTAATCGACACCAAAAGTTAAATATATGTATATCTGACAAATTCATCGCAATGTACGGGCACACCCGCCTGCGAACATAAACGTTGTCAAAGAGTACAGCGCAGGTGTCGTTGGTAGTAGGGGCAGTGGTGGTGGTGGTGGTGGTGGTGGTGGTTAAGTGTGTGTGTGTGTGTGTGTGTGTGTGTGTGTGTGTGTGTGTGTGTGTGTGTGTGTGTGTGTGCGTGTGTGTGTGTCTGCCCGCGCGAGGTGGCGTAGATACCATGGCGTAATTCATTGCGTGTGATGCACAGCCCTTTAATCGTTCAATTTTGAGGGGCAAATATCGGCGAATGGCGGCATTAACAATTTTTATGTCCGGCAGTTTGTGGTCCAGGCTGGCGTGAGGGGAATGTCATGGGACCGACCGAACGAACGCCGGTAAGTAGTGAATATCTGCGACACAGTGTGTCTGTGATGCTCACGTGGCTGTGTGAAAAATCGCGTGCCTTCGCGATTAATAGTTTATTCTCTGGTATTTATGGAACTTCCTTTATAGTCGTCATCATCATCATCATCATCATCATCATCATCCACATCATCATCCTACATTGAGCCTGCAGATGCATTCCCGTATTCAACTACCTCTGAACTACTCCGTTGATCAACACTGGATAATATATTCGTGGGTCTTCCGAAGCATCTTTTGCCTATCGGTCGGTTCTCAACGACATGTTTTGGTGATGGCTCATTATCTATTCGAAGGATATGGTCAGGCTATCGTTGAATCTATTCTTCGATTTTTTTTCTGTTATTGCGATCATCAGTTCAGGTGTAATGTCTTCACTGCGGATGTGAACAGCAATGCACGTTTTACAGCTTCACAGAAATTTGTCTGATACCAGATTCACTTGTCGTTTAATAGAACTTCATCAGCTAATTATCTTCGTCCTTAGCAACAACAGTGCGAAACATTTCGGTGTTGTCCCAGGCGACGCACCTGCTTACATGGCTAGTATCATCGACGGAATTAGCAAAGCAATACATTCCACACCGTGCCCCATTGCAGAGTTCAATGCAGGTCCGAGGTACGGAGTTGCCCCGGACGGCGATTGTTCATCAGAGACAAGGGTATCGTCAGCAGTGGCCTCTTGGCAGACATAAACGATCCGACGGATGTCGTAAGCACCGATCTGCTACTGTTTGCTGATGACACTGTACTGTACGAGAAAGTGTCGTCGTTCACTGAATGTAGGACGATATAGTATGACTCAGGTATAATTTATACTTGGTGTGGTGAATTGCAGCTTGCTCTAAATGTAGAAAAATGTAAGTTAATGCGGATGTGGAGGGCAAACAATGTTTCAATAGAGTATTAGTGAAGTGCTGCTCGACACACTCAAGTCTATTAAATATCTAGTCGTAACATTGCAAAGCGGTATGATGCAACGAGTACGTGAAGTCGATAGCAGGGAAGACGAATGATTGACCTCGATTCATTGGGAGAATTATCGGAAGTTATAGCTTACCTATAAAGTACATCGCGTATAGAACAAAAATGCAACCCATTCTTGAGCACTGCTCGAGTGTTTCAGACTGAATATTTCGGTCACATCGAAACAATCCACAGGCATGTTGTTACATTTGTTGCCAGTATCTTCGTTCAACACGAGGGTGTTAGGGAGATGGTTAGGAATTTCAAATGGGAATCCCTGGAGGGAAGAGGACGTTCTTTTCGCGAATCAGCATTGCGAAAACGTAAATTTTGCGTAAGGACAACGAAGACCACACTATAGAAATGATGGGTTTTACGGAGGCGGGCAGGGTCGCTTTTCCCTCGCCCCATTTGCGAGTGGAACAGGACTAGAGTATTCATGTGGCTGTAGATACAGAAGTTAAATATAAAATCTATCTTCTAAATTAAACTCATCTCTGTTTACAATGGGTAAACGTCGTTAGAAGTGAAAGTAGCATTCGTATGACCTCAAGGTTGTGTGGTAGAACTACTGCTGTTCACGATATTTGTAAATATATGCCCGAAGTAAATATAATAAAAAATAAAGACTAGCAACAACAAGAAAAGCTTTTCTGAAAAACAGATATATTTTAACTTTTGTTACAAATTTAACTCTCATATATCCTTTCTGAAAGCGATTGTCTGAAATGCAACCTTGTACGGAAGTGAAACAGAAAAGTAAAGAATAGAAGCTTTTGAAATATCCTGGGACAGACGAATGCGAGTGATTAAATGGGTGTATCAAACTGGCGATAAAAGAAATTTATGGCACAATTTGACTAAGAAAGGACAGGTTGATAGGATATACTCTGAAGCACCAATGAATCGTCACGTTGATAATGTTAGTAAGTGTGGAGGGTAAAAATTGTAGTGGAAGACAAGGGCTTGACTACAGTAAGAAACTTCAAAAAGGATATAAACTGCGGTAGTTAAATGAAGATGCTTGCACAGGATAGTTATGCAGGGGTGAAGAGGCTTGCACGGGATAGACGAACGTGGAGAGCTGCTCCAAACCTTTCTTGGGACAGAAGACCACAACGAAGCACAACTCTCTTACTAACGAACGAAATGCTCTGCCCTTATTGGAATTTTATCTATCTTCTCTAACACTCCCATCTGGAGTCGATTTCAGACTAGGGACAGAAAGGTAACTGAAACCAGATGTCAGTAAAAATGAAATACTAAATTCCGATAGGAATGTGTATAGGAAGCTGAACGCCAATGGAGATGAAGTTTCTATATCTGTAAATAATAAGATAGTATGTAGTTACATTAGAAAAGATTGCGATTGCGAAATAATTTGGGTGAAGTCTTAAAGGCGGATGATTTAATGCTTCTGTCGATCCCCTGTCTCAGGAGCAGTAGGGGTGGAACATTTGAGGGAAAAGTAGGAGATTTCGCGGAAATTTCCTGCCAATGTTGTAATATAAGGAGGGGATTTCAACTTACCAGCTATTGACTGGAAGACTTACATTATTTTGGTGGTGGCAGGGATAGTGAATTGCGTGCAATTGCTCTAAAAGCCGTATTCGAAAATTACCAGGCGTAGTTAATAACTGACATAAGACCGGAAGAACAGTGTGTTGACCACATGCCCCTCCATATCCACGTCCAGTGACGCCTGTGGGCTGAGCTTGACATGGTGGCCAGGCAGTACCATGGGAGCCTTTATGCCCTGTCCACCCGGGGGGCTCACTGCTCTTTGGTGAGTATGTGCTTGGCGATCACTGGGCCACAGCCCTCACAGCACCAATTCTCTTTCTGAGCTGCTTGTCTCCTCTTGTCATTTTCCCCTCACTTGGGGAGATGTCTCGTGCCTTCCTGGGCTCTTGAATCTCATTTGCGTTGGTTTGCTTGTAGCAATATTCTCTCTTCTACTGCTCTTTCCCTGTACTGCACTTTCCCTGCACTGCTCTTTCCCATTACCGCCCTTTCCCAGCACCGCCCTTTCGCAGCACCGCCCTTTCCCAGCACCGCCCTTTCCCAGCACTGCCCTTTCCCAGCACCACCCTTTTCCAGCACCGCCCTTTCCCAGCACCGCCCTATCCCAGCACCGCCCTTTCTCAGCACCGCCCTTTCCCAGCACCACCCTTTGCCAGCACTGCCCTATCCCAGAACTGCCCTATCCCAGCACCGCCCTTTCCCAGCACCGCCCTTTCCCAGCACCGCCCTTTCCCAGCACCGCCCTTTCCCAGCACCGCCCTTTCCCAGCACCGCCCTTTCCCAGTACCGCCCTTTCCCAGTACCGCCCTTTCCCAGTACCGCCTTTTCCCTGCACTGCCATTTCCCTGCATTGCCCTTTCCCTGCATTGCCCTTTCCCTGTACTGCTCTTTCCTCGTTTTGCTCTTTCCCTGTTCCTTTCTTTCCCTGTCCCTTTCTTTCCCTGTCCCTTTCTTTCCCTGTCCCTTTCTTTCCTTGCCCTCTCTTTCCTTTTTCTGCTCTCTTTTTCCTCCACTGCGGCGTTTGAGGCCATCCATTCTCCCTTCCTTTCCTTCTTACATTTTCTTCTCCTCTCTGTGTGTGCCTGACAACCACCCACGCGTTTGACGTGTAGCAGGAGACTTTGTAACGGGTAATGCCCAACCCCGGGTTGGCGTGTAGGGCCCACTCGTACCCCCTGGTAGAGGCCAGGCCCAGGGAGGGGTGATTGCCTCAGCTGTTACCTTACTCCTCTGCTGATTAGTCACTCTGTCTGTCGTTCAGGAGGTGTGACCTAAGGTGGGGACAACGTAAGGCGGGAGGATCCCCTTTGGAGTGCTCCTGCTGGCAGGAGCATGCCATCGGAGATGCTGACAGTCATGGGGGACTTCTTCCCAATGATTTTCCTTCTCTTTCTCCGAGTGTTTCACATAAAAGAAAGTGTAATGAGGCTCATGTCTCTTCCTGTTACGCCTCGATACCTAGTAGTCTTACGTTCAGAGAAAACCAGACTTTTGCTACAATAAACCCTTTTGCTATACAGAAAGGCGTGGGTGGCATCGCCGGCCATGTGAAGTCATCCTCCTGTCTCCGCAATGGAACTCTGCTTTTGGAAATTGATAGCACTCTCCAGGCCCAGAAACTACTCAAGGCCCAACTCCTCCACGAATACCCTATAAAAGTGGAGGCTCACAGGACACTTAACTCGTTCTGTGCTGTTATCTACACCTGGCTGTTGTATGGTTTGGCGGAGGACGAAAAAACTAATTATGTATCGGATCAGGACGTTACTGCTGTTGATCGAGTTATGAAGAAGGAAGCTGCTGATTTGGTGTCCACTCGCACATTGTTCCTGACTTTCGATCGGTTAACGTTTCCTACCAAGATAAAGGCAGGCTATGAAGTCATCTCTGTGCGCGCTTACATTCCCAATCCGTTGAGGTGTTCTAAATACCACCAGTTCAATCATACCAGCCCCTGGTGGCAACAAAACGACTGTTCACGTTGGTGTATCGAATTTATGAGACTAGCGGCATACCATCATACTCTCAGAAGAACATCATCCACACAACTTAGAAGCTATCAAGAGCCGAAAAGTGCGAAAATTATCCTACAGCCAACTTAACAGCTCATCCATTCAAGCTGCTGACAAGAATAATAAACAGAAGAATGGAAAAGAAAACTGAGGTTCTGCTAGATGACACTCAGTTTGGCTTTGGAAAGGTGAAGGCACAGCAGAGGCAATTCTAATGTTGCGCTTGGTTATGGAAGCAAGACACGTTCATAGGATCTGTCGAAACAGCAAAAGTGTTTGACAATGTAAAATGGTTCAAGATGTTCGAAATTCTGAGAAAAATAGGGATAGCTATTGATGAAGACGGGTACTATACCACATGTACACGAACGAAGAGGGAACAATAAAACTGGAAGCCAAAGAACGAGGTACTCGCATCAAAAAGGGTGTAAGATAGGGATGTAGCATTTCGCTCCTACTGTTCAATTTATATAGCGAAAAAGCAGCAATGGAAATAAAGGGATGGTTATGAATGGGATTAAAATTCAAGGAGAAAGGATATCAATTATAAGATTCGCTGATGACATTGCTATTCTCAGCAAAAGTGAATAAGAATGGGACGAACATTACAATGAGTACAGAATATGGACTGAGAGTAAACTAAAGAATGACGAAAGTAATGAGAGAAGTAGTAAGTATGAGAATAGCTAGAATCTAAAGATCAGATTTGGACGAAGTTGACGAAGTTAAGGAATTCTGCTATGTTGGAAGAAAAATAGCCCATGAAGGACAGGTCAAGGAAGGAATATAAAACGAGCTACCAGTGCAACAAAGGCCTTCCTCGCCAAGAGTAGTCTACTTGTATCAAACATGGGCTTTAATTTGAAGAAGAAATTTCTGAGAATGTACTTTTGGAGCACATTATTGTATGGTTGTGAAACATACAATGTGGAAAAACCGGAACAGAGAAGGATGAAAACATTTGAGATGTAGTGCTACAGATGAATGATGAAAATTAGGTGGAGTGATAAGGTAATGAATGAGGAGGTGCTCTACAGAATCGTCAAGGGAAGGAATATATGAAAAAGAAGGAATATATGGAAAACTTTGACAGGAAAGGACAGGATGATAAGACATCTTTTAAGTCATAGCGAAATTAATGATACTAGAGAGGACTATAGAGGGTAAAAACTGCAGAGGAAGATAGAAACTGGAGTACATCCACCAAATAGGTTGAGACCGAGCTTGCAAGTGCATCTCTCAAATGAAAAGATTGATACAGGAGAGGAATTTGTGGCAGGCCACGTCAAACTAGCCAGACGACTGACAACAACAAAAAATTGTGGAGGTAAGACCCACCTAGCGGGGGGGGGGAGAGGGGGGAGGGGGGAGGGGGGGAGGTGCGGTTGAAAAGGGTTGCTAACTTCTGACACCTTAGGCTGGCCTGAACAACAGATGTACAGATTGTATCATAAAACATTCCAGGGAATATATGTGCAGATGGGCACAGCTAAGCAGAGAGAGTGGCAAGAGATGATGGATAGTAAAAGAGGGGAGGATCAGGTGGACAGAAAAAGCGGGCTAGGGAAATGAACTGAGAAAGTAGGGGGGGGGGGGGGAGGAAATCGACAGAGGGAAGGGAAAGGAGGAGACAGAGAGAGTAGGAGAGGAGGATATGTGTGCAATAAATGGCTCATGCACACATGGATGAAGCCTTGGGTAAAAAGCTAGTCTACTACAAATATAAAATGAGTATATCTGTGTGTGTTTAGTGCATCTCTTCCTAAACAAATGGACTGATTTCAGCCAAACTTGGTACACAACACTTTTTTCTTGATAGCAGCACTGTGTGGATAAGATTCACCTAACTCTCATAGGGGTGAGGATCAAAAGTTTTGATGACACCTTGCTGCCCTGGCTGCCCTGAAGGACAGGTATGTTCTGTGGATAATACTGAAATGTGTTCCAGGCGTTATCGAAGGATAGGTACAGAAAAAGCGGATGGGGGAGAGGAGAACTTGGGCTGTCAGAGGGGAGAGAAGGAAGTGGATAGTAAGAAAGGGGAGGAAGACGTGTCCAGAGAGATGGGAGAAAGAAGGTGAACAGAGAGTAGGGGAGGAGGAGATGGACAGAAAGATGGAGAATGGGATATGGACAGAGAGTCTGGAGAGGAGGAAATGGGTGGAGAGAGTGGAGATGAGGAGATGGAAATAGAGAGGAGGAGTGGGACAGAGTGAGGGGGGGGGGCAGAGATCTGTGTAATATGTGTAATATTTACATACATGGTGCAGCTGAGGGTAAAAAGCTTGGATATTTGCAAAAGTCGTTGTATCTATGTATGAATATTTCATTTCAATCAGTCTTGGTACACATATCATCCACTATCTGCAAAGAAGTATTATAAAGATGAAAACCACATCTTACATATATGTGGTGTGTGGGTGAAAATGTGGTGACATACCAAATAGCTCAGGAATATCTAGAGCTATTTTAATTAAAGTTTATACATACATAACATTTATTGGCGATATTCTAATTCCCAATACTAATGAAGAATACATGTCATTATTTGTATCATTATTTTTATAAAAACACTGTGGGGTAATATACCCCAACCACCAGTAATGCTGAAAATGAGAAGTTGTGACAGCAGATAGTAGATTCTAATTCCTAGTTTGGCTAGGCTCATTGGCGACAATCCCTATGACGTTTCACTGTTGGGCATGGATGTGGTATACAGACAATGATGTATTAGCGTATCATTGTAAATTGTGAAGCAGTTTGTACCAAAACTGTCTTACCTCCTCCTATCTGGAATAAAGTTGCTGTGACAGCAGGTCACCATTGCAGCCTTATGGCAGAGGGTGGAGATGATAAGGGATGATAAAAAATAATTATAAAATTACTATTGATCCTAACGTAGTTGGGAACAAGAAGCAGTGATGAATATGAGTTGGAATTTCTTTTGTTGACTTGGTGCACATTAGAGGTACGAAGGCAATCTGTTTCTTATTTTTCGTTGTTCAGCATGTCAACCATACCGCAAGAATTAGCACCACAGCAAGCCAATAATTTCGTCATACGTTTCCGGGCCAAAGATCATGTCACACCGCTGAATACTACAGATACTTTTAACTTCTGCATGCTTCTTACCCTAGCATAATTAATGGGTTGCTCATTATTCAGACGATACAGCTAAAACATGTATTCAAAATATATATGTACATAGGGTGAGTCACTAACTATTACCTCCTAGAACAACTCCGAAAGTATGATAGAAGCTGAAAAGTTTGTAGGAAAAATGTTCCATGGGGCAACGGGGGCCATATATGACTTTTTTTTTACTGGGATGCTATAGTTTGGTACTTATTTTGGCATCCGGCCACCCCTTAACATTCACCATGCCAAATCCGTACTTAACCCTGCCGACCTGCGCACAATGCGGGATAAAGGCAGTAGAAAAATAAGAAAGAAAGAAAGTTTGGTACTTATTTTCTGATAGCGGATATCGAGACGAATCCAATGATGTGTGACACTAAGGTCTTTGAAGGTCAACGAAGGTCACAAAGCTGGCATGAACGTCCATTTACAGAAGGTGTTCGAAGTGATGAGCATTGGCATCAATGCAGTGCTGCAATCTTCTTATCGTGGATTGAGTGGTATTCCTTATCAGGCCGGCACTTATCGAAGCTCTGACAATTCTCTCTCGTATATCTTCAGGTGTAGTTGGAACGTCTTTATAAACAATGTCTTTTACGAATCCCCACAAAAAAATCCAGAGGCGTCAAGTCTGGCGAACGATCCGGCCACGACACATCTCCTCCGCGTCCAATCCAACGATTTGGGAAATGCCTCTGCAACTCATTTCTAGCCATCAGCGAAAAATATGCCGGACATCCATTGTGTTGATACCACATTCTGTTCCTTGTTCCTAAAGGTATTTCTTCCAAAAACAGACCTAATGTTTCCAGGTCCCGAGTTCGAGTCTCGGTCCGGCACACAATCTTAATCTGACAGGAAGTTTCAGACCTAATGTTTCTTGCAGGAATGCGACGTACTTCCTACCATTAAGATTTCCTTCGTTGAAGTGGGGGCCTATAATTCTGTGCACCAGAATCCCACAACATACATTCACCGACCACGGTTTTTGGTGTGCAACTTGCCGCAGCCAACATGGATTTTCAGTTGTCCAATTATGCAAATTATCATTTCCACGGTTCGTGAATGTAGCCTCGTCAGTAAATAAAATCAAATTAATAAATGTGTCATTCATTTGAATCTGAAGTTGAACCAATCAGCAGAATTCAATGCGACGCATACAATCCGTACCAATTAATCATTGGTGGAGACTGATACGGTAAGAATAATATTTATGGCGATGCAGAACACGAACAACACTACTCTGGCTCACGCCAGATTCCCTTGCGATGTTACGCGATCCCAAGGATCTCGAACCACAGTGGCAAGAGTACCAATTTCCGTTTCCCCGTCAGTAAATTTCCTTTGCCGGATGTGTTTCCGATGCGTTAAAGATCCAGTTGTTCTCGATTTATCATACACATTCTTAAATGTACGACGTGTAGGGTGAGTATACAGTCAATTTCGTTGGCATTCTCCTTAAATGAGTAGCATATCGACTTGTTCTTTGGAGAAATACATCACTCATATTCGCTTGATTCGACGATACTAGTCTTAACGTTCCTATTAGTTTTGCATTGCGAAACCGTCGAATGCTGTTTACATGTCAATGGCACATTAGATGTATACGCCGTATTCGGCGAATGTTTACTATTTGAACGATATGCGAGAGAGAATTGTCAGAGCATGTGCTTCGATAAGTGCCGAAGTGATAAGGTATACCACTCAATCCATGATAAGACAATTGCAGCACTGCATTGATACCAATGGTCATTACTTCGAACATCTGTAAATGGACGTTCATGCCACCTTTGTGACCTTCGTTGGCCTTCAAAGACCTTAGTGTTACAGATCATTGGATTCGTCTCGATAGCACTATAAGAAAATAAGTACCCAACTGTAGCATCCCATTTAAAAAAAATAAAATTCATCATATTTTTTTGCGACCCCACCTAGCAACAAAAAACCGTCATATATGGCCCCCGTTGCCACATGGAACATTTGTCCTACAAATTTTTCAGCTACTATCATACTTTCGGAGTTATTCTAGGTGGCAGTAGTTAGTGACTCATCCTGTATAATAAGAGAGAGAGAGAGAGAGAGAGAGAGAGATTGAGTGGAGAGGGAGGGGGGGGGGGGGGGGACGAGCGACATGGCATACAGGTACAATACCGAAGCCTTGTGTAATATGAAACTGATAAAATTAACAGGCGAATGCCAGGTAATCGGTTTACCTTTATCAGGCGTAAATCGTGAAATCATCTCAATCCACTAGATAAAATCAACCATAGAAATGTCATTCGGTTACACCTTTAATGTAATCGATTGACTTGATACTCGACTAGCCATTCTCACAAACCACCTGACGTCGAATGTTTGCTGAAAACATACCAAACACATACACGAAATAAACTCTTCAGCTGTTTTCATCTTCTCCGCGAAGTCACTTTCGCGAGTTCCTCACAAATATACAGTATAACAAAAGGTTTTTTTTCCGAAACAATACCCAGCCACCATTCGACGAAATTCGTGTCATTGTCGTGTTCAGCACAGCTGTGAAAGGTACTTCGCTCTTAGCACTGGCTGTTTTATTGAAACGTCCTCCGGAGCTCGACGTAACGTCCCTGTTTTCGGTTCGCAGTTCGCTCATCCGCAATTAACAGGGCGACGTCGATGGGCCCGTGGCTGGTTTTAATAACACTGTTACAACTACACCTGATGACAGGCCTTGTTCGCATAATTAGCGCCTGCTTGTTTGCCACGCAACGTGACAGTCGTCACCAAATTTAGGGAATGTCCTCTGCTGTTTTAATGCATCAGTGATGTTAAAGTAAATCGCATGTTTTATAAACAACTACCACCAACAATGTTTCTTTATTACCTTCATATTCTCAGTTACTAGGAAAAAACCCACTCCAGTTTACATAAAAGCAGAACTGACTCTCAGAACTGTTGACCCCCGTCACTGCTTCCAGTTGCAACAGAATTATATCCGGAGCTTAAACACAATGACTACATGAACGATCAGTAACTTTCATGTAGGAATTAACTTGGATATAGAAACATCAATTATAATGTAATGTGATCTACTTCCGTAATGTATTGATTTACATTTAAATAAGAAAGTAAAATGTTGGATAGGGAAGGATACGTCACACATCAGCAAGAAAAGGAATGCTTATACTTATAAAATTTGGTAATGCTGCATTGAACTTTAGACAATTTTCTTGCTGCGTGAACTGATTTTGTAAGAAATCGTTGTTGGAAAGCATCGAGTCTGGTGACATAAGACCATGTTGTTTTTAACTGTTAATACAAGGAAATAGTTTGCACAATAATAGTAATTACAATCGGATTTCTTTAATAACCATACACTGCAGGTTCGACTGACTTGGGTTTAGACATGGAAAACGAAAGTGTACTCACCGCGCACGATCACCAAACCGGTAGCTTCCAACTGAATCAAGACGCTGAAAAATAGTTACAAAAGATTTCACTAACAAGCATGAAGGATTACTCAGTCTATTACCACATGAAGCTGTAAATGAGTCAAAAAGCGGTTATTACTGTACAACGTAATTCACACTGCACAACTACACAACTTTCCAGGAGCGAGGCTCGAATGAGAAGAAGAAGAATGACTAACAGTTCTCTTACTTAATTAACAAATGAAAATCATTATTTAAACACATAATTAAGACATGGCTCAGAATCTGGGATATGACCCTATTGGCCAGCCGCCGTAGTCGAGCGGTCCGGAACCGCGCGACTGCTACTGTCGTAGGTTCGAATCCTGCCTCGGTCATGGATGTGTGAGATGCCCTTAGGTTAGTTAGGTTTAAGTAGTTCTAAGTTCTAGGGTACTGATGACCTCAGATATTAAGTCCCATGGTGCTCAGAGCCATTTTGACCTGATTGGCTAAGAGAAGGTAAACTTCTTATCCAAGATCGCTTGTAAGCAACCTTTATTGTCAATTACCGATTTCAGTAAGCATGGTTACAGTCTTCTGATCTCGACGAAAGCTTATTACATATCTCCTGTACCGGCTGTATCTGACGATGATAACCTTGCATACCGAAACCGATAATTGATATCAAGGCTTGTTATCTTGGCTAAGATGTTCACCATCTCTCAAATAATTATTACAGATCGCAACTTACCACTCAGGATGAGCAGCCTGATGAATAATCTCATGTCGTTGAAATACAACGTTTTGCTTCAATATGAAAGTCAACTGGCTGTCTTCACATATGATCGTAAGGCGTAGTCATGTACATAAACAGCTGTAATCAGCGTCTCTAGAGCTTTTACAAGTTTTGATGTAGTACCACGCCAACGCTTACTAAATAAAATATTACGTTTGCGCCCGGATCGTATGAATGATATATTCCATTTCAAGCTTATTATGAGTTTCAGTTTGCATTGTTTCCAGATAAGCAGAACACAACAAAATATAATGACCGTAGCTATAATATGGTCTGTCTTGCACGAAATATGCCAGAATACCCCATATACATCATGCATATTAATAAAGGCAATCAATTTCTCAAATGGTTCTGCGATCATTGTTGATATTTGTTTATATCGTCGTAAAGGCTTCTGTCATCATCAGATCAAAACTTAGTACTTGTAAAACATCGTTCAGAGTAAGTACCAGTGCAACCCACGCCCTTTTACACATAGGTTTCATCGATACTGACAATGAACGTTGTTATGCAAGTTCTAAGATATGATCTGACGACGACGGCAGCTGAAACGACATATGACATACATTAACACTGATACATACAAATACAAAGTACAATGAAGAGCCAAAGAAACTGGTACACCTGTCTAATATCGTGTAGGACTCCCGTGAACATGCAGAAGTGCCGCAACACGACGTGGAATGGACTCGACTAATATCTGAAGTAGTGACTGAGGGAACTGACACCTTGAATCCTGCAGATCTGTCCATAAATCCGTAAGAGTACGAAGGAGCGGAGATCTTTTCTGAATAGCACGTCGGTAGGCATCACAGGTATAATGATCATGTCTGGGGATTTTGGTGGCCAGCGGAAGCGTTTAAACTCAGGAGAATGTTCATAGAGCCACTTTGTAGCAATTCTGGAAGTGTGGGGTGTTGCATTGTCCTGATGGAATTGCCGAAGTCCGTCGGAATGCACAATGGACATGAATGGATGCAGGTGATCAGACAGGATGCTTACGTACGTGTCACTTGTCAGAGTCTAGACTGTCAGGGGTCCCTTATCACTCCAACTGCACACGCTCCACACCATTACTGAGCCTCCACCAGCTTGAACGGTGCCCTGCTGACATGCATCTTCCATGCCACATGTTTCCAGTCATCAACAATCCAATGTCGGTGTTGCGAGCCCAAGTGAGGCGTAAAGCTTTGTGTCGTGCAGTCATCAAGGGTACACGAGTGGGACTTCGGCTCCGAAAGTCCATATCGATGATGTTTCATTAAATGGTTCGCATGCTGAAACTTGTTGATGGCCCAGCACTAAAATCTGCAGCAATTTGCGGAAGAGTTGCACTTCCGTCACGCTGAACGATTCTTTTCAGTCATCGTTGGTCCCGTTCTTGCAAGATCTTTTTCCGGTTCCAGTTATGTCGGAGATCTGATGTTTTACCGGATTCCTGATATTCACTATACACTCATGAAACAGACGTACGAGAAAATCCCGACTCCATCGCTACCTCGGAGATGCTGTGTCCCATTCCTCGTGCACCGACTATAACACCACGTTCAGACTAACTTAAATCTTGATAACCTTCCATTGTAGCAGCAGTAACTTTTGTAACAACTGCAACAGACACTTGTTGTCTAATGTAGGTGTTGCCGATTGCAGCGCCGTATTCTGCCTGTTTATATATCTATGTATTTGAATACACATGCCTGTATCACTTTCTTTGGCTCTTCAGTGTATATAGTCTGTGTGTTCTTGGTACTAGGAATAAGTGACATACTAAAGTAAACTTGAGTAAAAAAAATGTAGAAAGAATATTTGCTGGCAATTTGTAGTGACTTATCACACTGCAGTCAAATTAAGGAAAGGAAATAATCGTTCTTATAATAAAGATGGACGTGGTTACTTCTACATTTTTTTAAAAATTCTATCAGTGTTTGATAACAACGTAGGGGATATAAGGTAAACAGCTGTCATATTTATGTACAAATAATAAAGACCAAAGGACAACAACTAATATACAAGCACAATGCGGAGAATTCTATGCCCGTACAAACGGAGGAGGTGGAAACTTTATATGCTATACGCTATTGTTCTCTAATAGCCTATCACGGCCAGCCGGTCTGACGTCGCTATCCAGAGAGACTGCTCGTCCTCAAAAAGTGTCAAACTTCTTCACTTAATCAAACGCTACCGAGAGTTAGTAATTTACCCCAAGACATTTGTGCAAGGCCTGCTGATCAGAAGCCCTTCTCTTTATCAGCCAAATGTTTGTAATAAGTTCTCCGAAATCAATTTTTGGACTGCCTTGACTCTTACAGAACTCCACCCGTATTCTCTAACGAAGGGAGCTATGGCCTCAGTAACTACAGCCCCTCTAGTTATACAATGACCTGTCTGAGCGTGACTGCAAAGAGTCTGTTTCTTACCTAACTGCGGCATAGAGGCTAGCGAGGTTCACTGGAAAGAAACGGTGAAAGTGCAGCATCAATATTTCAAAGCACAACTATTAATATGATGTTGATATACTGTTCAGAATAAAAAACTCTTCTTAATGTACACTTATGATTGGCCACTCATCTCATTATCGTGCAAAACAACGCCATGAGATGCAGTAGAAATTGAAATTACATAAGGGAAAGTAGGAGAACAGTTTTCTTTTGAAGCGTTCATAAGAAGAAATCTAAAACTACCTTTATGTAAGATTGCTACAGTTTCTCTCATTTCAGTATACTACACCAATATAGATGTAAAAAGCTAGAACAGTGAAGTTAACTGCCAGTATATCACAAAGAAGCGATTTGACTCGATCCCTCGCCCCATAGCGTAATTAATCCACAGTGTTTGGGGTAATGTCGGCTTGAGAACCAAAGTTGCTTATAGTCCGTCTTGATTGCAGAAATGTTTATTAATATGACCGGTTTCTTCAACAGTTGCACGTATATTCGCTGTAACTGAAATTGCAGATCTGAAGATGGTTCTAGAGGAACCGAAACCGGTCATGTGAATAAGCATTTTTGCAATCAAGATGGATTATAAGTAACATTGTGTAACGAGTGATTGCGGTATCCCTTCAGACATTATGCCTGTTTTTGCAAAAAATGAGAAGCAAAGCTTAAACGCCGTCCAGTCACATTCATGTGACCACCTGTGAAAAACCTGAATAATCACTTTTTGCATAGCTGCAAGCTGCGATACTTGCAGAAAGAGGCTCAATGAGGTTCCACAAGGTACGGACAGGTATGTGGGGGCACGCCACCTCGATTGCCGTGGCCAGCTGCGCGAGGTTTCTTGGTTGAGAAACCATGACGCGAATAGCCCAATAGATATGGTCCCAAAGATTCTCGATAAGGATTATATTCCGGGAGTATTGTTTCCAGGGCAATACGGTAAACTCATACTGGTGCTCTTCCACTGACGCACGTGCACTGTGAGCTGTGTAACACTTTGCATTCTCCTACTGCCGAGAAAAAACAAACTGCATGTATGGTGGAGATGGTCCCCAAGGACTGCGTACATACAGTGTGGCCTCCAGCATGACGAGATCACCGAGGGAATGCCCTCCGGCCTGGGCCCTTCCGACGACTGAGCAGCGTGTTTGCTCTCAGACTTTTCACACCTTACACGCCTCTGTATGATGGAGCATGAAACGTGATTCATCTGAAAAGATCACCTGTCACCACCCAGTGGACGTTCAGTTGCCGTATTGGTGGGCAAATTCCAGCCTTCGTCACCGATGAACAGCAGTCATGACGGATGCATGAACTAGGTGCCTGCTGCGCCAGCCCACATGCAGCAATGCTCACTGAACTATCGTTGAGGAGTTGGTAGCCCCTTGGTTCATCTGGGCCGTCAGTTGCTCAACAGTTACACGTCTATTCGCCCGTACACATATCCGCAGCAGCAGTTCACCCTTGTACACTACTGGCCATTAAAATTGCTACTCCAGGAAGAAATGCAGATGATAAACGGGTATTCATTGGACAAATATATTATACTAGAACTCACATTTGATTACATTTTCACGCAGTTTGGTGCATTAGATCCTGAGAAATCAGTACCCAGAACAACCACCTACGACCGTAATAACGGCCTTGATACGCCTGGGCATTGAGTCAACAGGGATGGCGTGTACAGGTACAGCTGCACATGCAGCTTCAACACGATACCACAGTTCATCAAGAGTAGTGACTGGCGTATTGTGACGAGCCAGTTGCTCGGCCACCATTGACCAGACGTTCTCAATTGGTGAGAGATCTGGAGAATGTGCTGGCCAGGGCAGCAGTCGAACATTTTCTGTATCCAGAAAGGCCCGTACAGGACCTGCAACATGCGGTCGTGCATTATCCTGCTGAAATGTAGTGTTTCGCAGGGATTGAATGAAGGGTAGAGCCACGGGTCGTAACACAACTGAAATGTAACGTCCACTGTTCAAAGTGCCGTCAATGCGAACAAGAGGTGACCGAGACGTGTAACCAATGGCACCCCATACCATCACGCCGGGTGATACGCCTGTATGGCGATGACGAATAAGCGCTTCCAATGTGCGTTCACTGCACTGACGCCAAACACGGATGCGGCCGTCTCGATGCTGTAAACAGAACCTGGATTCATCCGAAAAAATGACGTCTTGCGCTCCTGTCTGTGATGCAGCATCAAGGGTAACCGCAGCCATGGTCTCCGAACTGATAGTCCAAGCTGCTGCAAACGTCGTCGAAGTGTTCGTGCAGATGGTTGTTGTCTTGCAAACGTTCCCATCTGTTGACTCAGGGATCGAGACGTGGCTACACGATCCGTTACAGCCATGCGGGTAAGATGCCTGTCATCTCGACTGCTAGAGATACGAGGCCGTTGGGATCCAGCAAGGCGTTCCGTATTACTCTCCTGAACCCACCGATTCCATATTCCGCTAACAGTCATTGGATCTCGACCAACGCGAGCAGCAATGTCGCGATACGATAAACCGCAATCGCGATAGGCTACAATCCGACCTTTATCGAAGTCGGAAACGTGCTGGCACGCATTTCTCCTCCTTACACGAGGCATCACAACAACGTTTCACCAGACAACGCCGGTCAACTGCTGTTTGTGTATGAGAAATTGGTTGGAACCTTTCCTCATGTTGTAAGTAGGCTCTTCAGGTTTTTATATTGGTAACGACATGTAGCGCTCTATATGAAAATCACTGACTGTGCTGTGTGCAGTCTGAGGCTGGTCGGCATTGTTGCAATATTCGCCATTGTAGTGTTGGGCAGTTTGCTGTTAACAGCGCGTAGCGTTGCGCAGTTGGAGGTGAGCCTCCAGCAGTGGTGGATATGGGAAGAGAAATGGCGGAATTTTTAGAGCGGATGATCTGGACGTGTGTCTATCAGAAACAGTACATTTGTAAGAATGGATGTCATGAACTGCTATGTATATTATGACTTTTGAACACTTTTAAGGTAAATACATTGTTTGTTCTCTATCAAAATCTTTCATTTGCTAACTATGCCTATCAGTAGTTAGTGCATTCAGTAGTTTGAATCTTTTATTTAGCTAGCAGTATTGGCGTCGCTGTATTGCAGTAGTTCGAGTAACGAAGATTTTTGTGAGGTAAGTGATTTGTGAAACGTATAGGTAAATGTTAGTCAGGGCCATTCTTTTGTAGGGATTTTTGAGTCAGATTGCGTTGCGCCAAAAATATTGTGTGTCAGTTTAAGCACAGTCATGTACAATTTTTCTAAGGGGACGTTTCAATGTCAGCACGTTGTAGGTGTCGCCACCGGCGCCAATCTTGTGTGAATGCTCTGAAAAGGTAATAATTTGCATATCACAGCATCTTCTTCCTGTCGGTTAAATTTCGCGTCTGTTGCACGTCATCTTCGTGGTGTAGCAATTTTAATGGCCAGTAGTGTAATCTATAGTCCGTGGTGCACCACAGTTACCTCGGCGCCCGTTTTAGGTGGCGCATTTTACCATGCACGGTGTACCTTAACTACAACGGCACGCGAACAGTTTACAAAGTTATCCGTTACGGTAATACTTCCATCCTTGGCCCGAACGCCAGTGATCATGCCCTTTGGACGTCCGTTTCCTCTTTACGACAACGACCGCACTGTATTCCGCATCCCGCAGACGCTACTTACATATCCTCCACTGTTAGTGCTGCCACCTCCCATCTGTGAGTGGTTATTGCACATATCAGTGGTCACGTTAATGTGACTGGACAGTATATAAAATATACGCAAGTGAAAACAATCGCTATTTACATTACCTACCAAATTATGAATTATGTAATGTCTTTCATTTTCACATTTTAAAATTTTTAAAATTTTCTTTGCGTGGATGAACAGTCGTCACGAATATAACCATACGGTATCGTCTCCAGTACATGCAGCATGATAAAATGGCACCCAACACACTTGTACCACAATGCTTTGTTGCTACCCACATATTCAGAACTGAATATAACTTATTCGATTCACTTATTAGGTACTTTGCAACGTGTCGGCAGTAATCCGAATGCGCCAATAAACTGGTTTCAATATAATCGCTATAGACACCATCACATACGCTGTAAACACCCAATATCTTCTATGACTCAGTTGTTTCCTTCTTACTTCTTGTTTTCTTTTTCTTTTATTCTGACATGCAGTGAAGCAGAAACTTGCAGCTTTCCCATCTCGTTCATCGTCCCAGTCTGTTGTTTCTTTACATTCCTCAATTTCTTCACTTCAACTTCTTCCAGATTCTTTTTCGCAGGGCTACACACCTATTCTGTTTCAGCGCACTATTACCCGACTCTGCCATCTTTAATATTAAACCGCTATCCCGACTCATGGCATCTATTGCCACTTGCAGCTTGCCTATCTAACGGTTCCGTGTGACAACAAAAACTGGATTTTCAGTATTCATATAATTACTGAAAGAATTTAAAAATTTTAAATGTTGTTGTAATCCAGTCGTTAAGAAGTACTGTATGATCTGACGTTAAACAGTTAACACAGTAAAAAACTGTACAAGTCTTGTGGCAGCATAGCACACTGCGCGCGAACACCCAGACTTTATTGATCTAGCATTTGAGAATGAGAACCTTAGCGGCTTCCAACAAACTTTACACATCATTTTAATCCGTTACGAAACTATTACTCGCTGGCATTTCCCATAAAATGAAGGAAGGACACAAAGTTTCTCTTACTAAATTTTTGTTGTTCACGCAGTAACACTTCAGCCTCAGGCATGACGTTTTAATTTATTACTTCTTCACTATTGATTCTGTTCACAACACGTTTTTCAAGCATTACACACCTGTACCACTGAGTGTACCTGAAAAATTATATCGTTGTACTTCACATAGTTCAGGAGACGATGCCGCATGGTTATATTTGTGACAACTGTTCATCCACACAAAGAAAATTTTAAAATGTGAAAATGAGAGAAATTGTATAATTCATAAGCGTTGAGACACGTGCCGAACCAGCATTTGCTTAAAACTGAGCACAAATTGCAGAGACTGTACTCAACTAGTGTTTGATAATGAGAGACTTCCAACCAAATTTTAAACATAATTACAAACTTTATCTAAACTTGTTTCACTTAGATGCTTAACGTCAAATATTTAACGCATTAATCATTTGTACAGTAATCAGAAGTTTGAAGCCGTTTTAAGAATATGGGATGGCTACTTTAGTGGTTCATACTAACACGATAAGATTGTGTTAAACTGTTATATTTAGAGAGCCAATCCATGGGATGATACAAAGAATTATTAATAACAGATTCACATAAAACTAATTCAGTTGTAACTCTAATCTTACCTTCTTATTCTGTGTCTGCTGAAAATGACAAGAAATTGCCCTTTTTTTTCCTCGCACTCACAACTGTCTGGCACCTGTCTTCTTATTGCTGTTTGTTACTTACAGCAAACAGAAGATGACAACAGCAGTCGAAACTCGTCATGTTCAGCGTAAGTTTCAAATATTAAATGCATACCATTACCCGATATGTACAATAACGCAGCTAAGTAAGCCGAATCACTAAGTAAATGTAATTCATAATCTCATGTACAAGAGCGATGTTCTTGAGGACAATATCATGGGTAATGAAGAGGATATAGATGAAGATGAAATGGCAAATATGATACTGCGTGAAGAGTTTGACAGAGCACTGAAAGACCTGAGTCGAAACAAGGCCCCGGGAGTAGAAAACATTCCATTATAACTATTGACAGCCTTGAGAGAGCCAGTCCTGACAAAACTCTACCATCTGGTGAGCAAGATTTATGAGACAGGCGAAATACCCTCAGACTTCAAGAAGAATATAATACTTCCAATACCAAAGAAAGCAGGTGTTGACAGATGTGAAAATTACCGAACTATCAGTTTAATAAGTCACTGGTGCAAAATACTAACTCGAATTCTTTACAGGCGAATGGAGAAATTGGTAGAAGCTGACCTCGGGGAAGATCAGTTTGGATTCCGTAGAAATAATGGAACACGTGAGGCAGTACTGACCCTACGACTTATCTTAGAAGATAGATTAAGGAAAGGCAAACCTAAGTTTCTAGCATTTGTAGACTTAGAGAAAGTTCTTGACAATGTTGACTGGACTACTCTCTTTCAAATTCTAAAGGTGGCAGGGGCAAAAAAAAGGGAGCGAAAGGCTATTTACAATTTGTACAGAAACCAGATGGCAGTTATAAAAGTCGAGGGGCATGAAAGGAAAGCAGTGGTTGGGAAGGGAGTGAGACAGGGTTGTAACCTCTCCCCGACGTTATTCAGTCTGTATACTGAAACAAAAGAAATATTAGGAGTCGATATTAAAATCCACGGAGAAGAAATAAAAACTTTGAGGTTTGCCGATGACATTGTAATTCTGTCAGAGACAGCAAAGGACTTGGAAGATCAGTTGAACTGAATGTACCATGTCTTGAAAGGAGGATATGAGATGAACATCAACAAAAGCAAAACGAGGATAATGGAATGTAGTCGAATTAGATTTCGAAATGAGACACTTAAAGTAGTAAAGGAGTTTTGCTATTTGGAGAGAAAAATAACTGATGATGGTCGAAGTAGAGAGGATATAAAATGTAGACTGGCAATGGGAAAGAAAGCGTTTCTGAAGAAGAGAAATTTGTTAACATCGAGTATAGATTTAAGTGTCAGGAAGTCGTTTCTGAAAGTATTTGTATGGAGTGTAGCCATGTATGGAAGTGAAACATAGACGATAAATAGTTTGGACAAGAAGAGAATAGAAGCTTTCGAAATGTGGTGCTACAGAAGAATGCTGAAGATTGGATGGGTAGATCACATAACTAATGAGGAGGTATTGATTAGAATTGTGGAAAAGAGGAGTTTGTGGCACAACTTGACTAGAAGAAGGCATCGGTTGGTAGGACATGTTCGAGGCATCAAGGGATCACCGATTTAGTATTGGAGAGCAGCGTAGAGGGTAAAAATCGCAGAGGGAGACCAAGAGATGAATACAGTAAGCAGATTCAGAAGGATGTAAGTTGCAGTAGGTACTGGGAGATGAAGGAGCTTGCACAGGGTAGGGTAGCATGGAGAGCTTCATCAAACCAGTCTCAGGACTGCAGACCACAACAACAACATGTACTGTAAGCGATACAGTTATCTTTTGAACCGAGTTGACATAGGCTTCTTAAACATATCACTACATTCTTAGGTGAAATTCATTGTTTGTGATGATTTACGTTGTTAGTCAATGTTAAAGAAAACACTAGCTGCAAATGTAACAATGTATTGCTCTCACTACGCTATCACATTGAAATTCTCTGTGACATATGTCATCTATTTCGACAATAGACCGACGTTACAATATGACATATATTTGCAGAAACAGTTACTTAAATTAATGTAAATCTGGTGCAACAGATGCGCAGTAAATGTAGTTTCGTAACTATAATTTAAAAAGTTAGTCCTGTTTTTTCTATAACCATTTGCATGAACAAGAGAAATTTCTTTGAATTCTTAGCGTAGGTGAAAGAAAGAATTATTCTGGTTATGTGGGAATCATCTGATGAATTATTGGGGTACTGTGCTAACCTGTTACTGTTTACGATTCAGACACTATAACAGTCAGTGCCATCAGACGTAACTAAATAATCCTTAACCATGAACTTACTGGTAGAAGCTTCTTACTTACGTAAATTATGGCGGCCTATGCAAAAACCAGGAATTTTCTGTCGGGCTGATGTTCTGTGCACAGAGCACACATAGTGTAGCAATCATTGTTTCATTGTTCATGTTTTGAATGGGTACTATTGATACTTCCATGCTCTTATGAAAAATCTTGTGTCACTTCTTCACTAAGTGTAGAGATCTTCGTTTAATCACCTGTGTTAACAATGACTACTACAATCATTTCCGTGGTCTTGTGAAAATTACTTCTTCACGTTGTGGTGTAGAGACCACTCTTTCATTGCTTACATTAACAGTGGGTACTACACTCACTTCTGAGGTTACATAAAAAAATCTCGTCTCCATTCTTCGCGACATAGTGTAGAGATCACTGTTTCATTATCAGTGTTAACAATGGATACTACAGCCACTACCGTGGTCTTATGAAAAATTTCGTGTCACTTCTCGACATAGTGTAGCGATCATTGTTCCATCGCTTATTTTAACAATTGGTAATAAATCACATTAGTGTTCTTATGAAAAATCTCGTGACCTTCGTTTTGAAGAGGCGATTTCTTTCCTCTCCTCTTATTTTTTCATTAGTTTTCCAGAGCTGTATTCTCCATGCTTGGCGCAAATTGGTAGTCGTAAAGTTCCATCCCCGCGGCA